>NC_085050.1:24816630-26016630 GCF_963662255.1 Cinclus cinclus | reverse complement strand
AGTGTCTAGGCATGTTATGCTTCTTAGAATACATGGTTATTCACATCTTTTCCAGATTATATTCTTCTCTTCCTAACTGATTTGGTGCGAAAGCAAAAAGCATGAAAATTCCATCCAGCTATTATGGGGTGACTAGGCAAGTCATTCATTGTAAGAGCTGATGGTTGCTATCAGCAAAAAGAACAAGCTAAGGGTAATTCTCTTCAACCCACTGCAGTCTTTTAAGCTGGGTTATCTACTGCTCTGAGCATGTTTCACCTGTCCTGGAGTTGACTAAAGCTCCACCCACAGCCCCTCCCACTGCAGTAACTCTGGGCTGTGTAGTTCCAGAGTACTCAAACCAAGATCAGTGAAAACATGGAGGTCACACAACATTCTCTTCATGGTGGCAATAATCCATTGAGGAGAAAAAAAGAAAAGGGGAAGAGGGGAAAAGTTCACCTCTCATGAAGATCCACAGCCTGGTTATTTCAGATGGTCAGTGCTTATTGAAGACTGTAGAAGAAATTCACCAAGAAATTCACCAACAGAAGCTTTGTTCCTAAGCAACCAAAACTTACTCAAAATCTTTACTGAATTTTGTTTGAGTAACAAATTGCTGAGTTGAGTAACAAATTCAAACTGAGTAACTAATTGCTTCCAGAATACTTGTATCTCAAAATATGCAAATCTTTGATTGAAAAAGATACCCCAGACTACTTCCATTAATACTAATTAATTTAAAATCTTGGCTGAGAATTTTCATCAATGTAGCACAATGAAAGTATTTTAATAAAACCTTATCTATTCACTCACAACTATGATTCTAGTAATAGTTTCATAAAAACTGTAGTAGAAACAGAAGGGTGGGAGAAGAGGTATTTTGCAATTCGCAAGACATGACAAAAAACATTTAAAGCAACTCTCAAGACCAACTTACTTGACTGTTAAGTTTTATGAATTAATATGCCTTCTGTCTCCCTGTTTAAAGGCTTACAATCATATCTAAACAGTTAAATTATTTGGAACTTCATCAGGCTTAATTAATAAGCAGTATGTGTAAGAACACGCATGCTGACAGTCACACGTCCAGTTTAAGTCAAGTGCACTGAAAAGCTATAGAAAAAGGAAAAATTATACTTGTGTGTACCTGAAAATCCCTACTTCAAGCAAAAAGATCTACACATCTGTGACAGCTGGGAACACAGGCCGTGTGCATGGGGCAGGACCAAAACAGCCAGTAAACAACAACAGAACAAAAACCAAACAAACTTGCAACACCAAAGGTTTTGAAAACTTCCAAAGTCTGTGAACTCCATGTTAATGACATTGTGTTTCCAAAAATTACTTTTTTCCACTACAGAGTTTACTATTCAATAAAAAAAATCTATTTTTCATGTTAGTAGGCCCTTTTATGGTTCCTACACACATACAGGCAAATTGAGTGAAAACATTTATCTAACTGCTTGAAAACAAATTTCAGCAAAGTAAATACTCACAGTTTTCATCTTCCTAAGGTGACAATACCCATCACTGCATGACTTTTGCCCTCAGTGTGACTCCAAAATAAGGAGCAGAATTATTTTTAAATGTGACTGTCAAAAAATAAGACTTCACAGCTCATTTTTCCCTAAGGAAAAAGTAATATCTGGCTAGATATTGTGCAACAGATAAAGAGCATTAGACAATTACCCAGTGAAGACCACCATTTCACCTAGCAAGTATCTTTACATTAATCTTGCTTTACCTTTCTGAAGATGCTTAACACAGTGATGGAAGAACAATGTACAGAAAATGTAATTTTAACTCCAATTTGAGAATACTCTATACTGTTACACTTTTAACTGCAACAAAGACTGTAATACTGAGATGAAAATACAAATTAAGTCTGCAAGTCTTACGTTCATGTTAGCACGTGCTCAACTGTTTACTTCTAATAGCTATGCTTTAAGGCAAGGTAAATCTTACTGTTATCTATAAAACACTGAGTTCTTTTTATTTTACATTATCTGGTATAAAAATTCCCTCCCACTGAAACACTGCATTCATGCATGGTTCATGGTGATGCTGTGAACACTAATTAAGAGAATTCAAGTTCTTATTACGCAAGGGTGGAATACTAATTAACATGTTTGGAGTCTTCCATAATCAGTCTGTGCACTAGATCAGCATTTCCAAATAATTTCACAAAAACTAGATTTGTTCCTGTAAATGTTTTTCCTCAATTGTTTGCGCACTCCGCTAACGCTTCTGAGATGAGGCTGAATTCCTAACAGCCTGGAATTAAGGGGGTGAGACATGTTTAAGTTTATGACTTTAAGAGTCTTTAGAAACTATCTTCTCTTTCAGCATAGGGACTTGCTGAAAGAAACTTTATAGAAGAAAGCATATCTAAAAATATTACTATCAGATTTTAAGAGATTATAGGAATTAATCAAGAAACAGTGAAGACTGAAAATATCACCCAACAAAACACTCCATTACAGATTTTTAAAAATACATTTTTTTAATGGACAAACCAAGAGACATCATCAACATTTAGTCTCAGCTGCAGTAAAACCATTAATGATGACATCCCTTGAAAATCTATTACCCAGTATTTTCACACTGAGAACAAACAGAAGACTTGCAATTACTGAATTTCTAAATGTTGACTCTATAAGTATGCCACTGTAATGCAGAACATCCAAAAATTTATGTCATTCCATTAAGTATTTGAGGTGACAAGTCACTTCTGTTAGGAAATACAGTCTCTTGTGGAGAGGACTGTGCAGTTCTTCAGACACTGACAGCTTTTCTTCACTTAATACAGAACCCACACAGACTAGTGTCCCATGACAGCTTGTCCTGAGTTCCTAGAATGCAGCTTCTAGGAAGAATGTCTCTAGAACAGAAGCTGAGAACTGGGCCTAGGAAGCCCTTATTCCATCAAGTGGCATTCCACTATCCAGACTATTTTTACTGTATATAGCACTCTCTGCACACAATGCAAGCAGAACTGGCTTTGTACACCAGGTATGCTACAGCAAACTGCTGTAGAGTTTCCTAATTTCAGACTGATTTCTGCTCAACTGAGATGTCTGATCCAAAAACCAAACTTGACAGGTATGAACTCCACCTAACAAAGAAACAGAAGTAAGCGACTGCTTTTCAACTAACCTGTTCACAGAAGATTACAGGGGTAAAAATCCTTTCTTGAAAGAAAACACAGCTTCAAGACCAGGCTGAATGTCCAGCAAATAATTTCATATTGCCAGTCATGCTGAAATAAACTGCTTTCTTGAAGACCAAAACAAAAGAAACACTCGGGGAAGCAGAGAAAGCTCAAAAGCCTATACAGGAAGTCAGATAAAAATTGGAACCACATCAGAGGATATTACCCCATGGTTCATAACTAGCTGATCTGAATTCTCCTCCAATTCTAAAAGCAGGCTGAGGTCTTCCTTTTAATAAAGACTTACACAGCAGTAAAATGAAGACTAGATCCATTAGTTATAAACGGAGAGGCAGATATGGAAAAAAAAAATCCTTCAAGTTACATTTTCAACAAGCTCTTAAAAACTATTAAATATCTAGTATTCGTAGAGAAAAAAATCAGGTTTTTATAATTTTCTCATGTAATCACACAAATCAGTATTTCTTACTTACAGGAAATCTTACTTTTTAGGGGGTTGCTTTCTTCTATCATCAGTGTCTTGGCTAAGGTAGGTAGAGTTCAGTTTTATGAACCTTTCTATATTCTAGAAACAGTCTATCCTCATATTGCTTCCACACTGTATGCCTGTCTTTGAATAAGGTGTAATGTTCTCTACCAACTATTTAGCTCTAGTATTTCATTATTTCGGAAAAGCAACAAAAAATATTAAGAACATGAACTGCTTGCTTTTTTGTTCTATTTAATGTTACAAAGCAATGAAAGAGTTGCAATCTCTTTCTTCTGCATCAACAGATCATTTAATAAATTCCCGTGCAGTTACAGTTGTGCAACCCTATTAAAGACAACAGAGTTATAGGGGCATGACCAGAGGCTTAATTTGGCTACCAGTATTTTTCTTACCCATGCTAGACTACAAAAAGGAGAACAACCAGCCTGATTTCAGCCTGACAGGAGAAAAATGCCTCTCTTAACCTCCCTGAAGGTACCTGCTATGGAAGCACAGCAAGCACTGGACTTCTCAGACACCAGTAATACATGAATGTAACAGAGCTTAAATTCTACTGATTGATGCAGTGCCAAGCAACCTTCCTAGCTGTATAAGCCATGTTTCAACACCAGAACACTCCTGCCTCTATCATGCCAAAGTGTACAGTTCTATACCGCCTCAAATTCTGAGTTCAGTCCACATAAATAGTGATCCTTGCACACAGGGAGCATTTTCAATGGTTTCTGAATGACTCAATACACTACCTATACTGGAAATCCAACACTTGCAGAGGTCTCAGCTATCCAATACCTATGCCAAAAGAACACACTGCTCATGCATGCTCTATAACCTATTTGGCTTCTGTTGTCCAGTGAGAAGCACCTCAATAACCACCGAACCACTAGCTATCACCTTACCTGGGCAATTTCTCCTTGCACGTTCAGTATCAAATCACAGCATAACAGGGAAAGACTAGCAGGGTTTCAAGAGCCGAGTAGACTGTAACTACATGCACTTTTTTGCCAGGCTAGGGATTGATAATGCCTAATCCAGATCTTGTGTATGCACGTGGGAAAATACTATCGTATCTCTTAGAAGTTGTTTTTGAACAAACAAGTCTGTATTTTGACAGCTGGCAACTGGAGCAAGAAGTTCCCTACGTGCTTCTTGTATGTGTAGAGAAAGGTGAGATGCAAACTGAACCTACATATACTTATCAATATCCCACAGTTCAATCACCAGCTATGGTTCCACACTGAGAAACCAAGAAAAATTCAATATAATTTCCATTAGTATTTAAACACATGATATATCAGCTATTCAGTTTTAGATATTCCATCAGTCTTAGCTCATGGTAAGATGACATACCCATCATGTCTACTTTTCTTAGCAGATAAATCATCTCCTGCTGCAGGTCTCCTCTTTTTCCTTGGAGGCATCACTTTACTAAAGCAGTCTGATGAACTGCAAGACCGAAGACTTCCTACAGAGGGAATTAAAAACACCAGCACAAAGAAATGAAACTGTTGCAGACCAGTTAAACTGTGTCCACTTACAGGCATATTACAAATTGAAGGGAAGGAAGTTAGGGGATTTAAAAATTATAAAAGAAATGGTCTCCTTTCAACAGCAAAATCCAACTCACGTTTACATGGTATTCTATGACCAGATTTCCATTAAAGTCAAAAGCACTATACCAAAATGTACGGTAGCACTAGCATTACAGCAGTCAAGAACTGAAACTATCCTGAAGAAATATTTAGGTCCTCAAAAAGTCATCCTTATTTTTAGTCATTTATTCAAATCACGACTTCTAAGAGTTGATCATTGCTTTTTGAAATACAGATTAAGTGAACACCTACCTCTAGAAAACAGAACCCTTTATTTTCAAGCCCCAAGATTTTTGCGATACAGAGAGCAAGAGGTCAGAAAGCTTTTGTTTGTTCTTTGTAAGAGGGTTTTTTTCAGGTTTTTTGGGAGGTTTTATTTTGTTTGTTTTGCAGGGATGAGAAGAGACATTCAGCAACCACCAGGGGAAAAAAAACATCAGCGTCTGGCGGTATTATTTAGACTGAATAGTTCTCAAAAAATGAGGGTCCCCAAGTAGGAAATAGCCAATTCGAGACACTGATGCCAATCAGGTGGCAGTCTTTCCATCCCCTTCTCTCAGCTACACACTCCTATGTCTCTGGTAACTCTTCAGCGTGCCAATTCAGCTCACCAAACCTGTAGATAATTAACCAAAGGAAAAAAAAAAAAGAATAACAACTTTCTGTATATTAGCACAAGAAAGAACATAGGACCAGCCCTTTTGACCACAGCAAGTCATTAAATTGCTTTTGCTGTCTCATGAAAACAGTAGGCTAACACTCCAGGCAAAATTTTGTCCTACTTTCATAAGCTGAAGACCACACTGACACCTGAGAAAGGTGTGTGTAAGAGCAGCTCAAAGAGCTATCAGAGCTGTAAGTGTTGCACAGAGAATTTGAAAGGAAAAGGAAGAGAGAAGTAAGGTATAAAAATCCAGACATAAAGCGATGCCAAAGAAATTTGCAAGAAAACATTAAGAACTCCAGCATTCCTAAGCTACCTCCTCTTTGCTATAACAGTAACCAAGTTGAGCTATGCTCAGTTAAGATGCCCACAAAATCTTTTATCTTGCATCACAGCACAAAAGCAAGCAATAAAATTTTGACTGCTTTTTGACACCAAGGGAACAGACTGAAATCAGAGGCCCAATTCCCAACACGTACTGACAGCAATCTTTTGCTTACCTATTCTTCGAATCTTTGAAAGGCTCTCTCCTGTTATAGGAGAAACACATGTAAGGAACCTTACAGCCTCACAGGCTTTGCTACATGAACGTTATTTCACACATGCACAGAAACTCTCTCGTGCAAGAAAAGACTTATTTCTCTAGAATTATCTAAAATGTTCAACCTAATTTTTACCTCAAGATGAACTAATCTGGTTTCAGTTAATAAAGCTTTTGCACCAAGTACGCCTTCTTTGTTCTTATATTTATATTAATTTCTATTTATTAAGAAGAGAATTGATCTCTCTAGTTCAAGAAATACTCTCCAGTTAAAAAATATTCTTCCTATATATGTTTTTTTAACCCTAAAGCTCCCTCCCCATTATTGTCCCAGGAAAGTATGTCCATACACTGTGTTTTTGAAAGAGAATTAAGAGCACTGTAAATTCAAATTACAATTTAACTATTCATCAAAAAACTTGCAAGTATTATACTCCATAAACTATTAGCACAAAAAAAATCATGGCTGTGTCAGAAGAACATACTTCCAGAAGCACTGTCCAGAATGTATTACCAAAGGAAATTAATGACAATACTATTTCTTTTCTTTTTAACAATATCAGATATATTTGAAACAGGTAAGCCAGGGACCATAAAAAACTCACAGTACACTCAGTGCCATTTTACAAATTAAACAAACTAAGGAAACCGACCTGCTGAATGTCATTTGTTCCATCTGATCATGCCTGCACATTAATGACACTGAAAAATTGTATTTTCGTAAGTTATTTAACCTGTGATACTTTATCTTTCAGAACAAATTTCTAAAGACTCTGACAGTAAGTATCTTTGAAAGCCCACACAGACTAAAAACCCCTAAGATGAAAGCAGAACTTAACAGATGGCTAGAAAGAGTCAACAGACTTAAGACACACACATGGAACTTAATAAATGAAAATGTGATAGTGAACACCTCTTTGGATAATGTGCATTTACTTGAGTATAATCTATAGCTGTCTCATTCCTTTGACAGCAAATAGATTGTTTTTAAGTGCCTTTCTTTTAAAAAACAAAAATCTATTTGTGATGGCCATAGGCACTGGATGCTGGTAAAATTCAAGGAAAAAACACACATCCCCCTCACCCCCCCACAAAATTGTGCAGTTTACTGGTCAGTTGATTGTGAAAAGAAATATGCAAGGCCTCTGTGAAAAAAGAAGCACAGCAAAAGATAAAAATAAAATATATGAAAATAAAATAAAACAGCTACAGAACAGAGAAATCATTTTGTCGGACCTGCAACACCATACAAACCAAAGAATTTAACTCAAGAATTCCTGCTTGGACTCTGCCTCCTTAAATGATAGGATATTTTTAAGAAGATAGGTGAACTTGCTTTAAAGGCTTACACTGATCACAGAATTCACTACAACCCAATTTCTCCAATGACTCCTACAAAAAACTTGTACCCTTTTTGGTTTGAATGTAACTAGTTGCAGCTCTCAAACTGACAGAAAAGGGAAGAAAAGAGACAGCTCAGAAATTGGTAGGTGGCTTTTAAATGCACACATACACTTCCCTCACACACTGACAGCACACAGACACCAAGTGGACAAATATATTGCAAATGTTTTCAGAGACATCATCTTAATAACTGAGGTTTGGTCTTCACTAGGTTTTAGCCATTGAATAATCTCTAAACTACTAAAAAAAAACAGTGTTTTACTTTCAAAGCATTTCTTTTGCTACTAAAATTGGTGTATTAAATTTGAAGGGCAGTTACAATTTCTCTGTAATGCAGCAGAATATTTCTTTCTTTTTCATATAAAGCTAAAAATTACCAGTTTGGATATTTTTAGTTTGAACTCCTGCAATTTCCTTATTTACAATACGGCTCACTAAGCAGCAATATTAACCTTTCCTACACAGAGCTTTCTAATTCTAAATATAATTTCTAGGTCTAGCAGTGCACAATGAATTTCAGTTCCAAAAGGCCTGGCCACCTGCAAAAAAACATGCAGCTACCTGACTACATGCAAATTTGACAGAATTTTACTTACCAAGTGCAGCTTCACTGATGCAATTATCTTCAAATTCTCGTTCCTAGGCCTCAACTCAAGACTGGCAGAACCCTCCTAGTTCTCAGTGGTTTTTTGACACATGAAGCTAGCATTTGGAAGGTAGAGCCCCCAAATGGCTGCTGAATAGATCACCACCAGCCAAGGCCTGCCAAGTTTAAATGCTGTTTGCCAAACATCCTATTCAATACTCCCAAATTTGCAGGAGACAAAGCTTCCAAAGGGAAGTATCAATTCAAGAGCTAAAATTCCGCCTAGGAAATATAAAACAGTATACAAAATAGAACCCATAGGAGAGGAGCAGCCCTAGAATAGCAACAAAACCAGAATAAACAAAAGAAAAAAAAGTTCATAAAGAAGAACTCTACAAGCTGTGTCCCTCCAGAAATCATTTACAGGTATGGAATCTTTACCTTCTCTAGATAAAGCCTGTGAGGAATCCTGCTCTTCTGATGCTTCAGTAGAAAGATGCTTCAAACGAAAAATAATTAGAAACTGTGAATGCTGAAGCAACTGGGAAGATATAGCTGCTCACTTAATAATGTAACAAAACGACCACAAGCACAGTTAACAATCATCAATTTTCAGACACAAGATGAGAAAACTAAGATACTCATCAAAACATTAAACAACTTGCAATCCGATTGCAAAAGGAAAACTCATCTTCTCTGTCTTGAATTCCACACTACAGAATTGCCCTGGACTCAAGAGGGGTTTCTTCTCTAATATAACAAAAGAAAAAAAAAGGGCAGAGGCAAAAGGAATTTCTCCTCATCCAGAGTTTCAAGAACAGCAATGAAGTCTTTGTTATGTTGAAGAGATTACCTTACTGCTCTAAACAAGGTGACAACAGGAAACATACTTTTTAAAGACTTTTTAAAGACTTTTTAGTCTGGATAAGTACGTCACAATTTAATTACCAAATCATGACTTTAAGCCATTAATAAGATGCTAGATTTGTAACTATGACATAAAAGCAACTATTATTTCAAACATGAGTTTTCCAACTTAATGCACATACACATACTAAAAAGAAAAAGAAATTGTCTACAGAATTGGAATGCCTGCTGTTCTTACATCTACAAACAGGTGAAAAGGCAAAGGCCCATGATACATTTGAAGTCTACCTCATTTTTCAGATAGATATACATGCTAAATGATAGCACATGAGACTGCAATCATTGTAGGGGATTGGAATTTTGAAGCAAGTTCCACCTTAGCTCTAAAATCACTGCAGGAATTTTGAAACTGCCACTTCCCTGTAGTTCTTTGATGTTTTAAGGCCTAGTTTCAAAAAGGAAACCTGGCTAATACTTAGAAAAGATAGTTTGCTTCAGGTAATTTAGATGTCCAAGACATTTTTTGTTAGCTTAGAAACAACTGCTTTGAAGTAAATGTAATATGCTTTTAAAAGTTACTATTATTATTAATAAATATTAACCTAAAACTAAGACTTTAAAAATAGCTTTTAGAAACCTCTATCAAATTTAGATATGAATATATTAAGTCATCCCAAAAACGAAGCCCACAGTGTAATGACAATAATCACAATAATTCCGTCAGAAGATAAAGAACAATCTTTAACAATAAGGCCTGGGCCAGAAGATTTAGTGTTAAAATAATCTCAGAACTATAAAAAAACCTTCATATGGTTTGGCAACAATCAAACTTTTTGCAGCAATTCTTAATCTGACGTTAAATGAGTTCTAGACAGAGAATCTCAAATTCACAGCATCTATATAGTTCTTTAAATAGTGTAACAAAATTAATAGGTCTTGACAACTTCTTACTGTAAAAAAAAGTTCCAAAAGTTTAGGCACATTGAAGTCAAGCAATTTGCAAAAGTAACTCTTGATAGATTTATCTGAGTTTCTCCAAGTAAGATGTTTCAGAAGCATCAAGTCCCATATGAAACACAAACAGGACACCTCACTGTACTACATTCCCAATGGCTGAAGCAGCTCCTTGCATGTGTATTTGTCCTCATATGAGTCATAAAACACACATTTCAACTGAACATGCCTGGAACTTATTATGCAAACATTTGGGCTTCATCTCTTCCTACAAGGAGACATAAAATAAGGCAGAAGCATAAGAAATAGTGGAAATGATATCTGAAGATGAGGAGGGAACCTGGAATTATCAACCTATACTTTTGGTATATCTCATTTCATATTTATTTCTGGTTTGAAAGATTCTTTTACAACTACTGCAAAAAAAATAACACTCTTTAGCAGTATTTTGTGCCCCAACTCATTCAACAGGCAAGTTTAAACTTTTGAAACAGCTTAACTGAAACAACACCATGCAGGCAATAGGACACCACCAGTGTCAGTATAAAACTGTTCTTCAATGCCAGCAACATGCTCAAGCACCTTCTAATAGAAGTAACAAGAGTGCCAAGGCTAATTTCTTATACTTTATGACAGAAGTGCTAAGCAAGAAGCAAGACAAATTCCAAATACCTCAAGTACATCAACACTTACTGATTAGTGAGAGAAGAGAACTACCTCAATGCTTCACAACAGGTCTTGGTGATCAAGATAAACAAAGATTACAGAATGCATTTTCATACATGGAATCAGTATGTATCTGTTGACTTTAGAGCACCTGGGTCACAGAGAAAATTCCAAGTCTTCATCACGAGATGGGAGAGGACATCAGTTCTAAAATATGGACACTAAAGTCTCTGTCTTGAACTACCTGTCACAACCTCTTTCAGAGGCTTTTCATTTACATAATGAGCTAATTTCAAATATCAAATCATTAACCACACTGAAGGGAAGTACTTCAGAGAAGCCTTTTGTGGCTGGAGTAAGAACTCAAGCATGAAACAGTCACTTGGTGCTGTACAGAGGAGCATGTATAAACCTAAGTGAGCTCTGTCCAATCCCAAGCAATGCAGTCTAATGCATCTCTTCTCATTGCTCTAGGCTAAGAGTGTGCTAGATTTCTAAGTGTGTGCCAGAAATCTCCAGGAGGAGATGACAGCTCTCTCCACTTTCCTAAATGGTAACCTCAAGGTAACATCAGCAAATATAGCCATCACCTCAGGATAGTGAAAAAGTTTTGAGTCAGGTGGTAGGATAGACATGATCAGTTTTAAAGAATAGTTCTGCTGAGTGACTGATCAGGGCACGAAGGCAGTAAGTTATTTCCCTCCCTCCTCAGGTATTACACCTGAAGTACAGAAAGGAAAGAAGAAAAATAAACCAAGGAAACTGCCAGCTCACAAGTAAAAAGGGCAAAAGGAAGTAGCAACTCTTGCAGAACATCAAGTCATAAAGCTCAAATGCTGACAATTCAAGAATGGCAGGAAGCTGGTACCAGGCACCTGAGAAGAAGGCCTAAAAAATGATGACAGTTCTTTGAACAAAACACACATACGAGCTTATAAATAGATAGTACTCAGACACTGCCTGAAAATTGGCACAAGAAACAGAAATAACCTGCATCAGAACCAGTCAAGAAAAAAGCTGGTTGTTTGGAGCACAGCATTTAAACTCGGTGACAGGCATCATAACAGCCAGAGGAGGTCTTGCTTCTGCTCTGTTCTGACTAATGCTCTTTCAAGACTCAAAACACTGTAAGAACATGGATATTCTGTGGTCCAGTAGGTTGAGTGCCAGGAGTGAAAGAAATTTTTCAGTAAGTTTTCTAAACTAACAGATAGTAAAATTACAGATAATGCTGAAACCTGTTCAAGTTCTACATAATTCAATAAATTGAAAGCAAAAACACCTATTTTGAAAAAAACTTAGAAACCCTGGCACTTGTTTCCTAAAACTCCAACAACACCATTTTCAGTCATCTTAGACTTGTTCAATAAAGTGTGTTTAAATGGTTTCAATCTATTTTTACTCCATCCTTATTAAATACCTGTCTGGTGATCGTCTTGACCAACGTCCTCTGTCAGATTCTGCAAGAAACAGGAATGATACAGTTAAACAAGATGGTGATGTTCACTCTTCTGTACCGTTTTTAACTTTTAGTTGGGTTTTATTATTCATCCTAATTACTTAAGGATCATCTACATAAGACTGTAGTCTTTGTGTTTTCAGCTCTTATTTACCTAAAAAGTTACCCTTGCAAATTTAACTAAAAAGTAAATTGAATTCGATACATATTTTTGAGGTTTTTTTCAATCAAAAATGTATCAAATTATTTCAGGAGTGGAAATAATTACCCATTAGGTGGGGAATTGGCAGTATTGTATTGAACAATTCCACTAATAAATGCAGCATTAGAAAGACTGTATTTACCATTTAGCACAGAAATGGCTTTCAGGATAAACACACATACGTGTTCTAAAGGAAACAGATTAAAAAACAACCAAAATCTTGGAAATAAGTTACCCCCTTCTGCAGGCAGGGTGTTTTCCATCAAATTTGCAGTGTACACACAGAAGCCATATCACCATTTCCAGCTATGGTTGCAATAAAAAAATGCAAATAGACAGCACATAAGCAGGAAGAGTCTTCAAAAAAAAAAAAAAAACCAAAAAAAAAAAACAAAAAAAAAAACCAACTTGGTTTCACTTTTTGCATGGGTGTAAGAGGACAGTTTGCTCATTCAATATGTTTTCCAGAAAAACTGTAGGAAACTGGATAACTGTGATGATTACCATCATTAATGTATCCAAGAAAGCTTCTTGTATAGAGGCAACATCTAAATCCAATGTTCAAACGAAGCTCAAACTTCACTCTGACCTCTGAAGTACAATCTTTCATCTTTTACTAATACTGCTTATCTCTTCACCAATTCAAACCCAGCAGCCTTTCACACAACAAGGCAGCTATAATTTTTATAAGTGTAATCACTTAATGATTTCAATCATGAAATATTCTGGACCAAAGCCCTAGCTATTCTGCAGAGAGAAAATGGCAAGTCATTACCAGCCTATTGAGGGTGTGGTAAATCTTGTGAATATTTGCCAGTGTTGATAGATGAGAATTCAGTTGAAAATCTAGAGGGGAAAACAAAAAAAGTTTTAAACTTCTGGTTTCCAGATGCAGCAGTCAATCTTCCTATGTTCTGGCTATTTAACAAAATCATCACAGAACTACAAAATAAAAGTCATCTCGACATTTTTGCCCAATATTTTTCAGCGCTGGCATTTTCACCACTTGAGTAGAGTAACTGAAATCTGCAAAAATATATCCTACATATGCATTTTTCTTAAGGCATGGATGACCCTCAGCAGAACAGAAGTATGGCTAACTATAACTACAGCTGAATAAAAAAAAACACCCCAAAACTCTTTTTTCCTTTACATTTGGAATCATTATAATATCCACGTTACCCAGTCCTTCTGTTTCATCTATCCCAAAACCAAATTAAGTACCATGTAACATTCTAAAATCATTAATAAAAATCCTAGTTCTTAAAAAAACTGATTTTATTAATATGTAAGTACTTGCCTTTATACTAATTTCCTTGCAAAAGTGACTAGAATACACTTGCACAGTTGAAACATGGCTTTTTAATAATAAACCAAAGGTTACAATGCAGCAGCTGTTAAGACAAGAGCCAAAAAAACTGATAATAAAACATTCTGACATTTCTTGGAAGAAGCCATAGCATAAATGTTAATAATTTTGCTTCCACACTCCAAATATAAAACACTTGAGTTTGCTGCAGTTGCTAAAGAGTAACAAATTCATTTTTCTCTATTCTTTTGAACTCTCTATTTTTGCTAGGAATGTGGCAAGAACAAAACTGGAAAGTAAGTAATTTACAAAAGAAAGCTGAGATCCAGCCAGACAGCAAGCAAACCAAGAAGAATCTCAGAAGCTGAACACAAACTGCCGAGAGGGCTTAAACACAGCTAACTACTATAGAGTATCTCCATTTAAAATTAAAATAAATTAGCTACCCCACTAGAACTCATGTGCCAGAACACTCTAGAGAAAGGTACTGTATGATAACCAAAGTATTCCAAGCAAATTTCTAGATGTGAAAAGCTCCTGTATGTGCCTAGTGTCATTACCCAGCTAATGCACTAAAGCATTTCTAATATGAGACATTTATTTTGGCTTTGCCCAGAAGGTCAAAAACATGATTCCCTTATTTCCATCCAGAGCATTTCAAAGGAATGCTCTCAAGATACATTTAATATGACCCAGATAAACAAGAGTCATCATTAAACATCCAACTGCCAAGTCAAGCGAACCGCACTGCCATGGAGTTAAACAAGTGGAACTGAAGAAACTGCCTGCTCCAAGTGTACTTGTTCCACACATCACTGTGGAATTCTCTTCTCACAGTGAATTAAAAAATAAGTGAATAAATCAAAGGATACAGTCAGGAATCAGACATTTAATATTCATTACTTTAGCCAGAGTACCATTTCATTAATTGCTACCTATTTTTTAACATGTTGTCTGCAATCCACCACAGCAATGTAATTGCTCCAAGTCAGAAGTACCAGAGATGGAACTTCCAACTTAAGCTAACTTCATATATATAAAGTCAAAACAATCCAGATCTTCTTACCTACAATAAGCAATAAGACAATCCAGATCTTCTAAGCTACAATAGAAAGCTCTTGAACCTTGAACAGAGTGCTAGAGTCTTTCCTGCATTAAATGCTCAATAAAGTTACATTTTTGCTAGTAAAACAACATTAAGCAGAACCATTATGCAAGGAAAAAATTATCCTGAGTTTCTTAGTCAACCGTCAATTCATATAAAGCAATGAGAAAAACCAAAATGAGAGGAGGCAAACAGGGATGAGGACAACAGGCAACATAAAAGCCAGTCTGAGAAGGGCAGGATTCAAAGATAAGATTTGATTTGTTAACTGGCAGACCAAGCGAAACTTTCTGGAATATCAATCTTACAGTATCCCTTGCTGCTTAGCCTAAAATCTAAAAAGAACATGAGTTGTTAAGAGAAACCAGTTGATCTGGGGGTAAGAAGCTGAGAACACTAAGCAAATATTTATTTATTCTCATCTAATATTAACTTTAGATAGCACTTTTAAAAATGGTCAAAAAATATTCTAAAATTAGGGTTATGTATATAGGTATCACCTTTGAAACAACACATTCCTAGGCACTTCAAAACACATAGTTCATGCCAGTACGTTTTGTATGTCCACTGGAAATATCTATACAATTTTAAGCTGCTGCTTCAGAAATAGGTTATATAATTATGATGGACTTACAGGGTTATACAAATGCATTTTCTGGTTCTTATACAAGAAATATCACACCATAGACCTTATGAATATGGAGGACTAGAGCCCAAAGTTTTCCTTCTTTCACAGAGGAAGCTTGCACATTGTAGAGGTATTATCTAGAAGTGAAAACAGGTTTCTTTTACAGTTATAAAAGCAAACGCAAGCAGCACTCATTAAACTAGGGAAGCTAAATTACAGCTCAGGTTATTCTCTAAATTGGTCAGTGGGTCAGTGTTTGCTTTACCTGTATTTCAAAATTATAGACAAAGTATCCTATGCCACTGTGAAAAAACCTATATTGAAAAAAGATGGTTTTTTAAGAAACAAAATCCAAAAAATAACACCTCCCATGGTCAAATAACACTATCTGTGAAATTAGCAAAAAGCACTGACCAACAGTGGTCAAGATGGCAAGCAACTGGACAGCTGGCTGCAACTGTGCTCTTCAGCAACACACCCTCCACACACACCTTCCAAACTTTCCACACATGCAGCCTCCAAAGCTGTGCCCGCTGATCCCCTTGGTCACTCCACTACACCTGGAATCTCATCCACAAACAAATAAACCCAGTCCAGTCCAGCGCCAGCCCAGGGCTCTGAATCACATCACCAAGGAGCTGCAACCCCAGCTGAGTTAGAGAAGAAACAGGAAAGGTCTTCTGAAGTGGGAGCACAATGTGTTAGATTAATCCACCTGTCCATCCCAGCACCTCTGTGAGAGGAGCGATACATCACATGAAGCCACACACTCAAATAGCTTACTGTATGAGCTTTACATGAATAATGCCATCGTGTGTGAAGCTATTTTTCACCTGAAGACAAGAGTTTCAAAGGACATGAATTGTTCCGATTTTTTTTTTCCCTACAGAAACTGCATCCAGCTCCAGTGTGCTCAGCACAGGAAAGCCATGGACTGTTGTAATGCACATTTGTGGCTCACAAGGACAACTGGAGGAATGGAACACCTTTCCTATGAAGAAAGGCTGAGAGCTAGGGTTGTTCAGTGGGGAGAACAGAAGAGTCCAGGGAGATCTTACAGCACTTTATGTGCACTTAGAGCACTTGAAGGGGACTCTCAAGAAAGCTGGAGAGGGACTTTCCAAAAGAGCATATAGTAAGAGGACAAGGAGCAATGGCTTCAAACTGACAGTAGGTTTAGATTAGATATTAGTAAGAAATTCTTTACTGTGAGGGTGGTGAGACCTTGGCACAGGTTGCCAAGGAAGATGTGGATGCCCTAAGCCTGAAGTGTGAGGCTGGATGGGGCTCTGAGCAACCTGGTCTTGGTGGAAGGTATCCATGCCCAGAAATTGGAACGAGGTTATCTTTCAGGTCCCTTCCAGTTCAAGCCATTCTAAGATTCTGACATACCACAAAGTTTATTGACCTCAAATCAGAAGAAGGAAACCTGCTTGTTTTGTAAATACTGAAAGAAGATATGTGGAAAATCTGTGATTACTTTAAGGGGTGTATGTCAAACAAGCATACATGTTTTCTCAATTAAATTATTTTTCATGCAAAAGGCAGCTGATCTTCAGTGAAGCAATGAAAATTCCAAATGATATTAAATATTTTGCAGTAATTCAGAATGTAATGGCTAAAAACAAAACCCGAGTAAAATAATTGCGTATCAAGAACGCAGAAAGGAAAGAAATGACAGAGGCAACCTAGTTTCATGGAATTTAAACCTTGTCTGTAGTTTGTCATTAGCACAATGTTAAGTGTTAAAGGCTGGCTTAGTCAATTAGTCACAATGATGTACAATTTAAAATTAAAAAGAAAACAGTTTTAAAATAATTTTTAGAATATTATAGGTTAAGGTTTAAACTATGGACCTGAGAGTTACAGAGAGGTACAGAAACAAGAGCTAGCTGGGCTTGCTTCCATTACAAATCAGAGAAGAAACATTCTACACCCTCTCATTAATGCACACATTAAATACATTTGAGTTTTTTGGTTTGTTTGTTTGGGTTTTTTTGTTTCTTTGTTTCTTGTATCTTAAATATAAGCAAAGTATACAGATAAACTGGACTCAAATACTCTGCTTTCCTGTCTGAAACGAAAAAACTTTAAAGGTCAAATCCAATTTTTTTATCAGAAGGAGCAATGTGTTACCAACCTATTTAAATGAACATCTGAATACCAAGAAGGAGAAAAAAAAAAAGGACCTGCCTGAACAAAACCTTTAACTTAGTTCCTGCTGTGGAAGTTTAAAGCTTGGACAAAACACAGCTATAGGGTAGAGTACAAATTTATCAAAAGCCTAGTAAAAAATTAACAGTAGTAGTAAACAAGAGATCAGCTGACTCCAAGTTTCCTTTAAAAGCTTCTAATTTTTTTTAAGCAAAAAGAAAACCTATACAAAAATCTCACTTTAACAGCAGGTCTAAAAACAGCCTTAATAAATATGCCACATATACAATATTAAAATTTAAATACAGAATTAGCAGTAGTAATAACATAGTAGCAGCTCTTATTACTGCTAAGATATACCTGTAAACTTCTCAGAAAAAAATTAACAGAAAACATGCATCAGGGAAACTCATACCTAAAAATTAAAATAGCATGCTTAGTCTTTTAATTGCTTTCCTTGCTTTCAAGTAATAGAGATAGAAATAGAACTTGTAGTAGTACTGGCAGTAATACTTCAAAGTTACATTGCCTTAGTTAGCTTTAAATAAACTTTACTTATTCAGAAAATAGTAATTTAATCTTCTATGAAACATACCATTTTATGTTCTGTAGTGTACTTACAAAATTATCCTAAGAGCAATACAATTTATAATGATGAATGATTAATTGACTAATGGACTTCAAGGTTCAGATCTGAAACCTCCATTTGGTGAAAGCCCTCAAGAGTCACCTTCAGGAAGCAACATTTTTGTATTCATTACTAAATACAGAAGGCAAAAGAAAAACGTGCATCAATCCTACTTACACAAAAACTTAACACACCTGAAGATGGAGAATCCCAAACTGCAGCACACAGAAGACAGGAGCTGACTCTGCATTCCTGTCAAAGACAGGACGAAGAAACTATTTCCAGTGTGTCTGTAGCTGTGTCCCTGCAGGCACTAACACCCTATACCAGGGCCAACCTGCACAAGAATCCTTTCTCCCAGTCCATCGTGTGACAAGAAGCCTTGAGTCAAGGGAGACAGAGAACAGGCTTGAAAAGCAGGGTCTCCCTTGATTCGGTGTGGTCAAATAAAAGGCATGATTCAGAAAGTAAGGAAAACAGCAGTGAATTCCAGCTTGGAAAGTGAGCACGTGCAATTAGTTGGGAAGATCCAACCTATCTTGAGGAGCATCAGGACCTAGCCATTAAAGCTAAAGTCACCGTACTGCAGAACGTTTCTCCTGCCTGCCTGCACCGAGCTCAGAGCTACTGCTGACACCAGTGGTATCCAAAACCCACAGCTGCAAATTGGTGCATATTTTCCAAACACAACAGCCTAAAATGTTCTGAAGCAAAACACAGACTGACTTCAGCTAGTAAATAAAAAGCCCTACAGAAAACCCAAACCCAAGCAAAAAAATATGGTCGGAATTACTACACACATCTTAGAATCACTTAAAGGTAAACATTCAACCACTCAACTCTTAACTTTTGGTATTACCACTTAGAATGACTACTGCAACAAAATATTTTAAGGTCACTGCATGCTACACAGATAGGAAAAAGCATAATTCTTTTCTGCCCCCATAGGAACAATTTTTTATTCTACCTAGGTGTTTTTGGAGTGTCCTAATCTGAAGGCCTGTTTATAAAAAGAGCTACAGCAGTTTAAAGTTAATTGAGAATTTTAGAGCAATTTAAGCTGTGCAGAATTTGTGTAACTGATACTTCAGTTTGAATACATTTCCATTTACCTTAAATTGATTGAACAAACAAGAACTAGGCTAATTCTCCTGTACTAGCATACAGGATAAAATACTCTGCACAACTGGCTCATGGCAGGATTTGGGTTTGCTTGGGATGCAGTGATTTTAGTTGGATGTTTCATGCTACATAGCAAAAACCTAACATTAAGTGCGTTTCTGGTGCAAAACATCTGCTTCTGTTGATAAATGCCTTCATCCAGTCTAACACTTATTCCACCATCAGATTAACTCAAACCAAGTGTCAGTGAACTTGTTTTGCATCACTGGCTGCCATGACCTGAGAGGTTCTTGCAAGCATTGCTGTTAACTTCATGCTAAGTGTTATCTGGCATCCTACAGAGGGCATAAAGGTAAAATGAACTTTGTATCTTGTGCTCTAGCTAATCCAGCAGAAACGCAACCCTGTCAAGCACACACTACTGGGGTATCCAGCACCGTGCACATCTGGTATGCATCATGATGGAGCTGCAACAGCCTAGAAACAGCTATGCCAGTCAAAAGTATTACTGTGCCAGCTGCTTTCTTCTTCCTCCGTGCCAAAATTTACTGACCCCACAACTCTGCCAGCAGCACAGGTCGTGGCCACATTCCCTAAACCACTTCAGCCAAGAAATCAACCTGCCAGTTTAGACAACCTAAGTAAGTGGCAAGAGCTAAGCCAGGTACATTTCACTGAGTGGATTAGAGTGCTCCTACAAACCACTTTACCAACAGAGCAAGGGAAGCAGTAATCTACAGCTAATGAGCAGTAACGAGCAGCTGCAGCACACCCAGCCCCACAGTCTAAGCAGCGACACATCTGCATCGAGTGTGTCACACCAGTTCCCCAGGACAAGCCAAAGCCTTGCAGCTCTAATTATATATATAACCACCTACATACATATACATACACCCCCCACTGAATGAACTGGTAGATGTTTCTATCTCTTTATGAGCCAAAAGTAAAAATTCTGTTTAACATCAGAACATGATTCTAATTAAAACAATTTAATTGGACAGTACAACAACAGTGCTGGCACTTTTAAATTAAGGATTCTACTTCAAGCCCCTGTTAGTAGTCCTATTTACTACAAAAGAAATAATCACCCTATTAAATGCTCTAATATTTACATAGGATACAAGCGTTGAACACTTTCACAGGATGTACTGTACTTCCTAGTGCTATGCTTTTTGGCAAGCACAAGACAGACAAATTGAGTGGGTTATCTTCTGCTTGAAGACACAAACAAAACTAGGAACGAATGCTTTGCAAAAGCCCAATGTCTTTGCTTTCAATACCTGCAAAGAAAGTGTGGGAGGAGAGGAACTAAAGAAAACACAGGATTAATAATTCACTAAGAGTTAGCACAAAAAGTACTCAGACAAAAATAAATTTAAATTAAGTGCTGCAATTACACAAATAAGAGCTCATCCTGATATAACAGAATAAACAGAAGCAATAAAAACCAACTTTACCTGCCTAATACAACCTATTGCATGGTCTTGTAAAGAGAAGCTTTTCCAATTACAGCTACAGGAGCTACAAGAAATTTTTAAGGAAACATCTTCAATAGAAAAAAAGGAAAGTTGTTTTCCTCATATGACACGAAAGGTGTGTATTCAGAAAGTAAAACTGAGACTAAGCAAAAATGTATTAATGGAGTTTATATCATGAGAACAGATAAGGATCTAAGAAGGATCAAAAAGGTGGCTCAAAATAAACTCAGTAGAGAGACTACCATAAGCCAGCTTCTGTATGTGTAAAACTATGCTATGAACACTTCTTGCTTTGAGCATTTAAATCAATGAAAAAAATCCAACCACTATGAAACTACAGATAATGAAATTAGCTAATTTAGGAAAACATATCTATTCAAAATAACACATATACAAGCAAAAAAAAAATATTTGAAGCACAAGATTTGATCATTCCACAGCACATTTTTAATTAAAAAGCTTGTAACAGCTGAAGGCTGAGGAAGAATACTCTTCCTATTTTCTGCAGACAAGTTAAAACTAAAAAAATCACTACATAGTCTAAACATCCTACATAAGGGAACCCTGGAATATTTATAAATGTAACTCCTATGTATATTTAATGAGGACCTGCATGTTTTTTGGACAGGGCACATGACAAAAGATACTGAACAGAAGGCATTTTCTAGAATAATTACCTTTCCATTTCTAATATGAGGCAGTTATTTCTGCTTTAATAGCAGCCTTCACCACCAACACATAATGATCCCTAAATATAAAGGTAGAATAAACCAGAACCACTAAAAAATTATATAACCTTGTGAGTAAGAGCCTTTACCAGGCTGCCCCGGTATAGCATCTCATTTTGAGAGACATAGGATTCGAGAAAATCCAGGCATTATGCAGCATTTCTTTCCACCGCTGCTTTAAGGACTTGATCCGAAAGTCAGACCATCATTCATTAACGCGTGATCAAAGCTTCAATTTTTCATTATCTTCCCCACAAGCAAGTTCTACAGTAATAAAGCATTTCAGAGCTGCAACTCCTTTCGCAGTGAGAACACGTTCCTGGGGGATTTCACAGGGAAACCTGTCCTTTTGGCAGGACAGCCTTGCGCTCGGGACGACAGCCCGGTACCTCCAGCGGACGCGGACGGTGCCTGTCCCTGAACCTCGGCCGCCCCACGGCCACGCAGATGTGTGACCCCCTGCGCCATGCAACCCGTCTACAGCAGGCGGTCCCTGCTGCTCGGAACGCAGAGCCAGAAACTCTTATTGCGGAGACAAAGCCCTCACTACGCTCCTCCAAAACAGGCGGCGCGATCCCCCGCGCTCCCCAGGGCGGGCGGGGACGGCGGCTCCGGCCGAGGGTCCGCGGGGCGGGGGCAGCGCGCCCCGTGGCCGCAGGGCCCGCTGGGAGTTGTAGTCCGCCGCGCCGCCCCGATGCGCGGAGCCGCCACCGCAGGGACTCCACCTCCCACCATGCGTCGCGGCTCCAGCCCCCCGCACAAGCAACCCGTTTCTCCCGCACCGGCCCGGCGGAACCCGCTGAATTCACCCCCGCCCGTCTTCCCCTACACACGCAGCTCCGCAGCCCGCGCTCCCCTCGACAGTCCCGGCTCTTTCACAGCCGGCCACGAGGGCCGGCCGCAGCCTCACTCGCTCGCCAGCTAGGTCGGGCAAACTGCGTCACACCCGCCGAGCGCCCCCAGCCCTCACTGGTGCGGCTGCCCCCGCCCGCTCCCGCCCCCGCCCCCCAGGGCAGCGCGCCGAGGGCCGCGGAGCTGCCCTGTCCCCGCGGAGGCCCCACCGCCAGGAGCTCACACACCGCACCGCTCCGCGGCAGTCCCGCACCCGCGGGCCTGAACCCTTCCCCAGCATCGGGAATCCCCGTGACGCGTTCGGCCAAGCTTCACGGGTCAGGGGCAAGACAAGCTGCCCCCAGCCAAGCGGTTCTTTCGGCTGAGCAGCGAGGCTGGCGGCGGGCCCGGCCCCGGCGCTACTCACTGACAGCGGCGGCATCCGAGTGCATTTTCGTGCAGCGCTGCACACGCTGCCGGCCCAGCCCGGCTCCTGCCCTGCTCCCAATCCAGAGCCTGGGCACGGACACCCCCGCCCCGCCCACTGCCCGCGCCCATTGGTCCGGGCTGCCGGGGGACGCGGCGAGCTCCCCCCTCTTACTGGGTGAGACTCCTGCCACTCTTCCCCCGCCTGCCCCTCACCGCCTCCCCGGCCTTCTATTGGGCAGAAAGATGAGCCGGCCACGCCTCTCTTCGCTCTGACTGGGCTCTGGCGCTGCCAGTTTTTCCCGGCCTTTAAAGCGCGTGCAAAGAGCACCACTTTGTGTCACCCGCGGCGCTGATTGGCTATGGGGACCAAGGGCCGCGCCCACGCCCTGATGCGATTGGCTGATCTGGGAAGGGGGCGTGCCCCCAGGGCTGCCCCGCCCTCCAGGGGCCGCGGGCGGGCGGGTTGTGCCCCAGTGGGGGGGGGGGGGGGGCCGGACTGCGGCACTGTTTTGTTAGTCCGTGATCCCCACACGGTGTGCCCAAGTCACCGGCTAGTCTAGAAAGAACCCATTGCTTCTTCCATCTCCCTCTTCCAAAGGAGAACAAATGGCAAGCTGCCAACGCCAGCCGAACGCACACAAGTGTCAGGTCAATGTTACGGCAGCGGCAGGATGGGCGGTGGGGAAGCCTGGGGCCGAGAGTGCTCCTTGCGGGACGATGACAGCGGCTCGTGCCGATTGTCCACGATCCCAGAAACCTAGCGCGTGGAGCCGCCCTCCTTTGCCTCTCCTTTCACAAAGAGGTCTCCATCCGTGAGCCGGGGCAGGAAGGCAGCCTGCAGGTCACTGCTGCTTAGCATGCGAGCTCAGCATCCCGTGTCGTTCCAGGGATAAATGCCGTCCCTGGCACTCCTCGGCGCTGAAACACAGATGCGAAGAGACTGCTAGAGCAGCGTCTGTGCACAGTGGAGGATTATAACAACAGAACAGAGTAATGAAAAAAAACCCTTCCGCTAAGAGGTTAAGTTAAAAGATAGTCAAAGACCACGAATCTAAAGTAGTGCCAGATTTAAGGTAATTGTCCCTTTGGAGTAATGCATTCACATACAGTCCTGAATTAAGTGATCACAGGCTTGTTTGTGTTTCTTTGGGGTTTTTTGTAAGCTTTGCCTTACTCAGTGAGTCAGAACGTGCAAGTGCAGATGATTTATTTTGCTTGTGTTTTCCACTGCCTGTTTTACAGAGAAGAGGATGGAGTCCTCAAGAAAATGAATCAGCTTTTCAAAAGTCATATACTAAAACCCATGTCAGAGCCATGAAAGCTCGCATTATTTGAAATTCTTACTTACTCACTAACTCGTTGAAATAATTTCCATAGGACTTCCTGCCTCTTATCTCAGGATATTTTCCTATTTTCATCATCTTTTCTTTAGCTCAGTTAGTTGGTGTTAATAACACCAAGGTTGGAGTTCAGTCCCTGTATGAACTATTTATTTGAGATCAGGACTCGGTGGTCCTTGAGGATTCCTTCCGATTCAGAATATTCTGCAATTCTGTGAAACCTCTGCAAAAAAAGAGAAAGTGATTATAAAGCAATGGAAGCTAGGCTTCACTTCTTTGGTAGTTCTCTAACATCCCACATGCCAGGCATTCGTGTTAGTATGTGTCATCCCAAATCCTTATATCCAATAGGGGCAGCAATGAGTAGTTCATCTGATCTAATTCTGGTTTAAGAGGAACAATTCCTTTAGAGGTATCTGTTTGTTCACTTGACCATAAAAAGCATTCAGGCTGCTAGTTCAGAATAAAAATGCATTCAAAAAGAAAATATCTTCCATGCCTTACAAAGCTGTACATTGATATGATGTAAAGAAAAGTAGCACAGAAAAACCCTTTTTGGTTGTATCTGTAGACAGAACGGTTTGTACTTTCCCCCCATTTATATTAGTGTAAAATGAAAGATACTACTTGGCCTAAAAAATATTTCCTTATACTACAGCTTCTGTTAATACTTTAATTCTAAATTGTAAAGCAAATAGGTCTGACAAGCCTATTTCAAAACTTCCATTTATTTTTGAACGCGCAAGTATAATCCCTGACCCTCAAAAATTAGATCTGCAAAGAAATCCATAGAAAAATGTAAAAGAAGCTTTGTTTTCTTAGCTTCTGCCTGCTAAACAGGGGATTCATGCATCAGTCAGAAAAGGCCTGCCCCATGAGAGCAAGGCCCATTAAAACATGCACCTTCATTCTGACCACAAGATGTTATAAATAATCCCCTTTGTTACCACTAGCTGAAACTACTTTGGAGGTCTCCAAGCCAGCAGATGCTACAAAAATCAGGCCTGTATTTCCTTTCTGAAGCTTGCATTTATAAAATGCAGAAATGCTTCATTTTACATAGAGCAGATCCATCAGGTCGTGGCTGATCAATCATTGTATTGGATCACTTGGCAAGGTTCTGATAGCAGGACTACAGGAGTGGCTTCTGTGAGAAGCTGCTGGAAACTTCTCCCATGTCTGACAAAGCCAAGGCCAAACAGCTCCAAGACAGACAAATCAGTGATGGGGATGATGCCTCCATGGTAACATGCTTAAGAAGGAAAGAAGAGTAATGAGCAGATGTCATCATGGCCAGAGGAGTGAGAACACATGAGACAAAGAGCTCTGCAGACACCAGGGACAGTAAAGGAAGGGGAGGAGGTGCTCCAGGTGGCAGAACTGATATTCCCCTGCAGACTGTGATGAAACCCGTGGAGATCCCCAGGGTTGCAGTGATCCTCCATAGCCTGTGGAGGAGCCCCCATTGCAGCAGGTGGGTGCCCCCAAAAGAAAGGTGTGGTCCCGTGGGAAGCCCCCACTGGAGCAAGGTCCTGACGGGACTTGTGACCCTGTGGGAGATCCATGCTGGAGCAGCCTGTTCCTGAAGAACTGCAACCCGTGAAGTGTGGCATGAGGAACTGCAATTCATGGGAAGAGCTCAGGTTTGTGTAGGACTGTCCCCGTGGGAGGGACCCCACACTGGAGCAGCTGAAGGACTCCTCCCTGAGGAGGAAGCAGCAGCAGAAACAATACATGATGAACTAACCGTAACCCCCATTCCCCATCTACCTGAGCCACCGCGTGGGAGAAGCAGAAAATCGGGAATAAAGTTAAGCCTGGAAAGAAGGGAGGGGAAAAGTGCTCCTAAGATTTTACTTCTCATTGTCCTGCTCTGATTCTGATTGGCAATAAATCAAATTAATTTCCCCAAGTCTGTTTTGCCCATGACACTAACTAGTGAGTGATCCCTCCCTGTTCTTATCTCAACCCACAAGTCTTTAACTGTATTTTCCCTGCCCAGTTGCACAGGGGAGTGATAGAATGACTTGGGTTGGCATCTAGCCAGGGTGGAACCACCACAGGGACAGAGTCAGCTTGAGCAGTTCCACCATTAGTGCCTTGATACTAACTCTCCTTTCTTTTGTGCCAGTGCAATCACTTGGACAGCTAAATAGCAAGGTAGGTCAAAATGCAAGACTGTCCTCAATGGTCCCTGTAAAACAAAAACAAAAAATCCCCAAAACAAAAAATCCCAAAAGAAAAACAAACCTCTCGACACTTCTTTTGGTTTAATTTGTTTGTTTTTCCAGCCAGCTGAATATCTAGTGGAGAGTGGCAGTAAATGCATCTGCCAGTTTACACACTGTTAGATCAAATTTGAAACTTCAGATTTTTTTCTTTTTTCTGAAGAAAGACTGCCAATTTTTGCTTATTTTTATGTTTGCATTGCTTTTTTTAAATTGATAGCTAAAATGGCAGCCACATAAAAGTTGTAGACTGTGAAAAATACTGGATAACATGAGAAAGAGGAGCCATTTATTTAATTGTATCTTCTTCACTATCAGAAACAGTGCAGATACATCTTTGAGAAAGAATTTCCAAAAGGAAACTCTATTTCCAAAGGATATCAGACTCCAGATTGTTAAAGCCATTGTATCTCTTGAATACTTTTATTCATCTTGCTTTGCTTAAAAAGAAGCATGAAAGTTAATTTTAAGCACCAGAATCACAAGCCATGATGTGTTTTAAAAGTCAGAAGAGGAAGAAAATTTTATTGAAAAGAAAAACATTACAAAGAAGAATTTGCTGAACATTAAGAAAGCAGATAAAGCAGCAACAAAGCACAGTGCAGGGTATTATAAGAAAATAGACAAAGTGCCTACAGGAAGTCCAGCAATCACAGTTCTAAATCATTTGCAGATATGAAGAGGTAACTGATACCCAAGTCAACACAGCTTTGTGTGATGCTTCTGAAAAGATTTTTCACCCTCATAGTTACAGTGAAAAAACCTAATACCTGTGAGTTATTCCTGCGTGGTATTAGCAAACTGTACTAATTAGGGATAAAAGAGGACCTCAAGTGGCAGAAAGCAGCAGCTGCAGATTATACAAACTGCTTCAAAGCACTGCTCATTTCAGGTCATTTTAATCTCCCCATCCCATAGACCCATACTGTGCTCCCTGTTGAAATGAAAAGGTCTGTTCTCAGTATATTACTTTGGCCCAAAAGTCCTTCTGTAACATCCTACAAACAAATGTCATTTTACATACATGAGAAAAATCATATTTCAGGGCTGTTGATACTTAAATTCTTACATTCCAGCTATAGGGCTTTTCCAGCTTCAGTTTAAAATTTTACATTCTCTTCATTCATCATGAGGCAACTGTAAGCAGCCAAGCTTGAGAGCACCTAAGAATTTATTCCTGAACCCTGGTGCATCAAAACAGCCAGCACCTCTCTCTGGGGCCACAAAGCTCCCTCCCTATCAGCAGAGGACCATGAACATTCTCAGCGTTCTGTTTCAGTGGGACAGGTGGGAACTGGTTACCTGTACACTTAAACTGCAACAACTTGTTTCAATAACATCAACTCTGGTTCAAATCCAAAGGGCGTGTCCAACTTTTGATCAGCTTGTATCTGCAACACTGTTTTGGAAAGTGGGAAATAACAATTTCAGGTTTTTCTCAGCCCAAGAGGTTTGAACTGCAGCGCCCAGATTTTGGAGTGCTCTGTAACAACACCAGAGTCACTGTGCCTGAGTCAAGGCAGGAATATATATGCAAGAGGAGACTGGAGTCTCCACCCTGCTGAAGAATCCAGTGCAATTACTCTTAGAAGTTGCTGTCATAAATGTTACCGGGAGTTCTTCATTTATTCCAAGATACACACTGGTAGGCCCCTGATGTACTGCTGTCTCTTCCTGTACATTCCTACAAACTTCAACTGCACAGAATTTCAGAGGATGGGATTTGGAGTACAACAGAATACATATTATTTAGAAGTCAGACATATGTAATCTAGACCTTTTTACCATGAGCAGAAGTTCAAACCTTTAGTATTATTTAGTATTATATTATGATATTAACCTTTAGTATTATGTTTAGTAAATACTGCTTGTTTTATACATTTTTTCTTTGCATCTCTGAATGCATAAAGATATCCACAAACTTTTTCTTTCATAACATACTTTCTTATGAAAGCTGAGATGAAGAGAGTATGATTAGAAAACTAAAAGATTAGTCACACACCCCTGCAGCAGGACCTGTTCTAGCACATTTCTGTCATAGTTTGAAACAGTGGTTGTGACTTAGGTATATAATGCACATTTTTCTAAACCACTGAGATACAAGGGATTAGATCAGTGTGTAGATGTAAGGACAAATAAAGTTTAGTTTTAGCTTCCCAATTCTAACCACAGTGGTAGAGGACGTATACAAACAGTTTGAATTCATGTCTTTTCTTAATCATTCTGATAAAATAATGCAAATGTCAACAAATATTAGCTACAAATTACATACATTAAACTACACAAGCTACTTAGGAGATGAGAATATTGAAACTTTAGATTTTTTCACTGTCAACATGAATTTTCCTCATGGGGTGAGCATGTCGAAAGCCTGTAAAAATCCATCAAAATATGCTCAGAAACTTTGAAGATTACATATAGATATGATTTATTAACTGATCTATCATGCAAGTCATGTTATGCTGTCTGGCTTTTGAAAAACACCCTCATCTTATTTTTCAATTGTTAAAATAAATTGGGAGTTTTCAAGCTTTTTGTACTTACATGTATCATTTCTTGCACTTCACATTATTAAACTGCTCACGTTACAAGGTATTTGCAGAGTCAGCCTGTGGAGAATGTTAAGTAATGTGGCAAGATAACGTTATGTATTCTACAGACTATAAAAAAGCAAACCTGTGGCTGGATGTGCATCAGAGCTAGCATGAGAGCATGCTGAAAATAAATGAGGATACTCTGAACACTGTGACATGTTGGTGCCAGTGCCAGCTGCTTTTGCAAGCTGGGAGGAAGAAGAGACCAGGACTTTCTGGTGTTTGCAGAAGAAAACTGCTACAAGTGCAAGAAAATAATTTGTATCGCTCCACAACTTAATTTATACGAGTTCAGAGGGCTTGTAAAGGCACACAAAGCATCCATAGGTGAGAAATTAGTTCAACAGTGGCTGGTTAATGGTCATTTGCATCTGAGATGATGAATACATAACCGCTGAGGTTTTTAAATGCTTTTCAAATATCCTCTGTCCATAAAGACCAGTGATCAGTTTCACTCTCAGAAACACAGCTCTAAAAACAAGGGAGCAAAATGATAGGTAACCAGAATAAAGGGACAAGTGTGGTGCTGGCAGCAATTACCTGACTCCACAGAACAAGAAACCCAGGGTAAAAACACATCCTGTGTTTGCTTACATAGAGAACCAATAAAATTGAGTTCGCTCAAGCTGCTCTTAAAAGTATATGGTGAAGAATTAGAGGGAGAAAAAAAAATCCACCCTCTTTCCCACAACATGTCCTATTCCTTTCAGTTATGGTATGCTTAAATATCACTGGAAAGACACACAGTATTAAATACCAACATCATAGATGTGCTTTCCAAATGGAATGCATCACTTAAATTATCTAACAGGCTTCTCACAAGCAGGAAACATCCTTTGGACAACACTGAAAACTTTAACTCATAGTTAAAGTGAAGGTCTGCACTTATACTAAAGGATCAGGAACTAAATATGGAAGACATTGCTGAGAGACCCTGAGAAAACACAACATTTTACATTGTGTCACATGTTCATTGCATAACAGGGAATTCACTGCCCGGGTCAAAAGAGCAACACCTCTATTTAGTTCTGCTGAAGTGTAGCACTAGCGAAGAAACAAAGCTTTTTTTTTTTTTTCCCATTTATTACAGTTAATTTTAAATAAAAGTTACAACCAACTTTTCTCCCTTCTCAGAAACCTTGTTATGTTAAGCATGACTGGTTTTAATTCTTCATCAGTGTGCTCAGGTAGGTGTCTCATAACCATCATTATTCAGCGGTGCTCTACTCTTCCCTTTGTAAAAGCATTGAAGTGTCTAATGTCCAGTTAATAAAATGAAATCTATAAAAGTCACCTCTTTTTCTCCAGTACTATGAACATCAATTATCTGCAAATTATTGTAAAACTCATTTAATAATAAAATGTAGAACAGCAGCACGTGTAAATACTGTTAGAGTGGAAAATGTGCACACTTCAAACACATACTGCATATCTTCCAAATAAAAAATACACTAGTTCCATTCCTATTTTGAAAAACCTAAGGCCAAGCTTTTTATTACAATAACAGCAACAGCACTCTGAAACTTCATGGTATGTGATGCCTCCACAAAAGCTGAAGAAGTTGTTGCCAAAGCAAGTTCCCACCCTTGCTTTGTTGTATGCAAAGCAGGTATCTGGCCGAGGTAGATACCAGTTTATCAAAAAGCATGCATCTTCCCCCCCTAACAGTGATAGCAGCTCATTAGAGAAAAAAGTCACCAACTAATACATAGACATTCACAGCACTGTGCAGCATGGGAGTGGCTCATCCTTAAACAGTGCAGTCTTCTTGGCTGCCAATTCAGCTTCAAACAACAAACCTTTCTTGATGGTCTCAATAATACTTTATTTTCTTGCTCTAATTCATCCGTTTAAAATATTTAGGAGTGCTCATATGAAAATGATGAATAGGCACATAATTATGTCCATCTTTATAAGATCCAAACCTAAGAAAAACATTCAAAAGAGCAACACTATTACAACATTATTTAACCCATGCAATTAAATCATACAATTACTACCCGACTTCTGAATGTGCTAGGCAATTTTTTTCAGAAACAGGCCCCAACTCTATTAAATGTAAATCATGTTCTATGTACTCTCTCCTACTAAAGGTCTTCGAGTGTAGTGGAGACAATTTATTACTTTGATTCCACTGATGCTATAGGCAGTCTATAATTGGAACTCCAGCTGAAAAAGCTGAGTGTTGCATTTTTCTACTTAAATTTTAAGAGAAGTTTTTTAGTCCTGATTTCAAGTAGAGGTACAATTTAAACATCCATAGTTTCAAAACAGTCAACACTGTTATTAATATTGTACATCTTGCTTTTGAAAACTAAGGTGAAAATTGCAATTTTTCACATCAAATTTAAATATGAAAGTTTTGACAACTGACTATTATGGTAGACAGACTTAAAAAAGTAAAATGGAGTACTTATTCCAAATATCAGTGCTAAGTGATATTTAAGAGCAGTGCCACTGTATTTCTTGAGAAGCAGAGTTAATCAGAAAAAGTTAAATCTTTTCCAATATGGTAAACATTTTCTCATCATAGGCAGACAAAAGAAATTAGGACAAAATTCTGTGGTGAAATTAACTGAGAAAAATCTGAATGTGAATGCTAACTGTAGGCAAGTTCCATCATGTGGAAAAGTCTGGGCAAACTCCTGCTTAGACAGGAAGCCAGTGGCTGAGTGGTACATAAAAAATGAGTAAGCTCAACTGTTGGATGGATAAGAGAAAGTAATATATTCTGCATTATGCATGTTAGGAGTAGTAAACATGGCATTACTAGGAATTATTTCTCTGTGGCAACATCTATCACAAACTTCATGATTCTTTCACTGATAATAATACTAGAATAAACATCTTTCTCCTTATATCTCTTCCTTATGCAATACCAGTGGGAAAACGACAGCAATTTAGAAATAAATAACTCTTTTACACTAAACCTAGGCCTTTTTTTTTCCCTTTTTGACACATGCAACAGACTGCCTCAGGTGTTCTCTTTAATTTTTGGTACTATATGGTATGTTTTAAAGTGATTATGCAAAAAAGTATTTAATGCATATATTGTATTAGATATTCTTAGTAACAGTATATGAAGAGCCCAAACTCTGAAGTACTGAGAAACATGGGAGATCTTTAATCATCTATCAAATGAGTCACCACACCATTTGGCAAATATCCCTATCAAACAATCTCAGAAACTGCCTGGGTGAAATGAGCATTACTTGTAATTTCTGCTGTGACACAACAGGCTGATTTTCCCAGGGTACATGCCAAATCAATCCAAAAAATGGAATTACAAATCAGAAGATCTTGACTCCTACTCTTCTGCTCAGTTGGGTAATGATCAGTGCCTCTCACTTTGCAAATAATTTTGTTCCTTGACTACTCTTTTACAAGATGCCAGGTACATCATCCCCTTCACTTCTGATGAATCCTACTCACCTGGGATTGAAATGGATGTCCTCAGGAACTTGGCTGGGATCAGTGACAATTCTGTCATTGTCAACATAGCTATCCACGTGATCTGGGATTCTAAATTTGGCCATCTGGACTTCTGAATCACTCAAACCCGCATGAGATATGCGGGCATAACCCAGTCTATCAAATATGAGAAGAGTGAGTTTGAAGAAATAACTCAAGACAATGTCACCACATTCTTAATGAATGTATTTTTTTCCCCCAAGAGTTATGCTTTAACTTATCAACACAGTTTTCCATTTCTGTGAATCTCACCTTCAAAAAACTGAAAGTGCTCAATAAACAGGATCATAACACCATGTCACAAACATAAAAACTGAAAAAAACCTAAGTGTTTGGCAATATAAATAAGTTCTATATCTAAAAACCTTTAATTAAAATTACAGCTTTAGAATATGAGTGCAGGGATAAGATCACCAAATTTTCACTGAAAAGATTTCAATATTCAAGAAAGAAACTCAAGCATCAATTGAATGAATAATGAGAAAAATCCAAATTGCAAATAGCATTTTAATTGAGGTTTTTTTAGTTGCATTTTTTTCTTTTTTACTCAATACTGTTAAGACAGCCATCAAGTTTACAACTTGTGAACACTGCATCATTTGCATAGTTTATTTAGCATAAGCTGAATTCCATTCCAGTCCAAACATCCCCAAGAGAATGATTTACAAGCAATTTGGTATTAAAAGATATGGAGTGCATAGGTCCTGTGCCTCAATATGGGCTTATACGGCTCAAGTTTCCACTAAATCCAGCATAACAATTGGCTGGATTAGATCAGCATTTTGCTTCAACAAACCCTAAATCATAGTTCAAAAATTCTATCTTCTGAATAGAACTGATAACCATAAAGATACTTAAACCTACAAGTGATCCACTTTAACATACCTTATTACTCCACGATACATAATATAGCTACACCACCTGTCCTGATCTGTACTGTCAATATCCTAGAAGCAAAAGGGAAAAGAAGTCAAACAAATAAGGTAAGTGTTCATCTGGGTAGGCTTTAAATCAGTAACAGGAGTAAGGTGTAAACTCACTGCAGAAAAATATTTTGCCTGAAACATTTTAATAAGGTAGAAAGAAAAAAGCTCACTGTTAAACATGGGCAAATCAGACAACTTTTTTGATCTCTCTTAATGCAGAGGTCATTTTAAAAACAAAAGAATAACAGAATTAGAGGCTGTCTAGAGGTCATCTGCTTCTAACCCTGGCTAAAGTCACATCAGGCAGGTTGCTCAGGGCCTTATGAGGGCTAACTTTTGAGTATGTCCAAGGACAAAAGTTTCACCACTTCACCAAGCCCCTGTTCTTATCCTTGACAACCCTGCAACTTTTTATTTCTTTTAACTGACATTTCTCTTGGGGCAGCTGCTGTCCATTGCCTCTTGTTCTTTCACTGTGTAACTCCACCTTCTCTGCAAGATATGAGGCAGATAAAGAATGTATTTAAAAACAGGCATGTGTTTTCTTCTCTGTCTGTATTTAAGCTACCAATTTGAAATATTAAGCTGAGTATTTCCAATATATATTTTCTCTAAAGATGCAGCATTTTTATGTTACCTGCACATTTCCATTTTTTATTAATTCAGTATAGTCTCTGGATCCAGGAGCTGAAGTGATGTATCCTAGAAATACAACTTGCTTAGAGCTAGTCTTCAATAGCTTTGAAACAGCTATTGCTTGGAGTTTTCTGTCCAAGTCCTCTCTGAAAGAAATGGAAAAGACTTTAACACATATACAGTTTAGCTCACAATCTTTGTGCTATGACATAGTAAACCACAAATTAATCTGGTACCATTTTTGTTGCTCAGTATTGGAGACGATGAAAGTTCACAGAAAGCTCATTGATTCAAAATTATCACTCCATTTTATAAAAGCCATATGGTCATGGTAGATGTAGTACACATTCTCTTTCTATCCATTACAGGAACAACATTTTCTATTACTGTTTTGCTTTTAATACTGATACTGTCACTAGGAAATGTGAATGTTAGTGTTTTGGTTATCTAAGGCTTTGTCTGTGCTTGCACTTAAAATTTAACTGTGCTAGCACAATGTGGTACATAACAAAGAACTTACATACTAAAAAATTTTTATTATGGATAGATCACAGTAAACAAAGTCTTAAAGTCTGGGTCCCATAATTAATGAAATGTAACTGGAGTTACATCATCCCATTAGCATCACTTAATTAAATTTGACATGTATTTCACATGTCTAACAAGATTTACACAAGAGTTCCAACATGACGAAAAGTGATAGTCTAAGTGGAGCCTGGTAAAATACTTCATCGGATGCCATTCCCTGTCCTAGGATTTGTCATAAAATAGTGCAAGAGCAGTTCTCTTTCTACGATTATTCATGATATTGACTTTAAACTGTTGCGTAAATCATGTTGTGTACTAGATTTTTGAAGTCTGGGCTAAATAACATTGACAGAGAGAGATGATTTTGGAACCTGTAAACCTAAAAGAAGACAAAAATTTAAGTGCAGTTATGCTTTCTAAATAGTGGTACTTTTGACTGAAGCAACTGTATTAGGGAGAAAGAGGACACAGACAGGAGACAAAAAACTCCAAAAAAACCTCTTGAGTAGAAGACTGATCTAGGTGTATGTGAAGTTGCCTGCTCAGCTACCTGCTCTTTACAGGATGCACCTCTCCAGAAGATAGGATCTTTTTAAAGGCACAGGCATAGCTTGAGTCCCACATTTTATAAATCATATTTAAAAACAACCCTAGTCATTCAATATTCTATAGTCTATGTCAACCTAAGCAGCAGAAGAAAAATATTAAAAATGAGCAGTTATGAGCAGTATTTAGTTACAAATTCATTCCCCTCTAAAACACAATCTAATTTGCACTCATTTCCCATGTGTCTCCTCATATTTTCTCCTTCATCTTTATCTCATTTCTTGGAGAGGGGATAATACAGTGTTATTTTCTTTTACTTTGACAAACAGTTTCTCAGACAGGCAAGTCTAATCATCTGTGTGAGGCACAGAATTAAATTCCTTTCCAGAGTTAAAAATGGGGAGTGATTTCTGACAACCGTATTTGCTTAATAAATAGGAAATCTATAAACAATTTGCGTGTTTGGTGTAGTTTCTACTCAGGGGAAGGAAATGGGATACAGAGAATTCCTATGGCTTTCTGAGCAGCTTCTTCGTGTTATAATATTCTGCCCCCATCCATAAATTTGCCTCTCCATAAATTGTACCTTTTTTTAATTCCAAATCTTACTACATAGCCAAAAACTTACTAGATATCCCATCAAATATAACAGAAATTACAGCTACGTGGAGCACTCACAAACCTGTCTCTTATTAATATTCATTATACACAAGTAATCAAAGCACTGTTTTCAAGAACTGAAATATATACCTTATTCTTTTCCATCACTTACTTTTATCAGTATAATATTGCTTTTCTGAATTCAGAGATCAGACTTCCAATTTCCACTTGCACACTCTCAGAAGGACACTGATGGATAATTTTGTTGCTGTTTGAACACTGTCCTTTCTTGGGGGATTCGGATTTGTTACTCGGTTTTGTTTTTTTTTAAATAACATTTTTTTCATCAAAGCTATCTAACTGTACTTATCTGCACTCATTGTGGAATGTAATACATCTGTTCCACATGCAAAAAGAAGGATGCTATCCTGCACTGACATGCACCTGTAGCCCTATCATTTGCTGTGATTTTGCAGAACTGTATCTTTATATCTCTAGTAATTCCAATGGTAGGTTCAGCCGAGTTTTGCATTACGCATTTGCCCTACCTTAAAAAATGCTTCAAAATTTTAAACCAGTAGTTTACTCAATTTTAAACTGTCATAGTATCTCTTCAAATGTGCCCTGATAGAACCAGTAGTACAGCAGTAGATTTTAAAGGGTACAAAAGGAAACCCAGAAATTCGCATATTACATTACATGACTTTGTACACTCTGCATAAAAATAAGTAGAATACACACTCTTCATTTCCGAAGTGAGCGACAACAAAATCAACCAGCTTCCCTGTGAAGTTGACAGTCAGGGAGATGGCAGGTGCAATCTCTCCCTCTGGAGATGGAAGGAGGTGATGGGTTGATTTTACGATTGGATACCTGGATAGTGCCATAATCCTACATGAGGAGAGGCAAAAAGTTACATGTTGTGATTCACAAGCATCAAAGGTGAGACTAAGCAGATAAATGTGAGCAGAAGACTAGCAGTCACTGAAAAAAACTGTACGACCAGAATACAAATCATCCCCAGTGGATTTTTCTGAATACACAAAGTTTCCCTCTAAAATACTGCTTAACTACACGTCTAAAAATATATTATCAAGTTAATTCCTATGCTAAGAAATATCATTCCATAAATATTAATTCTTTCACTAAGCTTTTCATTATCAGTATTTTGGACAAAACAGAATTTTATACTACCAGAAATTAAAAAGTGTTTTATTAGAAGTAGAAGTAGGTAGAAATACATCTTTAAAATGGGAGATTTCTCTTTTTTCAGTTTCTGTTTGGACATTTTGCATCAGGTTTTTCAATGTATTTCATTAGTAAAATCTCAGAGAATCACTCCTCTGCCCCATTCTGCGTCAAATAAACAGGGTCTGGAAGAAGGAAGTTACTAAATGCCCCTCACATATGGCAAAAATTAGTCATTGTGACATAGGAAGTTCCATCTGCCATAGAAATGTGCATATCCCCCTGAAAAAAAAAAAGCCACACTATATGCCAGTATTTTTCCAGAGAACAAAGATATTAAAAGACATGCAACTGGTAGGTGGTCAAGCATTAAGGTAAAATTAGACACAAATATCTGGTCAAACAGACATGTACCTTTCTATTCCCATTTCTCATTATACAGCCCAACCTAGATTTAATGAATTCAAAATTTCTCTTATCTCCTGATGTGCTACATTTTCCAACTGTTATCACATTTTTAAGTCTAAAATATAAAATTCTCATAGCCCAAAACAAAATAATGTGAAAAGAGCACTAGATACAGTACTTGGAATGCTAAACCTCCAAATCTGTACATTAAAGGGCAGGATACCATTCTCTGCATCACTAAAACCTAAGTGGCTTATGCGGACAGGCACCAAAATCTGATCATGTTTAGCAATCAGAAAACTCCATCCACATTGCATGGTAATGCTGATGAATCAAAGCCTGTTCCTAAAGGACAAGCTTCAACGAGTGATTATAGTGATTACTATTCCAACTATTCCTTGCTTCTGTATCAGTGCAGTTTGTACTGGGCAATATATTTACATCTCTTTACTATCACTGTGCATGAAAGATGACTCACCCCCAAGTGTGATCTCTTGTGCTTGGACCAAAATCTGTATAAAATCCCAGTCTTTCTCCTAGCCACATTGTTGGATCATGGTTTCCAATGAATGGTTTAGAGGCATCACTCTCTATAATAGTGATAAAATCTGCTTCTAAGATGGGAGGGGAAAAAAGAAAAACATTTTCACATTTTTAACTGTTACCTATATATGGGGCTTACACATAACTACATAATGTCATTATTTTGATTACAGAGGGATGGACACAAGCCCTTCAGGGGTCACTCAAGGCAAATCAGCGTTATCAACAAAGTCATTCCTAAACTTTTGGCTACTGCATGCCACATAAATTATGATTAAAATGCATTTAGTGTCTGCTTGCCATAGCTCATCCTTGGTGCATAACCAGAGATACATGAGACTGCAGAATAAAGCTGGCCTGTGTGCAGACCTTGTGCCATTTCAAAAGCATTAGAGGTACTGGGCACACACAAATTAACAGCACAGTAGCAAGTCTACTGTTTTCAATCTGATGAACAAACACTACATAACACATCTGCACTTCCCTTCATCTACCAAATCCTACTGTGCTTCAAAGTGTCCTGTGCAAGGCACAGCTCGATGCTGTTGTCACAATAATTTTTCAGTCCAGAGCAACTTTGCATCAGCCCCAAGGCCCAGTAACAGAGGGGGTTTGCAGCCCCAGTGAATTGCTGACCACCTGCAGCCACCTCGCCTTCTCACAGCACTGCTGTCCCTCCCTGTTTACATGCAGAGGTGTGGTTTTGCCAGGGGAACACGATGGCTTCCACTATATTTTAACTGCAGGATACAGGAAGAACTGTGCAGTTCCCTTGAGGAACTGGCATCTAGGAAACACTTGCTCATGCCTGAAGGAAGGTGGGAAGTCTGCAAGCTGCACACAGGATGGCTGAATAATTCAGACTCAGCTTGAGCAGCAGGTCAGTAGAGCTGCTGCAGCACCAACAAGTGCTCCAAGTGCTCCCCTCTTGCTGCAGTTATGCCCCTCTTAGAGTGCTCTCCTACACAGGAAGGCAAATCAAGTCACCATTTCATCCACAGCCCTTCCATAAGGAATTATGACCATCCAGCCCCACAGAAGATTTTTTGCTTTCGAAATATCATATGCAGCAGTTTAAAGCATTGCCAGTAGGGGAAATGGGAGCTCAGAGTTCTGAAGGGGATTCCCAGGCTACACCAGTAGCATACATGCTGACCACAGAAACAGTAACTGCAAGCATTAAGAAGGGTTGATGTTGGGTCCCTCCAGGCCTGGACAGAAATTCCAGTTGCAAAAGCCATTACATGTTGCATCTTCACTCTTCCAAAAGAGAGGTGAGCCCAAGGAATGCACATCTACCACACCTTTAAAGACAGCCCCTATCCTAAAGCAAATAGCCACTCTTTTCTTTGAGTCTCTCAAAATCAGGAAGTCTTCTTAGAGGAATATCTAGCCAAACTCTGAATGCATTTACTGACAATGTTAATGTAGTATTTTACATAAACTCCATGAAACTCCAGAATACTGTTTCCATCTATTAGAAATTATGATTTCTTAATTTATATTTTGGAATTTGCTGCCTTTTGGACTTACCAATTGTCTTTTTTAGAAGTGATATTTCATTACCCTACAGAAATGCCAATGGACATAACCAGATAATCAATTTTTCTAATATTCATTAATTTAAACTATAGATACCAGAAATGAATGCATTCATTAAAATTCATAAATAAACATGCAAAGATAAATAATCACCCAGACATGAGCTATGAATTATTTATGTAGAAGAGGGCTCCAAATTTCAATTCATTAAATTGTTTTCTCTGTCTGTTTTCTCACATCACCAGATGGCCAACATAGCCCAGCTCTCTGAACCTTTGGTCATGGGACAATGGAGTGAACATAGTTAAAATCAGTGTCTTCACTGACACCCATGTATCTCTGCTAGAAAATCAAGACTTGCACAGGAGCACCTGCCAATGCCTTTTCATTGCTTGGGTCTGCAAAGCCTGAGCTACTCAGGAAAACCCTGTGGTGGACTGGAGAACAACAAATGCTGTCATGGCAGCATGGACATTTTTTAATTCCCAGAATTGCTTTAGATCTCAAACTGTCAGTCCCCTGTCCACCCTATCTCATGGGTATCGCAGGAAAAAAGTAGCACCTGCAAGCACTACTGGCCAATTCCTTTCAATGCCCTCTGCAACAGTGCTCATGTTGAGTCCAAATTCTTCATTTCCTATAGATAATTTTTCAACCAAAATCCTGCCCATGAGCAACAGTTAAGGCACTCTTCTTTATAGTAAAATCATGACAGCCAAGCTACAATCACTACTTTTCTTGTATACATTGCTCTGCCTCAGTGATGGAAACTTTCTTCTCTGTATTCATTGTTTAGGGCATTTGAATTTCACACCCTTTAACAATTATATAATGTTTCACATCTAAAAAGACCTCACAGAAATGTTACAATACATTGCATTTTATCTAAAAGTAAATATCCTTTTGTAGATACCATTGTATTTTATCTAAAAGAATATTATTTCATTTATGCAAAGAATTTCTCTGCAGACATGTAACTCATCAGCAATACGAGAAGAAAAATCCAAACAAGAAATAAAGTCTTTCCTCTGACCAGAAACTTCTTTAAAATATATTAAACAAATTATCACCTCTGCAAATGGATTTTTGACTGAAGTCATTGTATTGGAACTGTTCACGAATTGAGGAGAAAACCACTAAACACAGGTTCTTGTGTTAATGCAAAAATGGCCTCAGTTACCAAGCATGTGTTTTCATTTCTGTCTCTTCAAATAAATCCTCCCAAATATAAATGAAGTAGGGAATAAAAGAGTTACCTGTCTGATTGAGCAAATTAGCTGATCCTTCCAAATTAGACCAACCTTCATTGTCATATCCAAATCTAAAAGGCCAGATCAGAGCAGAGAAATCTCTTTTGGGAACCTCAAAAAATAAATGGAAAAATGTAAAATAAAATTTAAATTTTATATATTATAGCTTTGCAGTAAACAACACCAGACATATGGTGCCATAAAAGACAAACGAGATGAGATGTTTTAACCAATATATCCTCCTAATAAAGCCGTCAGAATTACAAAAGACTAAATCTGCTATTAACAGGGGAATAAAAGCCATCATACTTAAAATGAATTTGTACAAGTAATAGTAAATAAATGAAGAGGAAAGAGACAATGCATTTTTTCATGTTACTAAGGGGAATTAACCACTTTTTGCCACACAATATGGTACTACAAACCTAAATTAATTGAAAAAAGAAGGTCAACCCTATAAATCTGTGTGCATTTGTGAATCTAACACCAAACTCCATGAGTGTTAGCCATCTTGTTATTCATTACCTTTGCAATACCTATCTTCTTGCAAGATAGAAAACCGGACTCTTCAAATTTTTATTCATTTTCCCTACCTAGTCTAAGTCTGATCTATGTCAACCAACTTTTCAGAGAGCTTCAGTTCAGAGTTATGATATAGAACCATAGAATTCCTTCACCTGGAAGAAACCTCAGGAAGTTATCTGTTCAAACTCCCCCTACATGAGATCAGGCTGCTAACAGCATTGTCCAGTTTGAATACAATTCAAATAAACTAATTTTTAAAAGTAATGTTCAAATTTAACATATGAGACAAGAATCTACGAAATTTTCAAAGTATTTTTTCCTTCATAGCATCACTATGAATCTCCAAAGACCCAGACATTTACATTTGACATTAATTTATAAATTAAATATTTGCATCTTCATTAACACATTAGTTTTTCTGAATACTTGGTTACAAAGATTTCTTCAGCAGCAATTAACACACTTAAGCTATCACACACACATTTTATTGTATATTTGCAAGTTACCATTCTCACAAACACACTACTCACCCCTTGGCCCAACTTCTTCTGGTAAGTTCTATAACGTAAACCCAATCCAAGCAAACCAACACCAACCAACAGCCACAACACTTGAAATAGAAAAACACAGAAAAAATATTTTTAATTCAAGAAAAAGTGTTGTTGTTATTATTGCTGTTTGTTTTTTATTGCTGCATTGTTATTCTAAGATGTGCTATTCACAGAATGAGAAATGTGTCCATTTAAGTGACAACACCAGCTCAAGGCAGTATCTATGCATGCAGAATATGTGTTTTAGTGCAAACACATTCTTCAAAACATAACATGCTGAGCAAATAAAATGTACCAAAACTCCCTGGAGTAGTTATGCAAAAATCACACTTACTGAAGAATTCACTATAGGACACGAGTAAGAGCATCATGTAAACCCTTCAGTGTTTTCCTCTCTGTGTGCAAATATGCATTTGGAGTACATAATTTTTATCTTGTATTAATACAATGTGTGGAATAAAATTTAGTTTACTTTGCAAGCCTTTAGAAGTCAGAAAGGTGTGACTCTTGCCAGACTTACAACATGGTCATTTGTTCGACACACTCTTGGAAAGACAGTGCAGCTTCATAAAAAGCATATTCAGAGCTTTCTAGTTGCTCCTGTAGCATTACAAATAACCACAGTGTGAACTTAAGAGCTCTCACCATTCAGTACAATGTAATTTGATGATCAAAGCCCTCTGCAGTTATTTCATTTACACAGTGGCATATGCTATCTACAGTGATTTCAGTAACTTCAGTTTATTCTTTTATATATTTAAAAATAGATTAAATTATTTTAATGAAAGTTTTCATGAAGGGTTTTGTGTAAAATTTTAATACATTTTATAATGGAAGATATCAGAAAGAAGGACATGCTACTTATATCAGCACGTGTCAAGCAATTTCATACTCTGCAAGACACAAAGGTGCTTAGAGTAGAAGCTGAGAAACAGCACAAGTCTGAGCATGATGAGGAAGTACAAGAAGTACTGTTGCAACATTACAAGATTATCTGAGCAAGGGCTGTGCTTTGTGACAGGTAATATTTTGAAATATTAATTTACTTTTGTGAAATGTTTCTTAGCAGTAATAGTCAAACCACTTGAAAAAGTGCTCATGGTCTCTGACACACAAACTCTCACAGGGCACAATCTTTTGGCCCCTGAGTATGCAGGGTCAAGACCTCCATAAAGATTACAGAAACAGCCCTGAAAAACTGCAGAGCACTATAGTCTCCTTTTCCCAACTGAAGCAAAGTGTACACAAATGGCAAGTGATTTAATCCAAAGTCACAGAAGAAAAGATGCAGGAATTGGAATCTTCAGCATCCTGGTCTCTATAGGGTTGCTATGCCCTCATGCCTAGCATTTTGTTCCGCTACCAAACTTCACGCTATTGACAGACATTTTTCTCTAGATGCAGTAAGCTGACAATGAAAACAGTCAGGGACTCAAATGATTGTAGAGAAATAGTTGAAAACATTTGTATGGTTTAAGAGCCAAAAAGTGATAAAATCTCAAACATTTGATTTACATTTCTCTTCAAAACCTAAGGAAAAAAATGCAGATTCAATACATACAATCTGAAAATCTGGGATCCCCTCTACGGTGCAGCAGCTCTGGGTCAGTGAGTGCCACCACACTGCCAGCCAGCTCACACAGCCCTAGCAGTGCTGCCACACTGAACTGCCTCCAAATTGCCATATCAGATGGTTGGGAAATCATTCATATCTTTTGTACACTCAGTGCAAATCCCAAGATCCAGAGAAGCCTCCTCCTCAGCCACTAAAATGAAATCACTGATGATGCTGAATCCATTTTCACATTTTGTTTTTGGCTCGGTTTCTTGTCTCTGTTCAACGCATTCCATTAGGAACAGCCTCTGTCAGTCACAATCAGAGTATATGTGCATCTCCAGCAGTATATGTCATCATTGACCTGGAACTAGGGAAATATCAACTCCCAGTCTATCTCTAACACTAGTACCAAAATAGCGTTTCTAAAACGTCTGAGCAAACGCTCCACAGTACTATTTTTTTTTCTCAGACAGTATTCCTAGAGTCATAGAGAAAAGGAACTAAAACTATACTTACATAATTTAATATAGTTTTTACTCCTTTTGAAGAACGGTTTTTGATTGCTTTTCACTTCAAAGACAGAGCTAAGGTCTTTCTTGGGTCCTGTTAGAAAGCCTACCCCAATGCATAGCATCATAAAACCTGTGAAAATATAAGTAATTATTTTTTTCATGGATCTTTAACATACTAAACATTGCTCATAAACATATCTTTTATAAACTCCCAGCTGTTGTGTTACAACACAACAACCTTATGGTTCCAACAACTAAGATGACTCAAAGCCAAATGCAGATAAATGACATCCCTAATGAGGCAATGCCAGAACTATCAGATTTATTATCAGCACTCTCAAGTAAAGACTGATTTGCAGTACAGTTCCAGGGCATTATGTCAAAAAAGGCTAACACATGGCAGATAAATTATGCTAAAATCCTTCCAGGCCCTTCTTGATGGCTACAACTCTCAGCTGGGCCCACGGTTTTCAAAGTTTACTGAAATTAACCTGGAGAACAATTGAGTTTCACCTACATATTACAGAACCTTAAAGTAACAGCTTGATGAAAAAAGTACATTGATGGTTGCACATATCTATTATCTTTGACAATGAACTGTTCTGTCACCAAGATGCAAGCAACACGTTTCTCATATAGGAACTACAAAGGCAATTGCTCAACACTTTGTTATAAAACAGTGTAAGCAGACTGCATCAGCTTAGAAGGTCAATATAACATGGCAGCAACTCGTATTCTGGAATTCCAGAGCCAACAGAAATAGCTCTGGTTTTTAAGAGAGGAAAACTAAACACACCTACAGATACATTTTAAAAGCTAGTAGGCAACTTCAGTGCCCTAACTGCTGCAATGCGTGGGGATGGTATCTTTTCAATAAGTAGCACAGAGTAATAGTGCAAGGTCTTTTCCAATGCCTAATGAGATAAAGAATCAAATTACTTTCAAAGGAAGCAGGGGAGGATAATGAACTGGGTAAGAGCTCTGCTGGAGAAGATATATGCCCTTAATATCTTTGTGGCATAGTTAATTAATGATAGAAGCCATATTTTACTTCAGACTAATAGCTAACTATTACTCAGTATTTTTTATTTACCTTACTTGTTACACTAGTAGTAGCGATAGTTTGCAAACCAGGACACTGGATCTAGCGTGAAGGGGCACACACAGAGCCATTCTCAAAGGGTGACTGATTCAGAGCCATTAAAGCTGATGAAGATCAGGAATCTGAACCCTCAGCATTATATCTCATCACAGTGAAACAGCACAGAAGTTTTGAATATAACGATCTTACTTTCATTGTCACTTTTTCTGGTGCAGTTCCCTACCCAAACTGCAGCAAGAGAAAGGCAGGATATTGGACAGGAGAAGAAAGCAAGAAATAGCACTTGCACCTGGAAGAAACCAGAAGAAAACAAACAGTTGGCCAGAAAGCCAAGCTGGCTTGAGTAAAAGCATAGCAACAAATACACAATCTCATGGTATAATCTTTGATAAGCTATGGGATGGTATCAAAAAGAAAGAAGGTGGATTCTCGGATGGAATATAAATTCATGTAGTGCCATTAGCTGTGTTCCATTAACAGTTTTCTTTATCTAAGAGAAAATTAGAGCCATCTTTCTGTTACTAACCAGTGATCATGCCAGGTAAATTAATGACAAGCATTCTTCTCAAAGGAAGTAACAGAGAGGAATTTTGAATAAAAGTGTTTCTTTTGTGAAAGCATTACTCAAGAAAGCATTTGACACTCCTCCAATGCATGCTTTCTTCATGTAACTTCAAAAAATTAAATTTAATTAGCAAAGATAACTGTTTTTAAGGACTCCTCAGAGTGCTTTCAGAACAAAGGAAATAATACAACAATGGAATTAAATTCTCCTCAAAACATAATGAACTCAAATCCCTCATGTGAATGCCTTAATATAAGAAACACACATGGAGAGGAAGAAACTGGAGTGTCACAAAGTGTTTGCAAAGACATCTGTGAAATCTGAAACCTTTGAAGCAACAAGTTAAGCACCGCATTCATTATTCCTTTCCAAATAAAATACAGGCAAATGCCTCACATTAAAAAAGAACAAAAACATCCCACATAATTAGCCCAAGACCAAGTTTGGCACTGTTTAAATATAGTTAGTGAAATATGCCACTGAAACATGTTAGTACCTATTGGGAAAATAGTTCTGGAGACAAAACGAGGAAGGGTTGGTTTCCTTTCCACCTCTCCACCCTCATCAAGTGATCATTTTGCTAAAGCCTTTATATTTGCTCAACTCAGTTCTTCCTTATTTGCAACTACCTGACAATTTTCTGCCCGTCCTGTTCACGTGTTTCTGACGCTACAGGCTCATCTGAATTCCCCCAAACATGCTGGTGTGTCCACAAAACATAAGGTAGAGCCATAAGGGAAAGAAGCTGAGGTCTCCTATGTAGACTAGCTAGATCAGCAGGATGCTGCACTTTGCTCTGCAGAGCGGGGCTAAATAATGCACTGAATTACATTACAGTCCCAGGAGGTACCCTGTTACCTGAGGCACTGCTACCTTAGGTAGCCAGCATATTTGTGCATTCACATCCTGGATTGCAGCCATATTTTTAGGGTGACTGATTAACAGATCTCTTCCTCCACTGTGCACTTTTAGTTCTAATCAGACATTTTTCCACTTTGTCGTTTTCCCTTTACTGGATTCCATTTTCTGTCCACATCTTAGACTATTTCTAACAGTAAAGAAACAAGTAGATTTTTTTTTTTGCATGTCTCATTAATTTTTGCACTGAAATTCTTACCACAGTAAGCAAGTAAGCAGTAACTGAGCATTTGAAAAGATACTAGATATATTCCACACGTCTGCCTGAGGCTAAAGCAAACATTATCACAAACGTACCTAGAAGAAGATGGGAGCTTTCTCTAATGTAAACTCCTCCAGGTACAAATTTATAAGCTGTACACCATACACAGAAGAATAATTCAAGAACATAGGCAAACATGGCTGTGCTCATGGCTTTCCCAGGATGCAGACAGCTGACAAAGCGTCCAGCTAGTTGAGGCCACACACACATAGTAAAGAGACCAAGAATGTTGCCTGCAACAGCAGCACTCCAGGTATGTAAATAAAGGAGACCAGCTGAAGATGCCAAACCTGTGAAGGGGTAAAACATAATAGAGTAAGTCTCAGTCAGGTATATTATCCACCACATTAATTTTCATGTTCCGGCTAGCACAAAAAATAGAGTCTGGGAAATATAATTCTGCTTTCCGGACATGAAAACTTAATCACTAGAAGGATAGTTAATTACAGTAGCCAAAGTGAGTCTTTTATTTTTCCCAGTATCTCACTCTTTTAAACATTGCCTATTCAGCTGAAAACAGTACAGTAAAAAGACAGCAGAGAAACATCAAGAGCCAAAACTCAACAGTTTTTCTTACAGAGTTCTTCAGCACAACAGAGGAATGATGCCGTTCTTAACAGAACGGCATGTCGGGTCTGTTGGTTATGAATCTTTTCTACCATAAGACATAAATAATCAAATAGATTAATATGAAGAGAAAACATATATTTTCCTGATCTTTCCCTGTAGATAATCATAGGATGGGCAAGAAAGCAACTATTAATCTTTTACTAACTGCAAGATCCTTGACTTACCATGCTATCTTTGATACGGTTATTTGACCCTGAACAGAACATTAACAACCACCAAACCTCTTTATAACAGGACAAATTCATTTCAAAACATTATTGTAGGTACAAATATTTATTGTCACATCATGAAAGCAAATGCATGGAAACACTTTTAACATTTAACTTTCATACATCGAAGTTCTGAGCATTTCAGAATACAATGCTCGAATCAACTAAAGAACCTTTCTGTGCTTGTTTTAAATAAGCAATATATGTACATCAAAAATCAAATGTCCATGCGTACATTACAATCTGCACACACATTTCTTAACACTAAAACCTGCCTATTCATACTATTTTACTGCCTGCAGAACTTGGCAAATGAAGAGACAGAAGGCAAGCTTGTCTCCAGGTAGACTGCTTGTTAAATCACAAGGTGTTTTGCCTCCTGTGGAATTGAGAGGCTTGTGTCATCTCAACCCCATAACCCGAGGTGTGGCCTTATCATAGAATCACTAAGGTTGGAAAGGACCCCTAAGATCATCAAGTCCAACTGTTACACAATGCAGATGGTCAGAACTGAGATGCTGCTCAAGGGAATAGACCTTAACAGGGCTTCTGAAGACAGTAACACTGCTCTGCAGTGGCCTGGAGATTTGGCCTGTAACCCTCAGTCAGCTGGTCAGACATACGTGTACCACAGTCAGTGGCAAGGGAAAAGGAGGCTTTGATCAGCCACACTCTGCTGAGATGTGGTGTCAGGTAGGGAATAAGGTAACAGACAAAAGTTCTGCTCAGGATTGGCACCTACCTACGAGAAACAAGGCAAAACTGATGACAGAAGACCAGCTCCAAAATGAAAGCATCAGTCCATGAGCAAGGCCCAACAGAACTGCACCTCTGATGCAACAAAAAGGAAAAAGAAAACATGCATTAATATGATTTTAAAAACACCTGACATTGAAAAAGAAACTTCTAGATATACAGATGAGCGTCTTTGGTAATATATCATGATTTTTTTACTTTAAACAAAGCTAAATTTTGCTCACACCAGGCTATATTTTCTCCCCTTTATTGGATGTAAAAAACATCCAGTTGAAAATAATGGCATTTACTGTAATGTATAAGTGAGCTGTGTTCAGCAGCAAAAGCAGTTCCCTGAAATCTTGGTACAAAAGGCAAAAACAACTCTGAGAAAATGAGAGGGGAGAATCCACCCCAAACAGAAGTATTTTCTTCATGTCAAATAAGGAATCCTACAGTATCTAACACTGCTCTCAGTCTTGGGGACCTCTCTTGCATAGCAATTCCAAATTATATACTCTGTCACCTGCCGTCACATATAGTTGACTCAGAATAACTAATTTGGTCTCTTTGTAGATTTTGGAACCTGAATGAACCATACACAGCATTAAGACTACGTTCTTACTAATCAAAACTTCTATTGAAGTATATCTTTTAATATTGCATGCGGTTCATTTATACTTTGTGCACGCACCTCTGATCATAGCCTCTCCAAATCCAACTGCTAGACTGACTTACTGCAGGTTACAGATGCTCTGCATTCATAAGTCCTTGAACCTCAGTCCTAATCTAAAAAATTGTTTTGAAATGTGGCAAACTAAGATTTTAGTGCTTAAAGAAAAGTAACTTAGTATCAGGAAATTTTAAGGTCTGGACAAAATGCTCAAAGATATCTCAAAGGACAAATGAATCCTCTGTGTGAAGTACCTTGTACCCACTTTTTTCTGTCTAAATTCTTTTAGCATCATTGGGTTGAATTTTAATTTGTCACCCACTGCAGCACTGGATTTTTATTACAATTTTGTAACAATAACAACAATAATAATAGTAATAATAATGCACTTACCCATATGGATTAGGATCTGGACCTGTATGTGGATGTCCACTTACTGCCCATCTAGAAATTAAAGAAACCTCCCCAAATATCCACAGAGTGAGGAACATGAGGCTGCCAAAAGCAATCCCTGATAAAAACCAATGAGGATGGGAAGCAGTCTCTCTAATCACATTACCAGTGTTGTTTGTTTCTTGTTTCCTCTTGTCTCCACCTAGAAGAAGAATAAGAACATTTCCACCTAGAAATAGAATAGCTAAACAAACTGTCAAATCCTATTAGCAAGAGTTACTGAGAAAAAGAAATAGCCAAAATCACAAATATACTAGAATAAGTTACATGCATAAAAGCTAATTTATCTGATTAGGGTTGTGTTATCAGAAATTGATAACACCAAAAAAAAATTAAAAATCTTTACTAACAACCCTAGGTCTGTCAAAAAAATATACTCACCAAAAGTGTGACATGCCAACCTGCTCATCTGATAATTTTCCATAACACTGGAATTTAAAAATTTAAATTGGCTTGGAAAATCACCAGAAAAATTATTATAATTTGTTCAGAGGCTTCTGTTCTCTGAAACTGTAAACTCTGATAAGAACAAAACCTGACACTTCCAAACAAGCCAGAAATAAACTCCTTTCCTTCTCCTTTTTCCCATGTGCTTTATAACCGCTCTCATCTAAGGAGAAAGCAGCACCTTTAATTGCATAGACATATCGTTTTGTCACCCACAAACAAGACAGATTTTCTTCCTAATCTCCTGCAGCAGATTCCCTTTCTAAATTCTGATGAAAGCTCAGGCTTAATTCAGATCATGTAATGCAAGCTTGCAGGCAATATGCATGATGCTAATTTATATCCATTTACACATAGATAAGGTTTTATCTTTCAAGTAATTCATTAAGGTTATACTGAGAAGGAAGGAGATTCTAAGGATTTAACATGAGCTGCCTTAGCTAACCAGCCCAACCTCACTGTCTTCCTTGGCAACACCACCTCCACAGTTTATGCCAGCCCCACTGCTGTGTACTCTGTGCAAACACTCCAAGAACTTGGGCAAATTTTAACAAGGACAACTTGTCCAGTCCTCCAACTCTTTCTGTTTCTTTTCACATATCAGCTGTTCCCCAACTTTGTCCTGTCTCCCCTTCTCGGTCTTCTCTGGCAGAAAACTCAAAGTGCAAACTGAATTAACATAACAACAAAAACACCACAAATGTTTCATGATGGAAAGACAATAATCCATTCTGGTTTTATTGGTCTATCTTATCCCTTTGTTTGTGTTACTGTCATATTGTTGGCACTGCAGTAAGGAAAAAGAGGCAGTTCCAGCACCAACTTACTACATCTCGTATGAATTGTGACAACAGTTCTGTCAAATCATGGGCAGATGACAGTACCCCACGACTTCTATAGCCTGCAGTGCTCATGCAGTAGGTCTAAAACCAGACTGTGCTGGAGAAAAAAAATCAAATAACCAAAACACAGTGACACATAGCTAGATATACTTTAGGTTCTTTTCATAACCACCATCTTTGCTGTCATATCCTTACCTGAATGAATTTGCTCCATTGCTGCTACAAAACCAACTGTCAGTATGATTGTATTGGCAACCTGTGAGCTCCAGACTGGATTAAGTGATGTGTACCAGATACGAAGAACAAGGAGCATTATCTTGCCTAGAATGAAGCCCCATATCCTGATGAACCTGTAAGAATCAGTTTTTGAAATAGTGAAGAATTTGGGGAACAAAAAAAAAATATCAGCTTTTAATATAAAGAATATAAATAAATAAATATAAATAAATCAGTTTAATTCCATCAGTAAAAGCAAATACCTTTGTAAACTGTTTCCTGACCACCATGTTACTGTTTGAACCAGCAATGAAGAAGAAACACCAGCAGCCAAGATAAGCAGTCTAATTGAAGCATTTGGTGCATGGTATGATGCTAAGCTTCCTACAAACAAATAGACACACAGAGAGGTTACTTTAATGATGAATAGATACCAGCTAATAAGGATTTCCTGCACATTAATTCAACATTGTCTGTAATTTGAATGGCTACATCACTTATCTGAAAAAAGACACTACACATTTTTAAACCAAAGAAATGTAGGTATGAATAGAAACTGGGTGTACATGACTTCACAGCAGTTATAATTTTTAAGGCAAAAAATTATATGAAGAAATTATCCAACAATCCAAGTGATTGCCTTCATTTAAGTAATTATGGAGTTGATTCCATAGAGAGGATATATGGAAAAAATGTCTAAGCATACAGATATTCCTCAACCATGCACTTAGATAACTCATAAGCCATAAAGTTTCATGTACTGTGACTGCTCCCTTCTGAAAAGGATATGGCTTTTGCCACAGCACTCTTATAAGTGCGTACACTATTGCAAAAGCCACGTTCTTTATTAGACAGCAGCAGTCACTGTACATAGCACAGGGATTAGTAATCAGCTGCCTCAGTAGAGGTGAACAAGGCTTTCTCTGGCACAGTGTCTGGTCTCAGAAGTGGTCACCACCAGCCTGTGCCACTTTATTACTGAAAACTACCACTTACCCAGCCACTGAAAGAGAACACGTGAACACATCTTTGCCATTTCTCAGGGCACAGTGACCCCACATTACCAGCAGTTTTAAACTCTGCTAATAGGTTTCAAATTCAAGTGACTATTCACCACATATACTCTCGTAACTTCAGTCAATGTGGCAAATTCTGGCCCAGGACCAATGGCAAACAGCCATTGGAGAAGCAGCAGCACTGTTATGATACCAGCCATTTGCTATGTGAGTATGAGTCAAACTTCAAGAGGTGTTAAGCAAGTACTGTCAGAAATGGAGCTGCAGATTCTGGCAACACATGCTAGGAATCCTCCAACTGTTTACCTGCTCATTCTGCTCAGAGTAAAAGATGCAATGCTTAGAGCCAAGATGATAAACAAGATCAATGGGCAGTGAAGGTGTACTTGCCTGGACTTCAACAGAGGTTTCATGTACAGTGCACACAGATTTCTGTCACTAAATTGTGCTGACAATCCATAAACCTCTCTTCAAATATTTCTTCTGTGCCCTACCCTGACTAAAGGTAGCATGGATTTGCCAGGTTAGAGCAGACACACCTTTTGTTGCTGGGCAAGTTCACCCAAGACTTACATATATCTATCCAAACACCCAAATTTAACGTATGTTGTCTGAAGACACAGATGTAAATAGACACTACCACAGGGTAGTTTGTTGTTGCTCATTTGTTTTTGAATAAAACACAAAATCAAGTAGTATGAAAGGAAAGGATACAGAAATTAGAAGGGAAAATAAAGCTTCCTGAAAAGGCAGAAGGAAACAGAACAGAAAAAAAAAAATAATCCCTGTAAATATTCTGGTCTTAGCTGAGCATGAAGAATTTTCTCATTTTTTGGTTGTGAAAATGAAAACCGAGTAGAATGGGGTGGAGCATGCATGGGGTAGATTGTTCTGCCTGACAGTTCAACTGTCCCAGAGGAAAGCCATGGCCTTTTTGAGAAGGAAAAATGATCAAAAAGAGAATTAATAAAATTGTCTCAGTATGAAGGAAGAAAAAAGCAGGAAGAACTGAGAAACAGGAGAATCAGCAGCACAGTGTGATGGGACAGAACTAACACAAAATACCATCATAGGCCTGCCACTGTTCTTTATTTAGCAGAATAAAAATTACACACTTTTAAGTGATTTCCATCTCTTTTGGTAAAGTGAATTAGTAAACACAGCAAGGTGATCTGAAGGACTAATCTTAAATAAACACGGCAAATTTTATGTTACTTTCACATCTGAAGAAAGGCAAGGTGCAATTTTAAATGCTTACACTCACTACTAGTTTCTAAACTAGAAGATACTGCAGAAAGCAATACACTAGGCACTGCTGAAAGAAGCTGAAGATTCTGCTGACTGAGAAGCTTATTACAAAACAACAAGAAAAGTATTGGGATGTATATAAGATGGGAAGAGTAGGAAAAGAAAATAATATGGTAAGACTATTCATGAAAATCAATGACACCAACAAACTGTGCTCAGTTCTAGTATTCTTCCAGGGATAAAGAACAAGAATTCTTTCTTAAAAATTATACAGGGAAAGTAAATAAGATTATCTTACTCTGTTTTCTAACAGTAACAGAAGAAAACTATCAGGAAAGTTATCTGTCTGTCATATTGACATGAGGAGCTAGGATCTGCTGCTTCTGAAACACATCACTCAGCAGAAGCATTTTCACCTCTACACAGGATGGAGTTCATCCGAGTTCATCCGGTGTAGCAAACTCTTTACTGATCGTGGCTGTAACTGCCAAACCTTCCCCGAAAAAGTTTCCAGAAAATCAACATGAGCTAAGATGCTAGCTGAAGACCAAAGTGGGAATCCCAGCAAGTCTCGGTTTAAGGAAGAGCCTGCAGAATGGGAAATGAGGTGTCTGTTTCCTGAGTTCAAGATCAAATTTTCATCCTGTGCAACTGGATATAATATAAGGGTTATTTCATGTTTAGGATGAGCCTATAACCCCTCTACAGGCATATAGATAGATAAATTTAATTTTAAAAATACATTCCTAGAAGATAAAACTGCCTCAGAAACAAAAAAAAAATGTTTCAGTCATAGAAAATTACTTTTATAATAGCCCCAAGCTGTTCATCCCTACCCATTGTCACAATACAAAAAAAAAACTGCTCTGCTATATTTAAGCGATGCTGAAAACATGTTTCCTATTGGGCATCACTCTTACTAAGTTAAAAGTTCCTAGAAATAAAAGTGAAATTAGATTTTTCTGTATTTAGGCAACACAGTGGCTGCAAACAATATTTCTCTGACTATAGCTAAAAGCTCGAGAGAAAAAGAAGGCACAAGAGAAAACACGAGTATAGGGACAACAACAACCTCTTATTCCTGTCTCTTTTTGTAATCATCTGACTTTTAAGGCCATTTGGAATGTTTGTTCCTAGGCATTGATACCGAAACTGAATCCATAACTCACTACAGTGCATACTTACCAACCACAGTCAATCTCAGAAAGGCCAGGACATACTCATTGTTAGCCAGCCTCCAAAAAGGGCCAATTGTCAAGAATATCGGGGAAAAGAAGGCAACAGCCAAAACTTCTAGGCCTGTGAGTGCCAGTGTCTGAAGGGGGAAGTAATAGATCATTGGTGGCAGTGCATGGTAGAGAGACCACGAAATATAGCCTAAAACAAGAACAAACAAAAAAAAAAGGGAAAAAAAAAAAACCATCACGTATTTTTAACAAGACTTCCTGGAGATTACTTTAAAAGTACCATTTCATACTTTTGCGTAGAGACTATCCAATGTATTTGAAAGCAGTTCAAACAACAACAGCTACCTCCCAGGAAAAAACGTTTGTTATTTCAAGTTAAACTAACACATTTTCCGAGGAAATAGAATTAGAATAAAAACAGCCCTTCTTCCATTCAGACAGACAGCAGTTCCTACTTTAAACCTCAGTGAAGCGTCAACTTCAGAAAGGACGAGTGTTCAGAGGGCTCTCTAAATAAGCGGTCCGCCCACAGTGTCAGGGCTCCTCAAAGGCAGACTGCGACTAAAGGAATTATTCTAGCAAATCGGGGTGCTGTTCTCCCCTGGAGACGCTTTATCCGGGCACAGCAGCCCTGCGCTGTGACCTTCCGCGCTTCGCAGGGGACGCACCGAGCAGGCGATACCGCGGCTGCTGCGTCTGGGAGCACCCCGGGCGCCCTGCATTGAGCAGGGCAGCAGAGCAAGCAGCACCCGCACCAACACTTGACCGGGAGCAGCAGTACATTCTAGGCTGATTCGAGAGACAAAAAAAGCACTGCAGCACTAGAGGAAAAATAAGAACCCAAAGAAGAGCGCTCAGGTGTGAGCGCTACCTACGGAGAGCCCCGCGAAGCGCGGCCGCTCCCGGCGCCCTTAACCGCGGCCCTTCGCCCCCAGCCCCGTCGGGCGGCTCCGCCGCCACCTACCCAGGACGCTCTCCGAGAGAAAGGCCTTCCACAGGGGAAGAAGCATCGCCGCCGGCGCTGTCCGGCTCGGCGGGGGCCGCATCCCTCTCTCCGGGAGCCGAGTCCCGAGTGCCCGGGAGGGCGCGGCGCCGCCGCCCGTCCCGCCTCACGGAGCTGCGTCCCGCGGCGGGGGCGGGCAGCCCGCACGGCCGCACCGCGCTGAACCCCCACGAGACCTCGCCCCGCCACTCGTGTGCCGGCAAAGGAGCGTTTGTCCCCTGAGCAGTCACGCCAGCAAGAAAAATGAAAGCAAAAGGTTGTCACAGCACAGGCTGGCGGGGAAAAGAGGAGCTAACCCACCGGGCAGCTTGTACAAACGCGCGGTTGAGTACGCGGAATTCGGGGATGCCCGAATTAGTACCGTGCTCAACTTCGTGAAACATGTGTTCTTTTACAGCAGAGCGAGGACTTCTGATAAGGAACGCTGTCTACAAAAAGCAGCAAAAAGAAGCATTTCGTTTGCTGAGATTCCTGAGTAACTACGTTTGTTAATTTTAGAAGAAATCGTGGGTTAAATCGACCCAGCCGTCGATCACAGCTGCCAAGTTCTAGCAAAAAAATATTACATAAGCAAAATCTCAATTTTTGATTTTTTTTGAGGGGCGTGAAAAGTAAAATTGTAAATATAAGCTAAGAACCTTTTGCTGTTGGAATATATAATCATCTTAAGTTTTATTAATCTTCATGCAGCATACTGTAGACCTGTCATCTGTATCTTCTCATTTGTGTTAAAATTACTGTCCCATTCTAAATAAACCCCATTTTCATTCCCTAGTTTGTGAAACTCTAAATCCATAGGAGTAAACTATAAATACCTAACACCTGTATGACCTATTATTAACAGTGAAGTCTGGTCTAGACATTTGAGAGGACATGGTACTAAACTAAATTTTGCCTTAGAAGTCTCAAATTCAAGAGATTCGTTTACCCTGCAGTATGATGGGGTTTGGCTATAGCAAAAATTCTGTTGAATTTTGGCTGCTAATTGAAAACGTGCTTTAAAATTTTCAAATGTGTTTTAAATGTCCACAAAAAAATTAAAGTATTTTGATGGAAAAGTTGACCTCACTAGGGAAGGAAGAATGAGACTCACAGATTTAATGAGCGTCTCTATTTTCTCCGAGTTCCATGTCATTAAAGGCATCTTTCTTTTTCTCCATTAAAGTCATACCAGAATAAACTCACTTATCACTGGATATCAGGATTATGTAAGTAATGACACCATTTCATCTTGCTGTGGTGTGGAAGATGAGATCTTTGGCCAGAATAAACCCAGAACATGGCTGCTTTTGGAGCTGTGCAGTGGGAGTGTGAGGCTCACAGCATGTATTCAGCCAATAAATATTTGAAAAAATTTTGCAACACTTTTTGTAATTACAGTATCTTGCTTCATAGTTCAGAGATGGAGTTCCAGTAAAACTAGACATGACTGGAATTGTGAACCTGATGTGCTTGGGTGGCTTCCATTAAATTCATAATGCAATGAAATTAATGCAAATCCTGACAAATTTAACAATTATACTCTGGGTGATCTCTCTGAGATTCTTAGTAACTATTAAGTTTGGCTTCATATATTTCTAAGATTCATTCCAGTGCTCTCTCCATAGGGCTGATATATGTATGAGCATCAGAACAAAACAGAAGAGAGTTTTCAGGTGTAATGTCTTAAATACAAAAGTCAATGCTTGCAATGTGCCTAGTTACACATATATGTGTAGCAATTCCTTTCACTATATTTTCTTTATTCCCACAGTGCCACAGATGTACTTGACCAAAAAAAAAAAAAAAAAAGCATTTGATCTTTATAGGAATACAATGATGTCAAACCAGCAAAGTCAAGGAAACACTACAGTAGGAGCTTCCACTCACAGAACAAGAAGCATTTTCATTCTAGAATAGTATTTAAGACATCCCTACCCTAAGGCAGACATAACAAATTATCTGAATTTAACAGCCACATAATTACATTGGTTGACGGGGATAAACTTTTCTAAAGCTAGTGATTGTAAAAAAAAAAAAAAAAAAAAAGTGCTTTATTTGGGTTCAAACTGTAATACAAGAATGTTCTGAAACCCAAGTAAACATATGGCATTTAAAAGAACTTTCAGACCCCTGTGAGAACTTGTCCTTGCACATTGCCTGAGATGCCTGAATGGGCATGACGAAGAAGCAGCAGAAAGTGCCAGAGAAATGGCGGGGTGTGGGAAGCATGGAAGTTAGAGCACAGATTAGGATTAAAACTGCAGCTCTGGAAAAAGCAGGAGTGGGTGAGTTTAGTTAGGCACCTGTCACAGTCTCAGTGGAAATACAAACACAGGCAGGTCTCTGCAAGCACTTTACTGGGTTCTTCACACTGAGAAGAGGAAATCCTATATCTTGATCATTGCATAATTACCAACTATTCACTTATAAAAGATAGCCCAGACCAAGTACAAAATAGAAGTACATCCAAGAATCAGCCAAGACACAGAAAACTTACAGGATTCCTTGCAAGTAGCGAGGACAGTTTAATGTTTTACTCAGGAGTATGTTCACCGTTTCCTGCAGTGACTTTTCACGCCTTTTCATTCACCCTTAACTCCCACTCCCAGCAGCAGGAGAACAATGTCCTGTCGTGTAATTCTTACTTCATCCTCCACGCTCTGGCACGGTTACAAAGCAAGGGGGTGGAGCTTTGTTTCTCAGGGAGCTTTTAAGCAATTAACAGGGTTTGATTTTGTAATAAACAACTAAACCTTGTTTATCATATGAGTTAATAGTTCCTCCTTCTGGCACGCACTGTATACACACGCGGCGTGTTTCTGTTAAATATGTGCACTCAAAAGGCTTTGCTTCACTTTGGTGAATGTGGTGAACCTCAGGACCCCGGCAAATCTTCAGCGTTTTCTAAGAGGTTCTTCAGTCAAGCAGCGAGAGCCTGTAAATCTTCTCTGAGTTGGTGAGATTTCAGTCCTTGATCTCCTTCTACTCTGACAACAGATAATTCCTCAGACAAACATTCAATTCCATAATGGTTGTTTTGTTTCTGGTATCACTTGGGTTTGTTTTTTTTCCTATGTGCAAAGTTGGTTCCGTTCTGGGAGCGTTAAGAATCTCTTATGCTTTGTGTTTACTCTTCCAGATCACTAACATTTACTGGTTTCTGTCTATTCCCTTCTCTCTATTTTTATAACTCTGAAGAAATTTAAGGCAAATCTTGGAAAGATACAGTGTTCGAAGAACATATTCAATTGTGATAACCAACTTCAAATGTAAAGTTACAGTTAAAAAAGAAGCTTAAACTGATTTTTAATAGACACTTTTGCACAGAAAGGTGCAAGAAGCCAAACAATCCTATCTCTAGGCAATCACTATCCCCAGGCACACATATGACCAATAAGAAAATTGTCATTCCAGTGCTCTTTCATTTTATGTTCAGCTTAAGCTGGACGAGTTAAGAAGTTACTAGTTATGAAGTACTCATTCCCCATGGGATTCTCTTGTGTATTTTTCAAAATAGCATGTAGCCAGTACCTATTAAATAGTTTTAATGTATGTTTTCAATAACACCTTTCAGATCCCGGGAGGTATTAGATACACTTTCAAAACTTGTTTTAAGACAACACTCTTGCCTAGCCTGCATGTGAAAAGAACATTTTGCAGCAGCAAAGTCTGATCCTCTGGTTTGGCAGGCAAGAGTAGGAGAATAGTCTGGTGAAAGGGGCTTCAAGTAGCCAACACTGATGGAAGCTGAAAGCTTTTTCTGAACTTAAGAAAATTAACTAAGATTTATGTTTCTCATGAAACTGAGATGCCAAGGTCATGCAAACAGAAGAAGTTTAATGGTGATCTCACAGGCCATTAATTTCATGAAAAGCACTGAAGTGTCATATTACCATTTAGGATACTCTATTGAAAACTATTATGTCTTGCTGTGATAAGAACAAAGCAAAACAATATAGAAAAAGAGATTTTTTTATTGGAGTAAAATGCAAAATAAAACTCAGGTTTATTTTTTTTGATTTAGAAAACTTATTGTTAAAGAAAGGCATTGCATTTCTCATTTCACAGAAAGTGCAAACATTTTTTTCAGTATTCCTAGAACAACCCCTCCAACACCCAACTGATATTTTCAGGATAATTTTATCTTGCAAAATTATTTTTGCTTTATGAAAGTGCCTTTCTTATTTAATTCTTGTTTATATTAATTTCTTTACTTACATAAACATCGTAGTATTAAAATCAAAGCAGATAAGCAATGCTTTTCATCCCAAAATGATCAAAGTAGAATTTGTTGCTTCTTTTTAAAAAAATAAGATTACATTTCCAGAAAAAAATATTTTCAATTCGTAGGACAGACCTTGTATGTTGTATGCTGGGCTCCTCACTACAAGAAAGATGTTACTGGAGAGGGTCCAGTAGAGGCCACAGAGATGATGAGGGGTCTGTAGAATCTCTCTTCAGGAGGGACTGCAGGAGCTGGGCCTGTTCAGTCTAGAAAAGAGAAGACTGGGAGGGGTCTCATCAATGCATGTAAACATCTCAAAGGTGGGTGTTAGAGGATGGTGCCAGACCATTTTTGGTGGTGCCCAGTGACAGGACGAGGAGCAGAGACCATAAACTAAAACACAAGAAGTTCCCACCTCAACTTGAGGGTGGCAGGGCACTGAACAGGCTGCCCATGCAATCTCCCTTTGCCTAGACATTCCAACCCTACCTGGACGAGTTTCTGTGCCACCTGCTCCGGGTGACCCTGCCTTAGCAGGGGGGCTGGAACAGATGACCTCCAGAGGACCCTTCCAACTCTAATGATTTTGTGATTCTGTTACCTTCATTAACACATATCCTTGCTAAAAAAGCCTTCTGAATTTCAGTGGGGAAATCCGAAAACGCAGAATTTTCTCGGCGCGCTCGCTGCTCTACCGCAGCAGCCCACCGGGAGGCGAGAAGCGCTCGTGTGATCCTCGTAGGAGCGGGGAGCCGGGCCACGGGGGGAGCCGGGCCACGGGGGGAGCCGGGCCACGGGGGGAGCCGGGTCATGACCGGAGCCGGGCCACGGGGAGAGCCGGGCAGGCACTGCAGGCCGCCTGCCCTGGCGTCCCGGCGCCCGGCAGACCGGGATGGGAGGCGGAGCCGGGCAGGCAGGGGTGCCGGCCCCCGCCCCAGCGCGGCTCAGCCCGGCAGGAGGGCACGCCTGGGCTTCCGGGGCCAGCCGGGGCCAGCCGAGTCAGCCCGGGTCAGCCCAGCCCGGGTCAGCCCAGCCCAGCCCAACCCAACCCAGCCCAACCCAACCCATTCCGATTCCTCCGGCGGCCCGCCGAAGGTAAGCGCGGCCGGGCGCCGTGAGTGTCAGACTCCTCCTCTCCGCGCCGAGGGGCCCCGGCGGGGCCGGATTTCTCCGGCGTCACGGCGGGGGAAGGCGGCGGTCGGCTCTCGGCAGGCGGCTGCCGTGCGCTGTGTGCTGCTGCAGCCCGACGGGTCCGCCGCTCGTCAAGTCGGGAAACACACTGAGGTGCTTGAGCGTGTCCAGAGAAGGGCAGCGGAGCTGCTGAAGGGTCTGCAGTATAAATCCTGTTAGGAGCGGCTGAGGGAGCTGCTGGTGTTTAGCCTGGAGAAAAGGAGGCTCGGGGAGACGTACTGCCCTCTACAACCACCTGGAAGGAGCCAGCTGAGGCTTGGTCTGTTCTGCAAACGACTAATGACAGGACAAGGGGACATAGCCTCCAGCTGTGCCAGAGGAGGTTCGGGTTGAACATCAGGAAGAATTTCTTAATACAAAGCGTGATTAGACATTGGAATGGACTGCCCAGGAGGAGGTGGTGGAGTGGACGTGACACTTTGTGCCATTGTTCTTACCGCGGTTCAACTTCGTGCTTAGTTGACAAGGTGGTGCTCGGTCATAGGTTGGGCTCGATGGTCTTAGAGGCCTCTTGCAGCCCAGTTGGCTCTGTGATACTCTGAAAGGAATACTGTGTGCTGGCCGGTGTGCCCTGCCCTGGGTGGGGGCACTGCTGCAGGGCTGAGCAAGCCTGGGGCATTCCCCAGCCCCGTGCTGCTGTCAGGCTCCTGGTGGGGACCTTGTTTGTCACTACCTTGTCACCTAGTGCAGCTACTCTGTAAACTCACCTTTGAAATAAGAACCTGAGTTTAAAGCAAAGAGCCATTTCAGATAGGTGTGAAACATCGTGTTGAATCTTGTCATCTCCCATCTTCCTCACAATGAAGTGCCTCTCTGGAATTTTTGATGAGTGGTGCCTGCCCTGGGCATCACAGCCCACAGCATGGACCAGTTAATACACGCAATTCTGGTTCCCCCTTTCTTCCCCGAAGCAGTCCTAGAAATTATGGGGTTACCATTCCTATTCAGAAGGAGGCTTTTTATTGAAAACACAGTATATGAAGTTGACAACTCTCATTCGAAAAACATAGCTATCTTCTCGCATACTGTCTATTTATCCCGTTAGAGGTACTCAAACCATGAGATTTTTTTCAGGAGCCTCATATTAGAATTTTCTTCTGTAAATGCATAAATTATCCATAATGTTTCTTGTTGAAGATGAATAAGTTTTTTGAGTATTTGATCCTTGCAAACCACGTTGATTTAATCTTGAATTATATAGGTATTTCATTTAAACAGAATAATGTAATTGGTGAATACTTCCCGGAATCTACACTTAATTGTTGCACTAAGAATTCCATGTAAGGTTGAGAAAACAGCAATGAGTATTACAGAAAATTACGAGAAAGTTACATTTCTCCAGTAAGTGAATGGAAATGAAGTTATTTTTTGGGATGACAGTTATCTTTCCAAGACACAGGGCCTTAAAATATTGGAATACTTCTACATTCTTCACATAGGAGACAGCATGTCTGCTAGGTATGAATATTAATAATTCAGTTGCATAATATTTTTATGACATCAGTTCTGTCTCTTTGTTTCATTCTTGTCAGTATAGCATTCAGCTTCCATCCAGTGTGGGAGATGTACCATGAGGCTGCTTAAAGGGCTAAATATTTTTGGGGCTCTTAATTATGCTGAAGTAATAGCATAGCTGAGTAACTTATAATTCAGGAGAAACATGTACTTAGGACAATATAGGAGACTCAATGGCAAACTGCAAATCTTTATTATACCCATTCTTTTTTCCTTCATTTAATTTTTATTTATTTTCCTCCTGTGACTCAGCTGTTTTATCATCACATAAAAGACAAGCACTTTAAATCTATTGCAGCAGTTAGAAACTGTTTCCAGTGATTATTTTTATGCAGCCGTCTGCCCAAGTAGGCTTTGTGAGTAGATGAGAAGAAAGCAGATAAGAATATTTGATTCATTTTTGATTGACACAAACCTCTTTAAAGTTTTATGCATCTTCCTCATATTTTATATCCATTTTTGCATTAAGTGACAAGAGACTGAGGAAAATGAAATTGCTCTCAGATTGAGGAAGACGGTGTAGAGCTGTGAGCTTTCTTCATATAATACAGGTTTTCAAACTCACATTTTTTCAAAGACACAGTAATCATTGTCATTTTTTGTAAGTGTCTGAGAATAAAATGCAGATTGGTGTGAATGCAGTGCTTTATTTAAGTTTTTTTTATCAAGGGGAGAGGAGGTTATTTTGCTTCTATTACTTAAAAAAGCTTTGCTGTCTGAATATCTGGTGTATGTGAAGCAGACATTGCTTGAACTTCATAGCTGTGCAACTGACCCCAAAATAAGTGCAGGAAGTGGTTTATGCAGTAGTATTATGAATGCCAAAAACATTTAGGTCAATAAATTGTTGCATATCTTTTCTATTTGACTCTGCCCTTCTCAGTCACTTTAGCCTTGCTCAGTGCCACCATTCTCAGAAGGTACTTTCAGAGAAGCTGAAGTGCCCTCTATGTTAATAAAGTGCCAGACCATGCAGCACAGTGCCAGGTAAAAATCATCATTTAGATGTTTGAATTACTGTAGAAATAAATGAGTTTCCTTCTTGCTTTTCCCTAGCAGTGCAGCTCTCAAACATGGAAGATTGCAACTCTAAAGCTCTTTGGAATCTATTTATTCTTTTGTGTTATTTTTTTTGAAGGATGTTTGTAACTGAATTGGGTTTTTGGTGATACAGATGTGGTTTGTGATAGGCTTGCCTGGTGGGTCCCATGGAATTCAGGCTTCGGATGATGGCAGTGAGGATAGAAGTAGTGCAGTAATTCTGGAAAGCACACTAAAGAGGCTATTTCTTGGGCCTGCAATGCATTAAAGAATTAGAAAGGTTTTCAATTACTTGCTCAAATTTTCATTTTTTTATGATTGAGCATACTGTGCTAGGTCATGATTCAGCATTTAATTGTAGTTCCTGACTTACCTGTTTAAGTTACACAGGACTCTGTGTTGCTGATAAGTGATAAACTGTGCTGTAAACTGTATCAGGTAGCTGGATGCTATCTGCTGTAAAATATACACTCATTTTTCTTTCTAGATGAATATTGGACTTAGGAGTATCAGTATGATATCTTGACTTTTTACCTTTGTACCTAGCAGAAAGAGAAGTAGGCAAGCATAAAATAGCAAGCACAGCTTCTGCTGAACAGGAGCAGTAGCTGACTAAAAGGAAAGAGACAATGACTTCTGAAGCAGTCCAAGAGGGAAGTCAGACACCTCCAATAAAGCAAGCTGGATGGGTAAGCTGTGTTTCCTCCCTTACATTTCAATGTTATTGATAATGAATAACTGGGATTTTGCCTCAGTTGCTCTTATTGAAGAGAAAAATAGGTGTCTGTTAGCTAAAGCATATAGATGAAGAGAGGGAAGGACAGTGTGTTATTTTTCCTGGTTCACTGTGCTCAGAGAGCTAGGAGTTGTTAATCTTAAAGCTCTGATTTATGCCTTGAGTTATGAGCTGGCATAACCATGGTGTCTAAGTACAAGTCCAGTACATCCTGTCCCCATCAAATTCTGCATGCACATGTTCAGAAGGGGAGAAGGGAACAGTATGGCACAAGAACCTGGTCTACAGTTCTACAGGAGATGAACATTTTCCTCTGACAGAGAAATCAAGGAATTTAAATGTGGTATGACTTTTTGCTAACCAGTCACTACTAGAGGGCAGCAATATTAGGCTGATCTGCAAGGAAGGGGCACAAGTGCCAGCAGGATGGCAGGGGCTGGGGCCTCAGGTACAGGGAGCACAGTACCACAGTACCCAAAAAGGGGAGGAGAGCAGATCCAGTTAACCAGGGTCAGCCTACAGCCAGTTCAGTGTTTGCTAGGCAAGTCTGATGCTAAGCCAGGCAGTCAGGTTAGCAAGGCAAGGTATGAATCTCCATGGTATACCTACAGCACAGTTAAGGCAAGGGCCTGAGTTTATATACAGCTCCTGAGCTGAAGGGCAGAGGCCTTGGGCAAAGCTTCTTGCTGCTGTCTCTGAGCTTTTCTGTTTTCACAGCAGTCTAACTCGATGTTACACAACTGTACCATGTTAGCGCTGACTCTGAGCCCAAGCAACTAAACACCTGGCAGGGTGTGCGTGGAGGCAGAAAGGTTGCAAAGCCTGTTGGTGCACTTGGGGCTCTGACATGAATTTCCTTATCTTTCAGTCAGCCTGTTTGTATTTTACTGTATTTGCTATGACCTTGCTCTGAAACCAGTTTGAAGTGGTTCTCTATGGTCTGGGGCGGAGCCAATTCTGTATTGTTCACCCAAGCAGCACCACCATTAACTTCTGTGGGAGCAGTGCTTGAAGAAGGGCTGAGATATTAATTACTTATAGTGTGAAATGTGTAGCCATGGCCAATAAATGCATTTCCTTCTTATGGCTATAAAATCATGAATCAGTCAGGCATAAAAGGAGATGGAATCCTGTTGTAGATGAATGTGTTCTTCTTTTCTTTTTTGCTTGTTCTGGGATGTATAGTTTTCCTTTCAAGAATACGTAATGTTTGAAGGTGTTGTGTCTTTACAGAAAAATGTTAACATTTCAATTAATTTTGACTTACTGACAATCCTTTCCCTTGACTTTTCTTGCTGAGCACAGTGTCATGGTATGGAATTGGATTATCCCTTGGATCAGCTGGGGTCAGCTGTCCTAGCTGTGTCCCCTACCAAATTCTTCTACACCCCCAGCCAATTTGCTGGTGGGGCAGCCTGAGAAAGGCTTGACTCTGTCTAAGACCTACTCAGCAGTAATTAAATGTCCCTCTATTGTGGTCTGGTCATAAATCCAAAACCAAGCACCATACCAGGTACTGTGGAGAAAATAAACTCTTGTCCAGTTGAAACAAGCACACCCACTCATCTCAGATGTCTGGTAATGACACTTCAAATGCTAACGGTGAGTCTTTTCCTTAAGAAAGAAAAATAATCTTATGTTTACACGTCAGTACCCTGGATAGTAGAATGCAAGGGAGAATACTGTCACATTTTCCTGACGTTACAGTGGGTGAAAAAACAGCTACCTTAAAGAAATCTGTTGGAGGCCTGATTTGTATTAGGGTGCAGCCAGTATGGTTGAGTTCAGTTAATGGATATATTTAAATTGCTCAGAGAGAAAGTTCTACTAGTGGGGAGTCTGGCAGAGTTTATGTTGACCCTCTTCTAAATATTTGCAAAATCTGCTCCTGTTGAACTTCAATTGACTTCTGTACAGAGCAGAACTTGATTTTTGAAAACTGCCACTCTGCCTTTATTTCCTGTCATTTCTTTCTGGGAGACATAATGTAGCTCATGAGAATGAAATGACTTAGAAATACAAAGCAATATGCTTCTGGGGTAAGCAGCATCTGAGCAATTTTAGAAAAGTAAAGACCAACAAGATGGGTGGTTTAAACTTAAAACTTATGTAGTTCTTTCTGTTTCTGTACTGGGGTATCAAGATTTCATCCCACTGCTAAGAACAGAATAAGGAGTTTTGCCCGGAGGTTTTTGTATTTTATTTGTTTTTTTAAATAATTTATATTCTTTAATTGATTGTTTTTTCTTTCTGTGAGATTCAGTAAACTAATCCCGGTTTATCCTTTCAGCCAATGTTATTTTGTCCCATCTCTCAAATTCAAGACAAAGACATTGCAAGGATCCGTAAAGAATGCAAACAGGAAAGTTTCTGGTACAGAGGTGAGTCGTCCAAAGTCATTCTTACCACACTTAACTGCACAGAATGACTTGATGTGTGCATGCAAAACTGTCTGCAGAATGCTTTTTTGTTGGAACACTGTTGGGGGTTAACTCTGTCATGTTAAGTTAAGCTTTGTATTCTTAAAGGTTTAATTGAATTATTTGCATAATTGTTGTAGGTAAAGGTGGTTGGATTGAGGTCTTGTTTAGTATGAACTTTAGCGGTTGTAGAGTTTGTTCTATTCTCGAAGTCCATTATTACAACTACCCTAGGGATGTTTTTACTTTGTTACATTCTTATAGTTGCCTTTGAATGGAAGGCTGGCATGGCTATGTGTCTTTGATTTGTGAAATTCTTCGTATGTTAGGACATCTAAAAGATCAGTGCTTGGTGTTTCAGTGCCTTTCCTCCCACACTTTCAGTTTGTATCTAAATTGCATATTTCCTGAATGGAGAATATTGAAAAGGGTTTCAGCATTTCATTGGAGCTGCTGACATAACAAGTGTTGCAGTAGTTAGAAGAGATATTCAGATTGTGGAAATTATTATTTAATAAGTACATATATGTTGCATTAGCTCTTGATGTTACAGCATGGCTGATGTCTGGCACTGTGTGAGGACATCTTTGGTTTGAAGAGAAAGGGATCTGAATGAGCAGATGTAGTAGGTGATTAAAACAGTAGGCAAAGTTAATGTTTAGAAAGAATGCGTTTAACATTAGAAACAGAAACATTTAAAATATAAGAGAGTATTTACCAAATATGTAACAAATTTTGGCTGATACCAGCTACTCTTCTTTTAATTTTCCCAGCTCTTCCTTTATCTCTTGGGAGCATGCTTGTCACCCAGGGGCTAATCTCAAAAGGTAAAGTTAAAAACACCATCATTACAGTTTTTCAAAATCAGTATCTTCTTGCTCATTACCATCATTGCTAAGGTGATTTGATTATTATGTGTGCATTGCCACAGTCATTCTTTTGCAGGAACATGAACTGAAAAGAGAATTTGGTGGCTGGATTTTGTCACCATGTTCACATGTATTTGAGTAGAGCCTTCACTGGGGCAGCCCGTAGGGCAGAGCATTGTACAGCCCAGCAGGGGTGTTAAGAGTTGGGTACTGTAGCTCTAACTGTTGTTTTATTTGAAAATGCTGGCAATGTTTTTACTGTGGCCATGTATCAATATGACTACAGCTTTGGTGCAAAGGGACAAGGAGTACTGCCAAAGTGAGGAGACAGAGAGCTTTCTGTAGAGATGGCTCACGATCTGCAGGCTAACACAAAAGAAAATTGTATTCTGTTTGTGTGGTGGATGAGCCTGGTTCTGTACTTGGCACCTTCAGTTTCCCTGCTGGGGGCCTTGACTATGTATAAGGTTGAGGTTGGTGTTTTGGGGAAAGAGTGAGAGTCTTGAAGAGAGCATGAAGTCTACTAAGCCATATCACAAGAGGCTGATGTGGGTTCCCTCTTCCATCCTTGACCTATGAGCTTGTAGGGAGACAGGGAGTGAAGGAGTAAGAGTTTGTCGAGAAGGATTGCATTTGAGTAAGGGGAATACATTCAAAAAAGGGCGAGTGCTGATAGGAAGGGCACTGGGGCTGTCTCTGTAGCTGACATGCCAGCCTCTGGCATCAGGTGCTCTTCTCAGTTTCTGTTCATTGTACTTGGATGTTTCTGATCAGCTGTGAAATAACAAATGCTCTTATTAAATAATCATTACTGTGTGCCAACAATTGGAGGGGGAGTGATTAGAAACAAACAACACTTCTGTTCCTCCCTCCCCTGAGAGACCCAATATAAAATTGCATAGATCACAGTGGGCAGAGGCCCTTGTGCTTAGCACAAGCTGAATACTCCTCTGTCTAAATACTTTCTTCTGATGGCTGCACACAGTACCCTGCCTCTAGAACATGCTGGAGCTTCTAAGCCTCATTATTACTGTCTGAATGCATGTAACAGTGCAACCAGTGTTCCCTTCCCTTTGCCATGATAATCTTCCTGTGTGGAGCCCTCCTCCACAGCATGGCATTCCTCTGCCAGACACGTAGTTCTCAGAGGAATACTGGTTTCACCTCCTGTGATTAACTGGGGTAATGTGGGTTTTGGTGGAAAAGCTAAAGATAATTTTTTGCTTTTCTTGTTTAGCACACTGTGTTCGCCTCTTGAAGGCCAAAATGTGTGATCTTTCCTCTCCAGAGGAGAAGGCTAGATGCCAGTGGTACAGTTTTAATTTACAGCCACAGAAAGCTACCAAAGAGCAGTTTCATCCTGCTTAGCACAAGGAGCTGGACCCTGTGTAAGAGATTTAATTTTACTATTTTATATGCAGGGTTGGTTTGTGCTGAAACATAAGCAACCATCACTTCCTCTGAAGTGCTGAAGGTGTCACCAGTGGCAGAGATGCTGCTTTCATGTTGGCTTACACTCTGAACTCCTGCCTGAACTGAATCCTGCAAAGTCCAGATTCTCTTCCTTCTACGACTCTAGGACTGCCCCAGAACATACACTCTAAGAACTAGTGGAATAGAAATGTACTATCTACATTTCTGATGTACTGAAAATCTGAGTTAGTGGATTTCATACGATCCTCACCTTAAGAAATGCAAAAGCTGTAGGAAAATTAGTGCCCTGGTTTTGAGTGCTGGTGAGTTCCTCAAGTGAATAAGCTTTCTATTTCCTTTTATTGTAGGCATTTTCTCAGCAAGCCCAAGATTTGGTCCATACCCCAAGATGGCAAGTAAGTTGTACCTGATTCTGAAAGGAAAGAAAAGGTTCTTCACAGGCAATAAGCAGACCTTAGATGCACCTCTCTGAATTTCTTTCAAAAAATTTCTTTTTTGGAATTTATATGTTACCCCAGCAGATTAGGAAATGAGATTTCTGATGTGTTTAAAAATAACTGTATGAAACAAGATTCTTCTAATGTAAATATAAGTAGCAGCTTATATTTACGTAATGCAATCTCTCAAATTGGTATAAACTGTACTCTCCACTTTTGTTTTATAAATTATGTCAACCTCTTTTATGCTTGGCAGATTGCACAACTTATGCTATGAAGAAGTCACAATACTGTAATGTATAAAATAGTGTGGTCCTTTTCATGTGTTTGATTGATCTCAACTGTCTAATTCAGAACTATGGATTGACAAAGAAAACAAACAGAAGCACAGAAACTTCAGTACAGTGAGGTGGCTCATAAATGACAAAAAATTTAATTGATTCCCTCTTCAGCAGAAATTCAGCAGGAAATCAAGGACATTGAAGTAGTCTTTTATTCTGACTCTAGTGAGTGAAAACCACAGTGCAACAGTATGGCAAGCTGATCTTCTAGCTTCTTAGAAGGCCAGAGAAGTTGGCGTTAAAAGTGTGATCATTAGAAGTAAACAATGATGTGCAATCAAAGGCAAGAACAATTAGTGCTGACATCGTGCATTAATTTTATTTTCTATAAACTGTTCCTCTAAATATTGTATCCTTTTCCTGTATGCAGGAATATTATGTCCTTTTTCTGTATCAGTTATTTTGGACCAGTTGCTCTCTCATGATAGGTAACCAGCTTTTAGTAGTTACTGAATTCACCCGGTAAAGCCTCTGTAACTTCATATGTTTGTGGCATGTTCTGAGAAGATGTGGTATACAGTTTGTTATATTATTAAAATGGAGCCAATAGCACAGTCCTGATTTAAGATGTTGTATTAACAATGTTTTGTTGCCTGTCTCTATAGTTGCTGGTGTCTTGGGTTTTGTCATTGGAAAAATGTCATACATGGGAGAATGCCAAAAAAAGTTTCAGAAAGTTGGTATTGCACCGTTTGGTCCACAACAAAAAAGGTCTGTCCTAATTTAACTTATTACGCCTAGATTAAAAAAAAAAAAGTATTAAAAATTATATGCAGCAAAACTATGAATTTAAGTTCTGTGATTAGATCCTGTCATAGTTTTGGGCTGTATATTGCAGTATTAGAAACTGCTACACGTTCTTCAGAAAATGCAAATTAAACTCGTTGGAATACCTGTTACTTGGATATCCATTATTTAAATGAAATTTTTGTACTTTTAGGTGTGATGTCACAACAGTTACTCATTCTCTTTACATCTAGTATCGTATTGCTGAGATTGCCCATGTTACCACTTCAGTCCTTTGAGTCTTCCTTTGGAACATACCTCATGCCAAATATGCTACAGATTTTTTTATAATGTTGTCATATTTTAACAACAATGCCAATCTCAACCCATATTCCAACCTCCCTCTCCTCTATGGTTTTTCCCAACCTCATGCTGTTGTGCCAAACCATGAAGAGCACAAACTGAGAGGGTGCTTTTTCCACCTTGCACCTCTAACCATAGAATAGATCTCAATGGTTGACTTCATTGACTTCAGGCACGTCACCTGGTGCCTCCATGTTTTAGTCATTGCTTTTTCAATTTCACATAAAGTACTCCTTCACATCAAATCAGACTCTGACTTCCTTCCCAGCTCCTCCTTCAGCTGCCTATTATCCTCTCCATTCTCAATATGGCTTCTGGTATAAACCGTTCACTCACAAAACACATTTCCAAAAATTCTATGCAAAAAATCATTCTCCTTTTTCTTTCCACAACCTTCCCCCAGACCAGTATGATCTTTTATGCCTGTAAAAATGTCTGACTCATAATGGGAAGCTTCTTCATTGTTCATCTATCTTTCTTCTTGTATTCTTCCCCAACAACATAGTACATACCTGGTATTGCACAAAATGGTATACACCTTACTCCTAGCTCGGTTTGCTCATAGGTACAATGGCAAGGACTGTCTTTCGCTGCTTAGAAAATTCTGTTATATTTTGGCAATTGCTGGAAGGAGTACTTAATACTAATTAATGGGCATTTATTGGCTGAGACATTTAGATGTCATATTTTCAGGTTATATCCCATATTACAAAAATCGGGGAATATAGGCAAGAGATTACTTTCAAGTTCAAGAACTTTTGCCATCATGCTTTGTATTAGAAGAAATCCAACAAGCATTTTCAATGTTTTATTTACTTTCAATATTGTAGGCAGTGTCCTCATGCTTGCAAAGAATGTAAAGCAAATTTGGGATCGAATGAGAGAGAAGGTTCAAGTCCTTCAGCATCTTAGTCCCAGGTAGGCAACCTTGTGATTAAAAAAAAAAAAAAAATTATGTTGTTTTCCATGTCAAATGGTGTTCTTCTATTGAACGATATAGTGAAAATCGCAGATTTTAATAATGGAACAAAAGCCAAGGAAATATTCTGTATCTATAATTTCTGGTTAATTTTTGTTTCTTAATTTTTACATTACATAACTTCCATGCTGATTTTAAATCCCTCATCTCTGAGGAATTTTTCCTTTAGCTTTAGCTGAGTATTGCTGATTGACCTAAGTGAAATTAATTTGGATCGACTGCTTGTATTAAAACAAATACAACTCCTTTCAATTTCCAGCTTGTTTTACTTAAGAATCAAATAATTATGGTTATGTTGATATTTAGAAATGCATTGAATTATTGAGAACTAGAAGCAGAGAGAGCTGGGTGTGGGCTTTCTGCATTCAGTACTGCAGTTTGGCTAGAGCCTTAGTGGGGCAGTGTAACAGTGGTGCAAGAGCAGTCAGTCTGCGGTGGTGGGGCACAAGACATGGCTCATGTGGTGCTCTCACCCCAGAAAGGGGGAAGTTCCCTCCATGAAAAAGGAGGATTTACAGAGTAGAAGGTAGGGGAGTGTTTAAAAGGACTTGCACTTTATGGAAAGCAGGCCAGAAGCTGGGTTTTTTAAGAATGCTTTCACACTTTCTGCTTGTGGTAAGCTGGCCTACATTTCTCACAGGCAGGAGAATGTGTGAAAGTGTTTGCAAATAGCTTGGCTTGCCTGCAGGAGAGGATAGCAGAGGGCCTGTTTGAAACCCTGCCATGGGAGTTTAGACAGCTAAGAACAGAAGTGTGACGCAGAAATTGTTGGACTGAGCCTAGCATAGATTATGTAGGAATTTAGACAAGGATATTGGTAATGGTCCTCTTCTTACTCTAAAGAGCAAGCCCACAGGCAGTCTATAAGGGGGAATATCCTATCAGAACCTGTTTATTTGCCCAGAAGAGAGATTTTGATGGACTTGTACTATGCAACAATACATTGTGGTAGTGAGGATTGAAAAGAGTTTTCAGAGTCCTTAAAAGAAGCCACTAGAATAAAATCCTGATTTTAATCAGCTTTGCCACTGGTTCTGCATTTTACATCAAGTGCTGCAAGTGCTCAGCCACTAGCAGAAAATGCAGTTTGGCTTAGGCTCACCTAAGAGGGTTGTGCCAAAAGAAGCAGTGCTTCTCTTGTGCCAGCTATAGAGAAGGTGAAGTGAGTTGACCCTCCAGACCAACTCTCTGCTCTAGTTTGGTACAAGGATAGGGGTAAAAAAATTCCCCAAAACTTTCTGAAGGGTTTCTTGCTAGTGCCAGCATGAAGGAGGGAGTCAACAAGACTTGGATAACTGTATAAATAACACTCTAAATCCATTAGCACCTGTGAGCTCTCTCAATATTGTGCTGATTAACTGCTCTTGAAGATTTTGTCTTAAACAGATGCTTATGTAGGCTCACTTATTTCAAATAAGGACCCCCAAAATATATTTAATTGAGAATGGTCACTTACTAGCAATTAGCTGTGTAGAGGAATCAAATATTTATTGTGGTATTTACCTCTGCTGCTTGTCAGACCTGCAGCTTGCTGAACCTTCAATCCAGACACATTTTATTTTTCAGCCTTCCTCTGTGAGCTGGCAATATTTTTTTCTGGTGTGTGAGTACCAATTAGCTTTTAAATACATTCCAAATCGTCTCAAATACAAAAGAGCCTTGCAGCTTTTCTGGGGAAAGAACACAGGATGCCACAGGCCCCTCTCCTTGGATTCTTGCTGCAATGGGTCCTGAAATTTCTGCTGTGGAACCTGTTTTCTGCCTCAGCTCATATGTTCATCAAAGACCTTGATTGCTGCACATTTTACCAACAGCTTAGGTCTTTTTCTTTGGTTGCTAAAAGGGCTTGAAAGCTTAGTCAGAATCTTAGTTTGAAAGCAAATGTAAGGTAAGTGTATTTCTTTCAAGTTCTAAATGCTGTAATGGAAAAGCCCTTGTATTTGGGCCAGTGTGGTATTTTGAATTTGCCAGAAATCAGTGTTGATGGGCAGGTTTTAGAAACATAGGAAAAGAAGTACTGTAAACATTATGTTGTTTTCTGTATTGTTAAACTCCATCTGTGTTTCAGTAAAAAATTAATTTTGCATGCTGTGCTCTAAAACTATGCAGACCCCCTGCTAAGCACATCCTGCTTCTATGCATGCGAAGCATATGGTGCAAGCTCTGGCAGTACCTAGAAGGACCACCCAGATAAAATTGTATTCATGTTTAGGAGTACAAAGGTAATGTCTTTTACCCTCAGGGATTCTGGAATGTTCTCAGAGCAATCACCAAGAAGCTCCACGTTTCACATTGAAAGCAAGGTGGCACTCACATAAATAACAAGTCCATTTATTCCATTTACAGATGTGGTGAACATGATAAAAACCTTATGGACCATCTTCTTTCCTGAAGACTAGAAATAATAATTTTGTGATTCCATCTCTTTGGTATAAATTGACTTATTTGAAATAGTTGCATATTTTTACGTAGTTCTGTTTGTACTAAATACCGGTTTTTTGAAATTAACTTTTTGAAATACACTCCTATCTTTTCAGCATGTGTTGGTTTATTTTTTTGCTCTCTCCAGTGCAATTTAGCTCCTAGTGCTGAAAAATTACATTTGTCCATTGTATTTAGATGTTAGCAATACTTTGTGTAAGTATTATGTTGGAAGGTTTGTCCATGTCAGACAGAAAGGGTGAGGATGTTTAGATGGTTTGCACAGTGAAGCAGCTGAAGCAGTCTCTGAGCTGACCCCTTGGTTATGGAGTACTTAAAGAGTACCAAAATCAGGGAATTGTCAGACTGCAGTTACTGTGCTGAACCAGCTTCCCCTAAGCCAGCTTTACACAAAGGTCTGCTTTGCCAGGGATACCAAAAGTCTGTGCTACATTCACGAACAAGAACACACAGTATTTTGGAACAGCTCATGGTTGCACAAAATCTGAGGCCACCAGATGCTGCAAAAACCCCAAACCTATATGGCATATGCTCTCTACAAACAGCAGGACACACCATCTCTTCCATGAAGCATCTCAGGAAATCAAAAGCAGGCACTTCCCCTAAACACAGTGATGGTTTTCACAGGAAACAAATGCACAGCTACTGAAAAGTATGGGCTTCACCATCAGTCAATGAAGACTGTCTTCTGTGGGCTTTTTCTGTTTGCTTTTATACTATGCCTATGATTAGTTCCCCTCTTTTGAGCTAGCTTCTGTGGGCATCTTTACCTACACACAAAGAAATTCTGCAAACAAAATATATAGTGTGGAAAAGTACAATGTAACTATTAACTGGTTAGTAAACACAAAAGACATTCTGGATTTGATGAAGCTGTGAGACTGAATACTCAGCTCCCTGATAAAGCACTTGGCTAGCCTTTTCTAGCCAAGCAGCCACCAGGCAGAAGGGGAAGGGTTAGACTGACTAGCCTCTCTGTTCTTTTCTTTACTGTAAGATTTTATCTTTTTCTACTTGGTCTTTAGCCTCTTGAATTCTTGAACTACTAAGAGCCCCTGTCTCAACATGGGCTTCAGTTTTACACTTGTTACTTTTGTATGTTATTTTTCCACAGCGCTTTCAATTGGAGTCAGGGATACGCAGCCGTGCTGTGTCACAGCTGCTGCTGTGAACAGGCAGGTGAGCCTTGGAGAGCCTTCCACAGGACTCCAGGGAGAGGGGGTCACACAAGCACAGAGAAGGCCACCTCCTTTGTGAAAATCATGTCATTGTCATGGGTGTACTGTGATAGTCACCAAAGCTTGCATGGTGACATGTCTGAGCTACTTCCCCTTCATCTGTCATCTGCTGTCAAGGTAACAGCTAGAAGCTGCACCAAGGTTAGTTGTGCCTGAGTTATCTGAGGGAAGCCATTACGTCCAAGTGACGACAAGGAGAGTGATGCGTGTGACAGAGGACCTTGCAGAGGATGTTCTTGTGCTCAGTGTTACCTTTTGGGATTACAATTTAGCTACTGAATTTAGCTTTAAATGTAATTTCGGTTGTTTTTTACTTTAGATTACTTTTCTGTAATAAATATAGTGATGTATAAAACTTCTTGTGTCCTTTTTTTCTAACTTTGCTTCCATGCTTTGCAAAAGGCTTATTAGCTATTTGTGTGGATCAAAGTTCATGAGTTACTGTGATACAGGTATGAGAAAAGGCAGTTTGTGAATCTGAGATGTATTAGCACTAAATTTATGCACATCAAAGGAAAAATGAGCACAGCTAATGGGCAAACAGTTTTTTTAAGGTCTTTATATAAAAGCAGCTGTTTTGTAGTAATTATGTGCAGTTTAATGAGCTGATCTTTGTTGGCCATTACTATTGTGCATTCCATACAAGGAAGTTAAAAGAATTTATTTTTAATTGAAGCAGAAGTTGAATATATTGAATTTAGGGGTGACCTATCAAAAAAATAGGGGAAGATTTAAGGTGATCAGTTGCTTCTTTAATAAGAAGAAAAGCTTTCCAGGAGGAAAACAGTCGACCTTGCAAAGGTAAATGAAACTTTTCTTAATGTTTTCTTACACTGATAATAGGCTGTATGTTCCCCTTTGGCAGAAGATGTTAGGAAAAGGCTAAAATAAATCCAGTTAACTTAACACAGCTTCCTGTGAGTCATTTGTATCTGGAAAGTTGAACTCTGTTTTCTTCACTCAGAGACAAGGGAGTTCAACTGTGTGCTCAGGGATATCACAGCTTAGGTGAAGTCCATATGCTTGTTAAAATCAGGACACAAAACACCTCTTCAGCTGTGATACATATATACAGCTACTCACTCTGTATAAGCCTCTATACACTTTATGAAATTATGGCTAGAAAAAGGGTGCAAGAGGAAAGCTGTAGTGACATTAACCTCAAACAACTGCAGTCAACTGCTTATCTTTGCAGACTTTTGTGTTTGCTGTTGGTATTCATTTTACAAATATGGTATTCACTGCAAATTAAAAAAAAAAAGCGTTTTAGAAGAGAAAGCAATTGCAGGTTGAAAACAGCACATTCCTGTTTAAATCCTTAGGTGGATTCTAGGTAAGCCAGGTCTATAATTATTTTCTAAAACTGGGAATGAAGGGGATATGAAAGCTCACTATCCAGGTTTTTATAAATCCCCATCAAAAACAAGATTTGAGGCTTATTTTATTGCATTTTTAGAGAAGAATGTGAGAAAAGGCCATGCTATGCAACAACAGGTAATAGGAGGGAAGAGCTGTGGAGTGAGCTGGTAAGAAGAGAGCAGCTTCTGGGGCGGGGTTTGCAGCAGAATCATGCTGGACCAGGCTATGTGGGAAATATGGGAAATACAAAGTGGCAGCAATGCTAACTTGGGAGCAGCAGCCCATTCCTCATGTCCATTTCTACCAGTGAAAGAGCTGCTGGTAATTTGTCCCACTCAACCAACTCATTTTGGCATCACACACAAAAAATGTATTTGAGAGGACAAAAAAAAGGGATCCAATTTCTGACATCAGTATTGCAGTTCCACGTCCTTGAAATACTGAGCTACTTGTATGGGTATGGAGGGCTTTTTGTTTTGTTTTTTTGTTTGGGGTTTTTTCCTAGTAAGCCCCTCAAAAAAATAAGGTTCACCAGGAAATAAATGAGACTTCCCAAGGCTGTTTAAAATACAGAATGCCTGAGAGGGCATTTGGGGACATGTTAGGGGGGGCATCTGGTCAGCATTTTAACAGATAATCTGACAAAGGAAAACACAAGTGTTTCCTGATGAAATTACAGAGCTAGGAAAAAAAATGTTCACATGAGAGGCTGACTAATAAGCTTCATAGTCATGCAGAAAAATATTAAGTGCATCACACAGTTGGTTTTAAACTACTCTGACTTTTTCAGTACAGGGACCTGGGAGTCATTTTGCATACTTGCAAGACATAGGACGAGCCAAAAGGCAAGTAGAACATTAGCAATTCCCAGGGAAAAGATGGGGGAAAAATAGATTTAGACTACAGAGCAATTCTATGGCATGCCCTTCTTTGAATGTTACGGTACTTCCGGTGCATCCCAGAAATCCTACAACACAAAGACAGACACAGGAGGGAAAAAAAAGTAAAGTAAAAAAGAATTATAAGAAATACAGGTGGTTTCAAGAGATTAGGCAACTCACTTTCCAGGCTGAAAACATCTCAAGGTTAGGAATACTATGTCTGTATAAGAGTGAAAGATGAATAGGGAGCAAGTAATTGCTGGTTTTGTAAAATCAAAATGCATCAGCACTCAGTGAAATCAGATTTAAAGCAAACAGAAAAGAAACTCTTCTTTACACAGCACAATTCCATCATGGGCATTCTTGCCACAGGATATGGTAGAAGCAAACAAAACAGCTTCAAAAGACACGACCTACACAGAGACTTGGCTGCATTTGCATGATCCAAATGCAGCCTTTGTGTCAGGAAATTGGGTAGCTCTGATCAGTGAAGGGCAGGGGTGGGCACCAGTGAAGATCTCCTTCCAGAAGGATTGCTAGCTAGTGTGGAAGACAGGATGATCATCACGGTAATTCTCATATTCTTACACCTATTGAAAAAGTTAAGAGCCTTGCCAAATGAACTAAACTCCAGGTAGGTCATACCTAGAACTGGAGACTAGAAACATCTTCACGTGCATAGAGCACAAGATTCACAATTCCTGAGAAAACACACCTTTAAATTATTTTTATTACGGTATAGTGACTTCCTCTGCAGATGAAGGGTGAAAAAGAACTGAGGGTGGTAATGGACGCTTTTCCCACTGTCTTTGACATTCAGCTTGTTTGAGAGCAACGGTTTTGTAGGAAAACCCCACTTACCTGAACTTTGAACTGCTGCTTCTCACCTGTGAGCGTTTTGACCTTTCTGCAGCCTGTGCTCAGGCACATCAGCAAGCTCAGGTATTTCAGAGCGAGAGATCTTTAACGCTTCCTCCCAGAGGCACGCTTTGAACCTGTCCTTCACTCAGCCAGGGCTGAGCTGAACACACCCAAGCTTACTTCCTTCTAAATCCGTAACACTTAGAGGAAACCTTTCCCAGCAGCAAACGCTTGCCATTTACTCTCTCCCATTCTCAGCTGCACGGCTCCAGTAGATCGTAGTGCCGTGTTGTTGAGAGCCGTGCCAGGAGCAGAGGCTGCCCGTGTCTCATGCCGCACAGCTGGCAGCTGTGGCCGGCGGCTCAGAGCAGCTCCAGCGGCTCGGCTTCCCCCGCTCCGCTCCTCCCGGCGCTCCAGCGGTTCAGTACCGTTAACAATTGTATTTAAAGTACAAAATTAAGCCAAACAAAAATATTTCTTTCGGCAGGCATTAGATTTATACAGAAACTTACTTTAGCTTCATAATTAAGATAAAAATCTAATGCACTAGAAACGTGCTTCCTCTGGGGGTTAGTAGGAGTAGAAACGACTGTGTATCATTCTGTGCAAGGAATTAATTGAAAATTTGGGGGTTTAGGAGCTGTTCACGCAAGATCATGTATCCTGAAAATGGAATCCTATGTCATCAGTGAGCAACTGGAAAAACAGCAACACAAAGGTTATGGACTATGAATTTTTAACTTTTGGCAAAGGAAATCTAACTCTCCAGTTCTCCTTAAGATGTTTTTATCCTTTCAATGGTAATTGAAAATTCTATTTGATTGAATATCCATTGTATCAGATGACTGTACAGTGTCTTTATCTGATATCCTTTGTTTGCTTACTGCAACATCACATTATGAAAGTAGCTCATACCAGGCTTTTTAGTTTTGAAAGTATGAACTCGAGGCATATGTGTGTGTCCAAGCCTGCACTGGCTGTGCTGGACCAGCACAAACCCAGGGGGAGGGTCTGAAGTGGTAATGGGATGCAAATTGTGCCAGTTGTTGTCTTGAGATTAAAATCCAAGGATTTGTGGGTTTCTACTAACAACTTAATAGGAAACTAAATTGCAAGAAGTAAAAGGATATGTTTAGACCCCTGTTTCATGTAAGAGATTACAGAGAACTTCTGGCTGTGAGTCAGAGAGATTGGGCTGCAAGCAAAGCCTTCTTAAGGCAGGTCTGGTGTGTTTAGGGGAGCCAAGAAACTGAGCTGGACGTGCCTCCTGCAGCTGGGCAAGCTCCTCACTCAGGGCCACTAACACGGGTCCCCCACGAGGAGAACAAACAGGTCTTTCAGCTTCCAGCAAACAGTGGACAAGTGAGGATTTCTTCTTGAATCTCAAGGAGGCAAGAACATTGTGGGTTTAATCTGGAATACTAATGATCTCCCCAGGTTTACACAAATCTGCTTAGCTTTCATTAATCAAATCAAATCAAATCAAATCACATCACTTTTCATTTAACTTTTCTCTTCCATGCAGCTGTGTTCCAAATAACTTTAGTAGGAAAAAAACCCTGCCAAGGTCAGATTAGTACCTACTTGGGTCTCTAAACATGCCTATTAATTTGGGGAAACACAGAAAGATTCAGGACCAGAATTTTTGGTAGCTTTACCAGCTATAAAAGAGCTGAGGCACATTTTTGCAATCCTCTTCTCTCTGTTCATGTACATTATTATCAATGAACAATGCTACCAGCTCCTTTAAGCTGGCCTGCTTAGTTTTAGTTTTAAGAAACTGAAAACAATTATTTTATAGGGGTTTTTTTAGAAACGTTCATCGTGAAGCATTCAAATTCCTTTCCTGGTGTTTGACTTAAGGTATAAAAGTTAATTTTTAAATATTATTTTTAATTTGAGGAAGAAAATTTATTTAGCTGTACAGTAAACATTGAGCTAATTCTCAATTTTTGACAAATATAAAGGTATGATGGCCCATAGGAAAACTTTAAGTAATTTTAACACCATTGTTCTATACATCTAGTCACATTGCTCCCAGCAACAGTAATCCTCCTGTCAGCTCCAAGACACTTGGTTGCAGTTAAAAATTCCCAAAAGTCATGGAAGTGCAGTATGAGCAAGCTGCTCATGGATGACTGGGTAGCTGCTATGAAACCATGAGAGAGTAAAGGCCCACTCTGAAACAAGGGGGTACTAATGGAAGGTATGCATGAAAAGGGAAGGAAGAAGATTGAATTCCCATGGCTGTTTAGTGAATCAGGGGCTCAACATTGTCACAGCAAACTGAGTGTGACCCAACTTTTAGAAAACATCAGTTCCTGATACCCTACTAAATTAACAGCTATGATTGTGAACTCTCCTGCATTTAATGTGTACTAAGGGTGTGAAATTAAAAGAATTTTAAACTGACTGACAGCAAACCAAACTTGTTCAAGTACAAAAAAAAGTACATCCTCTGAGAGTAACTAGATGCAACAGAATGAAAGCTTTCTATTCAATATAAAAATGCTATTAATACACAGTGTTACCTCAAGCAGAACAACATTCCTTGACATGCCTTTTGTTTTCTCCTCTAACAAAGGAAGAAAAATTCTGATACAATTTATACAAAACACTGTGCTTATCCACCCAAAAACACAAATGTGAGGAAAAAACACTTTATAGGAAGGCACCATCTAGGAATCTGCTCTATTATTATCAATTTTCTACCTCCTGACAGCCATGAGAAGCATTCTCTACAAGGTAAATGTCTGATGCAACTTCAAGATTATCCAATTAGCATATTAATTTTTTTAGAAGATGAGCTTTTCTGGAAGCAACCTTCCCGTTTTATTTTAAGCAGTATTTGTCTCTTAAAGCATCCTTCTCTTTCCCCATTTTTTCCTCCTCATTTCAGCCATTTGCTCTGTACAACCCCTTCTTCCCCCAGTTATCTTCTTATTTATGCTGTTCTGCTGCAAGTCCACTAAATCAATAAGGTCTTTGAGAATTTTCAACTTGGTAGGCACACTGTTTCTCAGCTCCAATGAAGATGTCAGGAATGCTTTTATGCTATCAACTTCACCATACTATTTTTTGCTCTCTTACAGCCCAAACCCCCAAATAAACACAGTGCTGGGAGATGAAACTGCACAGGCAAGAACATGAAAATCCCTAAGTGAAGGCAACATTTTCAGAGATAGAGCAGGTGATGCAAACACCAGAAAATACTCTTCAGTTTTCCCAGTGTAGCTCTTCCCTTACAGGTAATAATAACAAAATACTCCATTGATTGGGATCTCTTCTCCATAAACATGGCAGTCTTGTCATGACTTGCAAAAGTTGAGAAATAAGGTTAAATATACAAAGTCTAACATTAACAGTCAATATATCATTCAAGGTTACACCAAAGTCTGTCAGGTTTAGCCTCCTGCACTTAAATGTAGCTATTTTCAGTACCTGCAGTTTCATTCAATTATTTTCTTCAGAAATGACTGTCTGTAGAAACCTGTCGTGGGCAAGTCAGAGTATCAGTCTAAAAATACAGCTGGCACCATGAGACAGTTTCGAAAAAGTTATGGTTACTTCAGTGTCTGGCTCAGCTCTTCAGCCCTTTTCCCCTCAACAGTTCAGTAGTATTCCTGACATTACAAACCAAGTATGACAACAAGTTCAAGCTCCCAGCATATCACGTTCAGGCAAAACAAAGTGAGAGGTTGAGTTCTACAGGTAACTTTTAATGCAAGTCTTGAAAATTTGAGAAGATTCTGCTATTCCTTCCTTCTCAATACTGGGGATTGCATTTATTTACATGTATTTTTACCTTATGCCATACATTCATATTACCAGTTACCCTTCTCATTCTTAAACAACAGCACAAATGGTTTATAGTCATGACACCTCACAACAGCCTTGTTTTTCATTTATGCACAATTTAAAAAAAATTAAGCATAAATACATTTTTTAATCTTCTGGCAAGTCAGGATTTCCTCTTCATTTATTAATAGTTGTGTCTGGCAAAGCACAGCAAAGGTGCTGCTACTCATGACTAATCTAGATGAAGTTCAAGTTAGCTGACAGGAGGTAATTTTCTTCAGTTCTTCATCTGACTCTTACTCATCCCAGGTGTCTCCATATTTATTTACTTTAACTAAAGAAAACAAAAGAAAAAACAAAAGTAGTCATGTGATAGTTTAACTGCCGAAGTTTATCATATACAGTGCCAAAAAGTATAATGAAGTGCACTGTCATCTGAAGTGGTGTGCGGGGACAGAGTCAGTCACAGCACAACAGACATGTAATTAAAGCTACTTCTGAATAAACGGGGAGAGGAGTTTGCTAATCATTTTACCCTAATGAATCAATATTGAATCAGGAGGCCTACTGTGCTAATTCCTGCTTTACAGAATTTGCAATTACTTTGAAACAAGTGTAACACGTGGATGAAACAAAGACAATTGGAGGAAACAGGCAAGGAGCGTTACAATAAATAATGAGGCTACATAATCTGGTTACATGCACGGTTGGATGGATTCAGGATAGTTAAAAACACATGCAAAGACAAACAGACAAATCAGTAATCCCTACTAGGAAACTACTCAGCTATTATTATTTGGCAGCTTCCTTTAGCACAGGATTGAGTCAGAGAGGAAAAAAGCCCGGGTAGTGGTCTAACGGCTTTGTTCAGAAGTGTGCCACTTAACGAACAACAACCAGAAAGTGAAAACAGGCTCTCCTGAAAGTGAGCTGCAAAGTCCTCTCTAATTGACTGCCAACACTGAAAAGGCTAAGGATGGCTCCATCTGATCCATTAGGAATGCTGACACTAGTCAGGCACCCCATCATAAATCCACTTGGAAGTTAATTATTAAACTCACTGTTTATTACAAACTATGCAGCAGAACAAGTGGAGTAGAGCAAAATGGTCCTTGTCTCTGTGAGCTACCAGCAAACTGAGCATAATGCCCTGACAAATCTCTTTGGAGTGACTGATACTGCAGTGAAACACAACGAGAAGCTCTCTCAAAGTACGATCTGATTTCCATTTCTATGAACCACAGCAGCTGAACAGGCTGCACTCGTTCCCTGGAAAATGGGCCAGTCTAGATCACCATGCAGACGTACGCACGTCTTTGTGCCGCTGCAGGGAAGGGAGAAGGCACCAGCAGATGCAAGTTAGGGATTGCTTAAAGCTGGTTCAAAGATGGTTTGGTTTCCCTTCCGTCCTTGCAAGGGAGGGCAGAAATCACCATCTCCTACTTGCTAGGGACCCAGAGATAAGAGGATGAACCAAGGGGTAGCGACTCAAAGGATGAACAAGCACACAGCAAGTAACATGTCCAGTTCGACACAAGAAGCTAAGCTGGATCTTAGCCCACAACATCAGTGTAATCCCTGAACCGCAGATTTAAATGTACTTGCATGTATAAACCATTCCTGAATTTCTGTATGCCATCCTTACACTTTTTCCTTAAAAATGCAAAGAAATACTTTAAAAAGTCTATTTACAAATCTCATGCACCACTCAGTTCTATTCTCAAAGCCCAAGTACAGTCTTCAAATGGAACACAGAAATATAGCAGAAATAATGCAAGATTTAATCAACATTTTATAGAGGTCTTTTATATACTTTAAGTAACTAAAAATAAGGTAACAAATGTACATTCACATTTCACAGCCACATTTGCCATGGAATATGGCAAGGTTTTCAGAATGCTGCTTAACATTTCTGGGTATGGCTCACAAGTGACATTTCCAGGCTTTCTACTTGTGCAGAAGTATCTTAAAAGAGAAACATTGTGCAAATCCATGAAGTATCAGCCAATGGAATTCAAAAGCAATCTGAAACCGCAGCTTCAATCATTTTTTCATGTCTCATTTGGCCCAGTCACATGATAAGAGAAAGCCTCTTATCCTTGAAATAACAGATAAAAATCATTACACAAAAATTATTTATAATTTATCTTTCAAGACTGCAGATCTGTCCAAAGATAGATGATCTGCAGACAGTAATTCACAAGCAATGGAAGAGATTGACACTTAAGCAACACTGTTCCAAAGCCTAGTGGTACTGCTTCAGAACCTTTTGCTTTGATACACTCTTCTATACTTATTACCACCCCTTATGCCTAACAGGAGACAACAGCTATTCCTAAAAGTGTTGTTGCAACATGGCTGACAAGACTGGGCAGTGCACATAAACCCAAACAATTCAAGGTGACGAGTCCATCAGTGTGTTAAATGGTAAAACATTCTGCTTGCTACAATTGTTTTTACAGACGCCACATTAAATTTTAAAAGCTCTAGAGCAAGCAATTATGAATTGCTTCTGTGTCTCCTTTTCAAAAATCTGACCGAGTCAAAAAGTTGTCTGAATGATGTCTTACTCTCCAGGATATTGCATTCTTACTTTGCTCTGTAAAGTTTTCTTTTTCACAGTGAAAACAAATCTCAATATTGCTGCCAAATACTGTTTCCTTCCTCTGGGTTTTAATGTAGAAAATGAACCTCTACAAACAATGCCTCTATAGAAATCCACTAATTCCACATGAAACTATTCATAAAAATAAATACCCTCCCCTTCAAACCATCAACCATGTGCTCTATTTTGAGAGAACAATGCTATCGAAAACACACACCCCCCTCCCATAGCTCTTTGGTATAGCTCTGAGCTCAGAGAATTCTTTGTGGAAAGAGATTGCTCAATACACTCAATGAAGCAAAATTTACAAGCTTTTCAGTCTGGCACCAAGCAATATGGCTAGAGAAAAGAAATTACGATTTTCTATTGCATGATCAAACTTTTAAAAAAAAAATAATTAATCTGAAACAGGAAACTACAGGCCATATATATCATATATTAGATACTTGCAGATACTCTAAATATAAACTGCTTAAAAGGTATGCAGCATTAAGCTTTGTGTTTGCAACAACATTATGGCAAATATCTGAATTTCGCAAGTATTTCTGTAAATCAGTATATTACCTTCCTTAGCTGGCTTTTCCTGTGAAAACTTGCTTGGAGTTTCTGCCTTTGGTGGTTGCATTACATCATATGTCTGCCTGTGTTTATTCCTTAATTCCTCGTATGTGATGCCTTTTTTTTTACGACCTTCTTCTGGAATTGGAGCAGGTTCTGTAAGCAAAACAAACAGAAAAATACTAAATATGGCATAACACACCAAAATTTGGCTTCAACGTGTTCTAGAATATCACTTAATTACTGCCCAATCCCAAATTAAAAGGAGCATGAGAGCTGCAATTCTAAATACAACAGTGAATGTATATGGTCTTTAAGTAATCCATTCCTTTTATCCTTTTGTCAAACTGCTTTGAAACACTGGCTGTTAATTAATTTTCTTCATTGTACCATAAGAAATTCTTACAACCATGTGGTAGTTGATGGATAAAATAGCTCTGGTTACTTTATCTAAGATTTACGATAATTATACATTTGAGATATATACGATTTCTGAAGAGAAATCTAGTGAAGCTCAACAGTTTGCACTAAGGCTTTAAATTTTCCTTTCAAAGAATTAGGACAATATCTATCCTATGATGCCTGATAAGCATTTGATCCTTTAATCTATATTTATAATGCAGAATCTTGGTTATATAATAAAGGTTTTACCAAGTATTGATATTTGCGATGAAAAGAAATAGCAATTTTCTTGGCACATTTATATCTGATACTTACATCAAGTTGCATGAAAGGGCTTTTTCAATGAAATAAAACATTTTTCATAAGTTGAAAAAGTCCAAACTAATTCAAAGTACAAAATCCTGCATTTGACAGTAACTCCCTCCTTTGTGTATGAGAGACACCTGAATTCAGAATCCTGCGTTTCCCCTGCAATAGCTGAGGACAGTTCATACTGGAAGGAGGGGAAGAGCTGCATGGTACTAGAAAACCATTTTAGTTTTCTGTTAGAAAATCAGACTGTTGGTGGTTAAAACACAATATGCATTCAGTTCCCAGGAGACATAAATGTTTCTCACATAGTGAAAAAAATTTTAAAAAGTTTAATGTCACAGAGTTCCAGCAGTATCCAGTTACAGCCCCATGGATGGTGGAACTGCACTCACCTTGGTAGGCTGTGGTTTAGTCAGTACAGTGAAGGGATAGCATACTCCCCCCTTTCTTTCAAGAGCATTTTCAGTCAATGAAACTCACTTTCAGTGAGTTTTTTTGCAGGTTCAGTTCCACAACAGAGAGCACCTTAAAAGTTAATTCAGGATCCTTACTTGCAATTAAAGCAATTTTCAGCTAGAATAACCCTGAATCTAGTTTCCACTTAGGACGCAAAATAAAACTTATACTCATCTTCTGTGTAAAAACCACTTATTGTAATTCTTTCAGCTCTTTCATTCAAAACCACTGTATTGTGCCATGGGTGTTTGCATAGGGTGAGAATACATGGCTTAACAAGAACAGTGAAAGAAAGGCAGGAGTCTTTGCAATACAAACTGTTAAATACTAAGACTCACCTTGAACAGTGTAATCAGTAATTCCTGTAGGTGCAGATTCATTCAGAGAAGCACTGAATGGAATGGGATCATAACTTGAAAGGGCTCTATCTGTTGAGCTGTAATCATCTGAATAGCTAGAAGAAGGTGGGAATCCAGGCCTTGGAGAAGATGACTCAGTGAATGACTGAGAAGGTACATCTGAAAATTCAGATTTACGAGTGGAGCGGCTGGAAAAGAATAGAACTAAATATTAAATATGAAAACTGAAGTTAAAATGGAACTACAAGAGTAGCGATACTTGCAATTCAAGAATATGTTCTTTCATTTTAAATAGTTTAGCTTCCCACTATATCATCATCTTAAAATAATTTTGGGATGTTCTGGGTGCTTTCTTTACATTGCAAAAATTTCTATAGTCCTTCCCCAACATTCTTCCCTTTCTCACAGAATCTTAGCTCATACCTCCAGAATAGGAGAAAAAAAAAGAGACAAAACATATTGCACTTCACAATAACTGAAGTTCCAATCCTTTTTCCCAAGGAGTCTTCAGAAAAAAGCACCCCATATCAGATACAAATAGTACACCGTGTGCCCATGTAACTATCAGTAGTATGAACTATAGTTAATTTGAAGAGCCTTTTAGGAATAATTTGGTATTTAAAACCCTTCATCATTAGAAGGTGCTGCAATTGATCAGGACTGAACAGCAGAAGGAGACTGAACAGCTATCTTAGGAAAATCAAACTATGAAAATTAATCAAGTTGCTGAATTCTGTAAAAATATGAATGAATTTTCTCTTGGGAGAGAAAGGTATCATATAAAGAATATTCTGGAAATTGGTGCCAGATACGTTAAATTCTTCACTATATTCTTAGAATGGCCTTGCAAGCCACTACACAACATGTGCCTCTACCAGGAATGCCACCACTTTGTGCCACTAGACCATCTCTAGAGTATTTATATCTTTTAATTTCCTACAAAAAACATTTGCAATTAGTATTCATTCAATTCTCATGATAAACACACAGAACAAAGCCACTTTATTGACTCAATTATCTTTTTAAAATATATGCAAACACAGCTTTAAAAAACTACCTAATCTTTTAGCTCCCTCCAAGTTTTTAACTGCAAATCAAATTACCAAAATACATTCATTTGTAGACATACAGTGCTCAGGAAAGTGTAACAATTTCTGTTGCTGGGTTAAAAGGGTAGTGTGTATGGATAAAAATGCAAGTGAAATGAATTTAAATTATTTATTCAACCAAGGAAAAGGATTTATCACTTAGCAAATAAAACTTTACAGATACAAATGGTCCATTAATGGTTGAAGGAATTCACTGGTGTGGCAGATGATCATATTTAAACAAGTTCTCATGTAAACACAATTAATGAGCATGACAATTTCATATTAGAAACTGGAGGAGGGTGAAGGGACAAGTCCAACTCGAAATCAGCTGATTCTATACAGTAAGTGTATGGAGTGGTAATGCTTGAAATTGATGTCATAAAACCATAAGCATTTCAGAATAAAGGTAAATCTTGCAGACAAAACTGTCACAAATCTGAATTTATAGTGTAATTAAGAATTTAAGTAAATCCTTTCTAAACATTCAACAAATCTCAGCACATACATGGGGCGACTACCACTCACTATCCAAACACTATTCTCCCAGTTTTGAATCAAGGGTTTAACTGATATATTCTGAAAGCAGCTTGCAATTAAAAACCAGTTGAAGTAGAAAACATTCTGGAAGAAAACAGGAAATAGTTTTAAGAACCTGATGAGTTTCTCACATGTACAGCATAATGCTGTTACAGATGTAAAGGATTTAAACAAACAGCAGTAGGTTTGACCACCATGCTTCTTCCTGCACTGATATTGTTTACTGAGCTCTTTCCTTTGATAAACACTGAAATCATTTCCACCCTTTTCCTACTTCAATCAAACTAAACTATGGGAAAAACTTCCAGAATGTAACACTATTTTATTTCAGTTAATTTGGTTTATTTCTAAACTAAGGAGGCAACCTGTGCTCTCATACTTCTGCAAGGAAAGTCCATGGGAAACACTCTTAATTTTACAAGGAATACAGTTTGCTAAATAAAGTGTTTATTTTTCTACTCCTTAAAGTGATCAGTTGTATGTAAAGAGCTTAGAACACATATTTTACAGCTTGCCAACTGATATGAATACAGATTCCTGAAAGGGGCAGATTCGAGGTAATGGGGAATGAGGGAAGGTGCAGCTCTGAAGGTGTCGGAAAGCTGCAAAAGTGGTATTGATCTGTTAGTCTTTAAAATACCCTATTCAGAATATGTTTTAAATTTAAAAGATACTTAAATTCTTACTTAGGTGAACTATGTCTCTGAGCTTGTCGTAGAACATCTCCTATTGGAGAATCCTTCAGTTTCTTAAATTTCTCACTACAGATTGGCAAGTACGATATCTTTCCAGCCAGGTATCCACACATTCCAGCAACTTTTTAAAAAGAAAAGAAGATGGGTTTACATGCTGTACTATAATATCCAACATTGTTTTAAAATATTAATTTCAAATAAATCATGTAATATCTTGAATAAAAGAAAGAAAAAACAGTTTAGATCTAAACCAGAAAACATGCAGTAATCATCTCTGCTTCTTCTGCAGACAAAGGGTACTAAAACCAAGTGCAACAGCTGAATGGAGACATAAAGCAATGATTTAGACATGGTGTGAGTATCAGATGATTTCAGCTAGTATTTGGTGAATGAGAAGTGATCAAAAAAAAAAAAAAAAAGGAAAATATTGCAATCTGTTTTTTTCCCCAAGATCCAGAAATCACAATTAACTATCAAAGATGATAAACCAATCAGAAATAAATACAGACAATAAATTCTGCTAAGTCAATCCATCAGAACAGCCGGATCCCAAAAAGGCTTTACTAGTATGAAAAGAGGTCTAAATCAACTTAGCAGTAAAGGATTCTGTGATTTGGCTGCCAGAGGGCAAACAACTGAATTAGCTGAACCCTTGGAATCACTAAGCAAATGGTTTCAATTTAGTGCATGAGCTACTTCCATCTGCTGCAAAGGACATAAGAATAAATTACCAAGGCAGCTCTTTCTGGGCTTAAAACTTACGATTTCCATCAACTGGCTCTTTAAAATGTTAGGAGTGAGTCAGTGGCGTATCAAGGATTCTGTGGGAATCAACAGCTTTCTTGCTGACTTAGTAGGAGAAAATGACTAGACCCTGCTTTCATGTGCAGAATTTCCAAAATATAAAGACTAAGAGTTTCAATTATCTTTAAGTCAAGAAAGAGTTAATTATCAGTAACATTAATCCTCTGCAATTCTCAGCTATAGATTCCATTGCCTGGGAATCAACATAAAGGGGATTTTACCCTAGCCTGCTGTACTGGTGCCGAAATTGTGATTCCTGTTCTAATGTCTTATTTTCAAAAGAAGGGTAAAAGTCCTTTTCCAAGGGAATAGAGAAAAACAGCCACAACTATGAGTGAAGTTTACAAATGAGGAATATAAGGGTATAGCAGGTTAAAAAAACCCCCAAACACCTCATATACAATAAATACGTGCAAAGAGAACAATTACAAGTCCTTAGATTGGCCTAAGAATTCGAACCAAATATTTAGCAACGCTAAGCTTAAGAGAAAAGCTGATAACTCTTTTGCATAAATGAGAAAGTCTATTTCTCTTGAGGCCTTCTAGTAAAGAAAAGGGGAAGTATCTCTCTGGAAGATGTTTCACTCAAAGTAATTATTGGCCAAAGTATGTGCTTTATTTTGTTACAGAACTAACTGCCAGATGATCCACATTTTTGAAGTTAGCTCAGTAAATTAAGTATTGTTCTACTTCTACTTTCACTGCTCAAGATCTAGAGAAGCTGATCAGATGTGGCCCACTGCAGACTAATATGGAGTACATAGAGGCATAGGAATACTCCCCTTCTTTGTCAAAGACACAGAGAACCAATAGATCTCTGCTGTGTTGAAGGGGATACTGTCAATGTAGAGAATCAGCCATGACTAACGGGAAGTTTCAGTAAATTGTCAAGACTACCTAGAAAAGCACTGAGAAAAATATAGTAACTCCTACAGGCAGAAAGAACATCCTGGCCAGCCCAGCTGCACCTTACTTTTCCCCCCTGATTCCAATAAATTAGTTCTATTAAATTAGAAGAATGTGGTTCTTATGTGTAAGAGAGATTGGGGAAATAGCAGTTCTATTATTTATTAGAAATGTTTGTGTTATACCATTGTTTGGTGTTCAAAGTAACCAGAATTTAGCATAAACAACTGGAGCCCTAGTCTCTCACACATTCATTTATCTGCTTAAACAACACTTCCTTGACCACAAATCATGGGGTTTACCCTCTTCCCACTGAAGTAAACTGGCTGTATCTGCACAGATTGGCAAGATGGCAACTTCCTGTTTTACTGTCCTGTATTACATTGAAAAGGTTAATTTATTAAGTTAATAATTTATTTTTGATTATACTTAATCCAAAAAATCATTCACATGAAATTGCCTTTTTCCTACAATTGTACATACATAATGTCCAGGGGGAAAAAAAAGTAATTAAAATAGCCTGAATGGGACACGTGAGATACATGAATAAAGACCTTCATATTAGGAAGGGAGGGGTGGGTGTACTCTGGCAATGTAATTTAAAGTAACATTGCACAGTATCTGTTTACAACATTTTTATCTTAAATGATTATGTTACATTTATCAAGCAATTTTATACAGACCTTGTAAACAGGAGTTGTCCAAAATGCACAATACAAATTCAGACAATGAATAAATCACTGAATCATGGCTTGGGTTGCACTGGGACCTTAAAGATCATCTAGTGCCAACCCTGCTGGCATGAGCAGGGACGCCTGTCACTAAACCTGGTTGTTCAGGGTTTCATCCAACCTGGTCCTGAATACTTCCAGGAATGAGACATCCACAACTACTCTGGGCAACCTGTCCAGCGTCTTACCACCCTCAGTAAAGATGATTTCTAACATCTAATCTAAATCTCTCCTCTTTCAGTTTAAAACCATTGGTCACACCGGTCGTTAGGGAAAGGTTCTTCACTGAGAGGGGTGTCAGGCACTGGAACAGGCTCCCCAGGGAAACAGTCACAGCACCAAGCCTGGTAGGGTTTGAGGAGCATCTAGAAAACACCTTTAGTCACATGGTGTAGTTCAGGTTGTTCTGTCAGGAGCAGGGAGTTTGGACTCTGGCCCTTAGTGGTCCCTGCCAACTTGAGTCACGGTGAATTTGCCAGCCAGTCTCAGGGGAATTACATCCACATAACAGAGCTCAGAACATACAGCATGAATACAAGCCGAATTTATAAGTAGCTTTTACTCACATGCAACTTTAATAAAAGAGCCAAATCTTGAGCTATCTCTTAGAACACCTGAAAATGAGGATGAAATCAGACATTAAGATAAGATACATGATATTACATAAGATATATGTAATCAGATTTTAAGAATGAAGGTGAAAAACCTCAACTGTAGTTATGTTTGTAGAAGCAGGTTGCTCGTTTACACTTCACATTAAAGAAAAATTTAAAAAACCCTAATATTTGAATTCCCCATAAAATGTAAAAACATCTAAAAATTATCTCTTTAATTATGTTTAATCACAGGGTTATTACCACACTGAGAACATACTGTTTCATAATCAGTGAGATATTGCACTTGTCACACAACACAAAACGCACACGAACTTAATTTTAAGTTCAGCTCCTTGTTTATGCTGAGGAACTGCAAATCATGTAGCTGCAGAGTCTGAACTTCTTTTTGTTACAAGTACACTGGACATTATATTATCATAATAGTAACAGCAGAAATATATTTCAACTGAGCAAATTGAAATGAAGTTGAAATATTTTTACTTTACCTTTTCTAATTAAGAAACTAGTACCAAGCATGCTCACGGCAGCCAAAGGAAAAGCTGTGAAAAAGAAAAAAAGCTGCTTAAAATACAATTTTCAATATTTTCAATCACATTTAACAAATATTCAATAAAATGAGAGTTGCTATGCCTTCCTAAGCTCATTTGTATAATAGAAGGATATATATATATAAAGTTAACAAACTGTATATAAATAATCAAGCATTGTCAATTCCAGTTTTTAAGACCTCCTAGAAATTATGTGGTACTAGTTAATGAGTCATCCTGCCAGCATTATACTTCATGCTTCCTAAAATACAAAAGCCATTGTCAGATGGAATTAAGCTCTCCAGACAAGACTCCAGGTCTAGCTACAACTGTTACAACATCAAGGTGCAGAACTTCAGGCTAGAGAGGCTTACACAGTTCTACACAACAGGTGGAAGGTATACAGAGGCCAGTGCCTCCAAAAATCGTTGATAATCAAAACTCTTGATGTTTTAACATAAGAACTTTGGGAAAAGTTTAACTCTTATAGAGCTACAAATCAGATTGATTAAAATTAGGTAATGTTTTATTCACCAGCAAATTAAAAAACAGGGCAGCTTTTACTGTAGCTTACAGATCAAGTTATACAACCTGGGGTCAGGGTCAGGAATGCAGAGAAAACACATTCTGGAAGACCATCACTGCTTACCACAACCAGCCTAACAGTTCCCATCGATTTTTATTACATTGAAAGACTTTATGTGGCAAGAAGGATTTGGAGATTGCAAAAAACAAAATGAATGCTTCTTTCAAGCAATGATTATTTTATGGGGAAGATTACTGTGCACCTAGTCACAAAAACCACTGCCCCTGCACAAGATACAGGGACAATAAAGTAACAAACATGACAGAAGGCTAAAGTCATTTACATTAAAGATTTAGATATGCCATAATGAAATTTAATTCCATGCAAGTCTGAAAATGTATACATTACAAAAAGGATCGATGACTTCTAGGAGATAAATTTTTGCAACAGCACTAGACGGTTTAAGTGTTTTGATGCACACAATTTGCTAATTAAGTTCACATTTGAAGACAAATTACAATTTTGAAGAGCAACATAATAAAGAATACTTTGCAAATTAACAGCTAATTCCTTCGAATTCTCTCCAGTCTAAACTAAGGAGTCCAACCAGCATTCAGGGTAAATGTGACTGGATGTCACTTTTAAGAATAAATATTGGCTCCTTGGTTGAAAGCAAGATTACAGCAAAACTTCAGAAGAGAGAATAAAATCTTTCAACTTATTAGATAACAAAAATCTGATGCTTTTAGAGCTTCCAGACCTAGATTTTCCAAAATTTACTGTTCTAGTTTCTGAGATATAAAATGACAGCGCAGACCTGAAACTAAATTACAAAAGAAAAACAAAAACATGCAAAACCAATAACAGCAACAAAAACAAACCAAACAAAAAAACCCCAAACAAACATGGGGGGGGAGAGGGCGTGTAAAGAAAAACACGTTCAAAAATTATTTCAAAATATTTCAGTCTAACGTTTAGAAGTCTGAATTTTTTTACTGACCTAACAAAAACATTCCAGATATCAAAACCAGGCTATACTAGTACGGGAGCATATAAGTGACCTGAAATGGTAACTAAAATTTAAAAAAATAGTTAAATGAAAATTGGATTCATACCTAAAAATTAATATGAGTTATTCAACTGTAGGGGAAAAAAACAACAAAACAAACTTAATAAATCAGAAAACATCAATGCTATGGGCAAAAAGTACTTTTTCTACTTCAGGAACAAAATAAATCTAGAGAAAATAATGGAAGGCTGACATACTGACAACACCACAAGTATAGTAATATAATGTACCCAAGTCAAAATTGTTTTATGGAAAAAAGTTGTATTAGTATGATTTGATTTTGCTAGCAAGATTAGAAGCGCGGAGGATGAAGTTGAAGGTTGTAGTGTGAATTTTTAAGAGTGTAAGAATTTATACGATAATGTGATTACAAACTAGTAACTCCAGTAAAGCATATATTAAACTGAATTGTGAAATGACTAGTGGCAGAAGCTGTCAAGAGAAAGTATGTCAAAACACAGATGGTTTGTAAGAATGAGTAAAGTTGGTTACAGCTTGAAATTTGAATAAACTAACTGAAAATACACAAATTTATAGTAACTTCAGTGAATAACAAAAGCTGACACAATACAAAGTGAGGATTTCAGGGCAGTCACACAAGCAGCCTCTTGCAAAGGGGACTTCAAGCAGTATGCATTTAACACAGTGAATACAAGTGTAGTATGCATATGCAGAACAGGGAAACAAAGAGAGGAGACCTAGAACACAGTGATGGACTCAAGGGTCTCCCAGCGAGATAACAGCACAGTATACAACCCCTGAAAAAAAAAATCTGTTACTGTTGCAGCTCCCTAAAGAGAAATTACTCAAGAAACTCATTTAGGGCTTTCAAGTAATACCTACGTGTTGTTTATTCAGTGACTATATAAAAGATGCACAGGGCAATGAGCTGCATTACCAGGCAGCAGAACAGCTCTGGAACAAACAACTCTCTCTCCTCTTTGTCTTCCAGAAGAGAGATTATCAATAAACTATAACCAATCAACACTGTACCACTAATGCACCTGCCTCTTTCACTTATAAAATTATACAGAAAATGGCTATGCTTTTTTGTAAATATGCCAGAGATTTCCAAGTATTTGTGTAAAAGTGAATGAGACAAAACAGAACTTTGAATCATTAATTCAAAATCACAATGCCTTAAGAGCTGTCCTTGAAAGTACTGGCTTCCACGAGAAATCAGAGCCCTAGTATGCTAAAATTAGCAAATCAGCTGCTAAATTCCACAGCTGTCCTGTTTTTTTTTCCAAGCCACCTATCAGCATCAGGAATAACCTACTAATGTGTGATATAACAGCAGGTAACAATCACATCAGAAGGCTTGTTCAAACCTTGTGACCAGGTATACAAAAATCAAGCATACCTTGAACCTAAGGGTTACAGAAACCATGCACAGACACAGCCATTTTCTCCAAAAGTGGAACGGAGTGACTACTTATGTATTGTTCTCTTCACTAGTCTCTATTAAGATGAAAAGCAATGGCTATAAGGTAAACTATTTTATTCTTGCATGTTAAAGATAACAACAAAAATTAAAAATAAAAATGCAGAAACAACACAAAAAAGAGAATCCAGTAATATAAATGAGACTCATTAGATCTATTTTCAAATTTTTAATAAGCACATTAACTTAAAATATGAAGAGATCTTTTTATAAGGCATGAAACTTAGAAATTATGTTGCACCTTTTATGAAACTGCTGCAAACTCTTAGTAAATACTACATGGATCAGCATTTGCTGGGATGCAATTCCAGTACATGTGAAGCTTGTAAATGCACTGTTGTGCTGTATTGTCCCAGGCCCTCTGTAATGCCTCAGGTAATAGCAAAAGCTAAAGGTGGAAGGAAAGCAACCAAGTTTCCCAGCAAAGTGAACTCACCTCTATACCGGAAACTCTCTTCAGCACATTCCTTGAGGAGTCTTCTTTCCTCCTCTGTTGGAACATAAGGCCTAGGTACTTCCCTCTGTCATTAGGAAAATAAATTAGAAAAGAATTGACAAAAGAACAGTTTGGAGGCATTTTTCAATCAAAAAACTTAATGTCTAATTTTCACACCTTGTAGTTTCTATACTTTCACTCAGTTACACTTAAGAAACCAGTGCCTTTTGTCCATAAATGTCACATGAAATATATAATTTTAAAAATCCAGTGGTTTTAAAGATGACATGAGAGAGCAGGAAGAAAAGCCTGCTTTGGTCCTTCCAACCAGCCTTCCAAACAGCTGACATCTGACAGATCATTAAGTGCTTTTTCAAAGTATTTCTCAGGGTTTCAAAGACAACAGGGTGTGTTGTTGGTTCACACGGATGTAATCCAGCGAGAGCTGACCAGCTGGTCGGCCAAGGTGTGAGAGGTTTGTGCGGAGGTGCCTGACCCTGTCCCGCTGTGAGAGCCGTGCCACCGGGCACAGCAGCACCGGCTGGCCAGGAGCAGCACAGCTGTGAGAAGGCCATCGGCACCAGGGGAAGTGAATCACAGAATCAATTGGGCTGGAAAAGACTTCTGAGGTCATCTAGGGCTGAGCGCCACTTTGTCAAGCGGACAATGGCACTAAGTGCCATGTCCAGTCCTTCCTTAAACACCGCTAGGGATGGTAACTTCAGAACTTCCCTGAGCAGCCCATTCCAATATCTAATGACCTTTCCTGGGAGGAAATTCCTTCTAACGCTCGATCTAAACCTCCCCTGGTGCAGCTTAATACTATCCTCTCTTGCCCTATGGCTGGCTGCTTGGGAGAAGAGGCCTATGCCCACCTGGTTACGACTCCTTTCGAGCAGCTGAAGACAGTGATAAGGTCTCCCTGAGCCTCCTTCTCTCCAGGATAAATAACCCCAGCTCCCACAGCCACTCCTCATAACACCTGTACTCCAGAGCCCTCACGAGCTCCGCTGCCCTTCTCTGGACACGCTCCCGAACTTCAGAGCCCTTCCTGAATTGAGGAGCCCAAATATGAACGCAATACTTGAGGTGCGGCCTCACCAGTGCCGAGTGGAGGGGCATGGTGACTTTCCCGGTCCTGTAGGCCACACTATTCCTGATACAGGCCAGGATGCCGCTGGTACCTGAGCGCATCGTTGGCTCACGGTCAGACATGAACACCTCCTTACCTGCTGCCAGGACCTCCCGCCCGGCCCCCGAGAGGCCTCAAGGGCACCGTCCCCGCTTGAAGCTCAGGGGAGGGGCCGCCGAGCGGCTGACAAGAATCCTCTTTCCCTTGCCCGAGCCCACCGCCTCGCCGCCCTCAGCCCCGCCAGGATTCCCCGCGGCAGCGACGCCGAGCCAGCGCAGTTACCTCGGCCGCGTCGCCGCCGGGGCCGGGTCCGGGGCCGGATCCCTGCCCGGCCTCCATGGCCGCCGTGACCCGGAACTGAGCGCGGCGGCGCGGGGCGCAGTGCGCGTGCGCGCGGCCGCCGCTGTGGGCGGGGCTGGCTCGGCCCGGCGGCACCGCCGGCTGTGGGGACGAGCTCGCGTTCCTCATAAAGGGGAGCGAAAAGCTTTTGTCTGTTCCTGCCTAGCTCCAGCTGTAGGTGCGTTATCCATAGGTTTGCTAACCGCTTGCTAAAGATGCGTGGGCAGAGTTTCCCGAAAGGATCGCTGTTGTCTGAAAAAGGGGTTTTTTTTCTGAATCGGTCTAGGGGAGCGATTCTTGAGTTCGCCAGTGTTACAGGTTTGGTGGTTAGGATTGTCTTGGAGTGGAAGACTAGGAAGTTGTGTGCTCGATTCTAGCTAATGCCGTGCAAATGGCAGCTTTGGAGGGTGTTTACAGTTTATGAGAAATAAGGAAAAGTTGAGGGGAAAAAAACTGTTTTTGATAGTGCAGTGTATGCCTTGGTATTTTCTTGTAAACAAAGTGTTCTGGTTTGAGTTCACCATATGTTGATATGCCCGTACTTGCCTGTGGAATGTACCACTCCCTTTGAGCCTTTCTTAGAGCAAGCCATTGTCTCTTTACCCTGGAATTTGGCTTAAATTGCTGCCTTCTGATGGCTGTACAAAAAAAGGGTCCATGCCTGAAGATAGGAGGAGGAAGGTTTTTGTGATCGAAAGGTCAAAAATTGGTAGAGAGCTATAAAAGGAGCACCGTGAACATGTGAAAGGCTTAGGGCAAATAGACTAATGAAAGCTGTAAAGACTGGATTTTTGGAACAAGATGGATCGATAGAACCGGAAACTATGTATAGTGGGGTTCTTTTATTCATACGTGTCATCATAAAATAAATACGTTTCTGTTTTACTTGTCATCGGAAGTAATTTGTATGATCAGGCAATCTTTATTTCTGTTTGTCACCTGGGCCCACGCTAATGAAACATTCTCCATTACGTGATGCACATTATTAGTTAGAACGCGAAAGATTTTGGCCTCATCAGTTCAAGACAGTTGTCTTTATGGGACTAGAGCACATTTATCAAGACAACTTATTTTGTGCTTTTTCTCACTTACCTTTCAGTACATTCTAGGCAACGTATACAATAGGTTTTTTAAAGCTTGAACTTTTGTGGGGTAGGACATGCTTGTGAATTGCAGGTCCTCTAAACACAGAGCTTAAGTGGGGAGGAAATGGTAATCAGTCTCCTTCATTGTAGAAAATAATGGCTCTAAGCTGCTGTTTTGCTTTTCTATTGTAAAATTAATTGTTTTCCATTCAGTTTTCTCACTTCACTGTCTTTAAGGCTCTTCGACATCTAATGGGAAAAAAAAATAAAATCATGCAGCAAACTGGTGAGTTTACTATCCATTCAAAAATCTTGCCTAGTTTACTGTCCATTCAAAAATCTTACGCATCCTGCTTGTGATACTTAAAGGTTTCAGCTGGCTACATACATCCATTTGTTGGCTTAGAACTTCAGTTATAGGACCAAATGCATCATAGGTGGTAGAGCACATCTACATCCTTGGCACTTCATTCTCTGTACTCAGAACCTGTTTTTGGAGTTCAGTCATTGAAAGAAGGCTTAACAACGACACCATTTCTGACCCTCTGGCCTATTTTTGCAACTTCCTTTATACTCATGCTATCTTTCATGCAACTATGAGAGCTTCAGTTTATGATTGGTGATGGCACCACCAAGTCCTTCTGATAAACATAAAACATTGTTCTCTTGCAAGGCTTAAGGCTAGATCTTTAACCCCTTTCTTGAATACTATTTTATCTACTTTCTGCTTTAACAGATGCCATTATGCAATATGCCATTTTTGGTTTTAAATCTATGCACTAGAGTAGTTTTTAGAAGGACTCTCATGGCTCTTAAACTGCTTGTTTTAACAACAGGCACAATGGTGGTTTGAAGCTTCAGCAGCTGTTTTATAATTGCTGTTCTGTGTTGTTTTAAACACAAAAACAATAGATTATTTGTAATAGCATAAATTTATATATTTTAGGCCACTTAAGGAGTCAAAATTATTTTTAGAGTTCTTACAGTTCATGTATCTATGTCTCTAAACTTTTTATCTTTTATGAATTAGTATGTAAGAATGAAGAATATATTTGAGATTCAAAATACTGTTTAAAAATAAAAACTTTCAAATGGTGAGATTCCCTTAAAACTGATTACTTAGGTTAACAAGTTGGAAGGTGTGAGTCACATGGTTTCTAATTACAGTACTTTGCAAAACAAATTGATGAATATTCAGAACTCTTGAAGGTGGAGCTCATAGAATTATTAGGGTGAGCTCGGTGCTGTCTGTCAAGTGGTTTAAAAGTCTATCTTTCTGATAAATTATTTTTAATCCACTTATTAACAGTCAGATACAGGTTTTATATGACTCTGCTGCAAAACAAAGAGGTGGCCTAAAAATAAGTTTTACAATACTGTATAAGACATAACTAAAACTATTAGATATATGAAAGATTTGCTGATGTGGTAAGGAAAGTCTCCAAAACAAGTACTGGAAGTGTATGGGCTCAGGTACATAGAACAATGTGAATGGTGATTTTTTATTTTTTTTTTAATTTTTTTTTTTACTTGGTGCTGTGGACAATACAGTAAAATGTAACAGCTGAGAGGTTCTGGTGGCTGCCAAGAGTTAACAGGACTGTATTTGGGAAAATCTCTCCCCAGTTCGGAAATAACAGTGCCTCATACCAAAAAAAAAAAAAAAAGGCATTGTTATAACTACTACAACTGGGGAACAAAGAATCAGTTATTTGCCTGAAGCATTATGGCACATCAGCAAGAACTAAGAGTGGGTGTCTTTGAGGAGCTGATAGTCAAAGCCTCAATTAGTAAGGACTTTACCCACATAGATAATGATTGCTGTTAATATTAACTGGTACTGTAATGTATTTTGAAAATTGCTTTACATGTTAACTAGTCCTTAGAGATGTTTTGTAAAGCTGGCAGGTAAAGGAGTGTTTGGGTTCTGAAAGTGATTGTACATCCTGTAAAGTTCAGGTGCTTAGGGTTAAATACCAGTGGTCTGATTTTCATTGGTGGTGAGGTTCTGCTGCTCTCGTCTCAGTTACATGCATTTATTGGGAAGATCACTGAGTCCCTAACTCAGAATAACTTCAAAACCAGAAGCAACTTGTGATGTACTTTGCTTCAATCAATTGTCTGATAAGATGCACAACACCAGTAGCAATGAATCCCGTTTTTCTTGCTAGTTGCTCTATTACCCGTGTTTGGACTGTGGAACAATTATTAAAATACAGTAAAATGTACTCCACAAAATTCTTAAATCGACAGGGAAGAGTTAACCTCAGATACCAGGATGCCTTTATTTTTTTTTTCCTCTCCTATTTTCTTTTCCTACTGGTTTCTGCAAGTTGAAGTACAATCATCTGTCTTACGGGTGTGCAGCACACGGACCAAGTAGTTGAGCATGGAGGGACTCTTACTCCAAATAAGCTATAATCGCACAAAGTGTGGTGCAGAACTTTGAACTCCTTCTAATAGAAATTGTTGCAACTGTTGTGCTGGTGCATTTGTTCTTTGTACTTTTCATTCGGTTCTGGTTTTGTCGGAAATGCTTACCATAATACAGTACTTGCGTGACAGGCTTCTGTTTAACAGTGGGAAAATGTTGGCTTTAGGATTCTTTCTAATACTCTTTTGCAAATCTTGTGTTGTTTTTTCACACTTTACATGAATTTATTTTTTCTTTCTTTCCACCCTCCCCCTTTTTTTTTTTTTGCTTGTTTTTTTTTCTTTTTTTTTTTTGAATGCCTGGAAGCTTTGAGGCACTTTAACAGAAAACATAGTTACTTTCTAACCAGTTAAAATGTTAATGTTGGTACTGTCTCTATTAACTTTGGCTCCCAGATCTTTGCATTGTTTAGAAATACATTGTTACTTCCAACAACCCGACCTGTTGTATTAATGAAATCCTGGCCAGTCCCAGCGGCAGCTGTTTTCTGAGGATGCTGTTGTGAATTATTTTATTACTCCGCCTCGCTGCCAGTGCGTTGCGATAAACCTTGCAGCTTGGCGCCTGTGGGAACTACATGAAATCAAAGCGAATATCCAATGGCCAGAGCAGTCCAAGTGCTTTATATGCCATGTAGGGGTGGCGGCAGCTTGCCTTGCCCTGCCCTGCCCCGCAGGCTTCCTGGGAGCCAGGCTGCTTCTGCGGGGGAAGCCCGGCTGTTCGCGTTGGTAGAACAACGCGAGTGATTCCTGGCAAAAAGGCGGTATCTCAGCATTTGTGCAGCTGGCCGAGACACAAATATTTGCCCTTATTCGCTTGGGGGAAGGGCGGATCTTCCGACCGCTTCCTACGGGCGAAAGGAGCCCGAGGGCGCGGCGAGACCTCTGCGGGGCCTCATGGCCTCAGTAACCAGGACACTTGCTTGATGTTTCCCAGCCACGCTGCTGCGTGCCCAGAAACGCAGCATTTGATTCCCGGCTACCTTGATAATACCGGCCTTCTTAACGGCAGCGATCGGTCCTGCTGTCCCCGGGGGCACGGAGACTTCCTGTAGCCAACCCCCCCCTGCCGGGCTGCCCGGTGCGGGGCTGCGCGGAGCCGCCGGGGGTCGGGGCGCTGCCCTGGCGGGAGCCTGGCGGCTCGAGGAGAGCGGCGCCCGAGCGCTCCGGGGGTAGAACCGGCCGCTGCCCGGCCTATCACTGCCACGGGAAGCGGGCGGGCCCAACCAATCGGGTGCTCGGCTCGCCCCTCGCTGCCTCGCGATTGGCCCAAGTTTGTAGGGGCCGTGCCTCGAGGGCGGGCCGGACGCTGGTGAACCAACGGGGAGGGGGCGCGGGGGCGGGGCCGCGTGAGTGCTGCGCGCCTGCCCCAGTGAGCGCCGGGGCCGGGCGGGGCGGCGCGTGCCAATGGGGCGGCGGGGAGGGGGGGCGGGAGCGCCGCGCCGGGACGTCGAGGTGCCGGAGGGGAGAGGCGGCGTCGGGATAAAGCCGGCGGGGGATGCCGGTGGCGCGCGTCGCTCACCGGCTTCCACCAGGGTCGCTCTGAAGTGTGGGGGGGACTGCAGCCGCGCTGAGGTAGGCGGCGGCGCCCGGGGCTGCGGCAGCTTTCCACCGGCGGGAGAGGTGAGGCGGCGGAGCCGGGATTCGGTCGTGGGTGATCGGAGGGAGGAGAGGGCGCCTTGCCCCGACGGGAACGAAGCCCGGGGGTTGTGCTGTGCGGGCGCTGGCCCTGCCCCGGCCCTCTCCGCTTTGTTTACAGCGGAGAGGGGAGGGACGTGAGGGAGGGCAGCGTGTGGCCGGGCGGCCCTGCCCGGCGTGGCCGCGGAGGGCACGAGTAGGGCGAAGACGGAGCGGGGGTCGGCGCTGCTGCGTGTCCTCGATTCTGCCCGGCCGCCCTCCACCTGGGCTCCGGACCTCCTGCCTCGGGGGAGACGGAGCCTTCCCCGATCCCCTCCGCGGCCCGCGCTCCGTCTTCTTCCGCCCCTTCCTACCCGGCCTCGGCCCCACCCGTGCGTGCACAGCCTTCTCAGCCGGCGGCTCCCGGAGCCCCCGGGGTGGAAGCGTTGCTCGCACAGCCCTGCGGGACGAGCGTAAAGCGGCGGTCGCCGCCGGGCTCGTCCCGCCCCACGCCCGCACCCGTCCGGCCGGCTCCGGCCGCCCCTCGGGACAGCGGGGCCCCGCAGCCGCCGGGCAGCCGCCGCAGGGGATGGCGGGGCTGCGAGCGGGCCAGGCCAGCCGGGAATGGCGGGACGGAGCGGGGAGGGTGGCACGGAGCCGGGCTTTGTTCCCGGCCCCGCCCCGCCTGGGGGTGCCCGGGGGCTCCGGCGGAGAAACGCGCGTCCCGGCTCCTGGTGGGGAGGGCGGTGCGGGCGAGCAGCGACGCCCCCGGCTGCCCGTGCCGCCCTCCGCGCAGCTGGCCCGCTCCCCCGCCTTCGGGTGAAACTTGGGAGACTTGAGCGGCAAAGTAGGAGACGTGTGTGCGCGCCCTTCGCTTCGTGTGCAGCGCCTCGCTGATGGAGTCGATCTGAGGTGCTTTTAGGACCAAGTTTGGCTTCCACGCTTTTTGTAGCCTTAAATAGGCGTACTTGTGTGACTTTAACTATTGTAGGGGCTTAATTAATTTTTCCCTTCTCCGCCTTCATGTGTATGTTTCTAATATTTTGGTAGTGTTGATTTTTGTTGCTCACTAGGCTGTTCAGTTTAGGTCTTGAACAGAAATCACTGACGATCAGGGTAGCTCTAGCTAAAACATCCTAAGGAAAGCATTAAAAAACCCCTCTGAAACCCCAACAAATCTCAAATATTTTAGGGCCCACTCATACTGACGGGGTTGCAATAGCAGTTTGCTGCTACGATCTTGAAGACTAGTAAGGCAGTCTGGAGACAGGGTAGCAGAAGTGTAACCTGGACTTCTTGAGAATTACAAATCTCAAATGGACGTTAGGGAAGAAATGTACTAAACCGGAGAACGAGTTCTGTACTCGTTTATGCATTGCATATCTCCCTGCTGCAGACTTCATGGAGTGTACAGAGTACTTCGAGAAAGAAGGTGATTTGCTGATTGAGGGTTGAGCAAAGAGTGAAATTAACTGTGTTTTCTTAAGAAGTATTTCCTCACCGTGTCATTTCCTCAGTAGCTTTGCTTCTGTGTTGTTACTGTCATGCTGAGGATGTGTGCCGAATACTTCAGAACCTTTGTGAAAGATTGTTTCCCAAGTGCTGTAAAACCACACTGATTCTTATCTTGTGACACTGTCTCAGGAAGGAAACAAACCCCTCCGTAAAAACTGTGTTGCAGGTTTAGTAAGTCACGTACTTAAAAATGAGAAGATTTTCACTGTCAAAAGCTTCCTTTATCTGGGGTTTGTAGAGGTCCTTAGTGGAACTTGAAGGTGGTTGTTGCCAGTAGGCAACCGACTTCCCTGGGCAAATTGCTGCTGTGAATGACTCCTTATTTATATTCCAAAATTGATTTGGTTAAAGTCTTCTCTGGAAGTGGTTTCCTTGGAGCACAGTGGTGGTATGTTGCTTTGGGATGCTGTAGAACATTGTTGATGAACTTCATTTCAAAAGAAAAGTTATTTAATTCTTCTGTGAGGTTAGGTAAAGTAAAGTTGGAAAATTCAACTAATTCTGATTCTGTTTGACTGGCCTAAGTGAACCAAAGCATGTTGATAGCATAATGCTTTTAAGAAGGGAAGTTGTAGGTTGTAGAGGCTGAGGCAAAAAGTAGAACATTTTTCATGTTACTGTATTAATGCTTTGCAGAGTCATCCAGCTAGGCTTCAACAGCTCAAGAGTGGTCCTCATATGTTTATTTCACTGTGAATGCTTGTCTTTCTAATTTGGGGTGATAAAATTAATTGGTATGCTGAAAGTTTTTGCTAATACAGTTGAGATCATGCTGTCTGTATTTACTTTTTCTAAGAACTTAAGAAGATTATAATTCTCTTCGGTCGCTATGCATCAAGGAAAACAACTTGGAAAACAGTGCATCAGGCAGTGGTTGCCTATTTTATATCTAGCTTTGTATTTCAGGGGGTTTGTCTTCTTCATCTTGTCAGGTGAAGACCACTGCATTATTGCATAAAGGACCAAAGGACAAGTTCAATTTTTTGTCTGAGTTCCTTAAGAGACGTGAAGGCAAACTTTTCACTTCAGTGGACTTGCATAATACAGGACATGGGTGTATAATGTGCTCCTTCTAGCTTAGAGTGCCACGAATTTTTAGCAGATTTTGCCTACATTTAAGCCTTAAAAGAAACTATGGGTGTCATGCAGATAATGTCAGAGGAAGGAGCTGTGTACACATGTGGATTCTGTGAGTTGCTGTGACAAAAATGAGGATAATATTTCGGGGTTTGTGACCCTGTATCTATGGGTACTGGCCTGCCTTGCCAGTAGAAAATGCAATGTAGCTTATCATCAGTGGGAGGGCAGCTGGCCTAGCACACGGCCTGGCTGTGGTTTGCTGCTTTGTGCAGCTTCTGCATGCTCACACCCAAACAACTTTGAACCTTTACAACTTTTGTATCTGTAATAATCCTCCCGGGAATCGCAGTGGGCTGGAGAAGTGTTTCAATGTTAGGAGGTTTTAGAATTCAGCATTATTCTTGTCTGGTCTTGCTCTAAATCCTGATGAACTCTAGTAATAGGTGTTAGCCAGGCTGACTCAGCTAGGGTTGCTTCTGCCTTTTTCTATTTACTAAAAGAACAATTCCTTCTGGTATTTGGCTTGCTTATCCTCAGCGCTTGACAATTAATTGTCTGAGTATCCATGTGCTGCCATATAGCTCTGTCTCTTCTAATACTTGTGTTGTCCTTCCTTTCCTTCTTTCCCCTCCCCCAAATCTGGTATAATCCTAATTCCCTGTGACATGAACACCTCCCAGGAAGAATGACGGAATACAGTCTCAAGCAGCAAGTGTCCAATACTATCACCGGAAGATATCAAAAAGGAAAAAAAATCCCCTTGAGCTAGTTCAACAACAGTGTTTGCTCTGGACATGGCTTAAGATTTGAGGCATTTTTGTATTTATCCCTATTTTTTTTCCTAGTGACTTATGTTTGCATGCAAAAATAGAAGAGGAGCAAGTATTAAAAGCAAAACCAAACAGAACTTCTAAAGTTGAGTTTGAGGTTCTCTGAAATGTCTGAATATTTGGTCTGGTACAAGGACCTGGCGCCCTGATGCTGTTTGCTGTAAGGTTTGGGGTTTTATTGGTTTGTTCTTTACGTAGGTATTCTTGCTCTTGTCACCAGAAGCAACATGAGTTGCTTTTTGTGGTTAGTGACAATAGTCAAAGCTGAGCTGTGTGGAGTTTGCACAGACCTTGGTACAGGGGGAGCTTTCTTTCATCATTCCAGCTGCTGCTTTGGCAGCTGGTCCATACAGGTGTAAGAGAACTTTATTTTTCAAGAGCTGAGGCTGGCCCAGCCTGAAATAGCTACAGACAAGAGCGTCCAGCAGTAGGCTTGGGTCTATTGACTTGCCACTTGAATGTGCAGGTTCCAGAAAATGTGAGAAGACTTCTGGCTTGGACCTTTTTCTCCCCTCTCTTCTTATATATATTCTTTTTTAAAGTGAAGTTACATGAGATGGTCATGATAATAAAATAACCTTTGTGTGTTTTGTCAGCTAGCTATTGGAAGGCTGCTTCAAAACTAAATAACAGATACTTTGGGAATATTTGTAATTGTATGTTAAAGCAGTTTGTCAGTGGCGTTGCCAACACTGTTTTTCATCTTGAGTAGCAATTTTTTCTTTTTAATGTTTGTTTCCCCTTATCTTGAGTGTTTCTAGAGAGTAATAGTATAATTTTGCTAAACCAGATAAACCAGACTCTCTCTTGTTTGGGTGAGATTTCTTTTTCACCTTATCTTACTGAAATGCTATAATTGCCTTCGTCATATATTAGTCTTTTTAGCATGCACTGGCCAGTTTTCTCTAAAGTATTCCAGGGAAGGGTCCAGTGGGACCTTATAAAGGTGTTTTAGTACTCTGGTTGGTGTATCTTGCTGGTAAACCTTAGAGATCCTGTTTTCCTTCCATAGTTCTCTCAAGGTTTCTCTTTGTCTTCATAAACTGCAACTTAAAACAAAAAATATTACTGCTCCAGTTTGTTACATTAAGGGGGAAGAGAAGCTGTAGGTTAAATGCAGCTTCAGTATCACTTTTGCCAGCAGTCCTTGGGCCTGCAATAGTTTGGGTCCCATTGGCATGATGTTGGTCATACTCGTGCAGAATATCCAAGGAGCTCAGAGGTACCCTGGCAGTGTGCATGTTAGCAAGGGAGAAGAGCACAAAATAAAACGGTGTGTGCTAAAAAGATCCTTGTGGGCTTATGGATAAGACTTGCTTTGAAATATGCAATCCCATTTGTTTAGCCTTTCACAGGCTTCCTGCTGTTGAACTTTCACTGCTGGTTTTTTTGTAGTCTTCTCAAGTATAATAATTGTGTAGGTTTTGCCAGCTCTATGCAGTTAAGTTTCTTTGTTTGGAGTAACTGGATATAATGTTGGATATGTTTATAAAATAAGAGCTGGAGATAGCATAAAAACTACAAATAGAGATAGTTTTGTTGTACTTGATCCAGAAGATAAGGCTCTAGTAATTCAATGTGGGAGACTGTTTAAGGAGATTAGTTAATTTTTTTTAAAAGCGAAGAAATATCTATACCATAAGGCTTGGGAATGTTCTGATAAAATGAGACCTCTGGAATTTGCATTTGAAGTTGATGTTGCAAAGAGTGAATTTATTTCTCCACTAGTGTTGTCCAGTTTTGCAAAGAAAAAAAAAACCCAACATCTTTTTTTGTAATTGCCATGTCCTAAAGAGGACTTGGAACTAACAGTAGACCTGGACAAAGGCTGATTGTCTTTAGAGGCATTAGCAGGGAAAATAGCTGAAGTGCTCAGAGTAATTTTGATGTCTTTCATGAGGATAGTCCTTATCAACACCACTTCTGCTCTTGTGCTAAATCAGAATGAACTGCTGGGGTTGTGCCCATGGCAGCTGGACATTCTGACATTGATGGAATTTTCATGATTTTTAATTAAACTAATCTAATCTGCCAGTAATGCTGACTGTGTTAAAAAAAAAATCACCGTAAGCAAAAGTACTAAGATTTCTACCTCTGTAGACATCATCCAAAACATCCAATGTCATCCAAAAAACTGAAGAATTACTGCCCTGCGCACTGTGCCTGGCGACTGGCCTGTTTATTCCCTGGAATAAGGTGATGAGTAGTCACTGGTCCCATGATGGCTGTTGGTGTGATTCAGGGGGCTCCAGGATACCCCACATCAGCTCATAAAGAGAAAGGAGTTGCAAACGAGTGCTCTTATTCATTGCAGGAGTAGCAGAATGTGTAGGTGTCTATGATGTCTTCACTTGGATATGGCAAACCTGGTACTCTGTTTCTTGACAAAGAAATCATGGAAATCTTGCCCCATTCCTTCTGTTTCTTCAGTTTAGACCTTACCATTGCCACCCTATTTGAAAATACTTTGGTGGTAGATGTTGCATATAGAATTTGGGATCTGAGATTTTTTTTCAGATGGAGTTGATACATGTGTTTCTGTATCTTTATATGTATTTGCATGCACCCACCTGCAGAATTGATAGGTGGATAGCTGGGGAGGATGAGAGTGCTAGATACCGAGTGTGGGAACAGAAAGCTGGGTAAACAGAAGTACAAAATAAATAGAGCAAGCTTTTGGTGCAGGAAACTGAGAGCTTTTACCTACACATTTCTTTAGCACTTTTGTATAGTTTTGGGCCTTTGCTGTATTAAGGTAAAATGAACCTTATTTAAAAGCACTTCTCTTCCTGTAAGGCATGATCAAACTTTTTGTTTTTTATTTATTTTTATTATTTATTGTAGTCTGTAATTCACAATCTGTAAACAATAAGTTAGGCACAGATTGTGCTCGGATTTTTGTGGTGCTGAGGTAAATTTTGTGCAACTGATGTGATCCAGTTTCAAGCCCAGCCTTGTGTCTCCTGGGAGGGTATCTAAAGGTATTGCATAGTGTATTCCATGTTGTGATGTTGTGCAAGTTGTTGCTATCTTGTCTTGCCTTTTTAAGTTAAGAATAAATAATTCCATTTTCAAGTATGTCCTAGTCTCCATAATTTAAAAGTAGTTTTTATTGCATGTTCCCATAAAACCACGTCTAGTATATAAAACCCTTAACATGTAACTTGTGTAGATTAAAGGCATACAATCTTTGTGACTCTGGATCAGTGATACAGTTTAAGATTCCAAGTTTAAGAACTGACATTTGTTAGGGACATGAGACATTCAGAATATTTTGCAGGTGGCTGTTTGAAAACTACTATGTGATTATTTTGGGAAGACTAGAATTCAGAGGAGAGATAGAAATCACTAGGGCTTTCTTAATGTTGTGTGCCTAGAAACAAGAAGAATAATTCAGCTACTTTAATGTTTATGTTATTGTTATGCTGGAGAATGCAGAGTGGCCTCATTTGAGCTTTTTGTAAAGTGAAAAACAAGTTCATGTCTTACCCTGTGTAAATACAGGCTCCATGAACTCTATGGTTTAGGATAAAAGAATGGCTTGAGATGGTCTGCAGGTACAATAAAGTTCCCATTCTGATCATTGTAGTTCAAAAGCAGTTAGCACTACTGCTTTTTATGCAGTGTTTGTATTCTATTTCCAGAGGCCAGAGAATAACTGCTGATTATCTTGTTGGGATGTATCAATTGAAATGTTTTTCTGCAACTGCTTGAGTAGCTAAGATATTTGCTAACTGATGTTATGGTTGCTATATTTTATGTTGTTGATGTTCTACTTCATTGTGTCTGGTCAGCATATTGGGAGAACTGTTGGTGTTTTATATATAGGACCTGTGTTTAAACTCTATTGAAGATGCTTTGAGAGGAGGAAGTGGGGAAAGCAGCTTCTTGCTTTGTTCAAGGGAGTAAAGTGGTGAGGCTTTTTTTTTTTTTTGTGTCGGTGGGGCAATGGGGAAGTGTTATTTATTTAATTCATATAGGCCTTGATACTGAACGTGCATAAAGTTCACGTTGGTTCCTCCCAATGTTATATCATAACTAGGAAAGAGTGCCACATTTTTTCTTTGTATGGCTACAGTAACAGAACTGGTCAGTGTTCTGTAGTTTTTGGCACTTTTTAACAAAGAGAATGTATTTTGAGCCTTAACAGTCTGTTAAGGAAAGGAATATTTTACATAAGGAATGGTAAATAAATCAGCATCTTAATTTCAAGTGCTTAAACCCTGCTAGACGCTGATCTTCAAAAGCTGATTGAATAAAAAGGGATTGTCGGTTTTGGTTTGAGATACTTTCAAAAATAGGAAATGGCCAAAAGTAGTTTGAAGGTGTGATATAAAGTCCAGTTCTTTGGATTTAATTTATTTAGTTTCAAGCTCTTTTTTTTTTTGTTTAGCTGTGCTCGCAATTTATTTTGTAAAAAGGGATAAAAGGAGTTTAGTTTCTAAAGCTATTTAGCATTTTTTGCATTTTCTCAGTTGTTGCTATAGCAATGGTGGTGCAGAGGTCAGAGTTTAAAGCTTCTTGCCTTCACTGCACACTCACAGAAGTTGTCACTTTTCCCGTGGCTGAAACTTTGTTAATATAGGTGATGGTGAGCAGTGCTGTTCAGATGAATGCAAACCCTCCAGACACAATGTTGTGTTTTACTGTTGCTGGCAGCAGTGCATTTGAGGAAGAGATGATGGTTGTTGCTCTTCATAAGGATCTGCTGTTTTCTCTTTCTAGTGCATATGAAATAAGAAGGCACAGGTGATGATAAATTCTAGGGGATATAAGATTAGGCAAGCTGGAGTCTTACTTATTTCTTCTCTTGGAAATACTTGTGTTCCAGCACAAATTTTTAAATACTACACAGACTTAGACTTAGTTTTAGCTGTTTTCCTGGTGGAAGCAACATTTCTTTAAGGTAGTCTGAATTGCTTACCACCTCTCATGCTAAGAGGAAAGAACTGTAATTTCTTGGTCCCCTGCAGATCACTTGCAGAAAAGTATTTATCTGCTGCAGTTTCTTGAAAAGCAGGGGTAAAGCAGCAATCAGAGGGAATTAGCACCTTGGAAAGGTAAAACTGCATCACTGTTTCTGAAGGAAGTGGGTTTCTTGTCTTATGGCTAATTCTGAAGAGAATTGTATGAGAAACTGGTAAGGTCTTAGGCCTAGATGGACATATCCATTCTACTGTGGCAAAACTACGGGCTGAGTTTTAGAATGCTGCTGAATACTTTGAAATGAGACTCCAAAAGATAAAAAAGGTGTGATAGAGATTCAAAGAACAGGCAGGGTTTGTGGCCCTGGCCCAGTGGATATGATTTGGGATTCGCTTAGTCCGTTTTCCTGCTAATTAAGGAAAAGAGAATTCAAATAACCCATTTTAAAGTACAGTTATCATGGTCAAATTATAACATGTTTAGTACAAAGCCCTCAAATTTATCTTGCAAATCATTCTTCACTACGAATGTTCAAGTGAATATTGTCAGTTTGTAAATGGAGAGCTGTTTGTAACTCGTGGAAGAAGAAAGTGTTGAACCAGTAAAACACATGTATTTTTCAGGTGCAGGTGGTTGGCTAGATTCCTAAGTTTTGTAATGACTGAGACATGAAGTTTTTTTCTTCTTGTCCCATGAATCCTTTTAGGTGATCTTGGTATGCCTTTTGAGTGGTATCTCATTTCCTTATCAGTTATGTAAAAGCTGAACCTAAATTAATTCAGTGCCAATTATACGCACCTTCCAGTTGCAATATTTGTATTTAATGAAGTTCTCCCTGCCCAAGCCCCCCAAAGGTTTGCTTTTTGCATTAGTGACCCTGTGTCTCTTCTTTTTACAGCTTTTGTGGCTCCTCACAGTTAATTGATCAGCACCCACCCAGCCTCGCTGGTTTTGTGGATTGTGGAGTGGAAAAAAGATGTTTTTCTGTAAGGAGATGGTTGGTGAAATTGGGAGAATATTGCAGGAGTACAGCATTTAGTAACACTCAGTTCATCTTGTACCATTTTTAGTTTGTGGTGTTGATTATTGTTATACACTATTAATATACTTAAAACTTTTACAGGAAGCAGAAGAACAAAGTTGTTACTAAAAATCTTCTGTTGATACACTGTGTGCCAAGCTTCAGTAAGGAAATGGAGTAGTTTTGAGTTTAAGGAGCCTGGGAAACACATTCCCGCTTTCTATTCTTACAACATCCAATTTTATGAGGTAATAGCTTAAAAGAGGCTTTCATAATATTCAGGTGGTCTCAAGCTCTTCTTTTTGCTATTTCTCATGTCAGTCACCAGTATCACTTGGGAGGACAGCAAGCCATAAGCTCAGTATTGTCTAGAAGTGCATGCTGTTGCTGAGGAAAAGGTTGGGAGAACAAGGTCACTGGTCAGCCACTGGAAATCTCTCAGCCTTCTGCTATCATTTCCCTGTGCTGTAGTGGAAAAAATGTGTAATTGGTCTGTAACAGGAAAGTCTTGTATATAGTCAATATATTGTATAATAAATCTAGCTTATAGTTAACAGTGTTGTTTTCTTCCTTCTACCTCCTGTATGAGGGGTAGTGTAAGTTGTCAAGAGGACCAGAGCTCACCAGGGGTGATGTTATCTTGGGGATGCTTGTGACAGCAGGTTACTTAGCTCCAGAAAATGCTGAAGTTATGGGTTAGCCACAGGTTTGGGTGGTCATAGTACCATTGTGTAAATGTTTGCCCCTAAACTTCAAGTTTTTCTTGTAATTTTTCAAATAATGTAATAAAAACGGATTTAGTTCATCTTGGCCTTTATTCTACCTGTGTAAAAGCAAAGAATGTATTGAGGCCTGGTTAGGGTTTGTGGCATGGAAACACCACTTCTAGCAGATGGCTAAAACTATTAATATTTCTTTCTTTCTTTTGAAGTATCATCTTATTAAATCTTTTGGGCCAGTAATTATAAAGAAGGCTCTAATTTAGTGTCTTGTATGTATCTTCTTAAATGAAGGTGATTTCTGGCAACATTAGTGTTCATTCCCATCCCTGAAGTTTTTGGAAGTTTTTGCTGTACCACCTCCCCTATGCTTAGCAATGTGTGCTGAATTGGAGCATCTTAATTGCTGATCAAGAGCTGAAAGTTGAGTTCTACCTTGCATACTAGCCAACATTATAGCAGCTACAACAGCTTGAAAATAATGCTCTGTGAGCACCCTTCCCTGCCTCCCCAAGAAAAGTTCATGTAATTAGAAGTTAGGTGTGTGTTACTTGATCAGATTTGAAGTTGGCTGGATTTTTAGTTGTGTTTTCCAATTCAGGTTGTTGGAGGAGTTCTGAATTCTTTTAGATAGGAAAACTTAAGAGGTAGCATCAGTTTTCTGTGTACTATTTTTTGAACCTTAATGATAGCAAACCTCTTGTATTTTCAACTTTATGATGTTTCTTTTTTTCATGTTCTGCTTCTTAACTTTTCATAAATCTTCTGCAGGGGTGAACCCCAAACACTGAAACTGCACCTGTGTGATACCTTTGACTTCAAATCTGATAAAGTTAGTTACATTTTAACTTGTCAGCGGCCCTTAGGAAATGAAGTCCAATGACCCAGCAATGTGCTGTAGCTACTGTAAGCTTCACTGGCATCTATTGGAGACTTTTGACCTTTTTGCTACCTTTACTGTTACTTTATTTTTCCTGTAGTCAGAGTTAATCTGATCAGATTGATTCTCTAGAATGCCTCAGATTGTATTCAAATCCAACTGTAGTTGTTCTTGAAGTTCTGGGCAGCAGCTACAACAAAATTCGTTATGGCTCAGTGTGTACAAACAAACTTGAGTACATTGCATGGGTTTTTGTGGGCTTCCCTCCCTCTGGCCTCTTTTGAAACAGTGTGCTAGTTGAATTGACAGTACCTTCCTAAAGCTTGGACAGTCAAGTCAGTTTTCAGCTTAACTTTATTTCCTTCCTTAAGCAGCTGGGCTATTGGGTGGTGTGGTGGGAAGGGGAGATTAAATCTGGTGTGGTAAAGAAGGAAGATGAGTTTGCTCTGAAGGGAGCAAGCAGGGAAGCCTCTAAACAGAATGGATTATGTACCTGTGAACATATGTTTTGTTTGAGGTACTGAGCTGAAATGTCAGCATATGCCAGGGTGGATTTCTGTCTGGGTATGGAGGGTGATAAGGCATGGGTTTGGTTGTGTTGAAGTGCTGTTCCCAGTGATTGTATCTGGGAAGGAGTTAAAGGCAGGTGACCCACTCTCTTTTGAAGTGGGGTGAACGTAAGGTTTGGCATGAGATGATTTAAACTATTGCTTACTTTTAATTAAAAAGTGGAGCAAAAAGAAGAGAAAAAAGGGAATAATACAGTTTATTGATGTAGGTAGGATGAAAGGTGATACACATCACTTTTACCTCTTCAGACAATTAGGTTAACAGAGTTTTCTGCACAGCAGCAATGTATTTGACTCACTGCACTGTCAAATGCACAGACTATGGAAAACAGTTGACATTTTTATTAAAGAATTGAAAAATTTAACAGGTAAAATTCACAAACAGAATTTTGTCTGTCTTTAAATGCTTCCCTTTGTAATTGATTTTAAAACACTTGCATTGTTTTTTCCAAGGAATTATGTAATACATTCCTAATCTATATATAAACATCAGGTTGTGTTTTATTTGCAAAAGTTCATCTAATTTTCCTGCTTGTCTCACAGTCCCACTTTTAAGCTGTCCTTTACATCTTAAAATCTTCAGGATGTGGCTTTTAACTTTAGATTGCACTTATATGGGTCTCTCTTTTGTATTTTTGGAAACACTAATTAAAAAATTGTACATAAAAGAATTGATGATGGTTGAATAGTTCACACATCCTTAAAGGAAACTGCTACATTTTTGCTGCATCAGAACACTAAAAATCATGTTGGATGTAGAGGGTTTTATACAAATTTTTCCTGGAAAAATTTTAAGCTATGGAATTTTAAAATTCCTGGAATTTTTCAAGCTGTAAATCTGAAAAAAAAAAGAAAAAAAAAGAATAAAAGCTTCCCCCTTTAAACTAGATGTTGCGGAGTGGTGGACTGCTACTGCATGACGAGACTTGAATTGTTAAAAGCAGTTGAAAATGCTTGATCTGCCTTCAGGGTAAAATTAAAAATACTAAAGTGCTTTCTTTTACTGTAATTTGGCACTATAGAAGAGCAAAAAGAAACTGCTGTTTAGGCAAGTTGTGGCAAGTATGTCAGCTGCATACAAACTTCTATTGTGAAGGAATCTCCAGAAGTTCTCAAGGCTTTCTTAGGAAGACCCAGCTGAAGTGTTGTTTTGTTTCTTTTTCTGACCACATCCTCCTGCTAACTGAGCAGATGAAAAACAAAATCAGAGAAGAAACTAGTAAAAGGACTAGTATGAAAAAATTGATTCAGAAATACTTGCATTTTAGCGTGGTTATATATGACTAATAAAAATATGTTTGTAACTAAAGTGCAATTAAAACCTTTCCTAAGGAATGGATTCATGCAGAATATGCTGAGCGTGGGAAACCAGATGTTATTTTGGTGTCAGTTTTAATTTTCTCTTTCATGGGGAAAAAAAACATTAAGAATAATTAGCCTCTGAGCAGAACAGCAATTTTAAAGACAAATGTAACAAATAGATTTTTATAGTTTTTAACTTTTCACTGATAAATTCTAAAACATTTGGAAATTGTTGACATCTTTATGAAGTGTCTGAGGTTTGGTTTTATTTATTTATTTATTTATTTTTAATCCCTCCCCCCCCCCATTTCTCTTCCAGAGTTCTGTATTTCATTTGTCTGTACTGTGTTTGGAGATCTTTCTCCAGTTTTTGGCTACATACCAGCCGACTCAAAGCTGTTTGCATCTTTGTCTACTCCTACATCAAAGCACAACGTTGGACTTCGGCGAAAATGTCTTGATGGATCCATCCTAAGCGTGATAGCTCTCATCAGTGCTTAACAATGGCTTCTAAGTGGTAAGGTCTATCTTGCAGTAGTGTCATTAATAGATTTTCATGTATTTTTTTCTGTTTTGCTTGACTGTATTATTCTGTTAACACACCTTGAGCTGCTATTTCAGATATCAGTTCTCTGACTCGAAGACTGTCTGTACTGTGCTAAATCCAACAAGAACATTTATTTTATTACAGTGTAGTAACTGATCATGGCCAGAAGTGAATGTCCAGGGAGGTCAAGAACAGGGCAAATAGCCTCCCAGTCATCTGCATCCTGGGGACTTCTGAAGACAGATGTGGCTTCTGTGCATTTAGTAATTCTCGAATTGCACATTAAGTATTTCTTTTGTGTAATTTCTGCGTGTTCAACAGTTCTCTCAAGTTTTCTTTCACGAGCGTGAGCGCTCCGTGCAAGTGGGAGCTGGTGGGGGCAGAGAGCAGAGCCCTCTGCCCCCTTGTGGTGAAGCCGGGCACTGCACATCATTGCCAAGGGCGTTCCTGCAGGCGTGGAAAGCTTTGGGTTGGAAGGAACCTCTGGTTCCTTGCTCAGTGTTCCCATTCCTAGCTCAGTGCCGTGTACAGATGCTCTTTTCTTTGCTGCTTTGCGTGTAAGGATTTTACCAGTAGAAGTAGATGTGCACTGATGTCAAGTACAGGGCAGCTATTGTCACTAAAGCACTTCTGAGCTGAAATGAGTATGGATAGATCCAACCAACATCTAAACTGTCCTTGAAAAGTAATATAACACACTGCTTTTCTGCAGTCAAGTAGTAAAACAGAGAGACCATGCTTTCTTTTGGTCTTTGAGAACAGAGGGTACATTGGTGTGACAGGATGAAAATATTGAAGTGCTGTTGTTGATATGCTATTTGCTACGTGGACTTTGGTATTCAAGACAATTTTATTATTTATCTATTCTGTAGTACTTTATGGAACGTAATAGAATATTTTGTGTTCTGTTATTGATTGGCATTGATAATTAGAATATTAGAAGTTCTATAATATTTCCTCATAGCTCTCACTTTCCTTTATTTTGTATTTTTCTACATATTATGTGCAGGAGAAGTATACAAAAAATTAGAATTTGACTGCATGATAAGATCTGTCTTTGAAACATCTCCAGTATATGTACCCATGTTTGCTTCTGCTACTGTTTTTCATTTCTAGTTATATAACATGCTGACTTGCTTAACTGTCCTTCGTTAGAATTTTATACCATAATTATTTTTGTGCTGATGTATTCTTTCTCTCAAAGTATAATAAATTTGTTGCTGCAGAAGTTTACTGTAAACACCATATCTTGCTGTTGCTCAAGGAAGGCAAGTACATCTTTGAACATTAGAGCAGGAACTCCAAATCAGTCTTCTAAATAAACAGAAAAATGGAGGCAGAGGGTTTGAGAACATTAGTATAAATTTTTACTGTAAGCTTTTCTTCTGTGCACACTTGTCCTAAGCAGGATAACTTTAGTTTTATCTAATTTTAAAAGTTTTTAGTGCTGATGTATGTTTGTACATTTCTATGTTTATATAGAAAATGTCCTCCAGTTACAAATTTCAAGTGTTCCAGTCTGAATTGTGTAGTTTTTCTTTATTGAGAACAAGGCTGTCCATTACTGATCTAGTTTTTGAAATGCATTTCAGTAATTCCTGTGCTTTTTTACTTGCTACAAGCTGTTTAAAAGGCAATTAGGTCCTAATCAAATCAGGTTTAAGACAAATATTCTTAACGCTGGATCCACAGCTTTTCTCTCCATTGTCTTCTTTATTAAAAAGCCTGCTGTGTTTTGTATAGGCAATAAACATGTTTCCTCCAACAGGAAAATGCACAGAGAATTTTATTCGGGTGCTTTCCTTTAAAAATATGTGTGATAAGGAACAATACTATAGATGGTAAAATGTGCCAGTTGCCATTCTTCTTTGGTGTTGCTAATTTACTCCCTGGAATCAGTTTTCTGATCAACCTTGTTGCTCAGGGCTTTGTCCAGTCAGGTCTTTAAAAGCTCAAAAGACTTCTCTGCAAAATTGTCTGGAGCACCAGTTATGCTGAAAAAACTAACTACAACTATTTCTGTAAAAGCAATTCCTGAACAGTATTCAAAATAATCAATGTGCCTGTTAATACTTGACAAGCAGTTTTGCAAGAGTAGTGCCTTAGTTTGGCTGTTTTATTTTCCAGCATAATTAATAAAGCACCATCATGAGGAGAAAAGTGTGTTTTTTTTAAATGTATTTTTTTTTTAAAAAAGTCTTTCTTATGCTTCCTTTTTTCTTCTCCTTGAATAATCATTTAGGATTAAAGCAGTACTTGTTACTCACTTGTTACTCTGCTCAGCAGTTTCATTAGTTCTGTTGATATAAATTCTGAAGTGGATATTGGAAAAATAAGCAGAAAATGTAAGTTTTTTAATCACAAAGCTTCTATTAAGATATAGCTCAGTGGGCCTCACTGACTTTTGGTAAGGCTTTTTGTGGGCTTTCCCCCTTGCCTCCTGCTTCATTTGAACATTAGTTCTCACTCTGTTGCCTGACTAGAGAGGCATGTTTGTGCTGCAGAGCTCTGTAGACCGTACCAAATTGTAGTGACAAATGACTTGCAGAACGCCTCACACTGGATGCCTTGTGTTGTTCAAATAATGTGGAACATCTGAGGCACATCTACCAAACAGACCTGAGAAGATGGAATGCTAACAGGGACATAGAAGTGCTGCTTAATCTGTGAAGTGGGAAAGTGTCTGTCAAACTAGAGGGGGGAAAAACTGTTGGACCTGTCTGGTAGGACTTACTTTCCCTAGGATTTTGGGGTCTTTGCTTTGTTTTTGTTTGAGCTTCCTTTTTGGGAAGCATTCAACATTCATAAATTTTCTGTTTTCATCATTTTATGAAGCTTTTTCTTTTTGAACTTATTTTCAGGCATGAAGAACAGCTCTTTATCTTGATAATGATCCATAAATTTTAGTTTGATTAATTTTTTTCCTTTTGACCACATTTTAAAACATGCAATCTGCTTGTGTATGGAGCATAATATACAAGGCACTAACTGTAGGTGTTTTTTAATATCTAAAATGAAATACATTTGGCCTTCAAAGGGGCTAGACCTGTGGTGACATTCTTTTAGCAGTCTCATTATGCATCAGCAGGAAGATGGTGAAGCACTCTGTATGCTAAGGTTGCTCTTGTTTAAAAGTGCACTATTACAGCCTTTTTTAAAATATGTATATATCCATACATATATGCAGCTATCTGTATCCATGTATATGTTCAACCCTTATTTTTAATGCTTTTTCTGGTCAGGCAGCTGTTATGTATTGGTGTGGAGATGCTGCTGTTCTCCATTTGCAGCCAGCAACTGTTTGCTTGAAAGTAATTCACTTGGAGAGTTACTTAATTTAAAAGTAACAATAACTTCTACATTAAGGTGTAGAATACCTGTGCAAGTTACAGTAAAGGCTCCATGTTACAGTTTGAATCTATGGTTTATAATGGAATGGAAACCAGAAATCTTTAGGCAACTAGGAAATGCTTATTCCTTGGTTAATAGCTAATGAAAACACTGTATGTTTTTAAACAAGATGAGTATGTCAAGGATAAGACAATGATTTTTTTTTTTAGGGGAGGTTTGGGTAAAGGGCCAGTGATGCAGCTACTTCTGCTATCTCCTGTGTAGCTGCAGAGCTTTCCTTTGGAGGCTCCTAGTTGCCTTCTCTTGTGCCCCTGCACATCAGGGCTTCATGCATCTTGCCTCACGTGTACCAGGACAATTTCAATGTACAGTGCACCACTGGTCATGAAGTTCTTCCTCAGAAATACATCATGAAGTGCAGCAAGCCTCACTTCTGATGCAGAACTGTTCCTTTGATTTGAGCCACTCCTTAAAGACTATAAGGATTCAGTCTAAAACATACAGCAGAGTTAAGGAAGGAATAACAGGGTTATGTAAGGAAAGGGACCTTCTCCCTTTCAGGTGTACTTAGCTCCTATTCTTAATTTTAACCACATTTTGTTGGCTCTTCTGTGTGACTGATGAAAGCTAATCCTACCATGGACAAAATGACAGTCATCACACCCCTTTTGCATTTCCTGAAGCAGGTAGTAATTCCAGTTTGTGAAAATTTTTGGAAAAGAATCTTCCTGTTTTTCACTGTTACAATTGCCAGCCTTTATTATTAAAAGTCACAAGTAAAAAAAGCACTCGGGTGTTCTTTAGTCTTTCTATTCTCATCAGATGACTGGAGCATCACTTTTTTCTTTAAATAAAGGAATTCTTCCCTTCCTTGGTGATCATGTTCAGCCAGGTCCTTAAATATCAATTTCCTCTCTCTCCTAGAATTAGTTATTCTAGCAGTGCATTTAGCAACTGTGTTTAGTTGTTTGCTAATAATTAAAATTTGTTTGGTTTCAAACTTAGGGTTTTTTCTTCCCTTGCTATTAGAAACATTTTTTAACTTTAATTTAGTACCTTAGTTGGACCCCTATTTCACCCAAGTGTGTTGTATTTTTCCAAATAGGAAATTAAGACTTCTAACACTGAAAGTTAGAATTTCTTCTCCTGTGCTCAAAGTCCTGAAACCAAAACCTCACTAAATCTAAACTATATCTGTTCTTTTTCCTTTATAGAAATTCTAAAAGTGCGAATTCTTTGCATCTTTTCTTGTTCTCTGTTAAATGTGAATGACGTTTTGTCATAAATACATGTTTTGTCATAAATACATGTTTTGTATTAAATACATGTTTATGCATTTAAAGCTACAATACTGTGGTGGCTGTAGGCCCATGTGGCATTCTACTGGGAGAATCCTCTGCACTATATGGTGTTTTGGTTGTTGTTACTGATTCTTTTCCTCCTTCTTAAGATGGGAGAGAATCATATGTTAATTAGAAAACAAAACCCACCAGAAGACTTCTCACTTTGATCAATGGAAACAGTATCCCCTATTCTATCTATGCTTGCTGTAGAGAGAAACTTGACTCTCTTTGAGGGATACAAAATTTACATGGAAGAATTGCTTGAATTTATTAGCAAGTATTCATGTATTACTGTGGTAATGCTCAGTCATGTACTATCTGATAAATAAATTCCTTAAGAATCTAATTTTCTCCCTGCCTTGATTTTAATATAATTATTGTGTGTCCCCAGTGAAGGGAAGACATCTTGCTCAGATCAGGAGTGAATTTGTTTTCCTTTGATACCGGTGCCAATCTTTCTATAAGCCACAAATGTTGAAGGCTTCAGCCTTGAGTACTATAGTACGGCTACATTTAGTGTAGGATTGGGGCTGTTTTCTATTCAAATGTAATTGCATAGTTTTGGCAGCAGCATTTATTCTTTCTGATTATGTTCAGATTATCAAGTGGAAATGCATTCAAGTTATTAAGTAAAAAAAGAGGCAAAGACATTTGTATTGCACAAGAATTGGAGTGCTGTTGCTTCACACTGAAGGTAGTCTTTCATTTATGATTTAAATAGGAATACTACTTTTAAAAAATCTAAACTTAGATATTTTCAATTGAGGAATCTTGTCATGCTATAGAGATTATTGTTTGTCTGTGACATAGAAAAGAAGGGAGAAGGTTTGAAGTTCTGCCCCAACATATATGTGGGCAAATGGACAATATCTAACTTTTTAAAATAATACTCAGGAAGATAGATACAATAGTTTTAACTACCTCTAGCTAAGAGTAGCTTTCTGAAGTCTCACAGACAGCACCTTTCTGTGAGAAATAATTTGTTCATCAACTTGATTTAGCTACTGTTGCACAAATGGCTTACAAATACTTAACTTCAGAAAATGAACTTCTTATTTATTCTGTGACCATTTTAATATTAGTCCAGAAATCTTGATCTCTGTTGGTACATCCTTCTTTTGATACGGTGGTTTTGTTAGGAGAAAGAGATGACATGATGAAATTCTATAGAGGAGGACTGTATATTATGGGAGATTTCTAAATCCACTTCTCATCATTAGTATAATAATATAATCGATGTGATTTAATATATAATTAGTGTAATATATTTCACGCCATATGTAGTGTTTCAGAGTTTTAGTAGTATGGTCTGTATAACAAAGCTGAAATTAGTAGAGACTTGAGTATGTCAATCCACATTAATGGACTTGGGAATGCAGCCCCCAGGTAGGTTGAATGCTAGTTTCTATTTTGCCATGTAGATTACACTTCCTGTGTAATATTTCAAGAACCCAGTTAATTTTGGAGGAGAAGAACGAAAATAGATGGGATGGATGAATGCTATGTAAATCAAGACAGAACCTGTATTTAATGTAGGCATTGAAAGCTTTTTTGTTGTCATTGCAAACAGAGCTTATCCTATGAGCTCATTAAGCATGTTGGTTTTGGTTTTTTTTTTTTTTTTTAAGTAATAGAAGCTATGGAGAAAAGTCACCGTGAAAAAAAGAATAATGATAGTTCCCCCAGGTCAGAGGATTTTAAACATGCCTGCCTTGTATAAAATTTTAAGCAATAAACTGTAGTTAGGTTAGGCTTGGTAAGGGAAGCAAGATGAGTGTGCTGTATGCAGTTTTGGGATTGGAATGAAAGTTATTTTGAACAGTGAAATATAAATTCCCTTGCCATTGGACTTTCATGCTTTCAACATGATTTTGAAATTTGTCCATTCAAACATGAGGAAATTCTACAGATGTGTACTTTTATGTAGTGCTAGAGAAACTCTTAACAGAGACTGTGACAATGGTTGTAAAAATCAACTAAATAGCCCAAATATTTGTTTAAGAAATACATGTTGACCCACGGTTCCTGATGTGTGCTTGGTCTCTGCTTATCACTTTGACTGTGTTCTCCTGTTCTATGCATTAACAATTGGCAACTCTTGTTTTTCTGTAAAGCACTTAAAAAGCTTTTGATAAAAGTTTTCAGGTCTGAATTCTTTAGAGATCCAGTTTCACAGCAGTGTTGCCATTGTTGTTCTGGCAATGAACCTTGGGTTTTAAAATGTTGCTTACTTTAATGTCCTTTATATACAGATATCAACATCAAGATTGTTATCATTCACTTTGATTATTTTATAAGAAAAAACCCATAATCTGGCCACTTTGATTGTTATAGGATTGTGTAACAATGTCTTCTCTTGCTGTTTCTCCTTGTGTGGAAATGGGTATGGTTCAGATTATGTACTGCTGCAGATTCTTATTTGAAGAAAAATCTGCCAGTGGGAGAAATTCGTAGGCTTGGAAGATCTTGTTCGATGTATCAGTACTTGGAAAAAGCAAGAGGTTAGCAACAGGAAGTCCAGATCCTTATCTCGACTGAGGATTGTAGAAGCTGTGGGGTAGACAATACCTTGATCTTCTCAGGAGCTCCTAATGAGTTCAGGAAAGCATTGCATTCTTGCATGTGACCTCAAGATAAGAACAGTTAAAACTTAATACATAAATGCTAAAAAATCTGGGGGCTTTTCTGTTAAGAAGAATAAATACTGTGTTCAGTCAGTGAACACAACAGTTTTATGTTCAACTGCTAATGGATATATTTTGACAGATATTTCTATTTTTTTCCCCATACTAATGCTAGGTAATCAAAGCCAAACTCTGAAACTTCCCCCTCAAGTCATTCCTGGAAATTTTCAACCTTCCAAAGAAAAAGCCCCACAACTTGCTCCAAAAAGGATCTCCAGCCCCCATATAAAGCAAATAAATACAACCTGAGTGATTGAAAGAAAAGTGAAACTATACCAGAAACTGACTGTTGTTTGTGTCTTTCATTTCTCAGAAGTAGCTAGGTGTATCTAAGAAAAGCATGGTGATAACTGAAACTATTTCCATTTTTGTGTTAAAAAAACCACAACACCAAAACTATAGAAAAGTTAAATGACTTAAAGTATTTTGTATGCAAAATAATAGCTACAAGTTTACACTGATGTAGAGAGAATTTATTGCAAAATTGATTTGTCCCTGTTTAGGTTTTTCCTGTGAAATTACATTAGTTGAACAGAACCAAGGCAACCATTAATGTCAAGTACCTTGGGAATTAACTCTGAAGTCAAGTGTAAATTATATGAAGGATGGCCTCTTAAATATATTTTTGAAGTTTGAAATGGACATGGAAAGTTGATTCTTTTAAATATTTTAAATCCTTACAAGTGGTTAGTGCAAACTGCCAAAAGATGAGATGACTCCACAGTATGACAGTTTCCTCCCTATGCATGTGTTTTTCTAGGCTATGTTCTTTGTTCACAGCTAAGTGACAGTTGTAGTTCTAAAGCAAAAAGGCTTGCCATTAAAAAAAAAAAAAAGCAGCATATACAGAGAAAGAAACAGGATTTGTCTTCCCTACCTGTGCAGGCTTTTGTGTGAAATGATGAGTGTCCTACTATTTGCCTAGCAGGTATAACATGGATGTCCAGTACCTACTACTTCTCATGAGTTTAATGCAGGTGTTATTTATTCCTGCAGGCTGGATGGTTTGATTTCTCACTCTACTGCTTTATTCTGCCTTCAGTTGTGTATCTCGTATCTTGAACTTTTTTTGGTAAGAGTAGATTGGCTTAATTGTGGTAAGAGACTATTACAAATAGTCTTACGAATTTGTCTTCTCATCTAAGCATCAAGAAGAAACTTTCTGTACTTGGGTTTTTCTCCGAAGTATTTGGGTGTTGTTGTAGTTACTTCTATTATGAAACAGTGATGTCAGGTTGAAATGAGGAAGTCGGTGAAAGTAGTCATGTTTATTTGGTCCCCATTAATGCTGTATTCAATATGTTTTATATGCTATGTTCAGTATGGGGCACATAGTTAACACCCTTAATCTCAAGGAATATTAATGTTTCTCCAAGAGCTGCAAACACAGAGACAGACCACTTTGCATCACTTGACCCACTCACTCTTTCAGATGCAAAACTTGCGCCCTTTCTTATACTGCTGGGTCTTTGGGGTTGAAACTCCTTTGGTGATGCCTCCAGTACCAGTGTCCCAGCAGGAATGATAGTTTTGCTTTGTAGGTTTTTGTATTGGTGGGGTGTTTGGTTTTTTTGGGGGAATGTTGCTTCTTCTTCTTGTTGTTGTTGTTGTTTTTTGGGGTTTTTTTTTTGTGTGTGTGTCATTCTGTCCAGTTAACATGGTCTTATTGCTGAAAAGCTGGGAGAAAGCCAGGATCTGTGTGCGAATAGATGTGCCCCACCCCATAGCAGTGTTTACCTAAAGGGGAGATGATAGAATTGTTTAGGTTGGAAAAGATCTTTAAACCACCAACTTCCGCTTTGCTGGCACAGGAATGCCTCCAGCTGCATCCTCTGCCACCGTGGTTGTACCGATGTCCAGATTAGCAGCGTGGCTGCTGAGGGCTGTGTTCGTCCCGTGTGGCTCGGTGTGCAGCTCCAGGCTGAGTTCTGCGAAGCCAGGAGCCTGAGGCAGGAGAGCCTGAGTTGCTGACCCTTTGCACGAGGAAGGGCACGGCGACCTGAGGAGCCAGCCAGGGGACCGGACACTCAGAGACACGGCTGCCAAGGACTCGGCTGGAAGACCCCAGAGCTCCCTGTGCCTAGACTGTGAGGGTAGAAACACCACGGCGTTCCTTTGCTCGGGGTCGCTCCTCGGGGACACCGGCTCCAGCTGTTATTTTGTGATTCAATTATTGCACCACGATTAAATTATCTTAAGGATCTGGACGTCTGACACTGCTGTGGGAACCCTGTGATAGAGCCTACAGTGAAACCTCCTCTCGACTGTGAGTGTGGGGTGCGGAGCTCTGAAAGGGCCTTAATCTCAGCTCAGGCGGTGCCAGAGTGGCTGGCAGGCAGAGCGGCTCCCAGATGGGCGGACGGGCAATTTCCTTAACGTGGCTGTATTTTGGAACACGTGCTGAGCAAGCTCCCCCGAACTCGTTGCTTTCTGCGGGAGCCCGTGCAATCGGGCGCCGTTCTCATTCCTGTCCCCAGGGTGGTCCGTGGGGCACCGACGGGTTAAAACCAGCCCGCTGGCAGTGAGGGCCGGGCCGGGCCGGGCGGAGAGGGCGCAGGGCGGCCCGTGGCCGCGGGGGGGCGCTGCGGGGAAAGCCCTCCGGGGAGGGCGCGGGGCTCCTCTGGAGAGCCGGGCTCTTCCTTCCCGCGCCGCGCCCTGCGGGATCCCGGTGAGGCCGGCGGCACCGCGCTGATCCCCGCCCTCCAGCAGCCCCAAGATCTCTCTTGCTGTTTTACGTGTTAAATATAAAGAAATATGAAGAAGCTTTTAAATATAAAGGAAATCTTTACCCCGTCTCCCACAGCACGTGTGGCTGGGCGGGCGTTTTTAGTTCTGGAAACGTTTCGTGTTGCAAACCTGCAGCTTTGTAATGCACCCCTGCTCTGAAAGACCTGTCAAATGGTGTGTTGTTTGTGGTAGGCTATGGGGCCCCTAGGCAGTCTTCCAGAATTGTACTTCCCACTGTCCTGTCTGGTTTATAATTGTTTTTTACTGTTATTATTGCTAATTCTAGGAATTCTCTATGCACGTAAATTCAAGTCACTTGCAGGTAGTTCTCTCTCACATGAATCTTTGTTTCATTGACTGTGTTTTGTTTATTCAGTATTTCTCATTCTTGGGGTGTTCCTCCATCAGCAGATTCACCTGCTTCAGTTAAATTCCCATGTACATGGCTTCCTATGCACCCCAGCCCAGCAGTTTGGCAATTTTTGTTCTGAAAGGTCTAATCCGAAGAGACACTGCTCTGAGAAGAGCTGTTGTGCTGTGATCATTCACTATTATACTTCTGCATGTTTCATGATCTGTTCATAATCCCTTCTGATGTAAAGTTCTGCTGATGTGGATTCCTGTTAGTGAGAGGTGTAGATATTATCTCGCACAGCTAGTGATGCAGACATCAAGAAGTGTGACAGTGAAAGCTTGGTGACTTCAGCACGCACTTCAGTGCAAAATCAGAGTCATCCTTTGAGTGTAAAAGAAGTGGAATACACATGAAAAGACATCAAAGGACTTGCTGTAATGCATATAACAGTTTTATCTAAGACCAAGTCTTCTATTTTTTAAATTTTTGTATTTAGAGGCTCCATAATAAGAAACTGTTAAAATTTATTGAATAAGGCTTTTTGTCGACTGTTTTGGTTTTGTTTAAAGATGAATATAGGTTTAACAACTGTAAGACTTCTGGTATGTTTTCCACTGGCAGATAATCTGCAAAACTCGCTCAGGTTGTGTAGAGCCCACAACTGTACATTGTACTGTTTAAGAAGATGATAAGAACAAATGTGAGGGAGGAGTGTATATGAAACGATATACCAAGGCAAAACCATAAGCGTTGTATCTTGCCTTCATTTTTTACAAGATGCTGTTTTCACAAAATGTAAGGAAGTATGACAGTCCTGGAGTTACTCCAGCCATCCATATATAAATATATGCATATGTATCCCCAGCTGTCTTCTGTAGAAAACTTCTTGGTGTTCTTTTCTTAGGAGTCGAAAGCCACCGTGAAGGGAAAATCAGTCAAAAACTTTTTGATACATCTCTTTTGTATAAGCTTTATTAGGTTATCAGGTTTAATCTTGAAATATGATCATGTGTATGGAGGGTGGATTTTATTGCTTGTGTTTTGCATGTGCTATTACTTGAAAGGCTGTTTTCTAATTTTAAAAAAGTAACTGTTTTTTAAATTCATGACTAATTCATATATGCAGAATGTTGTGTAAAATGTCACACCTTGTGCACTTAATGTAAGTGGTGCACTAGGTACTTGCACTTCACATGTCGACTCCACCCTGAGTCCACACACAGTAAATCCTCCATAGCGTTGTTAAGAGCACTTTGATACCTAGTTTGAGCCTATCAGAGGGTGTTTGAGACAGGTACAAAGTGAAATATCTGGTAGCCCCATCTGCAAACTGCAGTTTGGCAGGTGGATGGTTGGAAGCATTCTCGGTCTCATGGAGACATCTGAATTTCTCTCTTCCTAAATGCTAGGAACTGCAAAGTAGGTTTGTGGCAAGATTTCAAGGGAAAAAAAATTCTATAGAAAATAATGCTATTACAAATAAATGATAGCTTGAGCTTGTAGCGACTAATGATCTGTTGTAATCACAAATTGTCTTTGTGATATCTTTATTATTGTTCTGAAAATGCATAAACCCACTTCTGTATATTTTTTTTGTATTGTGGAAAAAAAATACTGTGAATGAAATAATTATAAGAGAGAATTTTCTGCTTGATCTCCCTGCAGGAAGTGGTGTTCTTGCAATATGTCTCATGATAACTTCAGAATTTTTTGTTTATTTATAAGGAAAAATTGTGTAGATGTTTGTATTCATTACAAGGGGAATTTGGACAAACCTGGGTATCTGGGGATTTTAATGCAGGATTGAATAGAAAAGACATTTTCAGTCTATGTAGAAGTTGAAAAATGTCTTAGGTGACAGCTTTAATGAACTTGTTCCAACTTTTTCAAGTTGTGGCATTCTGAACCACAGACATGGCAGTTGAGTAAGACTGACAACTTAATCCAGTTGAGCAGCCCCTTGTGAGCATTTAGCTGGAACTCTGAGACCTAAAACATGTTGTGCTGCATGTCTTTCATAGACTTTTTTTACTTTTAAAGTGTTAAACAGTACCAGATTAACAGTTAACAGATTAAGTACCTTTTTTTGAGGAATGTGTAGAAGTGTACTATGCTTCATGTATAGTTTGGGTAATTGTGGTGCATGCATTCAGCAATGTCTTAGACACTGTGCTGGCTTCATAAAAATAGCAGAATCTTGCAGACTGCCACTGAGATGTTTGGAGGGAGTATTTAGTGTTTCCTCTGAGCAGTGTGTACAGTCTTTGGTGGTAAATGAGGTAGGAATATTGCCTAGTGTTGTGTCTGTCTATCTCCACTCTAAGTGTAGTAAATAAAAGAATATTTTAAACCAAACAATGATACATATTCCCAATTGTAGAAAGCATTAAGGAACATTTTTCTTCCACGATAATTTATTTGTTTTGCCCTTGAGCTTTCTGCTCTAAATGCAAGTCATCTTTCTGGCCTCTTTAAGCTAAATATAAAACAACATTTAAACTTCCTGAAATGAAAACAAAAAACTCAGCTAAACCAGGCATGTATGGAGAAATAGCCCTAGGGATGAAGTGGCTGTTTGGACAAGAGACAGGTTATTTCTGTACTTACGTAGTTTTCTGGAGGGTGGTGCAAATATTTTAAGTGGTAAAAATAGCACCAGAGCCCCTGCGAAACAACATAATGCATAATAAAAGTTAGTATTTTTGTAGTTAGTGGCTAAAACAGCAGCTTTAAAAACAAAGTGCCTAGGCTTTCTGAATTGTGTTATCTTTCAAGTACAGATGAACATTCTCGGCACTTCATGAAAATTTAGAGCTATTGAACTTTGTCAGATAGGAGTTTGCAAATGTGGTGCGAATTTTCTTAGCGCTTAAAATTTTTGCAGTGCTAAGTAGTGTCTCCTTGGCGTGCAGCGTTTAGCATGCATTGGTTAATATATAGGCTTGGCGGTGTTTGGTTTTCTTATCAGTCCGCACAGTTAAATGTCCTCAGAATCTGCCTTGGAGCAGCTGGCTGGCAGCTGACGCTGCTGTTGGCACCACCCAGGTTTAACGTGACATCACCAGGAGAAGTCCACCTCTGTGCTCAAGGAAGTTGATGTGGGAGCCACGCTCTGTGGAGCATAACTGCTGAGAACACAGAGAGCATGTAAAAATGGAATTCCTGAAAAAAATTGTTCCCAGCACTGCTTCTGGAGATGTTCCGGACTTTGGGAGTACAGCCCGTGAAAGCTCTCCAAGACTGCTGAAAATGAGACGGGTCAGACTGTTTTCATTAGGACAGACAATAGATGAAGACGAGGAGACACATGTTTTACACCCTGCTTACTGTATGTATCCATGTCATCAGCCTGTGAAAACTGATTGCTAAAATCTTTCTTCAGATCATGATCATTTTGTTAAAGTGATAAATTTGTAAAAGGCCTTGTAATTGGAGTTCTTATGATTGTGGTGTCTTGAGATTTAGAACTGTTTTGTCACTGATGCATTGTCATCTGTTAGTGACCTGTGTGGAAGAAGTTTTTCAGGATGTCTAATTTCAGGATTTCTTCTTGTCTTTGCATGCCTGTGTGACTTTTTTACCCCCTCTTTCTGGGATAAGAATATGTTTTTGTTTTTAAACTGTAATATACATAAAATAAGGCTCTAAGTTGTCCAGACAGAAGTGTGCTACGCAGAGGTCTGTGACTGCAGTGCTAGGTGTGAGTTTTGTGTCATTTTTTCTTTCCCTCTTTTTCTGATCCCCTAAGTTTTCAAAGGCTTTCCTTTTAAGTGTTTTTTTTGTCTCAAAACAGTCTGTTTCCCTTTTTTAGTGTTTGAAGATTGCACATTTTTAGTAAACATAATATGTAAATAAGTCAAGTAAGGATATGGATATTGTATAGGGAATTTTTGACCTCAAGAACATGGGTAAGGTTGCTTAAATGATTTCTTTTTTAAGTTTTTTTTTTTTTTACTATATGTTAGTGACTAAATATTACAGTGTATTGTGCTAATAAAAAGTAAAATTAGTTCATGTTCTTTTTTCAGATAGTACAGCTGGGCAGTAATGGAAAATTCAGTTTTACTTTTTTTTTTTTGTTTTGTTTTTGCCTTCAACTAGAGTAGTGCAGTCTTGAGCCTTTATAGTCTTGGATTCTGCTGGCTGTCAGATGCAGTTTTTGCCCCTCATTGTGTGGTTGGATATTTTCAAGAATTAGTATGGCTTTAAAAACTTTGTCCTTACCTGCAATTTTTTTCCCTGTCTACCTGCAGTGGTGGGAGGTGGCAACATTCATCCATTTTACTGGGTGGTGAACTTATAGCCTTAGGGAATTAAACTTGTGGTGATGGTGGGAGAAGAGGATTTCCTTGGAAAGACTTGTCTTAGCCTTTTTCAGTGCATCAGGTTGAGTAAGATAGGCAGCTGAGGAAAGCAGGGACAGTTCTGTTCTGTGAAACAAATTGTTCCTGTGCACAGCAAATTACAAGAAGTTAATGTTCTAATGCTGTTAAAGAATAAAGTGTGTTATGGCTGCTTATATACCTGAAAACTGATCACAAGCCATGGTGTCTGATGGTGAAGGTTTTTAGCCTCATTTAACTCGTAATGCTGTACAACAGCTCTGGAGTTTATAGTTGGATATCACTGTGAATTTAATATCTCCATAGGTATATTTCACCTGTCTTGCTTTTATGCTGTATTTGCATTTCTTTATACCTCTCAATTTAAATAATTTTTTCCATGTTATAACTCCAGAGGAAATAGAATTGGTTTTGTGTCAGGTTAAAAGAAAATGCTATAGACTGATTGAAGTTTGTAGACAAAACAGCTACATTCATCTTTTTTGGGTGTTTTGTTGATAGCTTTAGCAAATGAGGATAATAAACACAGAATAAAGTAGTCTGACTGTTAAAGATGAATTTTCCTCTCTTGGTCATTAAGTATGTGCCAAATGGTGATTATTAGGAGTGATTTTGTGGAAACCAGCAGTGCCTGACTAATATTGCTTAATAGTGTGATGTCATCATTTACGAAATGAAGACTTAGAGTCTGTTCTGGGATCATGCTTTTACAATAGCAGATAGTAGCTGAATCCTCTTTAAATTATCTGCTTATTTCTATTTTTGTATCTTGGTAATGGAATGAACAGCTCTGCTGGAATAGGGCAGAAGAAGTACTGTGTTTACCAGTTGGGTATGCTGCAGAAGGCAGGTGCTGACCAAACAGGTAATAAAACAATAGAATTATTTGAAAAAACATTGTAAACATTTACTTGCTTATTGTTGGCAGATGTGGTGTTAATGCAGCACAGAATTTGATATAATGAAGCTGTTGAGGAACTCAATAGTTTTTTTAAAACTAAGGTGGTTTGTCCTATTAATAGGTTTGAATTTGAGACTGAGTGGTGTTTATTATTTTTTTTTTATTTTTACTTTCTGTTCCTGATTGCTGCTATTTAAGAAGTTTTTTTGTTTTTGTGAGAATTCAGGTGAAATACTGAGCCTGACAATTATTTTTAAGTGTAACCATATTTTAGAAGTTTCCCAACAGACAGACCAAGCAAAAAAACCTATTCCTGGCATTGAAATCTTGATTTTTTTTTTTTATATAGTACAACCTAGTTGGGTTTGCATCTAGCTGATGTAAAAATTTTGTGAGAAATTCTGGTGATTAAAATTTTTTGTTTGTTATTCAAATATTTACCGTATCAGCTTTCAAAATACTTAGTATATATTTTGTTTTAGAGCTGAAAATAGGACATTAGAAATATATGCTCTGTGGTATATCTTTTAAAATATGTAGTTTCCATCAGAATGGTTTCAAGTGTATTTTCGAAGTCTTTTCAGAACTCTCTTTTTAGATGTATAAGATTAGTACAATTGTAGAAGCAAACCACAACTGACTTGAAGTACTTGTATGCATCGTGACACTTAATAGAGGTTAGTAAAAGAACAGGTAGTTTTTTAAAATTTGCTTGTAGCATTTAAGAGTGGACATGCTCTCAGTTTTAGAGATTTGTTTCAAAAAAATCTACAATCCAAATGAAACATGCAAAGTTGAGCATGGAAAATTCAGATGGTGGTGTTAGAGGAAGGCCACGACTGCCCTGTGTGAACTGCAAATGGCAGCTGTACCTGTGGTGTGTGAAATGTGCCCTCCTGCTGCAGCTCTGTGCTTTTGATGTGTTGCAAGGCAGGGTAGCTAACACTATGGAACTGTCTTAATGGCCAGCTGTGTAAGTCGAATATGCAAGAACTGTAGAAGAGATGTTAATTTTATCAGTATTCTTCACCCCTCCCCCCGCCATGTTACTTCTCTGTGTGGAAATCTGCTTCTGTTTAAGTGCTTCTGCCAGGACAGTAAAAATATGCCAACAGGAGTGTGTTCTTTGGTGGTAAAGTAACAGAGCTGTAACTGCCTCAGGGGGTTAGGAGCAGGGGCTGGATACACCTGGAGTACCTGTGAGCCTTGTGTCCCTATAATACCAACAGCTCTGCCGGGCATATTCAGCTCCTAGTTGCATCTCTAATCAGTCCTGTACAGCAAACGATGACCTGGGACTTGGTGTTTATACATGAAATAAAAGTCAGTTTCTGTACCCAAGTGCAGAGTTTTGATTAGAAAAGACTGGAGGAGTTGGTGTGCAGCTAAGTACCGTGGCTTCCCCCCCACAGTCTCTACTCCCTTGCGTTTAAAGACTGCTCCGTAATACAGTTTGGGATCCGGAATACTATTTACATAAAAATCTCTAACCTCTCTCCTTGTTTTCTTATCACTGCAGATAGCTTTGTTTTGCTTGAGTAATGCCCCAGGAAATTGTTCTGTGTATATTTTCCATAAGAAGTAACAAGTGAACCTCTCCTGAGGGCCTTTGGAATCTGTGCTTGAAGCTCTTTGCAAAAGAAGGTAGGGAAAGGAGATTTTGGTCTGATTTTTGAGTGCAGTTTTACAAGCGGATCAGGCTGATCTAGCAGTTTGCTGTCAATGAAAAGGGCAATCTCCCTCACAGCTGTGCAGCTTCCCCATCTTCTCTTGGGCTCTGGTGTGGCTTTTCCCTGAGCTGATTAATTCCACAAAGCCAATGGAAAATGCTCTAATGTATGTGGGGCACTTTTTTTGAAATGAATCTGCAATAGGAATCAACTTGCTGAAAGGGCCTTTTGGGTCAGTAGTGGGGACAGCATTAGATGTCTTACTCACCAAAAGTATCAGTCAGCTTTTGGATATCCTCTGTTTTAATTGATTTGTGGAAAATGAACTCTTTAATATTTTAGATAAATGGAAAAACAAGCATCTCTCCAGAGTTTTAAGTGCAGGGATGATACGTTTTATTATTACTGCTTATAAGCAGATAAAATGACCATTGGGTAAATGTTTCTTGAGTAAGGCATTATCTTAAGATGGAGTCAATAAAGAGCTGAAATAAGGTCCAGCAAATCTTTTTAAAAGTAAGCCCAAGTGCAAAGAGGGTACGCCTCTGACTTGTTTATTTCACTTTTATTACAGAAAATCAACTGTAGTTATGTTTGATTGTCAGAGATGTCTCAATTGTTACTTTATTTTTTGAGGATCTTATTTTTTAAAATTGCATACTTGACTATATATACTTCTGCTCTAGTTTTTCTCAGTGTTTCATCTGAAGAATGTGCAGAAATTTACAATGGATGTATTTTAGTCAAGTGGTGAAGTAATTGTAACTGAGTGCTTCATACAAGGTATGTATCAGTACAAATCAATGGTGCATCTAGAAGAGGTATTTCTTACTTAACACCTATTAATGTGGGGTATATTTATATAAATGTATGGAGTGTATGTATACAGTGAGGAGGTAATTCACTTGTTTTCTTCTGAGACATGGTGAAGAGAGCTTATCAATTTTTTATTGCTGTTGGTCACTTCATAGATTATCTTTGTATCAGATTTGCAGGTTCTATTTTTATGCATCTTCTGGACTTCAAACACTTAAAAGGTGTTTCCAGACATAATGTTAGTATGAGCTTTCATGTGACAACGGATTCAATGTAATGTCTCAGTGTTGTGAACAGGAGATTGTACCCTTCCACCCATGTAGTTGTCTTTTATATTAGTTTTTGGTATTCCTATTGCATGTCTTACCTTTGGTAAGACTATTCAACTTGCTAAACCAGAGGCAATGCCCCTTTCCCTTTCAATACCAGTGGACAGGCAGCAAATTGGAACACTGAGAAATAACCAACAACAAATTTAGGAAGTGAATGTCAGTAAACCTGCTGTTAGGACTTTGCTTTTCTGTTCTTTTGACTTTCTGTCCTGCAGATTGTAAGATGAAAAGTAAGAAGTAATAAAATCTCCAGTTTATTAAGAGAAAAAAAAAGGTGAAATAGAACAAAACTTAGCTGCAAATATTATTTGAAATTATATCTTTAGGCTAACTTTTTGAATTAATGCAGATAAAATTTAATGGGAGGATTGTAAATTAAGTAAACATCTCTTGACCATTCCACTCCATTCCAATCTCTGACCATTCCAATTTTTAAGGTAATTGCAAGAGGGAAAAAATAAAGCTTTTAACTTGGAGAGAGAGAGAGAGACATGATACATGTAGGGGATGTGAGAAAACTTAGCACAGACAGAAGATCAAGGAAGTTTTCAGAAGATTCTACAAAAGCTGACTGAGGAGAGTTGTGAAATGCTGAAGCCAATAAGATGTTGAGAAACTTGTTGCAAAAATAATATCTGCTACTATAGAACTGATATATGGTAATATACTACTGGTAATAGAAGAACAAAAGTATTCTCTTAAATTCTTTGGTCTAAGGTGTCCACAGGCCTTGAAAGTGACATTTTGAGAGGGAGGGAAGAGTTTGGCATGTTGTTCCTTTTTTGATTTATATTTTAAATATCTTGCACATAGAACAGATTTTAAAACTTAATCTGCTATCAGTAATGTCTGTTAGTGATCCCAAGGTAGAGTATATAAAAGGCTGGATTGCAAAATAAAAGCATCAGCTTATTTTTAAGGAGCTGTTTTCTTTGAAGTAAAAACCTGTTATCCTTTAAAACATTAAAATTGATCTATGGGCTAAAAAAATCCCAACTAATATCCTTCTAATGCTCAAGAACATATTTGAAAGGTCAATATAGTATTTTCCAGCAGGATTAATTCAGCAACTGTATATGAAGATGCCATGCTCATGATACCAGCAATTCAGATTAAAATTACAGAAAGATTAGAATTGAACATTGTTAAACAGTTTTTCAGTTATCACTTGAAAAAGAAGTCTGTATTTCAAATGGAAAAGTTTTAGTTTGTAGGTGATCAGACTAGTCTTAATCTCCTTTAGGCATGTTTTTTCTGCTTCTAATGAAAATGTGAATTGTAAGTAGAAGAGTAAGATAGGACATTTTTTAGCAATTGATTTTTTTGATGACTATTGGTAGTTCCTGTTGGCTGCGTTTGTTAATCATTTTATGTCTTGGTTTGTAAACTTTTATATTTCTAGTTGCTTTTGTTCTAAGCTCTTCAATAACAGGATGATTCTTACCCTGTGAGTTCTAACTTTATATGTGTTCCTGTATCATGTGGATCCAAACTGAGGGAAAAAGAATTTCAGCTACTTCCTCTTAATCAAAGGCTAATTTGGAAAACCTTTCTATTTCCAGTAAATGTCATTCTTTGTGTCTCTAACTTAGAATTGAATAGCCTTTAGTTGCTCTTAAAGTAAGAATATGTTCTCTCAGGTATTAAAGAAGAGTAGCTGGGATTTGGGAAGCAGTGTTAGTGGCATTGGTTGTTTTACTTGACACTCGTGCTCTTGTTCTCCAGCCAAATTCTAAAAGGTCCTTTCAAGCTAAGATCCACCCTCCCAGCCAGGAAGGTTCTTGACTCATGCTTCTAAATTTTTGATGTTTGTATTTATTTATAAAAGAAGGATTTTGTTATGAGACATCCAAATGCACTACTGTTTTGAAGAGATGGGTAAAACTTTCAGAAAGCCACGTCACTTCATTAGTGGAACCTTCTGAGGAGACTGAGTTTCTGTCTGCAGCAGTTTTTTATGACATGCTCTGGATGTTCAGGACTTGGTGTATCCTCACTTCATGAGCTGTGCAGTATGCCTTTATAGGGAGATATTACATAAATAGCAATAGTTCTTTAGCTAATTAGTCCATTGAGGGTCTGTAGTGACAAACATGTTGAAGACCCTGGTTGCTTGGGATACTTTAAATACTCATTGACAACACCAGTATGGCAATAAAAACTTAAAATGCTCTAACATCAGGATGCTGTTGCATGGTCATATTAGAGACTGATTCAAAAATTGTCTGGTGCCACTTGGCATCTCTTAAAAATGCACTGGTGTGAGCTTTGTCTCAGTTACTTCAATAAGAGGATGACTTGCTAAAGGAAGGATGTTTTTAATTTCAAAGTATTTTCTAATTTAATACAGGAAAACCAGTAATACATATTAAGGAAACTCAAGACTTGCATATAAATACTGTATTTATCGAGAATGTTGTTTTCAGTTTATTAGAGTTAGTTTAAAATTGTTTTTTCTTTGTTGATTGTTTCCATAAATTCCTGTTTCATGGAAGGAGCCATGTAGAGCAGAATAGGTTAATTTGCCCAGGTATTGAGAAAGTTATACCACAGACATTTATAGGTACATTGTATGTTTGGATAATTAACATGTTCCTATCAGTTACTGGGAGAAATGAACGGTATGCAAATGCTCTATCAATAGGTAATACAACTGACAAGTAGGTAGAGCAAGTTGAATGAATGGAAAAAGCTAAAGCACATTGTGCATTTTATGTGACCATGTTTTTACCACCTGATTTCAGTTCTTCATTTTTCTATAACTGGTAGGGCTTGCAGTGAAGTGACACCATCGTTTTTGTTTGTTGTGCTGTGTCAGATGCAGAGCTGCCTGCCATGGTTCAGGTGGAGTGCTGGACTTCTCAGCTGCTGCTCCATGTGCAGCTGCTGGCAGAGACTATTTTGTAGCTAAGGCACTTTAAGGAACTTGGTGTTGTGGACTATTTGCACAACTTCTGGAGAAACACGGCCTTGTGAAGTTCTAAGTGTGTGTTGGGTGTTTAGTATCTAACTGTTGCATTTAGCTGCCCTTGGGTTTGTTACTACTTCTGGTTCTCTCCCTTTCTGATTTTTCTGTTTCTTTTCTTGCTTTTCTTTAGTGTTGCTCAAGATACAGGTTGCATGCTTGCGCAAGATAAAGGTACAGAAATGACACTCATACACATTCTTTTATTTCTGATTTGCAAAACAATGTATATTTTACCTTTTAATTACCTTTTTAAATCTTTAAAGCATCTCTGTTTTTTACTTCCTCTTTAGGTTCCTACAAGAATGTTGTTTCACAGAGATGAGAAAGCTTGCAAAATTCAGCATTAAGAACACTTAATTGTTTAAATCTGGGTAACTAAAGCACTAAAAAAAGGCAGTAAATGTTTGCTGGCTTTGGAGTGAAGAAATATGCCATTTTAGTTCAACTGCAAAGATGCCATGTTAATGTAATTACTCTATTTTTTTTCTGATACTGGGTGTTAGAGCTCCATATGCTCCTGCCCTGTGTAACTGAAACATCAGGAAAGGCAATTTCAGGAGTTGAAACCTCAAGAGAAAATTGGCTGTCCATACCTTGTCCCTTCTTGCTTTCCTTTTCCTGACTCTTAAGTACAGCTGTCCAAGTCCTTATACTTGTGTGTGCAGAGCTGCTGCCTACATAGGGATTTAAGCCATGGTGGACTAAGTTGGTAGGTTTATGATTGTGAGGAGTTTTGCAGAGATGCCTGCAGTAGTTCCCTCTTGGCACTGTGCTGTCCCCCCTCCCTCTGCCTTACTGTTAAGTGCCCTGTGGCAGAAGTGGCTGAATGAGACACATGTCTGCTTATGCAGGGCTCTGCAGTGCTTTAATGTATGAACAGGAATGGACTGTAGTGACAGTGCCTCAGGAGCAAACACTCAGCTTTGCTTATGGCAGAGGGAGGAAGGCAGGAATTCACCTCCAGGCACAGGGTGAGCACATACACAAGATCATCAGCTGCTCTGTCAGTTTAGTGGCAGTCTGCATCTGAGAATGTTTTTTGCCTCAGTACTATTGGGCTCATGAGGTTTAACAGATTGCTGAGTTTATCCCTATAGGTAACTTTTTCTGTAACTTTTTCTTCTTTAAAGTTTTCCCAGATGAATCGTAAACTCTTCAGTGGGGATTAAACCCCCCCCACCTCCCCCTGGTGATCTGTATAGGGATAGAATAACTGATCCTTGCATAATTTAAATACGATGGTTCCCGTAAAAGTGGCACAGACATCCAGCAGCTTGGGAGGAACAACAAAAATAGAAACATAACTGATTTGTAGCAGTTGTCTTGAGGCCTTGTAGGGTAACAGAGTTAAGCCTTTTTCCTTACTCTATCCATTTAAATGCCCAGGAACTAAGAAGGGATTTTCTGTGTAGCTCTGTAACTGCTTCCAGGTTCCATTTAAAAGGTTGGTGAAAACCTAGGGCTGTTTTCCCAAACCCAGTGCATTGGTATGTTTGTGCTGAAGTACAGTGAGGAAGCTGACATGATACAGAATTGGACAGACCTGACCTTTAAGGCAGTTATTTCAGGTTCTCTGACATAGAACCATCCTAATTGGGCTTTATATCTTTAAGTTTTATTTGCAGTCATTGAAGATTGAAATTTAGCATCTGAGAAAGGAGTGAATCACTGTATTTTCCAAAATTTTAATTACAGGGCTGCTTGTGACAATTGAGAAACTTGGATTTGTCAGACTTATGAGATGTGGTAGCAGCTTTAGGGTTGTGTATCACTTTACCTGTCTCATTTCGACTGGGAGGGAGGTTGGTTAAATATCATCTCAGAACTGCCTATTGCTGTTTTTGAAATGTTTCACCTTTTTATTACTCATTTGTTTCCTTGTAGCCTTACAATGTTTGCTGATCTAGAAAGCTAGATTTTCAGGAAGGGCCAGATATGTGTTTAGTATAAATTCTTACAAAATTCCTAAAGCTGTTGTTAAACTACCTTGAAGATGATCTGATTTTTTTTTTTCAGGATTTAATTACTCTTGAAGGTTGGGGAGGATTCTTTCCCTTTATTTTTTTTTTTCGTTTACAGCAGACTTGCCATTCAAACTAGATATTGTTTACTTAATGAAAAGTTGAATATTAACTGTATCCTCTTTGATCATACTCAAATGTTCTGCAAGAAGGCTGTGCATCTTCAGTGTCCTTCCAGAACTAGCTGCAAGGTTCATAATTTACTTTAAATGGGAAATGTTATTTGTAGTTTGTGTGAATGCATTTTTTGTCAGTCTGTATCATCCTGAAAATGAATGTAGTAGATCTGAAAACTGTAAAGAAACTTCTGTAAGCAAGAGTAGTTGCATGTTTTTTGTAACTGAAAAGAATGCCTTTAGCTGTGGTTTTTAATTGAGTGTTAATACCGGAATGCTTTGTTCAAAATAATCTAAATTATCTTGTAGAGGGGTAAGTAGAAAAATCATAATCTGTTACCTTGGCCATCCTATTTGAAAAAAAGCAAGAGCTGCACTGGGGGTTTGTGGGAGGGAGGTAGTGTGTTATGAATGTGCCCCTAGAGAAATGAAACTGTTGTAGAGCTGGGGAATAACACTTCAAATTGGGGGGGGGGGGGGAGGGGGAGGAAATGAAGCTAAAATCTGTAATGCTCACTGTGAAACACAAATTAATGACTTATAAAGTGTTATTTCTTTGCCATTTAAAAGCAAACTTTTTGAAGTTAAATATTGCTCTTTTAAGATAATGAATACAGAAATATCTTCAGTCATGAAACAATTATCTTTTCAGCCTGTCTAGGTGAAGCAAAAACAACCTTGTGCGAATCGTACTAAATTTTTTTTGTCTTGCATATCGGTGTTTGCCACAGGACAGATCTCTGGCAGTTACTGCAGTAGCAGCAGTATTATGCATATGGTACTTCATGTACATTGTTCAGAATAGTTACCAGCAATGTGTCTGGGCAACTCCAAGAAAATGGCATGGTGTTACTTGAATTAAAGCAAAGCTATGCAAATAGCCTTTGCACACACAGTTCTGGTAAATGTCTTGATCCTACTATGGGTAATGATCCTTTTAGAAATATTTTTATTAAATACCTGATTCTACAAATAAAGAAAAGTTCTGTTATCTGTACTATCTACAGTGCTGAAGTTTCTGATTTCTTACATGGCTTGGTTCCTCTAGCTATTACAACACTCAAGGCAAATCTTACCTCCCCTGTGGCTGAGCTTGCTGTATGTGTATTGCAAATTCCATGTAAAAGGTATGTGTGGAAGTGCTGAACGGACTTCACTTGTACAGGTCAAGCCTGCTATAGATGAATGGTACCACAAATGAACAGTCTAATGCTTCCTGGAGCAGCTGGGCTTACAGTGCGTGAATCTTGTAATGTATCGATCCATTAGCAGCCTGGAGACTGCTGACTTAGGTCACTGAAGCAGCTTGAGCAATTTTATTCTGGCCGTCCTCTTTACTAAGAGTTTTCCATATCTGAGCATAAAGCATGGTGTGGACTGGGCACTTGGATTAATCATTTTTGTAGAATACAAACAGCTTGCGTCTGCAGATTGAGCGCGTCCACTTTACTGCACCTACAGTCCACTTCTTGTCATGCTCTTTTAAGAGCTTACTGATACCTGTGTGCTTATTCATGCATACCTCACCTTCACTCTTGAGAAAGTATCAGAAATTGACTTTATAGTAGACTGCTCTCTTTAGAAGTGAAATTGATCCAGAGTCAAAAGGTATATAAATACTATGATCAGTATATAAACTGTGTATTTATTGGAATTGTGTAATGTTCAGCCTATTAATAAAAGTATGGACAGATCCTCCATTTTGTATTTTCTTTTTGGATTTTTTTTTTTTACGTGAACCAGCTCCAGATCAAAGCTATTTGCTTATATTTAAATGCAAGTAATTTATTTTTCATTGTATCTAAAATAGTAAAATATTAATCTTATGGAAGACTTCTCTTAGAAATTCTCTAAGTGGTAGATATTACCGCTTTTTATATTTAGTGGTCATATTTTGTTGTTCTCAGTTCTAGACACAGTGTACTTTCCATAAGACTCTTTCATTTTCCTCTCTGAGAATGAGGAACTGGAAAAAAATCCATGTTGTAAATGACATTTTTCACAGTTCTAGAAATACAAGTTGATATAACTCTGCATGATAAGTTTTGCTGGACTCTTCTCAAAGAATTAGCCTTGTCTGTGTTTGTCCGAGATTCAGAGGCCTTTCATCCATAGTTTTTCTTTCCTGCTTTTACTCTTCTTCTTTTGATTAAAAACAAATGGTTGCATTTTAAACTTAGTGTTTTATACTGAAATATTCTGTTTATTCTACTATTTGGCAGGTTGTTTCATTAACTTATTTCAAAGGAAAACCAAAACCCAAAATGTCTGATATGACAGTCATTGCTATTTACATGCCTTTGGTTATAAAGCAGTTAAATTGAGTTGTGAGGAAGAATTATTGTTGGAAGGCTTGTACACAGTTGTACAATAAGATAACTTATGACACTGATATTTATATGATAGGCCTAAGATACAGACACATGATTCCACTTGTTAAATGGACTTGTACTGGTAATTTGTTTTTGCCTTTCTTGGGGAAGGCTGTGAAAATACTTGGTGTAAGCCATTTAAAAATCTAATAAATTAATGATGTCCATTTAATCAAAGTTGCTATGTCTGTGCATATGAGAGCATACATATTCATGTAGTAGTAAAAGAATGTATTTATAACTTTTTTGTTCCTAAAATTATGTATGTGCCATCTTCAATACATCTACTGAAATCCTTAGAAGGAGAACCTTGGTATACCTCTTGGTATATACAGTTCTCATGTCTTAGCAATTGTTAACGGGCTAATACTTTTTCTAGTAATAATTTAAAATTGAAATTGCTAGCATGCTTGAGGAAACCCAATTGATGGTGATCATCAGTTGATACTATGAATAAATAACAGTGCTGCGAAATCTCGGATGCCGTGGTGAAGGGCCATGTAACTCGCTTGACCAAACACCTCAATGTCATAAATAAATGCAGATTTTGAAAAAGATTTCCTATAATAATAGTAATAATTTAATTTTGAAATGCTACTTTACAGAAATGCTGACAACTTCTCGCTTTATTGAACGTCATCTTAACAGGACTCCAGAAGGTGGAACACGGAGATGTGTATTTTTGTAGGGTTGTTTTAGTGTATCTCCTGGAGTTTCTGGTATGATTTTTTAATAAGTTTTTGGCACTAATAAATTAAAGAATAAAAGGTGGGGGGGGGGGGAAATAGGTAACTATAAAGAACCCTAAGTGTATTTTAAAAAGTCATTATTTTTGAGGTGCCGAGAGAGTTGGCTCATGATTTTGGAATGCACAGTTAACAACGATTCCTTTGAAGAAGTCTCTGTAGCCCAGTGTTAAAGGCAGTGAGAGACCAACCATATTTAATACAGTCTTTCAAATTAGTGGTGAAATTCATCAGCCGGTTCCAAAATCTGACCTTTATATACTACTCATAACAAAATACAACCTCTGTTATGTCTTATTTAGGTAGGAGGCAAAAGGAACACTTGAAGTATAACTTAGAATGCATTCATAAAAGGAGTGATGAAAGGGAATATGAGGTAGTACTACCTACTGCCTGGGCAGTACTACCTGAAACAGTCTTATGAGAGAAGGTTTGATGCAAAGTCCCAAAGAGTTACTCTGTGGATGCATGTTCTGCTGTACCCTGTTTGGGAAAAGTACTATTTCGATGTAGGTGGCAATTTAGTATTTTATTGTAGAAAAATATTTTTTGCATGGGGGAATTGGGATTATTTTTAATCTGTGAAAACTGAATGATATTACTGGTGTCTCTTAGTAAAACTGTTCATCTCCTAAATGACAGCAGCTGGAGCTTGAACCAGCCTAATGCGGTGATAGGCTTGTCCCATTCTTTCTCCAGTGTCCTTCTGCTGCTGTGATAGACCTGTCACTTAGAACCACTTCGTTTTACATCAGCTGGTTTGCTTTACCTCTCTGTTAGTGATAATTGTTTTGTCTTTTTGGGGTGGGAGACATAGGTTAAAAAAGCCCCAAACAAACAAAACCAAAATGACAAATAAAACCCAAACCTTGAAAGTATTTGATATGCACTGTTCTTAAATCTTTCCTACAACTTCAGGTAGTTTTAATTTGTCTGAGGACACAAGTATTATTTCCTCCTCATGGCTTGTTTATTCCTAGTACAGTATGGGCAGCAGTTGTGAGACTGTGAATTTTTTAAATATCACCTTAATGCAGATTTAGTTAATCAGTCTACCTTGGAGCCACGTGATTTTTTGGTTCATCTGTGTGGTGTGGGTCAAGTTATAATTTAGGTAGACATAATTAAACTGCTGTTGGCAGCCACTGCTACAATAATCCCAGCATCCAGTTCTTCCAATTTATGTTACTTGACCCAGGAGTAGTGTTACACGTGTAATTTGGTGGCAGCTATGGAAACAAGCATTGCTTTCTCCATTTAGTTTGTTCTTCATAGTAGTTTCTTCCTGACAGTATGTAGAAATCCTTCTGAAATTTTTGAATTGTCCAATAAAACTTTTGAGACACTTTCAGGTGTGTTTTTGATCTATGTAAACATGACAACTCAAGCTGATGGAGAGCCACCAACTTTGGTTGTACCTGGTAGTGTGGACAAGGTGAAGGAATTTTATCTGAAACTTTTTTACCTGTGCTGAAGTGGGTAGAGGCTATTGATGAAGTATCTTGCTTTATCCCGAAGGAATGGCGTTAAAACCTTAGTGCTACGTAAGGCAGTGTTGGATTGCAGCCCGAGGAACTCAGAACTGTAAATTTTAAGTGACTTTTCATTGTGGCATTTGAGATGATACCGAACATACTTGACAGAGTAAACTATTAGAAATACCAAAATTGTGTTAAGTCCTTTAGAAGACACTGAGAAAAAGACCTCAAACCAAACAAACCCCAGCTCTAGTCCTTTAAAGACATTAAGGAAGAAAACCACCCTGAACCAAACTCCAAAGAGCTAGTAGAATCATAAAAAGATTTGGGTTGGAAATGGGCCTTACAGCTATTTTAGTTCCAACCTCCTACACTCTCAGGGACACCTTTACTACACCAGGTTGCTCAGACATTCATCCACCCTGGCCTTGGGACATCCAGGCATTCACAGCTGCCCCTGGCTGTAGTTCTCTTGCAAGCATCCACCGTGGGAATTCTTACGGCCTTCCTGCCCTCCTCCGTGATTCTGTTTCTCGCGTTTGTGATTTTCCGTCCTCCGTACCGCCACCCCTCCTTTGATTTTGCTCATCTTTTAGCGCAGACGTCTTGCTTGGCTTTTAGCACCGTGCAGAGCAACGCTGGGCAGTTTATTTAATTCATCGTGATTTTAACAGGGCGGTTGGAAGTTTATTTAAAACTCGGGAGAGCACAAACAGCCTTTTACAGCCCCTTTTGCTCGCGGTTCCAAGGAGCCTCTTCGCTCGGCCGCCGAGGGCCGGCTAGCTCGGGCTCCGTGTGGCTGGGAGCATCCCTCGGGAGGAGCGTGGGTGCAGCCCGGGGCGGGGCCCGGCGGCCGAGGAGGGGTCGGTCGGGCCGGAGCCGCCCCGGGCCGTGCGTCACAGCGCCGCCGGCGCGGCCCTCCCGCGGCTGCCGGCGGAGGCGGCGGCGCGCCCGGCGCTCCGCTCCGCCCTGCCCGCACCATGCTCAGCCTGCAGGACTCCCTCTTCTTCGAGATCAGCATTAAGTCTCTGCTGAAATCCTGGAGCGGCAGTAGCAGTAAGTATGCCGCTGCACCGGGAACCACAGCAACGTGGTAGATAGATAGCTTATCCTTTTTTTTTTTTCTTTTTTCTTTTTTTTCTTTTTCCCCATACTGCCGTGTCAAATTGCCCTTTAAAAAGCAGGGATTGAGTGGTCCTGTGTGCTGGTGCAACTTGGCATAGCCAGCCTGAGAGCTATCTGCTTCTTGGCTCTCATGTATGATTTTGTATGTGTATGTTTGTATTATTTTATGTTCTTAGGCTGCGGTTGTTTCAGTCTGGTAAAGTTCTTTGCACCCTTTGCTGTCCAGGAGAGGTGACAAGTAGATGCTCATCTCTGCGGAGTTAGCAGATGCTGACGTCTTAGTTCTGTCAAGCTCCAAATGCTCTTTTGAAGCAAATCAGTCACCCTTGGACAGTGTATTTTACAGGGGGACGTTATTTTTGTGCCTGCAACTTATTATTATGCCTTCAAAAACTGCCCGCTTTGATCTTCTAAATGGCCCGAAATGAGAGTTCCTAGGATTCCTTGTGTGAATTGAAGCAGTGAAGCAAGGATGCTGCTCTTGCTTCAGACAGCCTGTCTGTCCTCACATCACCCCTTCACACATGCTTCAGTGCAGGGTCTTGGGCCCGGAGCTGCCGCACACTCTGTGGAAGGCTTTGCTAGCGTAAGCACAGTAACTTCATGACAGGACGCCAGGAGGTGATAAAGATGACGTAATTGAACGTCAGCTGAGTGTTTCCTGCATCTTAAGTTTCTTGTATATGTAGAAATGAAAAATGTTAAGATCTGGAGGTAACTGGTGTCTCAACTTCATGTTTCATTAATTGCTGCTTGAGATGTACTGGGATGCACAGTTTCTATTCACCGTACACTTCATCAAAATAGCTCTGTTAGGATTTTTACCCCAGTACAGTAGTATATATTTACCTGTCTTGTTAGAAGGAATTAGTAGCAAGTTATTTATTATACAGTGTGTTAGTCAGTACTAGGAGAGTATGCAGATACTTTGTTTGCCCTAATAGCTCATTCAGACCCAATTTCCTTCTTGCATTAACTGCTGTAAATCATGTTTTGGACTGGTACCTTCTAGACTATTGTCCTACAAGTTAAAGCCATGCATGCTTCAGAATAGGTTTTCCTTATAGGTTTTGCTTTTTAGTTAGTTTAATTTGTGTCTTGCAGATTAACAGTGTCTGTTCCAAATGATACCTTGTAGTTGTACTTGGTAGTTACTAACGTGCTTGCTGCAATAGAGATAACCAGAAGGATTTTTCCAGTATTTTATAGTAGAAGTTGAAGATGCCTTATGAAAATTATTAAAAATCCTTGACATTGATTGATGTATATTGTTTCCAAACTAAAGTAAATCTCAGAATGCAGTCATTTACAGTAAATTTAGTCTGCAACTAGATATGTAATTGTATAGATAAGGAAATAAATTGCAACTTCTAGACTAGATAATTGTCAGCTGTGACAAGACAGAGTAATAATAATAATAACAAGATAGAGAGTAATAATAATAAAAAGGGTGCCTGAGAAGAGGTTATATATGATGCTATGTTTTCTCCTTTATGCCCTTTGTTATGTAAGCACAACAGAATAAGATCTTCCTGACTCCTTCATCAGGAAGTGGCACTTGGATCGTCTACCAACAAACCAATTTTCTGCGTGCGCTGATGAGATAGCTGGGGTTTATTTCACTTTTTCCAGGATTGCCACTCCATTTGTGAAAATTGTTGTGATTCCAGCATAGCTGCATGCCTGCTCCGTGAGCGTGCGAGAGTCCCACTCTGATGGCACACTGTGCAGACTGGCCAGGAGCAGAGCCCTCTGTGCAGCCTGCGCAGGCTCCAGGGGCTGCCATTCACATGCATGCCTTAGCGAGCTGAGCTGAAGTGGGCAAGCCACTTGCTTTGTTTCTAAAGCATTTTCTAATCAAGTGATGTAGTATGTGCAGAGCAAGGAATTACACAGTATTTATGTCGAGGATGAGTTTGGAAATTCAGCAAACATTCATATGCTAAGAAATTACTTGAGACAAGTTTTTGCTATGTTTTCATAAAATTTTTAGGTACAAATGCTACTTGTTATGGTTTATATCATAACTTAAAATTTTTGTATGCTGAAGGATGTCAGAAAAGGAGTGGGTGTGCTTGCATGCTTTCCCACGTACATAAAAATAAGCATATGCAGACGGGGTTTAAGTGTGTAACTGAAAGGCAGCAAAGCTCCACGGGTCTGGTTAAGGGCTTGCTTAGCTGGCATAATGTTGCAGTGCTGGCTAAGGTTTTATTGTAGTTGATCTTTTTTCTTTCAGTAACAACAATGAAGTGACATTCATACGGCCTAGTTTCAGAATGCTGTCTCTGTGCCAACAATTTTAGGCATTACTTCTTTTTAAATGGAATCAGGAATGTTCTTTTAATCCAGCAGGGAAGTGAGGATGTTCCTGCTTAAGAACTTATTTGCTTACTGAAGTGGTGAATGTAATGGTGGCTTTCTATCGGCTTGTCCTCAGGTTGCTTGGCTCCATAGTATTTGAGGAATCTTAGTTGTGATGATGTCTCTCAGTGCTTTTGGATTCTGTTGTTTAGCCCATTGCAGTTTCAGTCTGTGGTCTATCTAACGGTTCTACTGAGTTTCTAAATTGTAGGAAAAATATTAATTTTGATTATCATTTAAGTTGCTTGGTGTAAGAAAGCTCTTACATTTTGTCAACAAAAACCTTCGTATGAGGAGGTTTGGATACCATGAGAATTGCTTTTAGTAATGCAATATGTGGGTTCAAAAACCACATGTGGTGCTGCTTAAAGTGAAAAGCATTAAGTAATAAATACCTTTCTGTAAGGTGCTACACAATTTTTAATGAAAACTAGGCATGTACTTCTAGGGTTTGCAGTATGGAAAAAGACAGGAATAATGGCTTTCCAGTAAACACAAGTACTGCTTTAGTAAAAGCTTTTTTGTGTTTCCAATATTTACTGTGTTAATAGTCATGTCCTGTTTGGAAATAAATAAATATTTCTGATTTTTTTTTTTTAATGGGATGTATTGTCCTTCTAAAACCTATCACACAGCTTTCTGTTGCTGTGCTGCAGTTGTGTAACAGAAGGGTACACACCTGTCGTGTGGGTGCTTCTCTGTCCTTGAATTCGTCCCTATCTTCTTCTGGTGAATGAGTTTTGGAGGTGCATCATGAGGTTTTTCATACCACCTTGCTCAGTTTGAATCAGAAGTCATTAATATACCTCAAGAACTTATGCTGTTGAAGAGAACAGGACTGTAATCTAACAGTGCCCCTGCCAAAGCTACATTGAGGTCCTTGCCCTTGGCCTCTTATTGGTAAAGGTTTGTGACAGTGATTTTCAAAGTTTCTGAGACTTGTGAGCCTGGGAGCAAAGTCCTGCCAGGAAGGCGAGCTGTATCTGCCTGTACAGCAGTTGGTTTGGAAACTGTTGTAAAATCAGAAAGAAATGGAGCAGGTTTAAAAGCAAGTGAATTGTTGGAGCTATGGCTGCCAGGTGCTGACGAGCACGTGAAAACTGGGGAGCTGCCGGGCAGATATTTTTGAATCGTTCTTTCTGTGGATGAAAAAAAAGCACTTGGAGTTTGCTTTTTAAGATTCGCTTATCATCCTGTAGGATTAGTTTGACTTTAAGTTACTTCCTCCTTTACCAACCAAAAATGAACTCTTGGCTCTCAAGAGAGGTTCTGCTCTGCTAATACAGTATTTAACAAAGTAGATGCAGTAGATTCATTTTTATCTTGTGACTTTCTGTTTGAGGACAGCAGTGAAGCTGTAATTTAAATAAGAAAGGTCATGTTAGGGTGCCATGATAGGAATGTAAATGCAAAAGGACCATAGGAAGAATTCTGGGAAAACAAATGTTTTCTTGACAGGCTTATTCTTTAGGAGAAGATGGCTGGGGTAGAGTATTTGTGGAGGGTGTGCATGGCTTTTTAGCAAAACCACAGGTTTGCTGCTTCTTGTCAATTTGCTAGTGGATTATACTTTTAAAAAGTGGTAAAAGCACTTTTAAACATATTTTTATTTCAACATATTAGAAGTTTTTAGCATATTAGACGTCATCGCTGTATGATAAATTTCAACTTGTTTTCCCATTAACTGCTAAACAGCAAAGAAAAATAAAACCTAAGGAAAAAATTGGTCTGAGATGTTACATGATTGCTTCTCTTCCAGACAGTCCTTTGGGCTAAGAGTTATTGGTGGTATTGTGCTGCTCTAAAGAATTTTCATACCACTTTCATATTCCAGTGGAAAAATCAGTATTCACAGTATAGAGAAATCTTCTGTTTTCATGAGATACTAGTTTTGGTGTCTTCTAAAGGAATAATAGTTATTAAATAAGTACAATATTAAGTAGGATGTAAGCTTCATTTTACTAGTGTTAAGCATCCCAAACAATAATATGCTCAAGTCTTTTTTGCAGGAAAGATTTTCTTTCTTGTAACATTGACTTCAAAGGATCATCTCAGTTAGTGGTGTTGTTTTGCATGCTGAAACATGATAGGCTCTTTCTAGAGAATGTAACAACTTTTCTTTATATCTTCCAAGATTGTTCTGACATATTGACAAGTGATTTTTTTAAAATGAAAGATGAATGCAAACATGTTAAGTTTTGAAAAAGCTACTAAATTCAGGTGTTTTGAAAAACATCTAAGTGTAATTTGTGTTAGCAAATGTAGTTACGGGTCCCTGTACTACTCGAGCAGCAATTTTTTTTCCTTTAGAAGGAACATGTGACAACTTTTCCCCAGTCTTTAAGTTGTTATAGGGAAAGCAAGTTTCTATCAGTAGTTAATCACCCAATACAATGTGAATGTATCAATATATTCATGTACTGTGGAATGTGGCCTCCATATTTGGCTCTGTTTATGAACTTCTGTGGCTTTTGATGATGGCCTTTTGTGCTGTACATCTTGAGTCACATAATGAGTCATTGCATCTCCTGATACGTGGTGTTGGCATATATTCCATTAAATGAGGTTGCTAGTAACATTCTGTGCAGTAAAATTTGCTACACAGAATTTCTTTACAAAGTAGATTTTTTCCCCCTCCATTCTTTCTTTCTTTCTGGGTAAGTTTGGAATAACAAGATCTGTAAGTGAATGTAGACTGGAAGAACATAACAAGGCTGTAAGTATAACATCCAAACTAGTCAAAGTCAAGTTCCACCCTGAAACTGAATAATACTGATTGAAATTGCAGAAGAGAATGCTTTTGAAAGGAGAAAGTGCACCAAATGCAAACCACTCTGTCAGCTACTGTTGCTGGAATAAACTGCATGCTCTGCATGGACTTCAGGAAAGCTCCAGATAAACCAATTGCAACAAGCCATATCAAATACCCCATTTCTGCTGACTTTTTTTTTTTTTTAACACTCTAGCTCTGGAGCTTTTGTGTTTGAAGGGGAAAGGTTTAGACATTAGGGGTTTAATAGCATTTAAGGGATAACTGACACAAAGACATTTATTTGGAAAGGTGATTGCCAGCTTTTGTTTGCGGTATTATATCCTGTGTGCATGTAGTTAGAACTTCTCCATTCCATAGAAGTAAATATTCTTCCTCATTCCTATACAAAGAGTAATGATGCTAATCAAAGGGAGCTGTTGAATTCTGTTAGCTACAGTGCAAAATAAAGGGTCAATTTAAAGAGGAAAAAGCCATTCTAGATCAGAAAGGACACTTGGAACCTAAAAGAAACTGGACTGTGCTACAGTAAATAAGAATTAAGTTTTTGAACTCTCAGCGTTCCCAGTTGCCTGTGTGAACATCACAAGAAAGGTTTATATTAGTAGGTCTGATGGAAACTACATTTTGTGACAGATTTCAGGGGAGTTAAATGGAACATGATGTGTGTGATAGACTACCAAGCTGCATTAACAAAAGAAAATAAAATGTTGAGGCATAGAATTGCTTTGGTTTAACTGCTTTTAATAATAGAATATTAATTATTGGAAAATTAGGGTACAGGAAGAAATAGACTTTTTATCATTGAGTTTTCATTGATAATTCTCATAAGACAAATTCAGGAGACTCTTACAGACTGATCTAGAAGCACTTAAAATGCAGTGATGGTGAAAAAGCTAGATGTGGAAAATGTTTCAATGCAGTTATAAAATTACATGGTTTATGATTAATTAATTTTCATCAGAATTTAAAGTTGCTGCCATAAGGAGGTATAGCTAGAAAAAACAAGAAAAACCTGATGTGTAGGAGAGATTTTACTCAGTTTAGAACAAATTCTGCTAATGAATGTATGTATATGTGTATATGTCCTGAATGCTTTCAAAGTAGTAGTCGAAAACAACAGGCATATGAAACATTTTCCTTATTCTTTGCCTTTTCTCATTCTTCTCCTAAGAATCAATAATTTGGAAATTCAAAGGAAAGAAAGAGTACTTTTTTGTCAGATATATGTAGCCTATAAACAGACCACTAAAAGTTTAAAAAACAACCATTCCAATCTTCAAGAACAAAATTTTTAATTTAAAACATTAATATTTATAGGTTTCTTGCTCAAGAATTCATTTAAGTTCTAGAAGCAATTAATTTTCTAAAGAGATCTTACGAAAGCACAGCATGGGAGGTATAAATAACTCGGGTGCTTCTGCCCATCAGGCACAGCTGGCATGTGATTTGGGGATATTTTCAACTTTATTTTATGAAGTTTTCTTTGCAGATAACTGGTACAGACAAGAATGGTGGTCTAGAAAGAAGCATGAATGCCTTAAGCCCTTGCAAATCAATGCTAACTAATGGATATTTGAAAGAATTGTTAGATTCACAGTGCTATCAGTGTGGTGTAAGTAGTTCATTTTCTTCCTTTTGCTGCTTTTATGCATCATCCCTGTTTGCTGCCTTTGTTCACGCTGCTGAACTAGAACTGAAGATCTGCAGGTTAGGAGCAGTGATGTTTGTGAGGGTGCCAGGGTCAGTGGTCAGTAACAACTCAGCAGCTCTTAATGCAGCCCATGTTTGGCTTAGCAAATCGCGTGTCTGGCATCTCAGTGGAAACCTGCCTCCTTTTTCTCTCCAACATCTTGCTTTGTGCTGGCTGTCAGCAGGACATAGCAGCTGGGCCAAGTATCGCCAGATTTTTGCTGTTCTTTCAGCTACAAATGAGGTCTTGTCCCAAAAAAAAAGAGAGGCTGGCAACTAGCACTTTGTTTTTAAGCCAGCAAAGTGAAGAAAGAAGGAAAGAAAGAAGGAAGGAAAGAAGGAAGGAAAGAAAGAAAGAAAGAAAGAAAGAAGGAAAGAAAGAAAGAAATAAGCTAACACAGGTGTACTGAGGTTTGGCTGAGAAGTTCAAAGTTTTTTTGATAGCTGTTTGAACACTGTGTCCAGAAACTCATGGTAGGCTAAGCTGGGGAATACTAAGGTGGAGTCACATTGTTCTGCTTGTAGGGTTATTTTAATCTTTGAATGTGTCTCTCTCTTCGGAAAGTAATTGGCTAGGAAAAAAAACCTAGGAGGAACTCAAAATCTAGAAATAGCCTAGCAGAAGTGCATGGGTGAGAAGGATTTTGCAGAATTTTTTTCTTACCTTTTTCTTCTTAAATAACTATCAAAAAACTCTGAAAGAGTACTTCAAGTTATAATTTTTCTTCCCTAGGAAAAAGTGTATCACTAATTGTAAAAGAACTGCCTTAAGAAAACTACGGGCAAACCCAAGTTTCACAAATATGGCAAAAGGTGACCAAAAGGAAAGTGATTTCACTGTTAGAAGTTTTCCTAATATCTACTGCTATAGTATTGTTCAGAGGTTTATTTTAATAATTTTACTTACATATTTAATTTGAATTTATAGTTCATGCCTACCTTTAATGGCCACGTTATCCCTAAGGACATTACTGTAACTGGGAAAGTGGAGTGCTCATCTTGGAGAAGACAAGAAAACAAGAACATAATGTGTTTAATCAAGCAGGGGAGAGGATGGCAGGACAGAGCCCTGTGAGGTCCTTGTAATTGGTTCTATATGATTTGAAGGAAACCCATAGGATTTCACTATCTAAAACGTGGTTAAAATGTGAGTTATGCTACCACTGAGCACAAAAACTTTTTGAAGTGTATTGACCTGAAGTTCAGCATCACTAAAAGTCAATCTAGCTGTGCCAAACTGGTGTCTTGCTGTAGATGCAAGCCTTTAAAACAAAAATAAAAAAACTGTATACACTGTGCTTCTTATTCCGAAAACAGGAGGAAGTGCTGTGTCCTTGATTAACTTTCATTTAGATACTGTTTTTTTAGCATATATTCTTGCACATTTTTAGTTTTTTCTCAAGCTTTTGTATCTTTTCTTGCTGACTTCTGCTGAGATGCTTTACCTAATGGTGCTGAGAAAAATGATGTTAAGTCCTTGAGAATTGCTTGCAGTTTTAAGACTGAGGTTACTAAGACTGGCTGCCAGAAAGTGATTGTGAATGTTGGATAGTTTTAGCCGTTTGGGGACTGAGAAAGGTGAAAGAGACCTGTGAAGTGCACCTGTGCCATCCTGCCATGATTAAAACATCTCGGTGTTCTATGGTGGTGTTAATATGCGACCACACAACGTTAAATACCACACCCCGAGGGAAAAAGATGAGCGATGAGCTCTGGATGTGAATTTCTGGATCACATTTCCAGGTCACTGGCCAAGAGTGCAGCTTGGCAGAGACCAGAGCTCGTTATCATTTCGTGGTTTGCATTTGGTCTCCTTCCAGGTGTCAGGACTGGAGCTCTCCCTGCTTTGAGGCCCTAAGCCCCGACTGAGCTGCGCAGTCCCACTGTGGCCAAACTCCATCTCTGCTTCTGTTCCCCCCAGGAGCTGGTCGGTTCTTCATCTCATCTGTGTTTTATTCCTGGAGAGTGATTGATGAGGAAATGTTTTATTAGAGTAGATGCAGAATTTGCCTGTGTAACCTCAGTATACTGAGGAAGCTTGTGCTCCGAAACCTTGATCAGACAGTCTGAGATTTCCAGGGTTAAGTGGGAATAACTGGACAATGCATAATATCAGTTGTGTTAATAGTACACGTGAGCAACAATGAAGGAAGTATTGCTCCATTTAAAAAAAATAATGCTGCCAATATATTTATATATTGCAACTTGGGAAATGGCAGCATTGACTACCTGTCTGTAGTAATTCTGGTCAGAAACCAAAGTGACCTAATTTTTTTTTAATCATGTAGCAGTAATAAGGAGCCCTACAGATTATCAGACTATTATTTGCTTCGTGATATCCTCTACTAGGAAATTTCACTCTGTCTTCCTAAAGAGGGATGAACACTGGGGAATTTTTAAAGTAGAAACTTAATAGCTTCTTTTATTTTTCCTGTGTATTCCTCATTCTTATATTTGTCATGAACTGTGTAGTCTTCTAAAGATCATTCAAGTACTGCTGTTACTGGCCAGCCATAGTTGGTGTCAGCACATGCATGCTTATTTCCTCTTCAAGCCTGGAAACCCGGTAGTATCTGAATGACTGCAGATCTCAATGTAGCTATCACACAGTTGTCTCACCTCCTTACAGGCTGCTCTCTTCAAAATATGAATTTATGTATAAACATGTTTTTATTCCTGTCCATCAGCTTGTCGGCCAGAGTATCTGTTACTTTGCTGATAGACTGTGGATGTTTTCCATGTCTTCCTGCACAAATACAAAACCTACTATTTATTTTTTTACTGCAAAACTGTGTAGGAAATGCTGTTGCGACATTGTATAAGCCACGTAGCAGATGTAAATGTGATGAGATCTTGTAAGAAGGAAAGCAGGTGTTATTTAAAATGTGAACTGAGGGGAGCAAAGCCTATGTTTCCAAGAGGTCTGCTCAGCAGCCAGGCACTAGGACAGGGGTACTCAAGGTGTCTGTCCAGCAGAAAGGCACCACAATGCTTGTGTCAGGCTATTACATCTGTAAACTATGGTCATGGTATGGGAGCCAAGAATGCCAGGTGTAAAGTTCTCCACATGTCCTGGGCTCCTTTTCAGTTGGCAACAGATTTAGGAGCAGTGTTTTTGGAGTTGTCACTATTCAGTGCGCCCATCCTGTCCCACTTCTGTGAGTCATTGCATGATTCTTTGTCTCCAGATCTGGGTGTGTTGTGAAACTGCAGGTGAGTGCAGGGGGATCTCTGTACCCACTCAGCCAGCTGTTGTTTATGCAGGCCATGCTGAAAGCCCCACATTCCCTGGTGCCTCCACAGCCAGAACTTCCTATTCATACCAGGCTCAGCCTCTCAGTTCCAATTCTCTGCAATGCTTTCTAGAGCTTAAAAGAATGTATTGAAACCACATGAAGGTTCCTACTGTGGAGAGACCAAACTGCTTTTTGAAGTAAATTAGAATCGGATAAAAACTTAAAATGAAAATTGAGAAAGGTGGGAAAAAAAAAAAGGTGGGTTTTTTTCCCCCCTTACGATACCAATACATGCAGTGCAAATCTTTTAAATGACCAATTTAGCCATGTATTTTGGAGTTCTGTGGACAAGCATGTGACAGCTTTATTTTTTATTTCAGATGTGACTAGTCTCCTCCCATGGAACTGACAAAGAATCTGTTAACTCTGAAACCTTGGTGTGTTTATTATGGTGGCTAAGAATAGCTCTGCATAGCACTGAGTATTGTCTTCTTATAGAAGTCCAGTTTGAATGCTGGCTCTGTACATGCTGGCTGGTTTTTTTTTTGCCAGGTTTGTGCTATGCCCTTGTGCTTCATCTGAGCACTTAAAGACCTGAAGGCTGTCATCTGTTTCCCTAAGGAATTGCACCAACTTGGGATTCTTCCTAATTTAATTTACTTTTATTTGCAGAAAGCACAGATAAATTTAGTCAGAAAGACTGATTAGAAATACAAGTGTCTCATGCTGTTCTTAAAAAAAAAAAAAGCTAACTAGGGTCTCATGTGAACTCAGCACTACCTTTTGCTGTCAAAGACTTAAAAAGCACTGAGAAACCTCAAAAAACAATACCCACACTAAGCCACATATGCAAAGCAAATTTGGATAAGTGTTCTAGTGAACAATCCTAAATTTTCTATATATTTGTTAATTTTTGTATTCATCCAACTTTTTTCCCCAAGAAAATAGATATACCAGACTATCAATAAATTAATCAGCTGACGCTGCTAATTTTTTGTAGAATTTGGTGAATGAAAGGACTTGGCTCAGAAGAGCACATTCGATAAACAGGAAAAACACAGATAACTGACTACACCTAATTTAAAAACAGAACTTACAACAGCATAATAAGATATGTGTATGCCTTCACAAGGAAATTTGTGCTGTAGCTCAAAAATAGTCAGTCTCTCCTATGTGCTAAGAACTCTTTGGTAATATCTACTAGGAACTGAAACCCACTGGAATTAAATTTTCAGGAGAGCTGATGCCCTGAGCGCAGGGCAGAAAATTTCATTCAGGGAAATGATCAAGGTTTTTTTGTTTTTACAGTTAAATTTAGGCAGTTACCTAGATGTGAAAAGAAAAAGGTTTTGTTTTTTTTTTTTTTATTCCTCAGCAAAATTACTGTAAGAATGTGCTTTTGAAAATGTTGATTTCACTTCTATTTTTCTGCCTATGACATGTTTGTGTTAAATGTGGCAGATTGAGTTAGTCTAGTTTATTTTCCTTTTCAGCTCATATGTTCATATAGGGGATTACCAGGCAAAACTGACAGAATCAGAGCGTAGAACAGTTGTACTTTTCTGAAATTGCTATTTAATGCATGAGACATTTTCTATCCCAAATTTGTGTATGCTTAAGCATATTTCAACCCTCAGTTGTATTTGTTTGTTTATTCTCTTGTTTGCTTTTTTTAAATCCTTATGTCTATATACCGAACACTTCAATTTTCAAAACATACCTTGGTATCAGAAATACTATTACAATATTTCTGAGCACTTCACAAGACAGTTATTTACTAAGACATGGCTGTGCTCTGTAAGTCGACCCAGTCTGGGCTAATGTTTTGGGTTTGGGGTTTTTTCTGTGTTTTTTAACGATACATCATTTGATGTTCTTGATTACTTTATAACTGATGTTCCAGAGTCCTTTTCCAAAATAGTCCTTTAGAGCAAAACTGCCAGCATTCATTACTTTCTTGCATTTGCTCAGGAAAGGTATCAATTTGACATTAATGGGGATAATTGAGGATAATGAGCATAATGAGGATAATGAGGAAAAGTATTTTCCTCTTTGAACTGGGAGCTGGAATTGCCCTCTTCTCACAAGGAAAGAATAAGCAGGCAGTGAAGGGAGAGAAGGTTAAACAAACTACCTTGGGTTGTGCTCTGCGAAAGACCTCTGTGCAAAAGCTGCTGGCTTCTGGCACAATCTGTTTGAAAATAAGATGAAGCATAAATTAGTTGAGCATGTGGACATTGTTTTTTCTTCAAGTGCAGTGGACCAATAGGGTTTTTAATATCCTTAAGTCTGCAAACCGAGGATGTGAAATTTTGTTTTTCCAGAGAACTGTGGATTAGCCAAGTTGAGATAAGATATTTAAGTTTTTGTTTGCTTGTTAACAAAGACATTCCTGTGGTCGCTTTAACCTTGTTACAGGATGCATTTTTTATGTGGTGTATATGTATCTTTTAATATATTGAAAGGAAATAAAACATCATCACAGGTGATATGTTTGCAGTGACAACTGCTAGAGTGGAGTCTGTGCAGCCTGTATTAATGTGTATTCCTTTGCTGCTATATCCTTGCATTAGTTTTAGGTTTTTAAATGCTACTTCTTAAAACTTTAGATTTAGTTTGTGCTTTTCTTTCTCTTTGTGTAGTTAGCATACCATGGAAATGAATTCTTTATTCAGAATAGGTTCACTCTTATCATTGCAGTGGAAATGTGTGCTTCCTTAACTTACAGAACAGTGTATAAGGAAAGCTGCAACAAACCCTAGTGAATAAAAATCTCTTTCCTATTCTTCCTCCTCTTTCACTCCTCAGGCCTGACTAGTGTATCTTTCCACTGCTGCCTTTGCCTCCCTTCTGCTTTTTAGTTTAACCTTAGCCAAGCACTGTTATGCTGTTACTGCCTTTGGTAGCTCATGCTTGACATAAGATTCAGAGCATCAGTGTGTTTCTTGCCTGGTGCAGTCTTCAATTTGATGGCAAAAGTGGGTTTCTCTCGTAGCAGTAGAATGTTCTGCTCTCTGCCCCACTTTCCTCTCCCCATGGGCTGAGCAGAGCACACTTCCTGTGCCAATCAGAAATGTCATGAGTGCATGCAAATTTATCAGTGCCCCTTTCCCTGTTGCTTGGAAAGTTGACCATCAGTATGTCAAATGGGCTCTCAAATGGGAGTCCAGGCGCCAGGAGAGGGCATGATGAGAAACTAAACTGCCCTCAGCAAGCTTAAATTTGCTCTGTAGGAATCTGCATCCCCCTTGGAAACGTCTTCTAAGTAATAAAAATCTCCAGAACTGAAGGAGAAATAACGCTAATGAGTTATGGCCTCTCAGCCATCACATGAATGCACATGCCATCTAAAAGCGTGGTAACTGACTGCTGTGGTGGTGTCCCTGAACTTAGAGGCCCCCATGAAAAGCAGGCAATACTACTGGCTCAGACTTAGTTGGGGGGTCAGTTTACATTTTCCAAATTGCAGGTGGATCAGAAGAACTAACAGAATAAGTCAATGTTATTCAATTCTGTCTCTGCTCTCATATTCAGTGGGAAGTTGATGTCTTTGTTCCTGTTGCAGAAATAAAGTTAAATAAAAAATTAGCATCAGATACTGCCCTTTAAAATTAATGCTGTAAGCTTTTTTTTTTGGCAAGTAATGATACTGGAATATAATTGCTTCTGTGTTTGCATCATTTATGAAAGTATGACTTGCAATGCCGTAGAATCCTAATGCTAATGAGGATAGGAAGTAAAGAAACAAGTTTAGGGGTTTTTTTTTATACTTATGTGGTTATTCTTTTGAGGGAACGCAACATTTGTAAATGAGTGAATGCTGATAGTTATATATGCTCATTTGTTAAAGTTCAGAGTTTTGAAGGAAGCTGAGATACCCGGATGGATACCTACGTTCTTCACTTGTGCAAAGTAGTCTGACTGTTAGGGGAATGTTAGGTCTTCAGGAGGTCTACTGGGAAAGGAGACTGTAGGTACCACATGTGTGCTTGGGGTGGTATTGTTTCTCTAAGAAGTTTGCAACTTGATTACAGAACTGTTTTTGATCAGAAACTCATATATTGAATTGAAGGCTACAGTTGTATAAAATGTCAGGAGCATTTCTGAAAACTACTATGGGGAATTTAATTTATAGCCCTGAACCTTTACATTCCTGCTATTATTCTGTTTCCAAATGTATGGATATGTTTAGGTAATGGACAGGTGAGACTTAACCTTTACATTCTTTGAAGCTCTTGCATGAGAGCAGCTTTCTGACAGTGAAACAAAGCATGTTAAATAAATTAATAGTTTGGAAGTATGCTATTAATTAAATCTCACTGATTTCTATGTAAGAGTTTCTGTGAAATTAAAAATACTACTTTTAATTAAAGTATTTTATCTGAAAAGGTTTTCTATTCTGGCAGTTGTTCTAGAAAAAGAATTACATAAACTATATTTTTAATGATCTGACATTTTAATGGCCAGGATATCCTGATGGCATGCCGTAATCAAGAATGACGGGGCAGGACTTGAGACAATTGAGTTCAAACTGATTTCCTCTTCCCCCTCCAGTTTTTGTGGTCTATTGCATTGTTTTCCACTGTGTATGGTTTGCTCTTTTGGCATCTTGTGCTATCAAAATTACTTTTTAGTTTTTCTTTTTTTTCCTGTCTGATAATAATCTACATGCATGGTCTGCTATACAAGGCTCTGTAAAATAAGTCACAAAATGAGTTGTACTTCTTGCATATGCTTGTAGAAATTTCAGCCAATATTTCCCATCTATTCCTAGCTGTTGTGTTGTTGAGGATTTTTTTTTAAAGGTATGTAAAACTTACCTTATAATTATATTTGATTTTTTCAAATTAGTATTTAATTTTGAATTTCCTGTTTGCCGTGGTGGTTAGTTGTACCATAGGTGGGACATACTTTCTTGCTGTAAGACACTACATTAGAATTACACAGCATTAGAGATCAGATGATCTTCAGCAGTATCTTATACTACAGTAGAAGCTGTAACTTCTAGCAGCCTTTGATGCTGTCAAATCCAACATTCTCAGTGGACAGAGGGAGCCCAGTAACAACTAACAATCCATTTCTGACTACCACCCTGGATATCCTCCGACTTAGCCTGGTCAGATCTGGCCTCCTTTTCAACCAATAAATTTCTTAATATAGTTATTTGTGTGCTCTAAAATAAAATAAAAGAAAATAAAAAAATACTCATCCATCTGATTTAGTTGATTGTACCTTCTGTACGTGGCTGTTGTTTGTGCTGTTCAGTCACAGTTCTGTAGAGAACCAGGTGCTTGCCGTACAGTATGAGGATAGAGGCTTAGGAAGACTGTTCAGTGCAATTGCTACTCCTCTCCTATGTATAAAGATGAGAGAATGACTGCCACAGTCCATAATGGCAAAGCCAGTAGGACTTACTTGGAGAAATTTGTAGCCCAGTTTCTCTCTTCTCATGTGTCTGAGTTTACACAAAGAAAGTATTTAAAAATAATTTCTCTGGTTTTCTTTCTAATCCATTTTATCTTTCTATCTGTTCTAGAGTTTCAGGAAAGAAGTCCTATACCTATTTTATTTTTGACTTTTCAAAGTAGAGAAGGGACTATATGAGATGAAGTCCCATACAGGAATTAGAGTATTTGCTGGTTAGAGTTTGCTCAGCCATTAAAGCAGACAAGAGGAATGTCTTGTTCTCTTAATAATGCTTCCTCAAAGAGTGTCTGAATATTAGTGGAAAAAAGGGGAAAAGGAGCAATGTGACTGAGAACATAGCAAAAAGTCTCCAGAGGATTATGGTGATGGAGAGTTTAGAAGGGAAAAAGACCTTTCAAGGACTTTTTGGTGTTTGATGCACACGGAATTCACTTCATACATCTCATGAAATGGTTATAGGTGCGGAAAAGATGCTGGAGAAATTTTCTTCTAAACTGAAATATTTGTGGTTTTTTTTGTTTGGGTTTTTTTTTATTACTATAAAAACATCACTTTTAAGTTTGATGCAATATTACTTCTGTTTTGCTCTTTCTCTTGTGGGAGACTGTTTGGTTGCATTTATAGAAATATATGCAAAATGAAAATCTAAAAATCACATTTTAAGAATGAAAGTACCAGAGATATTAATAGCAGTGGAGAAAAAGACTACTGAATCTCTGGAAGGACTAAATTACTTACAGGGCAAAGCTGGAAATTTCAGGATCATTTGTAGCAGCCAAGGGATTACAAGGGATGGTAATCTGGAACAGATACCTAGGAAACCAGGTATTTCCAGACAAGGTTTTATGTCTTAGAATTTCTGTTGTGTCTTTGTGTGGGCAAGAAGTAATGTTTCTATTACCATTCTTGCCTGTGTGTTCAGAGGCTTTGAGAGCAGAAAACAAGCTTCATCTGAGTACCTGTAACTAGACAAATTTACAGCTGTACTCTCAGTTGAGTCAACTTTTCCTAAAGAAAGAATATTCCTATTTGCTGGAGGTAGAAAAATAATCTTTGTGATAAAACTTACAAGATTTTCTGTGAAGATATTGTTCTGTGGGGCTGTTTTTAGTCCAAATGAAAGCTCAGCTGTCCTAGCACCAGTTCCCACAATAAACTCAGAAATACTTTCTATATTCTCTCCCAGGCTGTCCTTCATGTTACAGCCATATGGTTAATTAACTATTTGTTGAAATGAATTTATCATCTGTTTATTGGTGCAGCATTAATTTATATTTCTGTGTCTCAGAGTTTGGCTTAAATTAAACATATCTGAAACTCCTTAGATAAGTTGCTAATAGGGAAGTGTTTCTACTGCAGAAGTAAAATGTGAGTTCCGATTTAGACGTGGAGGGGAAGTTATCGATACACATAAAACTTCCTCTCACTGAAAGATTTGACTTGGCTTTACAAACTTTACACTGAACCGTACCACTGAACGAAGCCACTTGTAAACCTGTTTCTACCTCACAGGTAGGTAATCCATTCATCTTATCATCATGTGACATATCATAAATGCCTGACAGAAGTACCAGCTACTGGTACTGATTATTGCTGGTTATTTAATTATTTCCATGGAAGTCACTTAAAACCAGTAAAGAATCGAGAGAGGTGAGGTAAGAATTTGCACTCTGGGCTTAGTCCATGTGACCTGTTAATGAGATAATAGTTCTTCTTTGCATGTTGTGTAATTCGACACACGCATGAAGTCAAAATCTTTGTTAAGCATCTTCCAAAGAAAATTCACTTTATACTGCCAACACAGAGAAAGAGAGAATTCCATAGCTGCTGTTGCTGGATGTGTTAGTTGTGTAGTCTGTATTGAAAATAATAGGAAGTTTGTGCATTAAAACTATGTATCCAGACTAAGGTATGAGGAACGGGAGAACGAGCAGGTTTGTTTTCTTGATCATGTATATTGTAATATACTCAAACTGATTTCAGTTTCTATTACTGTGTTTGTATTTGTGGTGTTACCAATCAGTTCATGTGTATTATATAAAGCAAAGGAATACTTAGATATCACACTCTATGAAAATGTGTGTACAGTGGCCTTTAATGGATACTTAATTTCTTTGTCAAAGACTGTGAATTTTGTTCATATTATTTAGGTTATCTTGTAAAGTGACGTTATTCTGGTGTCAGGAGGCTGCTGTGCCTCTTCCCTGGAATTGAGTGTTTCATACCAGTATCAAGATTAGTATTCATATTAGGTATGGAGCTTTTTAAGGGCCTCATAAGAATGCCTCAAAAAAAGGCATCTAGCAGAAACTTGATTTCTTGGCCCACCTAAACTTATTATTGAGAATAATTTACTTAATCAGAACACTATTTATATTAAACCTGATGTGCTTAAAATGAGTATATATTTTATGAGTTTGCTTTATTTTTCTCTTTTATTGTATCAAGCAGCACAGTTTAAGATTAGAAACGTCTTGCTGGTAAATAAGTGTTGATTAAATAAGGGAAAACCTGGATAAATGCAGCATAATGCAGAAGTGTCCACTAATTCTGCAGAGACTGCCGAGTCCGGCACCTGTGTGATGTTGTTGAGCCAAGGAACCAGCCACGTGTGCCACCATACTGGCTGTGCATGACTTCAGCAGGGATTCAGTACAGCTGGAGCAAGTAAGGCAGGAATAAATCCTGCTTTCAGACAGGCTTCATGCACTATCAGTAGTGCTGCATAGTTTGAACAAAAAGCAGTGAAGAAGGCCTGGTTGTCTGCTGTGCCGTCACATGCTTCAGCAGCCCAGGTAAGCTGTATCCTCCCATCACTACTGTGAAAGCAAATCCAAGAGATTTAAGTGAGGAACAGCTCTTTCTTTGTATTTGCTTATAGGTTGGAGGCTAAGATCTAGAATGTGGGCCTGTTATTAGAGCAATGTATGTTGAATTTTGTTGGGTTCATGAAGCTGTTCACTGTTCCTTTCAGTCAAGTCATAAGACCTTCATTTCCACTGGTAGGAGCAAGCAGACTTCGGAAACAGTAGAAACCTGATGATCAACAGGAATTTCAGAATTGTGAAATAATGACAAATTTATTAAAGAAGTTGCTCTGAAAAACAGGGCTCTGATCAGGGACATGGGAAACTTAGGTTTAACATTTGGGATCTATTTGTAATTTGTTGGGATGGTTCTGGATAGACTGCCATCTCTTTTGAACATTGACATCCTTTTTAGGAAAAAAATATTCTTTTGGTTAAATGACTAAAGAGTTGTTGTGAAACACTCTAGCAATCACTACAAACAAGTTTCTGTGTATATTAATATGATTTCTATGAGGCAGGATAAAATGTTCAGGATGTTATCAGAGTGGAAGGCAAGGAGCTTAATTAAAATTCCTTTATGTAACCACATGTAATATTTTTAGTCTTTGAAAGTTTTTGTATTGTCATTTGGACATGCAAACCTTGTTCTGCAGCAAGTGTCACAGGAAATATAAAGTACCTGTGAAAGTACACATGCTGCAAAAATAACAGTAAAAGGCTTAATTGCTAAATGTGAGCTATGTAAAATTATCTACTACTTTAGCAATTAATTTAAAATAGCAACCAAGAATGTAATCTGCTTGATGAAAACTGCAGAGGCCTCTCAAGATTGTGTTGAGCATGCTTATTTTATAGTTGGATACTTTATTTTAAAAATCTATAAAGTAATTCCAGATGCGTTTTCAGGTGTCTGGAAAGAGGGGAGATAGATACCTGGTGGAAGTTTTACTTCAGTCCAACCATTCCCACTTCCTGAGACACAGCAGCAACTGAACCCAAATTTCACTAAAAGCAAAAAGTATGAAAACCTTGAGAGAAAAGGACATACGAAGTGCCAACACTTGGCTAAGTGTAAAGTAGTACCCAAAAAATGTCTGAAAGCTAAAAATGATAACTTTATATTAGCCATGATGTAAAATGGACTCATCAACTGTCACTGGCTGGGGTGCATTTGTTACCATTCTGCTTTGTGTGTTTGAACCCTGAAGAGTCTCATTGGTAAATATATAAACTTTATATCCTCAAGTACTTGATGTATTTGGGCTATGCAGAGAGAAACAGGATGATAAACTAGCAGCATTCTTTACTATCAACTTGGGTATTAAGTAACTTTTCCTATTCTAGACACTTGTGTTTAACATGAAACAACTTTGTTCCTCATTTAGCATATTCAGGGCGTGTTGCCTTTTGACCTAGGAGTGTGTTGTCTGTCTAATTATCCTTTGTATTGTTTTACTGTTCCTTGCAACTATCCAAACAATTTGGTGTGGCCGTAGCAACCAAACAATACTGTTTAACAAAGATTTCCTTGCATTGCTCCCAGATTTCCCACGTAGCAGTAGCTCACATCAGAGCAAACAAACAGGATATTGTTTCAAGTGAATAATGTTCACTGTTTTCAAGCAATTTATGAAAGCAGTTTTTTAGTTTTGAAGTGTTGCAAGTTGTACGGTTTCTGGTTCCAGATCTCGTCTGAAGTTCTGTAGAATGCTTCATGTTTTGAAGCTTCCAAATGATGTTTGAGACTTACATTTTCTCTGGCAGCTAAGAGTAAAGAATGGCTTATGCTTTGATGGCGAAGAATAGCAGAAAAAATAATTTAATCCTGTCCTGCAATGACATTTTTTTTCCATTAAGCATATTTAAAATCCATATACATCCTTCCTACAATGTTATTGATTTCAAATTCACAAGTAAATGAATCCCACTGAACATAATTATACCAGATAATAATGTTTGACCTAGTTAAGAAATCCAAGAATAGATTTTGACTTTTCTTTAACAAACTCATAAATTTTCTTATTAAACAGTTGAGCTCCCTCTCCATTTTCCCTCCTACATATTTGATTTCTGTGTGTATTTAACTAAATTACTGATTTTACAAAGCAGATAAAACCATGGACATTGTCATATGCAAGATAAGAGTCTTGATGCTAATGTCAGCCATTAGTGCTGTCATGAATTATAGTCCTCGGCAAGTTCAGGGATGAAAGTAAATCCTAATAATTTTTTCTGCCTTTTACATATGTTTACATTTTAGCAAAACTAAGGTATCTGTAATACTCTCATGGCAGTGTTTATAATTGCTTCAGTTTGACAGTTTTCTCTTGTGTTTCGGGGGGTAAGTTCATTGCCACCTAGAGAGTTTGTGCATGTGAACACAGAGGTTATAACATGAATGGCTGTATCGTAGCCTTGACTCTGCTTTGCTGCTGGAAGACTAAAAAGGCAAACCCTGTGCCTGCACTGACTCTGTGTGTGATGTGTTCCTTGGACAAATGATTGTGTCAAAATTAACCTGGCGAAGAAATTAATATGCATGCTGCTTTTCCAGTTCAGTTCTTTGCACAGCTGATTCTCTTGTGTTTGCTTGCACAGGAAGGGAGAGGGCTGGCTGGAAGGGGTTGCATCTCTTGACAGTACTGCAGTGTGAGCCATCCAAAGGGGGGGCTGTGTGAAACTATAGCCAGGGAGTGGGGTCCTTGCTAATGCTGGTGGATATAAGGCTCTCCTGGCACCACATTTCCTTGGCTGCATGGTCGTGACCTCTGCCTTGTACTGAAATTTCTGCAGCACGTACAGGAGCCAGTCTGGTTATAATCCAGTTGCTTCTTTTTTCTTGACAGCATTGGATTTTTGCCCAATTAATCTGTTTCCTATGGTTTTGCTTGAGCCTGAGGAGGGAATTTACCTGGGTTTAGATCAGTGAAGACAGCGCTGGGGTTTCATCCTTAGTGGGGGAAGCTGTTTTATAGCTTCAAAAGTTAACACACAAAGGTGGTTCCTTACTGAGGATTGAATTGCTAAACACGAAGTAAAGATAGCACTTTAAAGATGATCAGCTCTCAATGTTTCCCGATTCTTAAGTGACAGAGGCTTTATGAATGTGGTCTTTTAAAACCTGAAGACAGAAATGTATTACGTAAACACTCTATTAAGAATTGTCTACATAAGGCACATCTAAATATGGTTTGGGTTTAAGGAGCACAGTGGTCTTTCTCAGTTTCCCCAGAGAGCAAAAAGAGCTGGTTGAGTACCAGCTCCTCACTCTTCAGGAGCAGGAACTGGACCAGAGCTCTGACATGTTCAGTTCAGTCCAGACCATGTGACAGTTGTGGCATATCCAGCAAGTCTAGAATGAGCTGGAGCTGCTGTTTTGCTAAATTTCTTCTAACAAGACACAAGTAATGATATTCAAAAGGAGATTTAAACACTCCCATTTCTTTCCATCCTGTTAGCGTCAATATGTCTTTTAAAATAAGACAGTCCAACTTGTCTGTTGATTTGAAGAAAGCTTAAGCTTTCTTAGAAGCTCTCGTATTTAGGATAAAAGCACCTGCATATATTAGAAATATGTAGTGTCTCTTATGGTTCCTTATCTACTCAAATTTCTATTTTGTTTATCTGATGGAGGTGAAAGGAAAGTTGTTCAAAATCTGTATGTTACAGCATTCTTCTGTTTTACCTATCCCATGCTTGACATTTATGTTTGTTACCTGCTATAGCTAGGAAGGATGTATTTAGTCCTTCTTTTCACCTCATCTTAAACCTCTGTGCTCTTGTTCTTGACACATAATTAATCCCTCTCATTTTCTGGGCTTCCTTTGGAAACACTGGGGCTTAAAGGGTGGCAAGAGTAAGGATGCTGGAGACCATAGGCAATGTAAAGGCATATTTTTTGCAGTCCCTGTAATGTTTATGCTTCTGTACTGAAGGACGAGCCAATCATCAGATGTGGGATGAGAAAGAGTTTTGGCTTGTCACCTTCCTTTTGCAGCCTGCACTTTGTTCTTTTTCTTAATGCTTTTGTGTACTTGTATCTAGTGAGCTTCTACCATAGGCATCTAGATCATGGCTGTGTCTGTGATGTCCCATTGTGTCTGCTGTGCAAGACATGCTCTTCTCTGTCTTTTAAGGCCTCTTTTACTGAGATCAAAGTGCTGGATTGAAGTGTTAGAGGATGTTTAGAAATGTTTTATGACATGTGTAGAGTGTGCCTGTTGTTCTGGTGTTGCCCCAGCTCCTGGGAACTCAGTTTTGTGACCTTGTACAAGTCTTTCCAGCCTCAAAGAAAGGATAATGCAGTTTATGTTCAGGAAAAAAAAAATTTGCAGTACTTCAGCAAAACAGCAAGTTTTTACAATAGCATAGACATTAAAAGCAGGTCAGAACCTTATGCAAGGTAACATTCCTTTTGGATTAGAAGCTAAGGTAGTTGGGGGCATTCAGTTTTGATTCCTTCAGAATTGCTCACTTCACTAATGCATTTGATAAATGGATAAATGGATAATTTCAATGGAAGCTGCAGGAGTCTTTGTTACATTATGTAAAAGGTAACATTCTGAATTGATAGAAGATATAATGAAAGGTCAAGACTTAACTTGAGAAGATGTCAAGTACCAAAGGTTGGGTCTCTGTGTTTGGTCTCATGTTTTTTCATAAATGGGTTGAAAAAAAATTTGAGTAAAAGTTGAGGATAATATTTAGCTAAGAGGGTTTGCACATACAAAAACTGAGAAAGTGTAAAAAAAAGTTCAGGTTCAACAAAATAAACCAGATGCATCTCCTCAAACTTTGCCTGCAAAAAGCCTTAAAAAAGCTTACCTAAACAAATCACAAAATCTAACAGAATAAAACAGATGGGAACTAGTCTCCCTGCATGACTGTCTTAGGAAAATAAAATCTTAATATCAATAGATAAGAATTGTTAATATCAATTCCTAATATCAATTGAAAAATAACATCTGCAGTCGTGGAATTACACTAGGGAAATGTCAGACCTCCCTTGGTAGATCTGGGTCATTGTTAAGAGGTGTCAACAGTTATTTTGATATATAGTGTGCAAGACAGGAATTGTAATTATTTAGTTTTGTGGGTTAAACCTCTGTGTGTGAATTCTGAAACGTGATTTTCAGAACTGCAGTTCGTGTTGTTGGGAGCTTTCACAATAAATAAATTTTTTGGAGTGTTTAGGGAGAAAAATGGAATTAAAGGTGAATAACTATATATAAGGTTTGTATATGACAATTTCAGTATAAAAGCAAAAGCATTAATTCTTAGAAAATGACACGGATATATAGTGTTATTTGTATTGATTGTATTGATCATAAACATTTCTTTCAAGGAACAAGTTTTTAACGTGGGACTAGAAGATCCGTTAGCGTGACATATCTAAAAAGGGTTTTCATTCTTGTTAAGAAAATCAGCTTACTGACAAAAAGTGCCAAGGAAGAATTTCTCTTGAATGTATTTAGACACCAAATAGAAACATGAACTTCATGGATGAGCTATAAAGTGGAATCCAGCAATGCTTCTCATAATATAGGGGGATAATATTTTCCATTCAACTTCCTGGTTTTTAGTCATACATGAGCTGAAGGTACTATATGTTAACCATGGTCATTGTAGAGCATTTTATCAGTTACAGAAGTGACCTATATTGTAAACCCTTGTGCAACTTAAGAGTAGAAATTCTGACCTAACCAAAACAAACAAATTCTTGTTGTATATTACAATTAGTTGTTTCCTTCTGTTTTAGAGAATTTACTGTGTGAAAATGTGTATGTGATGAATGGGAAAGTACAGACTGACTGGCACCATGTTTAGAAGCTCTGTGTTTTTCTTGTTTTTTACCTACAGCCTCCGCACCACCCAGCAGAGTAAATAAACGCAGAGTTTCTCCAAGTGTTGTTTCCACCTGGGAAAAGAGAGGCATCATCATGTCTAACATTACTATTGACCCAGATGTGAAACCGGGCGAGTATGTCATCAAAAGCCTCTTTGCTGAATTTGCTGTTCAAGCTGAAAAGAAAATTGAACTTGTAATGGCTGAACCTTTGGTGAGTCCTTTTTTTTTTTCATAGTATCTCTCAAAACAGTCTTGTTTTTTTCTGAAATAGGCAGATTTATCATATGTGTGGTTACTGAAAAAAGTGTGTTCCCAGGTATTGTTGACTTTTCAAAGGGATTGCTTCCGGAATAAATGCACTTCTGCAAACTGGGTCGATACCTGATTTGTTTTATTGACTTGTGTCAAAACTGTTACCTAGTAGTTACTGGAAACAAGACCACTTAGTGTATCCCTAAGGTCTGTGAAGTTACAAAAGGAAACAGGAACAATAAAAAATGTTCCTTCATTAATACTGTGAAGTGTGTTTCCTGTTAGTGTTCTTTGAAGTAATATTTGGACAACATACTTTCAAGAAAAGATGCATTTGGTTTGTTTCTGAGGTAATGATGCTAACACCTGGAATGATACAGTAGTCCACATATATTGCAGATTAGGCAAAAAGGCAAAATTACATTGGTAACCCAGACCTTGTGGTCTTGAAAAAAATGGCTTTTTTTTTAATTTGGAAATTTCTGGGGGAAAAAAGAAACAAAACAGCACAACAAGCAAAACCAACTTCTTTTTTTTTTTAACCTGGAAATTCACTGTGCAGATGAGATGCTGTGGCTTGCAGAAGGCCAGCTCACAGAAATCTCCTGCTGGGAGCTGCTGCTTGCCAAAGTGATCATGTGCAGAAAGTGCATATGTGTGCCTTTGATCCCCAGTTCTGGAACTTAAGGAAAAAGTTTTCTTAGGAAGCAGTCTGAAAGAACACAAAAGTGGGGCTAAAACTACTGTTTTGTGGATTATGGAGTCATCTTCAACTACAACCAGTAATAGATAAGGAGCTGAGGAAAGTGAAACTTTGCTTTGTACCTATTCTTTATATATATGTCTGTGTGCACCAGGCAAGTGTACCACTTAAATATAACTTGCCCTTTTGTTTGTAGACGTCCAAAAAAGTCATGTATTCAGGAGGGTTTATAAAAAAGTGCAAAAACCTGGTAGCAGAAGGGACACACAAGTGATGGAAGATAAAACTGAGAGGAGAGCTGTAGTGGCAGTGATGCTGTGGGTGGAAAGGCTGGTAGGTCCACAGTCCATCTATGTGCATAATGCTGCTCCTCCTCATTTCTGTTCACTGCCTTACCAGACAGGGAGGGTAGTGCTTGGCCAGAGGGACAGACTGGATGTAGCTGAGATGAGCTGAAGAGGGCTTTTCCTACAGACACGGCTAGTTTGGAGTCAAATCTAACCAGAATAGTGGTAGCAAGGTAAATACAATAGCCCTGGAGTTCACTTGTGTTGCAAAACCTGTCCCTAGACCAGAGTAAATAAATCCTCTTGTCATCAATCTCATGTTGTGTTTCCATGCCCTACTGTTGACTGCTAATTAAACAAATGTTTTTAAATCTCTTAATCAGACAAAATTGAAACATCTCACCAGATTAAAAATTAGAAACCCCATGAAACTAATTAAATAGTTTGCTTTTCACAGAAGAGTGATTCCCAGCTCTGTGGCCTGGTGAGGTTTTATACTGATTGCATGAAGTCTACCTTAGTCAAGATCTTTTACTGATAAGAATCTGAAGTCAGTATTTTGTGTGTATACAGTGTCTATAAAATTCTTTTATATTGGTGAGTGAGAAGGACTGTATGGAAAACTATGTAGAAGGCTGTATGCAAATTAAGAGAGGTGACAAAAGCTATGGAAAAGTGAAACAACTTCAGGCTGTGTTACATAAAGAGGTAGAAGGGAATCCTTTGGTGTCCCACTGAAAGGAAATACTAAAGTATTGAAGCAGCTTTATTTCTGCATGTAGAATTTAAGTACTGAACATTCAGTTCTAGTGTATGAAATTTCAAAAGAAAGATAAAAAGGCTGGAAGAGCACCAGAAAAACACTGCTTGTGATTGGATAAAAGGCTTTAATGGAAGAGTGGAAAGCCCTTTATTATTTTAGTATGATTTGATTTTGTGGAATGACTTGGCTACAAACAAAAGTGTGGAGAATATATATAGGGTTACATAAATCTTTAATGAAGCTAGGCAGAAGTGAAGCTGTTTGAGAGAATTTAAAGCCAGACCAATCAAAATTAGGAGCTAGACACTTTTTAAAACTTGAACATGCTGGTAGGGGAGCAAAAATTAATTAAAATATACATTTTTTAAGTCACTGCAGATCAAGACAGCATCTGTGGGTGAGGGGTAGTATAATTTTTGTTGGATGTATGGATTACATTCAAAAGTAACTGACTTGTGATATGAAAAATTAACTGAATGGTTTCTCTGGCTGTGAATTTTACCTACCTTCTTCTTACTAATTTAATTAAGAGTTCTCTGTTTGCAAAACTGTGGTGCCTCAGCGTTTTCAAAGTTACAGACAGAGCTTATCAGCAAATGCTAAAAATAAATTATTAAATGAAAGCAGCAAGTGTAATGACAGGAAGGAAGATTATCCTTTTAGTGAATAAATAAAATAAAACCACTTTTTTTTTTAACCAGTTATGCTAAATCTTTTGCAGCAGTATATAGTGTTAAAGGAAAAAAGAGCCCAAGAGTGGTCTTGTAGCTTAAAAAATGCCTCCTTCTCAGTTGAGAGGGTTGGCATTGAGAAGTGACAGCAGCATTCCCCATATGTGACATAAACCATACCAGTTAAAAGGATTAGCGATAAACTCAATTATTTTGTCAAGCTGCATGTAAATATGGATGGTTAGAATTGAAGCAGAGAGTTTTAACATTGTTCCACCAAGTTGATAAACTGTTAACCTACTAAATTATAGCTGTCTCATATTGAAGTCAAATTTAACAAGAGTATTTAAGCCTGTTAGCAACACAAGTGATTTTATTCCGTTGTGGAAATACTGAACCTGGCTCAGACTAGCGCTGTACACTTTTGCAAGTCTTGTCTAGATGCTTTCAAAAGTATGTCTGACATAACATTTAGCACAGTACTCTACTTGCCCCTGGGGCAAGGATGCAGGCACTACCCAGCCCCTCTGGCTGCAGGAGGCAAGGTAGCATCCCTTGTCTGGTTTTTGCCTTGCAGCTTGGAGGAAGCACGGCCAGAAGCGCTCTGGTTTGCTGTGCACACCTGAGCCACCCTGCTGAGGTGTGCTAGACACCAGAGGATGGTGCCAGGGAATGCTGGAGAGGGGCCAATGGGTGGTACCTTTTTCCATGGGTGCAGTTGTTTGCACAGCACATGCACATCCTGATTCCTGCTGCCTGCCGTATGTTGACGTTCCTCCTTTACACAATGGATGCAAACTGCTCTTTGCTTAATGCAATAGTGTTTTGTTTTTTTCATTTCACTTGTAAAAGATAAATGTAGACTATTATTTTAATCTCTCTCTGAACTTCAGGAAGCCAGGAAAATAAATCTTAAATTATTAATTCAGTTAGAGTTTCCAGACCTTTACTTTATGCTGTTGAATAGATTTTTTTTTAATCATGTGAGATGACTGGAGCCATGACAAAGCAGAGGTAGAAGACATGAAAAGAAAATAAATTCTGAAGCCATACACATTATTCAAAGACCTTGATAAACCTGTAATTGGGTTCAAGAGTATTATTTGGTTATGTTGCCTTTGTTTGGTCAGTGTTACATTAACTCTACAGTGTATTTACCTTTTAACAGTGAAGATCCTTAGTGCTGAGGAAATATAATAGAGAAGGTTATGAACTTGTAAGGTCTTCATTCTTTCTGACCTTAAAATCTTAAACATTTGATGTACAGAAGTATCTAAATTAGTATAGATTATGCGAGGGAAGCTAAACTTTCAGAACTAGTTTGCTGTCTATTGACATGGATTTTGACTTGTTTATCTAAAGATTTTCAGATTATTTCACCTCTCTCTGATTTGTCACTCTTTGATTTGTCATTCTTTTCTTTCTTCTGCAATTTTTGGGTTTTGACACATGAAATTCACTTTTCCATCTTCTAAGGAAATAATTTTCTAGTTTTTCTAATTTAACTTAATTAGCAATGATACAATGTTTGTATAGACTGGAACATTTCTTGTATTTCTGCTCAATAGATAAACTAGCAATTATTGTACAATTTATCTGAAAGCATAATACAGATAACATGAATTCACCTATAGGAGGCGTTTCTGTATAAAAAGAAAAAAGAAGGAGGGGGAGTGCTAGCCAAAAGAAAATTCAGCATTGCAAGTGCTCTCTGGAGCTTTTAGTATATGCTTGAAAATACCCGTTCTTATAACAGTGTTTTGAACAGATTTAACATGTAAAATTACATTAATTTGAAAGAATCAAGAAAGTGAAACCTTTTCCTCCTTGCTTTTGAATAGACAGTGAAAGAACATTAACTATTACATCAGCTGATGAAAAAATAGAGCTTTTTCAGAATAATCAATGCATTTTACTGAAACCCCCTTCTTAAAATATTTTTAAATTTGGGCATACTGGAAGTGAACATAAATGGTAGTATTTGCCTAGATAATTAAGTGGATTTCTTCGGATTATGGAAAGTGAAAATGACTTGTGAATTGGCATCTATATTATTTCAAATTATGCTTTCAGAGTAGGCAAATATGTTTTGCCTGGGCAGTGTTGAATTCAAGTTTTCAGAGGCTGTAATAGTTGCCAGATAATACATTCTTTTTAACACCAAATACAGCTGTATTTACAGGAGAAAATGCCAGTAATTGTGCTGTATTTTCAAGATTACAGTTAGGACAAGAAAAAGTAAGTTGCCTGTTCAAACCTTGGATTTGGAACATGCATCATGAAATTTTATCTGTTGAACATAGAGTTTGCCTCTTGCAGCCTTGCAAGTGTTAATCATCAGGCAATGTTGACTTTCTCAGTTTTTGTCAACAGCCTGACAGCATGGGTGTTGTCTCTTGCTTAAAGTACTGAGCAGTTACTTTGTGCTAACCTAGTTACAACCTGTTGAGAGCAGAACTGGCTGTCAGTATTGCTCACACCTCCTTTATGAGCCAAACCAGGCAAGTTAATGACTTGAGTTACCTTGCTCCATCAAACTTCCTTGTTTGCTTACTGCAATGTGATGTGAGCTATTAACTCTTTACTCTAGGTACTTTTTTATTTTCCTTGTGAAAGATAGTATTTTTCACTCCTTTATAATAATATCTAGTGAAGGGTAGTTTAATTTTTTTTTTTAAGTAACAGGAAATGCTCATCAGATCTTTATACGTGTTACCGCTTCACAGTGTGGCCTTAAAGCTATTACTGTGGCACTTGTGTTGCTGTAAATCATTGACTCCCAGAGCCAGTCCACAGGACTCAGTGTTCTTTCTTTTTCTTTTTTCCTTCCTTTTTTCCTTCCTTTTTTCCTTCTTTTTTTTCTTCCTTCTCTTCTTCCTTTTTTTCTTCCTTCTCTTCTTCCTTCTCTTCTTCCTTCTCTTCTTCCTTCTCTTCTTCCTTCTCTTCTTCCTTCTCTTCTTCCTTCTCTTCTTCCTTCTCTTCTTCCTTCTCTTCTTCCTTCTCTTCTTCCTTCTCTTCTTCCTTCTCTTCTTCCTTCTCTTCTTCCTTCTCTTCTTCCTTCTCTTCTTCCTTCTCCCCTCTCCCTCTTCCTCTCCCTCTCCCTCTCCCTCTCCCTCTCCCTCTCCCTCTCCCTCTCCTTTCCTCCTGAGCTAGGTATAAACTTGTATTTCTGGTAAGTGTATAATTTCATACTCTACTCAGTGACTAGTAAGAATTACTGTTTACTATTAGAGTTTGTGAGTGTTTTGTTTCCGTAATGCTTTAATCCTCACTAAATTATTTTGTCAGGAATATAATTTAATTTTGCTTTTAACAAAGCAGTATGTCATATGCTAGTGGTAGCAATAAATATTGCAGTAAGTAAAAATTCTAGTAATAGTGCTTTTTTTTTGGTCCCATAAAGTTATTTGAAATTAAAGCAAGTGATTATTCACATTCTCCTTTTACTGGAGTAGGTCTTCTAGCTATGTTTCGTTGTGGTTCAGGGAAAGAGCAGGTTGGAAATGCATTGAACGCTTGTCTCTGCCTTTGTGAAGACATTTTAAAAATCATTATTGTAACTTAGAATAATTGCCATATATTAACATGAATACAGTTGTTAATTGAGATGGGAATGGCTTTCCTTCTAAGTTACTCTTGACACCCACCACCAGCTGGTCCCCATTTGGCCTCTGACATCTTCTGTTTGTCCGTCTTTAATGTTATTATTGTTTAGCTACTGAATTAATTTTGGGAGTATGTTTCATGTCTCCAGAAATATTTCTATCTGAAAAAAACAATGCAAATATTTACATTAAAAGTTATTTCTTTGTTCTGTAATATAACTGAGAAGGAAGGAATCTGTCTTGGGATAATAGTCAATTACATTGTGAAATGCATGTTACTATTTATTTTTTAAACAGGAAAAGCTCTTGTCCAGATCTCTTCAAAGAGGTGAAGATCTTCAGTTTGATCAGGTAGGTAGGGGACATATAATTAAAGGCAACTTTTATGACATTAAGGTGGGCTTTATTTTTGCAGAATAGTGGTTTCACTGTTGTAATAACTTAGAACATCTGCATCTGAATCTGTGTCAGAAGATTCAGACTCTGAATGTTAGGTAGACTTTATTTTCCATTGTACAATATGATAGTAAGGAACTACTAGGATAGGTAATTATTTGAAGCTGGCAGTGAAAACTGGTGGAAGAAAGATGCTGAAATGCACTAGAGGACAAAAAGTCTGAGTTTATTTATACTAGCATTTGTTGTTTGTGTGTTTGGGGTTCTGTTTTTATAAACAAACAGTGTTAATTTTATTTCAGTAACAGGGCTTTTACTGAAGGCTTTTTGATTCTATGGCAGAAGGTAAATGCAGAGTGTTACTAAAGTGTTACTTTGTTCTTTGCTAAGAATGTAGATAGCCTGCTAGGAGATTCCATTTCACTTACTGAGCTGTGTCTGGAATGACTCTGTTCAACTTACTCATATTTATTGTCTGTATTTCTAATTCTTCAGTAGTGTAGGCATGTTTGTGTCCCCGAACCACTTGCTTGCAATGGAGCGGCAGCATTCAAAGAAAGCCCCACTAATTGCCTGCTCCTCTTTTTGGCTATTCTGAATAGCATATACTATATGAAGCTTAGTGTTCTGTCTACAGAGAGGTTCTAAAAAGAGGCTGAGTGAAGAGAAATAAGAAACAAAACATGTAACTTTTAAAATTGGATGATATAGAAAGAAACTAGTTTTCCTGAAAATACAGTTCTTTCAAAAAATTGGTTTGTTTGTGTGTGTATATATATGTGCATGTAAGTTCTTACTTTTGTTACTTGTAATCTACTTTGAAGTTAAGATCTGAACTTTAATGCAACTGAATAACTGCTTTTGACAGACCTGAATGTCTGGGATAATGAACTTTGTTAGGGGAATTTTGCACATTGTTTGGCAAAAGGAATTAAGATTGCATCCCTGTGTTCGTTGCTTGATGTATAAAACCCTTATTAAGAACAATTCTCCAGCAGTGCAGAAGATTACAGATTAAAGAAGTGATTGGCAAAGCATGGGAATGAGGAGGATCCAGAGGTCACAGCCACAGCATCCAGCAGAGAAGCTAGAGCTGTTGCTGGGCCAGCTTTGTTCACCCAGAGGTCTTTATGGAGCCAGGAATCTTGAGTCTAAAAAGTGGCTTTACCTGTACCAGTAATGGGGTCTGAGCTAGTAAGTGTTGTACTTTGTAAATAAAGAGAGCATGCTTGAAACACGACAGGGCTCTGGGACTAAGGTGGTATCTAATTAAGACTTGTTCTCTCAGCTCAGTAAGTGATGAGAGGATGAGTGGAGGAGGAAGGAGTGTGGTGTTGCCCGTCCCTCTAAGGAAAAAGTAAAATAGCATTTAATGAGATTATAAGTCATTTTTGTTGGAAACATAACCAGACCAAGAGGGCTGCTATTACAACAAGAGTGAAAAATCAATAGCTTTTAATTTCCAAACAGCAGAAATTTTGTTTGTAATTTGATATCTTAATTGGAAGAATAATATAAATTCAGCTGAAAGAGGAGAAATTTTGGAAAATGAGCAGGAAATTGGTATGTTGATTCACTCGTGAACTGTTAAAAATCTTAGCATTTTAATATCAGTGCTTTCCCTTTATCATTCCTAGCACATCAGGAAGCTACCGGACAGGAGTTTTTTTATAGAGCATGTATTGCATTTCTTAAAATATTTTTGCTTGTACAGCTTGAAACTGAAATAGCTTGTGTTTTTCTCTCTTTTTTTTTTGTTTGATGTAGGAAACATACTTGGCAATTTCCTACTCTTGTCCTAAGACACCAAAACTTCATAATCACACAAAAACCTGTGTTGACCTTCTCAGTGACTGAAAGCAGATGTATGTGAGGTTCAGGCTTGTTCATATTTAGGCACAACTTGGGCATTGTTTTCAGGATCAGGATTTTGGCCAAAGCTGGAATTTGTGCTCTAGCATCTTAGTATAATTTTGCTCCTCTCTTTTCACCTCTCAGTGTGCTGTTGGATATGTTACGTGAAGCAATTGGCAATATGTTACAGCCTTCAAGACTTGAGCAGGATTTGCTGTTCCATTCTGAGGAGCTGAAGTATACGTCATGTCTATTGCAGCCCTGTCCTCCTGGGTATTACAGGAACACTCTTTGTCTGGACTGTTGCTTTCAACCTAGGCATAACGCAGTGCTAAAATAAAAGAGTTTTCTTGTATACGAAATACATTTTTTATATAAGAATTTACTTTTTAAATATTATTTAGAATTTAGTTTCCAAGCAGTATAGTGACTATTTTAAATGAAAACTAGCTGATGTTCTGCTTAGATGCTATGCAATATTAGCAAAGATGTCATCTTCCTGGTAATTCCAGTGCCTTTTCATTAGAATATGAAGAATGCAAAACTTGGTAGGAAATAAATAATTATTATGTAAAACTGACTTTTTATTATTCAAAAGGAAAATGCTTTATTATGCCAGTAGCTTCTGGGTTTAGTACTTTACCAGTGACATTTTTGAATGCATGTGATACATGCTTGTTTCTGTGGAAGCCAGTGCAAAAAGCCTAATCACTGGAACATTTATGAATGGTAATAGTATTGATAAACAGTGTAAACTTAGAGGAAAACCTAAGGAAAAGGTTTAGTAAAGCTTAAAATGCAGCTTGCTTCTTTTTCTTCTGCTAATAAACCCATCAGTTCAGAACACTATTTAATTCTTGTGACTTGAATAACTGACTGGTTAACAAGCTGAGTAATGTATTCAGAAGATTGAAAGAGGTTCTTCTGAGATTTTCCTGTGGTTAACTTGTCCCCATCCCTTCCATAAACCTAAAAACCCCAGATGCTTCAAATGAGGAAAAATAAATAACTGCATTAATGTTATATCAGAACATGTAATGAGGTAATTGTTATCTGGAATAGTGAATAATAGATAAGTTACAACATGAGCATGGCTTCTATTAAAACCTTATATTTGAAACATCCTGGAGGTAAGTAGTACATGTTATCAGTGGTCAACATGATAACTCTCCCTTTCCAGCCTGTGTTTTGGGAATGGGCTTGCTTCCTGATGCCATGTGGAAGCAAGTTTATAATGGCACTATGCTGTCTTCAGTCATTCTTCTGCTTTCCAAGCTGGGGTATTTATGAGTTCTCTTTAAGGTTTTAGTTAAAGGAAGCCTAGAGAATTTAAGTTTAATAACATGTTAAAGTCTTCCTTCTACAATGGTTTCTATTGCCACATCAATTGCACAGATGAGCTTGCTACTCATATGGGTGTTCTGGAAGAAAGCAGTAGGCAGGGGAGTTATACTAAAAGTAAATATAGCTTGAGGCCCAGACAAGTCAGATGTATTAAAGGCAATGTAGAATATCTAAAAGGCTCTTATTTTTGTTTATATAATTACCAAAGAAGCGTGCTTTTTAAAGTTATATACTTCCTCAGTTTTGGAGGGTTGCCTCTTATCTGCCATTTGTGATGTGAAGGTGTGTATACTTCAGAGATACATACAGCAACATTCACATCCTAAACCTCTGCTGTTTTCTCAGTGGTTTTATACACATTATATATGTATAAATTTGCGACCCCTGTGAGCTTTGGCAGACTTTGCGCTTAAATTATTTTTTAATAATGAACTGAGTGTGTAATATTTACAGTAACTGTTCCAGGTGAAAATTAATATTAAGATGCCACTTTGTGACGTTACGTGATATATGGTTTTAACATTAAAAACAGTTGGAAAGAATGATTAAACTCTAGGATTTTTATTGCTATGTCAGGCTAAGTATTTTCCTCTCTCTTTCAGTTGATAAGCTCTATGAGCTCAGTAGCAGAGCACTGTCTCCCCTCCTTACTACGCACCTTGTTTGACTGGTACAGGCGTCAAAATGGAACAGAAGATGAATCTTATGAATACAGACCTCGGTCAAGCACAAAATCAAAGGGGTAAGAATTTTCCTTGCAGAAGGCTGCTTGACTTTTGTGTGCTTTTTTATATGAAAACATGTGCTTTGTACTTCTGTGACAAGTACGTTGTATTTGGATTTGTCCTTACCTAAATTTGTGTAGAAAGAACGCAGACTTCTTTATGTAGCGTATTTAATTCGTGTAGGTGATATACGTGAAGTGACTTAGTGGTTTTGGTGTGGATATACAGAAGGAAGTTGGATGCTGTTTTCTCCCTTGTTTGTTTTGGTTATTGGCAGGTCCTTTCAGGAGAAGGGGGCAAGATGTCATTGCTGTGCCAACCCCCAAGTCATTCCACCTATCCATTTTATATACCTGTGCAACAGTGATTCCATGAAAAACAACGTAGTCATTTTCTCTTCAATATTTGTGTTCAGTCTTGTGTCTGATACCTATGTTCTTGATTTCTTATTTTAGGGATGACCAACAACGTGAAAGAGATTATCTACTTGAAAGGAGGGACTTAGCTGTAGATTTCATTTTTTGTTTAGTTTTGATAGAGGTTCTAAAACAGGTAAGATATTTTGCTTTGTTGAATTAATTTTAACAAGAACATATCTATGATGAATGTATGCAAGGCTGTAATTACACTCTCAGTTACATAAAGCCTTTGGCCTCTCCTGCCTTTTCTTTACATGCTTGCATTATCTCAGTTCATGTGTCTTGGAAAGCTGCAAAAAGCAGAGCTGTGAAAAATAACATTTAATTTATGTTCAGTACCCTTTGTCAGCTTAAATGTTTTTGAAATGCAGGTTGAAATTGTTGGAAAATGAGATTAACATGTCACTTAAAAATTAGAGAAGGTATGTAATTTTGCTTAGAATTATCCCTATTTGGCTAAGAATGCCAATGCAGATTGCGTAAATGTTATATATTGCAGAATTAGCTTGATATATGCCAGCAAAGGATGTGTCCTTGGACACTGGTGGGAGAGATTTCTCCAGGGCATCTCACAGTACTGTTTATTTGTTTCATACATACATGCATGTATAGGTGCTACATACATGTAAGTGATATGTGCATTTCAGATACCTGTTCATCCAGTGCCAGATCCTTTAGTACATGAAGTTCTAAACTTGGCTTTTAAGCACTTTAAACATAAGGAAGGGTAAGTTTCACTTGCGTACTTTAAAATATTTTGTATTACCAGCTTGGGCTTGCTTTTGTGATTGCTCTCCTTTGCCTCCCACGTAACGTGCTGGTGATAATACCAGTGTGAATGAAACACTAGTCAATGTCTAAAATTGAAAACATTTGTTGAAAGAACACAGCTGTGTTCAGCATAACTTTGCTTAGAATATACAGAATGATTTGCATCATGAGACAGTAAGAAAAGTCTGAGTTTGTATAAATACAGTAAAATTTATATCCAGAATGTTTCTTTTGAAATAAGAAATGAAACTACATTACTTTAAATGTCACCCATGCATTTTTTGCTTGAATTTAATTGTTTTTACAGTAATAGTTTGCCTTCTAGGTGACAAACTTTTTATTTGTAATTGAGAGCTTGCTTGTGTTTTAGAAGAACAAAGTTGTATTTAATGAATTGTTTTCCCTTTATTATTTTTTTTTTCTCTTTAGGTATTCAGGAACCAACACTGGGAATGTCCATATTATTGCAGACTTATATGCAGAAGTGACAGGGGTTCTTGCTCAATCAAAGTAAGTTCAGTCTCTGACTCTTGGTGTTTAGGGACAAACCAATGTAGACTTAAAGACTGTTTGATGTAGCAGAATCTATTTATGCCCCCAGTAACTAATCCTGTAAGTGTCAGATGTAGTCAGGTGTAGTGTGTTGTGTCTGTCTTATGTTCCAGCACAATAAAATTGCACAAATCAAGAAATAGTCTCTAGTACAATTGCTTTGCAGTCAGCTTGTAGGGTCAGGGAAGGGAGGCCCTGTGCCAGTTAGCTGCTGTTCAGTTAGCTGGTATATTCTCATGTACTTATATCACTGTAGACTCTTAAATGCCCAGATTTGAAGTACCAGGGTTCATCTTGCTTGCATTTCTCATACAGTAGCTGCTGTTATTGTTACAGACTAAAGAAGTCGGTGCAAAATTATAGACCTCATCGAAAAGTAACTGAGAATGCAAATAACTGCCATATGTATTCCTTGTTCAGATTTCAAGCTGTTAGGAAGAAATTTGTCACTGAATTAAAAGAACTGCGACAAAAAGAACAGTCTCCTCACATAGTACAGAGTATCATCAGTTTGATTATGGGAATGAAGTTTTTTCGAGTAAAGATGTATCCCGTGGAGGATTTTGAAGCATCATTTCAGTTCATGCAGGTAAATGAATGGTACAGAAAACTGAAATGAGGATATTTTTAAATGTTTAAGTCATGAAGCTGTGATGACACTTGTTGTGATCAGTCGTTCCATCTACTCGTGTGCCATCCTTTATCCTTTTCTGTTCAGTACCTAATTTTTCAGGGGTGTGAATTATTTGTTTCTCTGCAGTTTGTGAGTGCCTGGCATCAGGAGAAACCTTTCACAATTGCCTTAGCAGTGTGGCAAACCAGTAATACATGAATTTAAGACTCAATGAAAATGGGTAGCAGTCAAATAATTTTCTGTCTTAATGAAAGCAGTGTATTAGAGTAAAAGAATTATTTAATATAATTTTTAACAGATCAGATGTCAGGACATACTTTTCTTTAAAAACACTTCACTACGGATTATTTATTATGTAAGGAATATTTCATTATCTTTAATTTTCTTTGCATGAAAGTCCTTTGAAAATGAAAATTAGTATATAAAATAAGAATACATTTTCCCAATAAATTTAATAGGTATAAGCATTAAATTTCTTAAGCTTCAAAATAATCTGAGGGAAAATATGCATATTTATGTTCTTTTGTATTCTGAGTCCTCTTTATATTCTGAGTAAAAAATAGTTAGCTGATATTACAAATGTTCTCCTTTCAATTCATTGAGGTGTATTGCTGGGGAAACAGGTTTTAAAGTTTCTTACGTTTTGTGAAGTTGATACTGTTCAGGAGTATAAGACTAACTCAAACATATTACATGTTTTCAATTAAAACAGGCAACTGATAACCACTAGTTAGACTGCTAGTGGTTTTTATGGCATAGTTATTGTATTGTTTTTTCTAAATATTTTTCCTATGTTTTCTTACTAAGGAGTGTGCCCAGTACTTCCTGGAAGTAAAAGATAAAGATATAAAACATGCACTTGCTGGTTTGTTTGTGGAAATTCTTATACCTGTGGCTGCTGTAAGTATTTCAATCCCCCCTGCCATACTGTTCCTCCCACATCCAATGGGGCTCTCATTATTAAAGTTCTTCAATTAATCCTCAAGGTACTACATTTTTATAGGTTCAGAAAAACATCTGGTGCCTAAGGAGGGCAAGGCAGCTGAAGAGGGACTTTTTACAAGGGCATGTAGTGATAGAACAAGTTGGGACCAGCTTTAAACTGAAGTAGAGTAGGAATAGATTGGATTTTAGAAAGAAATTCTTTACTGGGAGGGTGATGAGGTCCTGGAACAGGTTGCCCAGAGAAGCTGCGGATGCTCCATTCCTGGAAGTGTTCAGTGCCAGGTTAGATGGAGCTTTGAGCAACCTGGTCTAGTGAAAGGTGTCCCTGCCCACCACAGAGGCAGAAGTTAGAACTAGATTATCTTTAAGGTCCTCTCCAACACAAACCATTCTGTGACTGTTACGTAGATTACAAGCACCTTCACAGTCTTAAAGGAAATAGGTTGGCTTGTGTGTTAGCTAGTTTCCAAAGCTTTTTCAGAACTTTTAAAAACTGTGTGTTTTCTAGACACCTTTATTACCATAGCATTGTGTAATTTTATACATGCTCTAAAATTTTGAAATTTCCTTGGTTTAATATCTGTTTCTTTGTTCAAGTGTATGGTTGGCTTTTCTTTTTTAGCTGAAACCTTTTAAGTTCTTTCTATAATAAGCTGAGATATGTAACATTTTTCCAGTCTGATAAGGAGAGTGTGCACTCTTATGCAGGAAGGAAGAATGCAGGTTTTGGGTAGTTAAATAAAAATCATTTGTAGAGGTGAATGTCCACTAGATTTAATCCTTCAAGTGGAAGAGCAGTCAATCATCTGTGTGTGTTTTTATTCTAGAAGTAGAAATTTCACACAGCAGCCATGAATAAGGAGAAAAACCTAATTATCATCACAGTGTTGGATGTACTGTGCCTGTAATGCTTCTTGTGAGAATGTTTCAGTCAAGACAGGCTCTCTTTCCTCCCAGGCTGCGTTGCTTGGTTGTGTGAAGCTTGTTCAACATGTCAAGAAGAAATTATGGTGTCTGAGCATAGTTCAAGTTGACCATTTACCACAAGCTCAGTTAATTCCATCATAGTACATTGATACTTGCTAGGATTGTTGTCTGAAATGTTAGTTGTATTAGCAGATGGCAGGCCACACTGTTTGGTATGCAGTCCCAAAAAACGGAAGGTTGTGGCTCTCTGTTGCCACATAGATTATAGGGACATATCTTGCTCTATGTGGAAAACTGGGACGTGTAGATCTTGTTTTGTAGAACAGGTTCTATGAAGAGTAGCATGCTGGGTGGGCGTCCCATCTGAGCTTGTTCATAGGAAAAGATAACTCTCTGAACTCTTCACCCTCTTTTAAATGGTTTACCTTTTCCTGGACAAATGGTTCTTTTCCTTCTGTGGTCTCAGTGGTATTTTGAGGGTTTTTTTGTTTTGATTTGGTTTGGGTTTTTTGTTTTGTTTTGTTGTTGGGATTTTTGATTGGTTGGGTGGTCAGTTAGGTTTGGTATTCTTGGGGTGCTGGGTTTCTTCTTTTTTTTTTAATTTTTAAATTACAAAGGAGACATTCTTTTTTCATAAGACAACTAGAGAGAGGTGCTCTAGTAGTAACTGTTTATGGGAAGAAGTTTTGATCTTAGCCAGGCATGCTTACACTCTTCTAGAGAAGAACAGAAAGATTTCTTTCTTATTAAAGAGTGAACGCATATTGTCTTTTTGAATTCCATAGTTGCTTGGCAGTTGAAGTGGGAGTGCTGAGTGAAACTACTTAGCATTTAGGTAAATGCAAATATTAGTTTGCAGGATCATAAATATGGTGAAAACTGCCCTTGAAATAATGAGGAAGAAGCAGCATTTGGGAGTTTGGACTATCTGCTGGCAAGGGCAGAGGCACGAACACGGGCTGTGCAGAGCACTTGTGGTGTGTGTGATCCCTTCCTACAAACACAGCTGGGGAGGGAGGCTTGATCTTTCCTTCTGACTCATTGAGTCTCCAATAATTTCATACAAATAGAACTTCTTAAATAGAAATTACGAGCTCACTCCCAGGCTGAGGTGCAGTTGAGCAGGTTAGTCAGTCTCTTGGAAGATGCGAGATGCAAGTTTGAATATTTTTGATGCAGCTGAAGGAATTGAATGTAGATTTTTCTGTATCTTGGATACAGAAATTCACTCAAGTGAGGAAGCTGTTGGGTTTCAGCATTGAGACTTCTTTACTGTCATTCTCATGCTTAGTCATTCAGGCATTTTAAGAAACCTGACCTGATTTGGACCCTGCAGGTATGATGAATCACAGCATATTTTATAGCAGGGAAGTTGGGGCTGCTCTGAAAACCTAAGGTTATAACCCGAAGGAGCAATGTGGTTATGACAGCAACTGACTTATTTCTCATGTGGAGCTAGCAGAGTACTAATCAACCTATAGCCTAAGAATTGCAAAAGATAAATAATTTGGTACATAGGAAGTGATTTAAATAATTTCTTTGTGGATCTGTGCACATCACAGAGATACATGCTATTTTTATGCTGCTACACAGTGGTGGTTTTAGAGTGTTCTTAGCAAAGTGCACATGATTTTTCTTTATATAGTGTTAGTAGATAAAATGTTTACATAATATTAATAACTATAAATAATAAAAATAACAAAAATTATCTTACATTGTAAGAAAATTATATGTACAGGGGACCTCTTGCAAAAAAGCCTTTTCAGTCTCCAATACCCCACCCCTCAATTTGATAAATAAAGCAGAAACAGCTTAAAACAGTAGGTTGAGAGTAGTGTTTAAGTAGATCATCCTAAGATGATCTAAGAGCCTTGTAGAGGTTTCAGTAAAGAAGGTGGTAGCTGCCTGATTTGTGGAAGGAGACCTATTCTGTGTGCAAGAACAGAGCAGGTCACAGGGGTGTAGGGCTCCATGTGTGTTTCATTAATTCTGGAAGCTGAGCACAGGCAACTTGCATGATTGGTTAACTGGTAGTCCTGTGGATTATTTCTTAACTTTCCAGTGTTCAGTATCAAAACAAAAAAGAAAACAGGAAAGTTAAGAGGGGAGCTGTCAAAGTTGCAGATACTAATTTTTTTGAATAAATGTAAATATGCATATGAAGAGCTACAGTGTATTTTTTATTTGTTAGTTGGTATCAAGTACACTTTCTTCTTTAAGTATGGAATTGAGACCAAGTTCTTAAAACAGTTTATTTTAGTGGGCTGTTTTGTTGGGGTGGAGTTTTTTGTATGTTTGCTTTTATTGTTAATTTTAACCGTATGGTTGTGGTGTATGGAATGATGTCTTATGCTTCTGTTTATATTTCAGATAAATACACTCAAATACCTTTCTAATGTGAATTTAACTTTTGAATTATTTTGAAACCATAGATATCTTAATGTATATGTAAATTGTCTTCTGAGTAAATTTTTAAGCCCATTAATTTGTGTATTTTTTTAAACAGGCTGTTAAAAATGAAGTGAATGTGCCATGTTTGAAAAATTTTGTGGAGATGCTTTATCAGACTACCTTTGAATTGAGTTCAAGAAAGAAGCACTCACTGGTATTTTAAAGAAATATTTCAACTTCTCATTTTGCTCATCTTAGGCTCTTAAGCTTATGTATTATTTGAGGAAGAGCTTATCAAACCATATTAATTTAAATCATAACATCTCAGTATAATTAAATTCCCACTGTGTGTCCATTTGTTCTACTTTTGCATTTGTTCTTTCTTTGTACAGATATGTGCTCTTATCTCACATGTGAGATTGTCTAGGAATCAGTGCTTGTTTTTGATTATTTCAGTGGGTTTTAGCAGAGTTATTTAATCTAATGTCTTTTTAGCAAAAAGCTTGCATTCAGGGAGTCTGAATATATTTAAATTAGGGTTATTTAAAAGATTAAAATGTCAGACAAAACTTTTTCAGTAAAAAAGCAGCCTCTTAATAGTGCTGCTCTGCCTGCTTCTTTCCTTTCTTCCACCTGGTTTTTCTTTTTCCAATATTTCTTTATTATCTCTATTTTTGCAGTATTTGGTTATTTTTGATGACTATGGCAGGCATGTTTCAAGTCGATTCACTTTGCTGAAAATGTAGAGCTAATTTTGCATTGCAGTTGGCATGTCAGTCAATGCAAGTGAATTTAAAATGTTTTATTCTCACTTTCATGTTAAGGACAAACCTTACTTCCTAGAATTCTGCACATATAAAGCATATATCATTGTATTGGTTAAGCACTTTGTGTAAGAGTAACATAAAGTGGTTGATACTAGTATTCAAAATGTAATTTTATTTATGAAGTTAGAAACCTTGTATCAAGAGTGCTATTAACCTATTCATCCTTTATTTTTGCTTCATAACAAGAAAAGCTGCAGTCAGATTTGGTACTAATTACCATTATGTGTTAAACTATATGGTGCTTAAACAAATTTTACCTTTACTAAAGTAATGCTAAATCATATTCTGCATATTCACAGGTTTAAATTCAATTATATTGTGGTTCATTCCTCACTAAAAATAGATCTAGAGTAGAAGTAGCAGTTCTGACAACTTAAAGTCTGTCTCAGTTTTTACTGAGTTGATGTTTTTCCTGTTCGTGGACTACATGAGTTGGTTCTTGTGGTTGCAGGGAAAGTATGAACATTGTATGAAGGGTCAGACTGCTCTCAGTGCTTGTTTGAGGTCAGGCCTTGCTGGGGGATGAGCTTCACGTTGGTCCCACTGCCCCAGTCTGACACCCTGAGCTCTTACAGCACCCGGGAGGTTACCCAGGGCACTGTGCCTGGCACGAGTGTCCCAGGGCAAGGGAGAGGCTGTCTTGAGTTCCAAAACTGGGAGGGTGAGAGGCAACAGCCAACTGTGTCTCATTCTCAGTGCACAACACTTAGGAGGTCTGCAAAGCGCAATTTGATAATTCTTTTTCCCCCTATTCATAGGCTTTGTATCCATTGATCACCTGCCTGTTGTGTGTCAGTCAGAAACAGTTTTTTTTAAATAACTGGCACGTTTTCCTGCAGAACTGTTTGTCACATCTAAAGGTAAGAATCCTTTTTAATTAAGGATCTGTTGCAAATCACTAGCATTTGTTACAATATGTTATCAGCATTCTTGTGCCAAATAAACAATGAATAATATTTGGCTGTTTAAAAGGACACTGAAATTTTTTTTCTAAAAAGAAATAGAATGTTTCAAGTCTCTGTATTAAACTTAGTGGCAAGTTTTTGTGATGCTATGTCATGTTGGAAATACGTGCTGTCCCCTTGGGGATTATAATTTTTATTGAGTAAAATCTGCAGAAGTGTCTGCTAATAAGGGCTATTCATGCCAGAGAAAGTATAAATTGTAATTCTTTATGTGCAAATTATATGTGAGAAAATAAGTGACTTGTCTGCTCTTTTAAATAGAATGTATAGGAAGTGCAAACTTTCTGTCTCTTGTTCATTTGTTGAAAATGAGCTGTGAGACCAGAAAAATGTTATATCTACAGCCTGTGAAACATATGTTAAAAAAACAATTGCAGTGTCCCTTTAACTTATGCCTTCTGTTGATATCATGATGTAACCATGAATTGATTGATAAAGACATCAAGATACTTAAAGATTAGTCACTTTCTTGTAGTTATTGTACATGTTCTTTCCTTCATTATGATTAACATAATTCATGATTTTGCCTAACGTATTGATTTTGAAACTGTTAATAAATTCTTTGATCCTCCTTCACAACACTGATTCTGGTTAGCTATGAGTGACCGTTATGAATCTTATTCATAAAATACACAAATCAGCATGAAATCAAAATGGTTTAGCTGCTTGGATTGTTTTTAAGGGTCATTTTGTTCTTACAACATCTTTCACACTTTTCTGTTGCTTGTTGGGTTTTGTATATTTTTCATCTAACATTATTGCAGTTCTTTTGCAATATTTGCCTTGATTTTTGTTTTGTGATTTATTTTGCTTATGGAGGCTGCTTGTGCTTTTGTTTTTAAGGCTTTTAAAAAAACTCCTTGCAATCTAGGAGTTGCCTTTTCTGGCATAATGTCCATTGCTGGTAATGGATGTATTAAAACTATGAATGCCAGTGAGTTTAGCTGGTAGTTGCTGAGCATGCATTTTATATTTTACTTAGATTTGGTAACCACTAACACCTTAACACGTTTACTGTAAGGCTCTATTCAGCAGAAATTCCACGTACGAATTTCTGCAGTTCAGAATTTGCAGTGTTATGATGCTGTGCCATCAACGAGTTCTTTAGGATATTTTATGGCTTGGTTTAATTTGGCACACCAAATACTATCACGTTTTTTGGGTGCCTACCTTGTTCAGAAACTTTGTTGAGCTTAATCTTGAAAAATACACCCCCACTGTCCTCACGTGTCTTATGAATTAATGTGTTCCTTTGTTTCTGAAGCTAATTAAATGCATGCACTCTGTAATAAGTAATCTCATTAATTTATAAATCTGAATTTCACAACAGTTTAGTCTTTCAGATTTCCCCTCCCCCATTTTATTTCCTGATTCTCTAAATGACTAAAATTATTTTACTTGGAGTTACTTAAATACGTAAAATGAAATAAGAAATTCCGAATCCATTGCCTCTACTGTCATTGTTATTAATGAAGTGATTTTGAGAATTACTAGGAGGTGCTTAGAGCACTAATAGGATTCATCTACCCCTACTGTATTTGTTGAAATAACACTTAGGGTTTGTCGCAGGGATATTCTATGAAGAGTAGAGTCATGCTAGCAAGGCACCAAGAGCTAGTGTAGGTCATGGATTCATGGTGCTCTCTTTATTGCCTGGTGGCTGCCCAGTGCAAACTCTTACTGTGAGCACCACGTTGCACTTTGGTGACTAAAATGAGCTGTTTCCCATTTGCCATGATGTGAAAGCTCACACCTTTGCAGTGGCCATACAGTACCTGATGCAGTTTGTCCATACCCTGCCTTACCTTCTGGAGCTACATTAAATTTGATAATGCTCCTGAGAGTGCTCTGAATCCTGAACTTGGCAGTAGTTATGGTCTTTGTAAACTCTTTGTGCTGGGTTTCAGTGCACTTTGCCTTTAGCTATCCTCAAAGCAGCTTTAGGGTGTGGGGAGAACATCCTGGCCTTGCTGAAGGAGGAAACCTAGTGATCTGGACCAATGCAAATAGCACATCAGTGAGCTGTAAAGAGTCAGTTTAGATCAGGAGCGTATGAAAGGATTGGGTTTTCTTTTCTGATGTATGTATAGCTGGCTTTGTCCCACAAAGCTGTTGGGATGCTGTTTCAGCACTGAGCCCAGCAAACGTTTTTTTACACACTGTAGTGTAGGCAAAATTCTGAATTTGTTCAGCAGACAGTAACACGGGGTCAGTATTGTAAAACACTTCACTTACTTTTTTTGACTGGTGTTTACACAGACTAATTCTAACCAGTTGGTCAGAAAGTTGATAAATTCTTGGATGAATCTGAGCTGTGGTATCTTTACTACCTCTTCTGGAGAGAGAAGAAGGAAAAGTTTTAAAAAGTTGCAGAAATGGGACAGAACAGTGTCTGTCATTCTGCACCGCTGTTGGCTGGAAAAAAAGTATTTTTATTCTCACAGTTTATAGTGTTTAATACCACAAAACCTTGAAAGTTTCAGGAACGTTTTCTGCCACTATAGCAAACCCTTTATTTCTACTGAATAGAGTCCTTGCTAGACAGCTGTCTGTTGGTTTTGAGCTTTTTTTCATCTAACATGCATGTGCCTTCCATTCTCATGTTTGTTATGTTTTGCTGTCTCACATTGCTTTATTTAGATGCCATCTAACAACAGTATCAGAAAACAAATAGAAACACTGCAGGTGAGTTAATATGTTGTAACTCAGTGAAATGTTGCTTTGTCTCATGTAAATACTTTTGTTTTGGTTTTTTATGTTAGTTGTATTTTGTGCTTTCCTTTCTTTGTAAAATTGTTGTTAGTAGTGTTAAGAAGCAACAGTACTAAGACTAGCTAATGTTTCAAAGATCTTTTTCTCTTGCCAGGGAGTAAAGGAGAAAGATCAAAAAATGGTCTAATACCAATTTTTCCTTGGGGGTGAAAGTGTGGCTTTGTGAGATTGATTGTTGATATCACAGCTGGTTTCCCTGAGCAGCAGTGCATGTTTCCACTGGAAATAACTACCTATTCAGATGTATGGGTTTTACTGTTACTTCATTTCAAAAAGTGTCTTGCATGTGAGCAAACTGAAAACATTTTCACAATTAAAAAATGTGAAACTGATTTACTGTAACAACTTACAGTGCACTAACTTGAAAGACTTTTACACTGTTGGTTTTGCAGGTTTTAAAAAGTAGGAATTGTTTTAGTTCAGAACAGAAGAAAAGTTTAACATCAGTATTAAAATGAACTTTCTTCAGTAAGTGACTACATTTGACTAATATGGAAAAAATGCTGTTTTGTTTCTTGCCATCATTGAAATTTGTTTCATTGACTCATTTTAATATGTCACGTAAAACCACTGTAATTTGCTCCTACATTTTTGATTTTGTAACAGATAGTGTACCTGACAACTTTTTTCTTAGTCTGCTGATACCATAATTTATGTTAAAGGTTTTAGGATTTTAAACTAAACTATCTTTTTAAAAAAAATCATGTAGAGTACTTCAAAATCTGACAGACATCATGTAAAAAAGACTAAAATTCAGCCAGGTTGTTGAATTACATATCCATATATTCCTTATTCTAGTTGCTCTGATGTCTAAGAGAAAATAAATACTGATATCTTAACACCAGGTGTACATGAAGTGTGCTGTAATTCAGACCCCAGAAGCAATTTTCCTCCAGCATATTAGTTTAGTTCTTCATTGTAGGAAGTGATAATGAAATTTTCAGTGCTTAAAATAATAAAAGTACTGCAGGATTTATTTTGTAACTCTTTTTAAAAAGATGAATGCCTCTTTATATGCTCCTTTTTTTCTTTATAACAAACAAGCTTTGTCGTAACTACTCAGAAGTAGCTCTATATTGGATGGTACACCTGCTAACAGATGGAACATTGTTTACACATTATTAAAGTATCTGCTGCCTCTACCATTTTTTATTGGATGATTGAAAGCCAACAATAGTTTTTTTGTTTACTTCTGGACCTGTAGATTAAGCTCCCCTGTAGAATATCAGAAAGTAGAATATTGAAGCATTACTCAGTTCCAGATGCATTTCAGATAGACTTTGATAATACTTGTACCAATGAATTCCCTAACCTGCTTTGACAATCAGTAATTGTTGGCCTGTAAATTAAATACAATGAGTAATAATGTTGTGGGGTTTTTTGCTGTTTCAGCTGATTAGAATCAAAGCTGTCACAGTCTCACCCTCTGGTACAGTTGCATTTGCTTCTTTCTCTCAGTAGCACTGCAGGTAGATTAACTGAACACTGAGACATTTATAAGAGTGAATAGTAACCAGGGACAGGTGTAACTCCTTGCTGCATAGATTTTGTCCAGATCCACTGCCTGGTTACAGGTGCTAATTCAGAGGTGATGGCAGCACACATTGATGTGTGAAGGGAGGGTAGAACAGCATTATTACTTTTGTAAAGGGGGTTATTTCTCTAATACCCTGGTAATCAGTCTTGTGTGTTACTTGTCTGTACTACTTTGAAATACCACTTCTGCCTCTGTGATTCTGTGATGGGCTTTTAGCCTTTCTTAAAATAAGATGCTGCCAAAACCAGTAGTTTGGACCCACCTGTGTTAATGCCACGAAAATGACTGTCCTTTGTATATATAGCCTTTTGCACAGACTTGGACATGAAGTTATTTTATTCGGTTTGCGGGTGCAAGTTGGACTTTTTTACTGCAAGAATTAATGTAGAGGGAGCATTGAGGTTGTGGGGGAGAGTATCATGAATGAGGCCATCTCTTTTTGAACAGTATGGTTTTAGTTCCACTTACACCCTTTGTGAATTTGCACTCCGTTTGTCTTGGAAGAACTATTTTGACTCACCGGCTTGTGGCACAAAATACAAAATTAATTATGTTCAAGTCATCATATAGATATGTCTTGAAACAGAGGGACTTCACTGGAGATGGGGAAGGTGTCGTTTTGGGGTTCTTTTTTTCCTTTTTTGTCGGTTTTCTTTGGGTTTGTTGGTTTAAACTGGGATAATGCCTAAGAAGTTGATGACTGGGAATCATTTGTTATATTCAGAGGTTTATACTTAACGGCTAAGTCTAGGAATCTTGCTGGGCACTTCCAGATTGTAAGTACTCCAAGAATCCCTACTTAGGAAGATGGTTTCTGGAACCAGTACAAAGAATGTTAGTTACTTACTGTTTCACACAGTTTAAGAGCTCGGAGGAGCAAAGCTAACCTCATGGTAGCAGCTTTAAGACAAAAATAATTTCGCGTACAGTACATAATTTAAACTGAATTGTGCTGCTAGATTTGATATTAATTCAAGAAGTGGTAGCATAACTGTTACAATAAAAATTCATTGAAAGTGGACAAATACTAAATACAGCCTGCAGGAAGTGTCTGCGTTGTGTGCAGCCACACCCAGAGATATATCCTTGTGTGCCTGCCCTGTTTTGCATTCTTTTCTTCTGCACCTGCTACTGTCTGCTGTCACAGACTGAGTGCTGGAATGAGACCTTGTGCCTGATCCAAAGCAGCTATTCCAATATTTTAGAAAAATTATAAATTAGTTTGCTATGAAGTAGGTATTTGTTACCAATGGCTTTCTGAGAAAAGTTCTTGAAAGCAATATACTCTTAGTGTGCTCATCTTGAGAGAAATATTTGCTTTTTAGTTCCTGCTCTGCCCCCAGAGTTAGAGATGTGTAAAATGAGCTGGATGTACTAATTAAAAACTTAGAGAGTATTGGAAATATGCAATACAGGCTTGTTTTTATGAAAAACGTATCAGAAACTTGTAGTGAGTATTAAACCCATCTGCTTTCATTGTTAAATAATTATTTTCAAAAGTAAACATTATACTAGAATTTTGTCAGTGTCTCACAGGCAACAATAACTGTATTTCTAAATTTGTTTTACAGAATAAAGATCCCAAAATGTCCCGAGTTGCACTGGAATCTTTGTATAGGTTATTGTGGGTTTATGTTATTAGAATTAAATGTGAAAGCAACACTGTAACTCAGAGGTAAGATCATTATGCGAAGTATTTTAAACTACCGATGATGGAGATTTTGTTCCCACCTAGTGAAGAGATCTTGAAGCCAGTTCAGGGATGGTTTAGTCAAGTAAACAGGGGACCAAACATTTTGTCTTAATAGAGAAAACCAAAAGCCCTTGAGTACTTTGACAGAAAGCAGGAATAGAGTCTAGAATTGTCTTTGCAGGGATAGAATAAGGCAGAGAGATAAGCAGGAAATTTCTTAAAGTTAAAAGGCACTAATGGTGACAGAACAGATTGGGTGTGAATTTTCCATCACTAAATATGGATTGGAAATTAAAAGGTTTTCTTTATAATTGTGTATAATGAGAATTTGGAATAGTCATTCAGATTTTGGCCCTTCTCCTGACTGTTAGTAATTGGTTTAAAACAGGGTATTTTTCAGTTCTTAGAAGAACCCATGATCCTATTGCCTGTGACAGCTGGGGCTGTGCTTTCTGTATATGGTCCTACCTGTCATAGGCTTCTGTATTATTTCATAGTAATCCCCCCCCCCCACTTCCAGATTTGAACTATAACATCTATGCTGTTATAAAGAATTATTTTTAAAAGACCTTTTATTTCCTTTTTGTTTCTAAATTCTTTTAGCCGTCTCATGAGCATTGTATCAGCACTTTTCCCAAAAGGATCACGTAGCGTGGTCCCACGAGACACACCTCTGAATATATTTGTGAAGATTATTCAGTTCATTGCTCAGGTAAGAATACATCTAGGTAGAGCTGTAATACTAGGATGAACATTATTTGGAAGAAATGTATATTTAAGGTTTGTTTTTGAAATGTTTGCATTGAATTAGTGGTCTTGTATCTTGAGTACAGTTTCTCCAAATATGTGTAACAAATGAAAGAATTCATTCTCTTTGTAGTGGTGGCAAAACTATTTTTTTAAAAACTTCAAAAACTGTTGTGTACGAACATTATTATGATTAGTATTTACATTTGTATTGCAGTGTTGGGGGCTGTGTGAGTATCTATATATTTATGTAGTACACTAATATAATTGCTATATCCATTATGATACTTTTAGAAGGGACAAGTATTAGAACAGTAATACCTACTTATATTTAGCCTGGAGTCTGGTCTCTATAGACAGAAATGGTACGCAATGAATGCAGTCGTGTGTCGTTGGCATTGCATTATGGTTTTTATCCTTCTAGGTGCTTCTCTTGTCCTAATATTAAAGTGCAAGGTACAATCTCACAAGATGAACTCTCATTAATCTTTAACCTTACAGCTTAGAGGCATCTTTTCCTGTCTTAGAAATAATTTGTCTGTGCTTCAGCTTCCAAAATTCTTTGCTTTTGGTCATACAGGGATGAGGCAGGATACACAACTCTTCACTGTTTATATTTGTTTGTATTTCTTTTGTAATATTTTTTTATTCCTTAGGGCTTCTCCGTGTACGTTTTGTTTTCTATAAGAAGCTCTTTTTATCTGTAGAAGTGTGTTTGATCTGAGTTGAATTGCCTGGGAATTTTTTCGGAGAAATGGTTCAACTGTATCAGGGGATGAGCTGTGTAGAATTGTACTGGATTTTAAAAAAAAGTCATAAGAATAAGGAAGAAAGAAGACATATTTTCTAAACTTTTTTTTTAACTTTTAAGACATACCCAGTAGCTGTGCAAAGCCAAGAAATTATGCATATTAACAGAAAAGAGATGATCATACTAATATATTTTCCTTTACAGGAACGTTTGGATTTTGCAATGAAAGAAATAATATTTGATCTTCTCAGTGTTGGAAAATCACCTAAAACCTTCACTATTAATCCAGAGGTAATGAAAGCTCATTACTTGCATGCCCTAAGAGCAGGGCATTGGGGGATTTTTAGGGGGAAAGTGGTTAACTGTATTTGAGCCAGGTTAAAAGCAGATTAATGAGTATCTGAAGCAGTGTTCTGCTAACACTAAAGAAGTAATTGTTTTTGTGCACAGTTGCTGTTTGATTTTAGATGATCAGTTCTATAGTTAAGACTCATTTCAACCATAATTTGAGGAAGTATGTTTTTTTGTTACAGTGTAACTGTAAAGCATTTTTTCAGGGAAGTCATACTTAGCTCTTGAAGACCCAGTCTAACAGATGGGATGTTTAAGCAATGTCCATCTTCAGTGTGTTGCTCTAGAGGTTCATATCAAGCCCTTGAGTGCTCGGTACTACAAAATATTCTCTATCTTAGCCTGGGCCACATCAGTTCACTTGAACCAGAGTGTGGAGTGCCACAGAAAGCTTAAACATTATTCTTGTTACTTTCATTACCCTAATATGTAGTATTTAAATAAGGTCTGTCCTACTGGAACTGTATTGCTGTCTGTTTAAAAGAGAGGAAAAATACAATATTTATTTTGTCTCTGTGATACTTCAGTATTGTAATTTCTCTGTTTTCTCTTTCCTTTTTTTGTCCCTTTTGGTTCTTGAAGAGGATGAATATTGGCCTCAGAGTCTTCCTTGTCATAGCAGATAGCTTGCAGCAAAAAGATGGTGAGCCACCAATGCCAACAACAGGAGTTGTTCTTCCTTCAGGAAATACTCTACGTGTGAAGAAAATTTTTCTTAATAAAACACTGACAGATGAGGAAGCAAAAGTTATAGGTATGTTATATTTTTTTGTAAGTTGGCATTTCAATATGTATGTATGTATCCCCAATTATTCTCAGTCAGTACTTTAGCGTAACTTTATTTCTGTATTTATTTTAATCGTTAGTGAGACTTGCTTTGATTCATTAGAGAGGGCTGCTTGACAATATTGACCCTCTGGTGTCTCAGACTAAACCCCAGGTCTTTTCTTGAAGCGTTTTGCATTGCAAAATAAGCACAAAGAAGCCTGAGTGCAGTTAGTGTGGTAAGTAGCATGGCAAGTTTTTTCCTCTTGATGTCACTCTAAAATGTTCCAAATGTCTCACAGCTGAGTGGAGTAAGACAGTCTTGATCCCTGTGCCCTGCTGATCTTCTGTGACTGAGGTAGTCATCTTGAAAGGACTGTTTCAGCATGGTAAATTTAAACTAGAACTAAAAAGCTTGGAATGGAGAAAACAAAGAAGCAACTAATGGTTATTACTTCATTGCTTTTTTTTTTCTGAAGGAAACCTCTACTTTTGTATAATATCTCATATTTATGTATTTATAGATATATATTTCATATATACATGCATTTGTTTTGATACTTTAAGTATGTATTTCAAGTCATCTGTACAATAATAATAAATTTTTCCTAAGCTGAATAAGTGGCAGACTTTTTAATAAAAGTATGAAAAAAGGTGATGTAACTCTTTGACTTTCAGGAATGTCTATATACTATCCTCAAGTCAGAAAAGCACTGGATAGCATTCTTAGACATTTGGACAAAGAAGTTGGAAGGCCCATGTGCATGACTAGTGTACAGATGTCCAATAAAGAACCAGAAGACATGATTACGTATGTACTGAATTGCAGCATTTTTGCCGTCACAGTAGCATCACTTTATTTTTGTGCTCTAATGTTGCAGATGCTATCATTAATGAGTTATAGTTGTGGGTTTTTACTGGACTATTAAGTAAAAGTTAGTTTCGTTAATTATTGATTAAAATGTTTGTTACCTCCTTAGTTGTGGCACGCAATTGAAAATATGTTTCTAGCGTACTGAAGTAGGTTTTCCTGTTTCTTTGTTGGTTACAAACTGTTTCTGTAGGGGTGAGAGGAAACCTAAGATAGATTTGTTCAGAACTTGCATTGCTGCTATCCCAAGACTGATACCAGATGGCATGAGTAGGACTGACCTCATTGAATTGCTTGCAAGGTAAGAGAAATGGACTTCTGCTCTTAATGGATGTTCCTTTTTAAATGCTGCGTGTGCATGATTGTCATTGAGCTCGCTGCAGTGTGAGTCACTGCATGCAGACTCTGTCCTTGCTGCTCCTGCCAGCCTTCTGCAGTTGGTCAGGTTTTACTGGCCAGAGTAGCAGGAGATAAATTTATCCTGCAGACCTTGCACTTATTTTTAGAGAGAGTATTTTGGGAAGTAGGAAGTTCTTTCTGTTGCGTTTTTATAAAACTTGTTTTATCATTTGTTACTGCTATACTTTTTTTCTTTCTTTTTCTTTCTGTTGCAAATACTGTAAATTTTTATGAAGCAATGCTTGTTTGACATTACCACAATTTGAGTCAGGCACGTGGGGGAAACTTTATTATTTTTCCCTACTAATCCTGCTTTGTTTTTCCATTTTTCTGTGATCCAGCACATATTCTTCCGTCTCTTATCTCCATTTAAATTGAATGTACCTTATCAGTCCTGATAAATAGTTGAGAAGATTTTTTAAAATTTTTAATACAAAAATAGTCTGGCACAGAAATACATGACAGCTTATAGCTTTGAAATTATAAGTCCGTTTTTATATAATGTGTTGAGTTACATATATAAAAAGTAAAAATGTAAGGGAATAAATTTTTCTAACACTCTTCCTTCAGTGTTTAAAATAATATAAAAGACATGAAAGTATTAAGTAATAATATAACACTGGCATAGGTTCTATTGCTACCATAGCAGCCTTAGACAGAATTGTAAGTATATATGCAAAGGAATTTTTTTGTGAATTTTTTCTCATATCCAAAGTAAATCAGTCTGCTCTACCTGTAAAACTAATGCGTTATTTCCGATTTTAATTTGAAGAAAATAGCCTGTGCATCACAGGGTGCTGGTCTGCTGGGCTCTAAGGTGGTTGCTCAGACATATGCAAAGATGTGCCTTTGTTAAACACTTGTCCGTTTCTCTTGAACACAGTTTATTTGTATTAAGTTTTATGAAACCTTGCATTATATTGCTGTAGTAGAAGTGTCTTCTGTTACTAGCCAGTTTCAAGTTTATTCAGTGCAGAAAATGAATCTCTGTGGAACTGTTCTACATTGTACAGTAAAGAAGGAAGAGAAATTACTAAACTTTAAATGATAAAGGCTGGTTAAGAGTATGCCTATCTAGGGTGATGATACCAATATTTTTTTCTAAACAGGCTGACAGTTCATATGGATGAAGAACTTCGTGCCTTGGCTTTCAATACACTCCAAGCATTAATGCTTGATTTTCCAGATTGGCGGGAAGATGTTCTTTCAGGATTTGTATATTTTATTGTGCGTGAAGTGACTGACATCCACCCAACGCTTCTTGACAATGCAGTAAAAATGTTAGTGCAGCTCATAAATCAGTGGAAACAAGCAGCCCAAATGCACAATAAAACCCAAGATTCTCAGGTATATCTATATAAGGTCCTTTGATGTTGAAACTTACTTGGCATCTGCATACAAACTTAGTAGTGGGCTTTACTGACTTTGATAAGTAATAAAAATTCAGCAAAATTTCTTACAGTGCTTGAAGACTTTTAGATCTCTTATTTTAAATCAACATTTTTTTATCAAAACAAAATTAGTCTCAAATTATTAAGTATTACCTAAACACTATTTCATGGCCATATTTTGCTTGCATTGTAGGGTCATGTGCAACTGGAAATACATAGGAGTTATTAAACAGTAGAACTAAACCCACCATTTTTTACTAGCCAGTAGAAAGGGTTCAAGTAATTTAACATCGTAATCTTTTGCAAAAGAGTATTGCTTGAGGTTTTTAAAATTTTGCTCTCATTGCATCATCTTGTGTGAAAGTGAAATAAAGATGTTCTTGTGGTATTTGTTTGGACTAAATTCAGAGATGCAGTAAAAAATGACGTGTCTAATATAATTATGTCATTCTCATAATGCAAAATTTGACTAGTAGCCAAAAATGTAAGAATTTTATGATTAAATCTGCCATCGCCAATAATGGAACTGTATCTTACTTGTGTTTATTTTTTCTTCATTTGCTTAACTTCTGTGATGTTTTTCTTAGCGTGGTGTATCCAATGGGGCTGCCCATACCCTTCCCCTGGAGAGGACCCTTTATTCCAGTGTATTTCATGTGGTGGAAGGCTTTGCTTTGGTCATCCTTTGCAGCACAAGGCCTGCCACCAGGAGATTAGCTGTCAGCGTTCTCAGAGAAATAAGGGCCTTGTTCACACTTCTAGAAATTTCAAAGGTAAGAGTTGGTGACCCATTAGTAGGCTGCCTGGTGGAACTGCTTTTATTTTGGCATTCTTTGAGCTTGGTATGCTTTGTGTTTTGTAGAGCGACGATGAATTGGCTATAGATGTAATGGACAGACTAAGTGCTACTATCCTGGAGAGTTTCATACATCTCACAGGGGCTGACCAGGTAGGACAGTTTCTTATGGAAAGTCACTTGTAAAATGAGGTAACTCTGCAAAGCTATTCCAGATAAATAGTGTATATTTCAAATGATAGTGTCACTATGTTCATGCTAATTTTATCACCAATTTATCTCCACAAACAAATATCTGAGGAATGATGTGAAGTTGACATCACCATTGTAAACTTTCTGGCTGATAGTGTGTTGTTATCACCATCGTATAAACACAGACCTGTGTCTTTATCTGTTTGTTCTCATCTTGCTCACAGACTGCAATTTCTTAAAAGCAAAGGGCACTGCTTTTTTCTGCAGTAATACAGTGTCATAACAGTTCAGTGTGCCCTTTATCCATGATGAAAGCTGTAATAACTGTCAGTGAGTAACAACTGAATACCATACTTACGTATTTATCATGAACTCCTATGTATCAAGGAAACATCTGATTTTAGGATTAGAAAACAAGCTGGAATTCAGTAGTAAGGCTTTTAGAGTACAAATCTTTTGGAAGAATTAAATCATTATGCATGAAAGGGTCTTTTTCTAGGATTTGCTATTTCCTAATACCAGTTTGTTTGCAAACAACATGTTTTATAACTGTTCACATTAAGAACTTCTGTAAAAAGCACCACACATCACTTTTTTATCTGTTCCAGCTGTGGTTTTGACACTGATACTTTATGAGATATATAACAAAAGAGATTGTTGCTTAAAATGTATGGGTATTAAATATTGCTTCATTGTCTTTTCTGTGCACACAGACTACTTTACTGTACTGTCCCAGTTCAATAGATTTACAAACTCTGGCTGACTGGAATTCCTCCCCAATCAGCCACCAGTTCGATGTGGTCAGTCCTTCACATATTTGGATATTTGCACATGTGACTCAAGGCCAAGATCCATGGATTATAAGCCTCTCAAGTTTCATGAAGCAGGAAAATCTTCCAAAACACTGCCCAACAGCTGTAAGCTATGCTTGGACATTTGCTTATACAAGACTTCAGCTGCTGTCTCCACAAGTGGATATCAAGTAAGTTGATTTCTAAAGTAAATACAGTATAATATATTGAGTATTTTTTCAAGATTTATAATCATTGTAGTATCATTATTGTTTCAGTGTGGTAACATATAAATTCTTGATGTCATCTGTGGGTTTAATTCAGCTTTATATAGCAAAAAAATCAAATTATGCAGATTTATCTGCATAAAATATCATCTGTGATAAACATTAATTAATGAATGCCTTTGGCTGTATTTTAGTTCGATAGATTTGAATATAAAAGCATGCATTATTGATGTACAAGTCTGCTCTGAATAACTTATTCGGAGTTTACTATATTAACAATTTGGGAAGTAATGGCATATGCATAATTGAAAAATAAATTCAGTAGAAAACCAAAGTAAAGTGTGGTAATCTTCATTTACACTTCTGAGCTCTTCTCTTTCTCTTTTTTTAATAGCAGCCCTATCAATGCAAAGAAAGTAAATACTACTACAAGCAGTGACTCCTATATTGGGCTCTGGAGAAACTACCTGATTCTTTGCTGCAGTGCAGCATCTTCTTCAAACTCCTCCACTTCCACAGGCTCTGTGAGATGTTCCCCTCCTGAGACGCTGGCGTCTACCCCAGACAGTGGTTATAGCATTGATTCAAGAGTAAGTTCTTCTAATGCTTACTGTAAATAAGCGTACATCTTATTGGAAATGGAAACACCAGAGGTGTTCTGTAATAGCTATCATGATTAGAAACTGGTATAATTTGTCTGAAAATATTTTTAGGATACATTTGTTTTTCATTTGTTTAGGATACTGTTTTAGTTTGCTTTTCCTAGTCTATGCTGCGTATGTTTTTAAAGCAAATCTAGTCTCATAACGAAAACATTTACCCAGTCTCAAAGTCTTACCTAGCAGTAATAAGGAAATGCTTTGTTTGCTGTTAAAGGGGTGGTTTTGCTGTCATTAGACTTCCGTAGTTCTGAGCAAATAGCCTCTCACTTCAATAACTGAAACAGGGACCTATTCAGGCATGATGTATCTTGTTATATTTTCCCAATTGCAGATATTTTTCTGTCTGCCTTGCTTCATATCATCTGCAGATTATGTTTTTTTCCCCCCTGTTCTTTGCTTCTTTCTCTTTATCTCCTTTTTGGCTTCCTGTAAAAGGTACAATAGACATCAAGATAATTCATGATATGTGCAGCAGATTTTTGGCAAAAGCAGTCTGTTCCACTTTTTTGTTACCAAGATGCCTTCCCTAAGTCTGAGAAACTGTAGACTGAAAGCTTTGTTCTCTCTGAGAACCACTTGGGAGTCTAAGGACTTGGGTACCAGGAATCTACTTAATCCCCCAGGAGGCCAGATATGTTGCAGTGAAAGCATCTGTATACAGTGTTGTGTAATTCACTGTCATCTGACTGTGAAAATTTGGTAATGCAAGAAATAGTTAATACTGCTTTACTATTTCAGAAAATCTTTTCCATGTCAAAGATAAATTTCACTTTTATCATTTTGGGTTGCTGGTCCAATGTGAGAAGACATGTTTTCATGTCACCACCTTGTGGTAACTACATTGTGCTTTATTCTGTTTTTGTTCTTAGATTATTGGCATTCCATCCCCTTCCTCCCTGTTTAAGCACATAGTTCCAATGATGCGCTCTGAGAGCATGGAAATTACAGAATCTCTTGTCCTGGGACTTGGCAGGACCAACCCAGGAGCTTTTAGGTAACTGTTATGTTTCATCTGTTTCTATGCTAGTTGTTTACAAAGGTGGGGAATTGGAGCTCTTTTTTTTTTTCTTATTCCTTTTAAGAATTTTTAAAAACCTGTCACAACTGGTTTTCATTGTCTTTTCTAGCATGTAGAGGCATGATAGAGATGGTTAGAGATTGTAGGAATTTATTTATGTAGAGGTCAAAGAAGAAGTTAGTAGAAAGAATAAACAGTTTATTGGTATTGAAAGCTGCCCTTATCTGACAGAACAAATTGTGTAAACGAATAACATTTGAAATGTTAATTAGAATCAAGTTTGTAGGAGTTGATAAACTCTCCTTATTGGTATTGCCAATTGCTCTTTCTGAGGATGAATGGAGAGAGAGAACATCTGAGGGCAAGAAAACCTGGGAAGGCCATCAGATGTTCTCTGACAGCAGCCAGCCTTTTATTATGAGAGTTACAAAGTTGTACCATGCATAACAACCAACTCTGCTTCTGCAGAAGGAGCCAGGGATTGCTAATGCGGTTGGTTTTGAATGAGATGCTGCTTCCCTCCTGTCACTTGTGTCCCATATTATCACAGACAAAAAGTAAATATTGAAACTAATGCCAGGTTCTCAGTTGTCATATTCTGGTTTATATCCCTTGAAAATCCTAGAATTTTATATAATAACTGACTTTATTTACTACCTGGAGTAAAGCAAGACTTCCTGCCATGATCCAGAAGAGCTGCTTAACAGCTCTAAAGTCTAGAAAATGCTTTCAGAGATAATTTTACCCGGAATCCTTGTTTTCTGAATTAGAAACAGCTAATCCAGCAAGTTAAAAAAAAATCTGTACCTCCTCAGTTTTATAATTTCTGTAATCAGAATGTGTTTTTTTCTATGACCAGTTTTTTTCTCTGTCCAGTGCAAGTACTCACACCATTGCTGCTCTGCATTGATTTGGTGTTTAGCTTTTGTGATTTAAGGCACTGTTCCTCCCCACTTGTTATGTTTACTCAGGGACTTTTTCCATTATAGATATATATATATATATATATATGCAATCCATGTAAATTTATTAGAATAGTATTTTTGTTTCGTGTAACTGATCATGTGAACTCTTCTAGGTATTTCTTGATCTCCATTGTAAGCTGAGTTTTTACTTTATTTTAGCACAAAAAAAGTTGTTTCCAAATTATTTTCTGTGTTTTCTATGTTTGAAAGAAAATACAGAACAATATCTAACCATGCTTAATTTTCTTGTAAATGACTCCACTGCAAAAGTTTGTGCAGCATTCTGATCACTTGGAGCCATTCTCTGAGGGAGAAGCTTTGTGTGAGGTATCAGAGGAGTCGGTCATTTACCATGAAAACTTGAAGTAATTTATGCTTTTGATATGTCTCAATTACAGCACCACAGGAAGTAGGAGAATGTGTCCAGTCCAGCAAATCTGGAGGCAGTAGTTACTATGTTAACAATTATGAAAGTAAACCCGATGTATTTTTTACCTTAGTTTTGTGTCTGCACACTTCCATACTACTGTAGTTCTTTTCCCTGCCTCCTTTTTGAAGTCATAAGAGAATCTTGGTTTGGCAGAAGGACCAAAGTAGTAATAAAGACTGTGGAGTTTAAAACACATAGGGAATGTAAGCACAATGTCAAAACCTATTTCAGTTTTCAAAGAGACTGGTCTGACTTCTGTCAGTGTGCTGTTACTGGACTTAAAGAATCAATATTAACAACTAAATGCATCATAACAGCTGAAAGGGCATTGTATGATAAGCTGCCAACATCAGTTTTTTCCCCTAATAATATCTGTTTGCACCGTATGGCTTTGTTAAACCCTTAATATGAAAATAAATGAAAATCATCTGTGATAGAAATAAGCTGTAATACTTGGAGAATGCAAATTTAGAGATAATTATTTAGATGTTTATTTAATAATCTGCTTTAAATTAGGAAAATATCTTTCTAGGAAACTTCTCTTTTAAAAGCTACAGGTAAAGAAGGAAAAACTGAGGGTGTGTTAACTTGTGTTGTAACACTAGTTCCTGAGAAACACCTTTCAGCTGCGATGTTAATTTAATGTTTGTTTTTATCCTTTTAATTTTTTTAATTCAGGGAACTAATAGAAGAATTACATCCTATAATTAAGGAAGCACTTGAAAGAAGGCCAGAGGTAATTAAATAATTTCTATTATACTCAGTACAGTTTTAACTGTCTTTTCACAAAGAGGAAGTGATAGTTATTTTCTTTAATTTGTGCATGTAAGAACAGTCAGTATAACAGACAGAAAGGTGAAATGTTGCTTTTTAAAATGATTGTGAAGTGTTTACAGTAGAAGAGCTTCATGTTTGAGCTCTCTGTTATTCCTGTATCAGAGATTTTGTTTCATATGATGACAAAATACTGTAACGTTTTCCACATTCTTTTAGTTTAGTTCCCACAATTAGTGATACCTGTGACATAGAATTAAGCTTTATTGTCCACCAACTTTGTTGGGGTGTGGTGGTGGTTTTTAATGAAAAAGGTTGTATACTCACCTGACTGCTCGAATGGAAATGATGGAAAGGAACAGCACTTCTGTTTCTAAATGTTACTGTACTACAGTACAGTAGTTGTGTCAGGTTTGTGTACAAATCGTAGAATCATAGAATATTTTGGATTGTAAGAGACTTTTAAAGGTCACCTAGTCCACCCACCCTGAAATGAGCAGGAACATCTTTAGCTACATCAGGTTTCTCAGAGCCCCATGAACGTTTCCACTGATGGGGCATCTCTCACCTCTCTGGGCAGCCTGTTCCAGAGTTTCACCACCCTCAACATAAAAAGTGTCTTTTTCATAGCTAGTCTAAATCATTTTTAGTTCAACACCATTGCCCCCTGTATCACAACAGGCCTTGATAAAACATTTGTCCCCATTGTTCTTACAGGCCCCTTTTAAGCACTGAAGGGTCACAATGAGGTCTCTCTGGACCCTTCTCTTCTCCAGGCTGAATAGCCCCAGCTCTTGCAGCTTCTCTTCACAGGAGAGGTGCTCCAGCCCTCTGATCATTTTTGCAGCCCTCCTCTGTTCCCACTCCAATATGCCCATGTCCTTCCTATGCTTGTGGACCCCAGAAGGCAGTACTCCAGGAGGGGTCTCACAAGACTGGAGCAGGGAGACAGGATCACCTCCCTCAAAATACGTAGGAAGACTGTCTTTTGCATTGTTTTACATGTTGCATTTTGTGACATGAGACTGACAGCAACCATGATCTGGGTAATGCATGTAATAGCAAACCTGGTATATCTTAGAGCTGCAACAGGGAAAATGTTGTTCATTGTCTGCTTTATTAAACTTGTTAGCAATTTTGGTAACTTGTCTTAAAAGGTTGGCATCTCTGGTAACAGATGCCAGTTGTAGTACAGATATAATAATGCTTTTATGGTCTACTCTGGTTTTTCTCTGCTTCATTTAATTTTGTGTTTCCTCTGATGGATAGAACATGAAACGGCGCAGGCGTCGAGATATTTTACGAGTACAACTAGTACGAATATTTGAACTGTTGGCAGATGCTGGTGTCATTAGTCACAGGTAGGGGCACACTGGATGAGAAGTTGTGGATGTTGGTGAATTGTCACTGATATATTTATGACTCAGTATAACAAGCATGCAGAATTCATCACTGTGTTTCAGTATGCCACTAAATAAATATACATGGGTTTATAAAATTCAGAATTTTGATGGCTTTCTAATTCCTCTCACTTCTGTGTTCTTTTTCACTGTGTTCTATGTTTTATTTAAAATGTTACTGTTCCACAGGACATTACTTTGAACAGGCAGTATGTCATGGTCCCTCTTGTTTGTGTGTGCTCACACGTTTGTGCCAGTTGTACAAATCGTAACTATTCTGTGATAATTCAGGGACTTCTGCCTTACTTGGAGTGCTGGTGCTACTCAGCACATCTTATGCAGAGAAAGCTACTGCTCATTAATGTTGGACTTGTGAAGGATGGGGAATGGTTACCATAGTTATTGAGATCTTTTCCTCGCTTTACCCCACTTGTGTAGGAACACTTTGAAAGAAGAAGTTTTGTCATGCATTTTACAAAAGTCCCTAGGAAATTATTTCCTGTGCATGTGGAATTGTGTAAGAGCAAGTGGGCTGGGAGATGGTTAGCCCCCTCCTCCCACTCCTTTTGACAATGATACTTAGATGTGTATTTGTCAGCCAGTGTGCATTTGTTTCAACAGTGAGAAATTCTCAATCTTCATGTATGTTTCAGAATGTTGTCTCAGAAGCATTGCTGAAATGTTGATCAGCATGCTAATATTTTAGAATCCAGCTACTAAAATCATACTTTCCCTCATCTTTTAAGGTACTTACTAGAGGAGGGGGAAGGGACTTTGTGTTTGGGGATTTTAATTATTATTTTTAACACTTGTCCCCAGTGTAAGTTCCATGGAAGGATGAGTGACTTCAGATAATTAGGTTTGATTCTTAGTTTGCTTTCTCTTGGGTTTTTTATTTTAATGCTGAAGTAGAAGCTGGATGAAGAAATTGCTTTAAATTAAGTATTTGCCATGATGAGGGTGTAGGGTTTTTTAAAAATAATAAAAAAATGAGGGTGCTTTTCAAACATTGTATGTAATTATAGTGCTCTTCGATTTTCTAAATTTATTTTCTTTCAGTGCAAGTGGTGGCCTTGATAATGAAACACATTCCCTCAACAACACTCTACTTGAGTATGTTGATCTAACAAGACAACTCCTAGAAGCAGAAAATGAAAAGGATTCTGATACATTGAAAGATATCCGATGCCATTTTAGTGCCTTAGTGGCAAATATCATACAAAATGTTCCAGGTATGTAAAAATGCAACTTCTGATTACTGTATTTAATATGCAGTACATTTAAAAAAAAAAAAGTCCAACCAAACAGAAAGTAAACAAAAAGGCACTTTTAATCTGAACTTTCAGAATACTTTTAATAAAATAATTTGAGAGATCAGTTTTGAGTATAACTTTAGCAGTATGAGTTTTAAGAGAAATTTTTGTTACTGGTTGACAAAGTCCTGTTGATTGTCTGTGTATTTGAGTTCTGCGGACTAATAAATACCTTATTCCTCTATACTACTGGCATTAAACAGGACAATAGTAAACCTACATCCAGGCATTGTAGTGTAAAAATAATAGTGGGTATTTACATGGATTCTTCCTTTTATATTCACAGTTTGGGTCTGTTTGTGTTAAATGCTTTATCGTGAAGAATTACAAGAGCAGTGTGTATGACTGTGGGCTTTTCTTACAGTACACCAGAGAAGAAGTGTCTTCCCACAGCAGAGTCTCCGCCACAGTCTATTCATGCTGTTCAGTCATTGGGCAGGTCCTTTTAGTATCATGTTTACTCCCCTGGACAGATACAGTGATAGAAACATGCGAATAAACAGACATCAGTACTGTGCATTAAAGGTATGTTAACGCTTTTGAATTTTGGAAATAGATTTGTTATGTCAACATGATGTAAATTTAACATTTGGGCTTTTTAGATGTGATTTCCACATCAGTGTTTTAGTGCCTTTTTATTCCTTCTGCTTACATGTGTATTTATGACAGTTCAGCTTTTCCTTTACTGTAAATATTGCACTTGCTATAGGAATTTCTTACAATTACCACTCAATGTTCCCTTCCTGTGACTTCAGTTCTCATTTGCTTAAGTTAAAGGCTTTCATCTAAATGTACATTAGCTATGAAACTGTATTAACTCTTAGGTGTATTAGCTCTTCAATATGTCAGCCTCTGAGTATTGACCCTTCCTTGTATTTGAAAGTTGAGAAAATATGATATAATAATTTCTTGAATAAAATGTTACACATTTTTATTACCCTTGGTCGTCCTCTCTTAACAGGTTAGAATTTAATTATCTGATATTTTAATGGACTGGGTAGGAGTACTTCCTGTATCTGAGTTGTTAAAATGTGTTTTTCAATTACTTTCCAAAGGCTATGTCTGCTGTACTGTGTTGTGGCCCTGTTGCAGACAACGTTGGGCTTTCATCTGATGGCTATTTGTACAAATGGCTGGATAATATTTTGGATTCACAAGATAAAAAGGTAACATAGACAATGTCAACATCACTTTGCCTTCAAATACATGTTCTAGTGTGTTTGCAGACAGATCTGCCTAAATGCTGTACTTAAGCTCACAGCTTTTTTTAGTAATGCAGGGTTTTGCACTGTCCTTCACCCTGTTGAGGAAGGTGGTCCCTAATCACAGCCTAAGAACCGAGAAACAGAATGGAAAAGGAAAGGAAAAGGGCTGTAGCACTGTATATTGTTTATAAACTGATCAACCATGTTAAGTTGTAGTAATAAGTCAGGTGTTCCACATATTTAAAGGGGATGAGATTTTGAACATGAACTCATGTGAGACTGTAGAGTTCCTTAGGGTTCTTTGTAGTTAGTAAGACCGAGCTTTTCACCTGAACAGTAAGGCAAGCTTTAAAGGTAGGACCTCTATTGCCCTATAATGCTAGGACCACATAAAAATACAGCTCCTGTGGGCTACTTTGATTCCAGGGAAGTTGCAAGTCTCCATGCAGATCTATCCCTTGTATCCCACTGGAATTCCTGCACGTGCGTAAATGCTTCTCTGTATCTAGTGCTTTCAGGCCAGTGTTTCAGTGCAAGACATAAAAATGGTAAATTGCTCAAACTAGCATTGGAGCTGAATGGAAAAAAATGTCAGTAGAGCTCTAGTTATTTGTGTCAATAATTTGTGACTGTGCAAGTTGAACAGTAAACAGTGTGGTAGAATTATCTGCTCTAACTTCAGGCTATGACGTCATTGGTTTTGGATGGAGTAGATTTTGTGTTTCCAAAGTTTTCAGGTTTCTTAAATATTTATTCTCCTATTTTATGCCATTTTGTAAGTTGGTCTTTTTTTTCTACATTTTTAAATACGTATTTACTCTTCCCTAGGTTCACCAGCTAGGCTGTGAGGCAGTCATGCTGCTCCTGGAACTCAATCCTGACCAGAGTAACCTCATGTACTGGGCCGTTGACCGGTGTTACACAGGTTCCAAGCGGGTAGCAGCTGGCTGCTTTAAAGCCATAGCCAGCGTGTTCCAAAACAGGTACTACAGCATTTTGCAAAACTTTGAAACTTCCATTTTCAGGGTGAGCTTTCATGTAGAACTGTGGGTTTTGCTTCTGTGGAGAGAAAAGGTCACTGCTGTTTGTGTGTGTGTGTGTTATTAAAGAAACTTTCCAAGATGTTATTCTATCCCCTATCATATTCTTTGTAAATTAAACTTAAATAAATTCAAATCTTAGAAAACCAAATGTAATTTTACTTTTTTTCATATTTGCCATTTTTTTTCATAGGGATTACCAGTGTGATACAGTGACCCTCCTGAATCTGATACTATTTAAAGCAGCTGATTCTACTAGGGCTATCTATGAAGTTGCTATGCAACTATTGCAGGTTTGTAAGCTAATTCTGATTATTATATTTTCCTTTTAAAATAAGAATTGTCCTATATATTAAAATAAAATCTGGTTTTGTTTGGTTGTCTTCAGTAATGAAATACAATGTTGTTTTTTTCCTTCTCTGTTTTAGTACATAGCTAAACCACATCCTTAATAGAGTTTGCTGAAAGAAGGCTTCCCTGAAAGTCTGTCTGTTTCCATGCACTCAAGACCTGTATTTTCATAATACCTGCTTTTTCAAGAAACCACCTAAATCAGGACTCTCTTGATTTGGCCCTGAAACAGAGTGCTATATAGCTCCATTTTTTCAAAAGCTCCTCACAGAGAAGCAAATTGCTTCCCAAGCCTTTACTGTCTGTTGGGGTAGCAGTGAGTTTTCTGATTTTTGTGCTCTTACCATGTGGAGAGATGACAGTGAAAATCTTGTTACCCAGTTCATTTACTTTTGTACATTCCTTTCTGAGGTCATTTAACCTTAAGGGAGCATTAGTGTTTAAAAATCTGTGCTGATAGTAGCTCAGACCTTAAGTTATGGAGATTTTTCAAAGGTTTTTGTTGTCAGCTAAATTCAACTGTGAAGTCTTCATTGAAGTCGCTCCCTTATTGATAGATCAGCCCAAATTGATTTTTAAAGTATCAGAGTGCTTTAGCCTCCTGCTGCAGGTCTACCACATCAGAGATGGTGTTGTTGCTGTCCATGTCTCATAGATGAGCAAAAATTGGTATTGTTTGGAAATGCAAATGCTAAATAGTATTTCACATTTTGTTATAGATAAATTGGTATTTAAGATGGTATTTTGTGATGGCAGATTTTGGAACTTTATTGCTGGAAACTTATCAAGTAGAATGAAACTTAGCTAGTCTTCTGTGAATTTACCACAGTGTATGGACATCTCCATAGATGAGAAATGAAAGTAGATACATGAACTTAAGAAGTGATTTTTATATAAAAATGTCTACAGTATCTCTGTACTTAGCTTCAAATTCTGAACATTATTGTTGTAGATTTTGGAACCAAAGATGTTCCGTTATGCTCACAAACTGGAAGTTCAGCGGATGGATGGGGTTTTGGGACAGCCTTCTCCTTTACCACATTTGTATTCTATGTCTTATTATCAACTGTCAGAAGAATTGGCAAGGACTTATCCTGAACTGACACTTGCTATCTTCTCAGGTACGATTTTAAAATGAAACAAAAAACTTTATCAAGTTAAAAGCATTGTACAAAATGTGTCATTCTTATTTTTCAAACACTGATTTACATGTAATTCACTAAAATCAGGACAACTGCATCATCTTATCAAATAGAGATAAAAAAGCCTACTAAGTGACAGGTTTTGTTCACTTGTGTTTGAAATATATTCATGGTGAAAGAACATAGATCAAAAATATTTGTACTAACTTTCTAATAACCATGGAAAAATCACATTATGGAAAAAATTGCAATTGTTTTTTAAAGTAATTCTTTCATTGTTCTCTCTAGTCTGTTATTTGCTGTAGATTGCCTAAATGCATTATTCTGTAGCATTTTTAAACAGTTGCAAAATAATAACCTCTTACATCAATTAAAAAAAAAACAAACAACCTACTAGGACTAATCTAAGGAAGAAAAAATGTTAAATGTTTTTTTTTCCAAACTTGGTAAATTTTTTTGTGCCGTAGGTTTTTCAGTTCCCTCCTTCAATTAGAGGAATGCATGCACGCACACACACACAGACACACACATCTATATATGCATGCTAATGTGATTTCTTTAACATACTGTTGGCAGTGTCTTCAGTTAGCTCTGCTGAAGACCATGGACTGTATCATTATGAAATGGCACTAGTCAGCTAAACCAAAAAATTGTTACATTATGGTGTGCTGGGCTCATGGTTGTTGTTATCACCAAGCCAATTCTCATAATTGATTTGGAATTCATGTATGTACCTGATTTTTGAATGGCAGAAGTAAGTCAGAGAATCCAAACAGCTCACCCAGCTGGGAGACAGGTGATGCTGCATTATCTGCTGCCATGGATGAACAATATTGAGTTGGTAGACTTGAAACCTTTGCCAACCATTCGTCGGCAAGATGAAGATGAAGAAGATTCTTTGAAAGACAGGGAAATGATGGTGAACAGTAGGAGATGGCTACGAGGAGAAGGCTGGGGATCACCACAGGCTACAGCTATGGTTCTGAACAATCTGATGTACATGACTGCAAAGGTAAAATTAATTACTTACGTGCTTATCTTGTTTCAGTGGATTGTTGTGTTTAGGATGCAAGAAAATACCATGTGACAAAGCTTTCAAGAGTTACTGTTCATATTTTGGAGGTGTTTTGTGTACCCGAACTATACCCTAAAATTTTGAGGTATTCCAAGAAATACATAATATGTAACATGAATGTTAGAGTAATTGTTATATATAGTAACAGTATATAACTAATGTTTTGCAGCACAGATGTCTAGCTAGATAGTGAATACCAAACTGCCTGTATACCAATGATCTCAAAGTGGAGTTTTGGAACCTGTCTTGATACCAGAGGCTGACTGACTCTCCTTCTTCTTATCATAGCTACTTCCAACAGAGAAGAAGTATTGCTCATATGCAATGCTCCTGCCAGTTCTTGTTATATGAGAATCCTACTGATGAGACATCATGTTTTGAACTGTTCAGTGTCAAAAGCTCTTGTCAGTGTGTGGTCCATGGAGTTTTATTCAGTAGTGTCAGCAGCTGGGAGACTGGGTTAAATTTCACTGAATTGTTAGAGTTGAAAGGGAGCTCTGGAGATCATTAGGACCAACCTCCCTGCCAAGGCAGGGTCACTGTGAGCATGTTACACACGAACTTGTCTAGGTGGGTTTTTGCTCTCCAGAGAAGGAGGCTTCACAACTTCCTTCAGCAGCCTGTTCCAGCGCTATGCCACCCTCAATGGAAATAAATTCTTCTTCACGTTGAGGTGGAGCTTCTTGTGTTTTAGTGTATGCCCATTGTTCCTCGTTCTGCCACTGGGCACCACCAAAAAAAAAGTCTGGCACCATCCTCTTGGCCTTTGAGATATTAATTTGCATTAATGAGACACTCCCCCCTTCCCCCCCAGTCTTCTCTAGACTAAAAAGGGCCAGCTTCCTCAGTCTAATGTATCAATGAAATATATAGTATGTACACATATCTTTCGATATATTTTTATGCATTTATGTCTGTAGAAGGAAACAGCTATTTCCAGGTTGTGTTTTTAAAAATTCATGTGAAAGACTCATTCAAGAGCATTAAAAAGGCAACAGTTTCCTATAAGATTTATGTCTCTTTCTTCTAGAGCCTGTTTCACTTGATCAGTATGGATCACTTCTGGGTACAATATTCTGTGATAGAGTTTTCAGGACATATATTTATTTTGTTTTCTAGTATGGTGATGAAGTGGCTTGGTCAGAGATAGAAAATGTCTGGACTACTTTGGCAGACAGTTGGCCAAAGAATCTGAAGATAATTTTGCACTTCTTGATCAGTATTTGTGGAGTGAATAGTGAACCCAGCCTTTTGCCTTATGTGAGTATGTGACAGATCTCTCATTGGTGCTTATTATTATTTTAAAAATTAGTAGTATGTCTAGCAGCGAAAATCACTAAACAAAAATGTCAGGTAGGATTTAATAAATAAATAATATAGAACAGAACTGTGAAATGTCAAAAAGAAATTATATCAGAATACATTAATTTCAGTGTTGATCTCAGGTGCTGCTAAAACCTATGTAAGAGAATCTTCTGCTTAAATAATGTTCATAAGACATGCTTTCAGACTTTCTTGTCAGAAGACTGGAACCCAGAAGATTTACTTTCCTACTCTCGTGGTATGTTTCTCATACTTGCTGCTACTGACAGCTCGGAAAGCAACTTTAGTAGCTTTTAAAAGTAGAGTAAGTTTCATGTATCCTTGCTTACAGTGCAGGTAGATACTGGTTCTAACAAATTGTGGTATTCAAATCTCTTCCTATAAATGTGTGTATATATCTTTTTTTATGGCAGGTAAAGAAAGTCATTGTTTATTTGGGTAGAGACAAAACAATGCAACTACTAGAAGAGCTGGTGAGTGAGCTTCAGCTTACAGATCCTGTCAGTTCAGGAGTCACCCATATGGATAATCCACCATATTACCGCATTACATCCAGTTACAAAATCCCCTCTGTCACTTCAGGTAAGCATTTACTGACTTAACTAACTTAAACTGTTATTAATGTCAATTATAAACATGCTGATATTAGTGAGTTATGCTACTGGATCGAATTTGTAAATATTCAATAGGAATGCAAGATTCTGTTTCTAAAAATAAGGTTAAAAGTTTGTTTTACAAGATCTGCAGTTTTTGGTGTACCCAGAGTTCTTACTGAAGATCATCTGATAGGTTCCCAAGGGACAGGTTTGTCCTAATCTATGCATCAGACTTTGTCTGTGTTCAGACCTTGTACTGTTTACCCTAACTATATAACTTTTATGTCTAGTCAGTCAAACCATGGGGAAAATGTATATAATTGTAAATCCATCAAAGTTGTTATATTTTAAGTTCTGTTACAGACACAGACTGCATTCATAGGAATTGTTTCAAGAGGATTTAAGTTCACTTACTTAGGAAAATTTATCTAGAAATTATTAATGATAAATCAATCATCAAAAATCCCCCAAAGTGATGAAGATACCGAAAGTGTCTACCTCATGCTTCAATCCAAGAGCATGCTGAGATAAGTGGGGAAAAGCTGTCTTGTTTTGGTGGAGTATCCATCTATCAAATTGAGCTGCAAAAGACACGGATGTGGGGAGGATATCTAAGCAAGGCCTTAACTTTTGTGCTGCAAATTTCTCAATGTTATGAAGCAGCCTGGACCTCTCACATGGTGTTATCTGGATCACAAGATGATTGGCGTTGGCACTTTTTTCTTGAAAGTATTTTAAAAATATGATAAGAAATCTCAGGCTCTTGCGCTTTAATTTAAAATAGCAAAGGCTGGAAGGGTGCAAAATTGCTTCCAGTTGTGGCTGTCAGTTCAGTGTGATGCTTGAAAATTTCTCCTAAAAGCCAATTGTTAAAAGCTTCACCACAAGATATTAGGTTTTAATTCTTAATTTGTTTGTGGTTTGAATTAACTGGCTAACAAAGTCCAACTATATTTACAGATTATTATGAGGTGTATAATGCAGGAAAATAGGAAATAGGTCTCTAGACTGCTTACAAAACTTTCTACTTAATTTACATTGAGGAGTTAAGATATTCTAGAATAGATTATTTTTATTTTTTCCAGTTGGTGAAATTATGGTGGCACTTCACAATCTTTTATTGCACACAAAAGTATTTTGTATGGCTCATTTTGTATTTGTGCCAAATGCTGTAAAATAAACCTGATTAGGGCTCTGGGCAAGGACCAGTAAATAAAGGTGATCATGCTTAAGATTCCTCTTCCTTTTTATCGACCAACCTTTTTCCTTGTCCATAATTCACAGGTACCACTTCTAGTAGCAATACAATGGTGGCTCCCACAGACGGAAACCCTGACAGTAAACACATGAAAGACAGTATTGAAGAGAAGTAAGTATCTCCTGAAAGAGCAGTTATTAGTTGAATTACAGGAATTCCTGCTAGCTACTGTAAATACTCCCATCTCAGGAGCTCCAGGTATGTCTATATTGCAGGCATTACATTCCATGTAATGTCATACATGTCAATGGAACTGGAATACTGTTTGGGATTAGCAGTAGCAGCCTCAATTGTAGTTTGAACTCCAGTCCCAGTAGGCATCATATTGCTACAGCTATATTGGTTTTGGGGCCTGAAGTAGCTACTATTACACTGTACTGTGTATGTTCACATGAGAGCAATTGTACTGTAATACGGGGTTGGTGAGACACTGGAACACATTGCCCAGAGAACTGGATGCCCCATCTCTGGAAGTGTTCAAGGCCAGGCTGGATAGGGCTCTGAGCAACCTGGTCTAGTGGAAGGTTCCTGCCCATGTAGGGAGGTTGGAACCAGATGATCTTTAAAGTCCCTTCCAACCTAAGTCATTCTGTGATTTTATGACTTGAAAATTGGTTTATTACCTCACTGGAAATGAACAGTGCCTATGTGTTGCAAGCTAGTTTATTTTCCCTAACTGGGGTATTTGGATACCTGGTATCTGTGTCAAGATACCTTACACATAACTTTAAAACAGATTTCTCCCTCTCTAATTTTTGAGCTATTTAATCATAATCTTTTGGAGAAATTTGGCAGACACTTACTGTGTCTTTTTCACCAGACTGAGGCTGATGAAAAGCAAACGGTTGATATACGCTTAGTCTGGCTGTGTACTTGGAGCTCAGCAGTAACAGACTGTGGGCATGCTGTCACTTTGTGTTAATATGGATAGCAAACCTTCAGGGGAAAAGGGAGTGGAGACTTTGTAATTAGCATGAGCAAAAGAGTGCACATATGTCATTACTGTAGAGTAGCAACTATGTCATAAGTTCGCAAATGAGTTTCTGACAGCTTCAGAGCTTTAATAATTACAGTTCTGATGTGATTTCCCAGCTGAACACTTTCTTTCCTTCTTTAGGATAATTATGTCAATATATTTAGAATAGTAAATATATTGGTAGAGGCAACCCCAGTACTAAAAATTAAGTTGAGGTGAGCTGTATAATAGTAACTCACAGAAACCTGGAATGCAAGATGCCTTTCAGAATTCAGCCTAGCAAGGCACAGACAAGCCCTTGGCTGCTATGGGGGCTTAAGCTGAAGAAACTTGTAAAGTAATGAAGGCAGCTTTGTGAGATTTTTTGGCATATACTGTAGGGTTGTCTTAAACCTCCCCAGGGTATATGTTTCTTGATAAGATGTACTCTTTACATCTTGGACTTGCCAGGAGGAGAGAATTTTAAAAACTTATGTAGAAACAGTTTGGAAATGATGCATTTAGCACTCTCATTTCTCTGATTTTTTTAATAGTATATCAGATCAGCAACATAGGATCTTGGACACTGTGAGTGTGTACATGCTTATGTCTCTGCCAGATCACATATAGATTTCCTTATTTTGTTCAAAAGTGAGAAGAACTTATGTAAAATGGTAACAAATATTTTAATGTGCTTAAATGTTAGTGAAAATGATGGAACAGAAACACAATTTATAGTGGATGATCTCTTTGAATCTCCTGTCTGGTATTGCTACACAAGGTATGTCTTACCTGGCTGAGGTGCTTTGGCTCATGTTGTTTATCCTTGTAAGATGAAATGTTTTTTATATAGGAGTTTTGCTGAAATACAGTTTTACAGTTTTACATTAATCAGAGACCCTGATTAATGTTTGTTACAGAATGTCAGTTCCTAATTTTGCTTTATTTGCCCCAACAGCTACGCACACCTAGACATCTACAGCGGGCTGAACAGCAACTTAAACCGCCAGCACCACAGACTGGAATCTCGCTACAGCAGCAGCTCTGGAGGATCATATGAAGAGGAAAAAAGTAATATTCTTGATTTTAAAATATTTCTATGAATAGCACACAGAATTTTCACAAGTTAATACTATTACTGAAGGTTGTGGAACATAAATAAGTATTATCAAGTGTTTCTTGCATAAACCTATTAAAATTAGGATTTTTTCATCTTTTTCTATCTTACTACTGCTATTGAAGTCTAGCATACATTTGACTGCAATAAAATATGCAAGGAAGATAATATGCTTTGTTCTTTTTGTTGTCCTCTGGAATGAGTTGTGAACATCTTCCTAAATTAAATGGTTTAACTCTATTTCCTTTGACAGTTAGGCACAAGAAACAGATGATCAGGATGAAGATGAGATTTTAAATAAGAAGTTTTTTAAAAAAAGAAAATTACAAGTAATTGTTCTTTTAAAGGATAGCATTCCTTGGCTTATTTTAAAAAGGGTACTAAACTTTTTTGAAGCCATAGCAAAAGAAAATATACCAGGGGCAAAGGATCTCTTTATGTACATCTAATTTCCAAGATTGTTTTGAAAACGTGTTTTGGGTTATTTTTCGTGATCTATGTTTTGTTTTTTCTGAGACGCAGAGGTATGGAAAGAGGTAAAAATTTCTCTTGAAGCTCCATTATGCTTTTGGAAAGATTTCCGAAACAGAGGCTTATTAACTGTGGCTCCTTCCCTACTAATGCCTAAGATACAAATCACCATGGCAGTGCTGGGGAACACCAAACATGATCATGTAATCGGGCAAAAAAGAGGATTGTGGTCAGACAGTAAATGATGTGTTACCTTAGTGGGTTCTGTGTGCTTGGTAGAACAGCTGTTTGACTGAAACTCCTGTTTCAGCTAACAGGTTGTTAGTACTTTAAATGGCTTTGTACTTCATCCTGCATGGAATAATCAGATCTATTTCGATCATGCTAGTGGTCCCACAGACTTAGGTTTCACTCAATTTTTTATTGACCATTGATTTTGATACTGTTTAAGTTGTTTGGGTATGTTACAGCACACGGTACAACTCTGCCTGTTCCTTAAATTTGTTGTGTGACTGAACAGCTGGAGGTAAACTACTGCATTTTGAGCTTTAGATGTCAGTATAGAACTCATCCTGTCCATGCTGTATTGAAGCAACAGGAGTCCATTAGCATCTTTTGGTGCCCTCCTTAATCAATGACTGAAGTTTTGCACAATGTGAAGATTAAAGTGACTGTGGTTCTTACTGCCTCTGTCAAGGAGGTGAAACCTAATGTCCTCTACAGAGATTGTTGTAAGGGCTGGGCATTCTAATGCAGAATCTGCTAAACTTTGAGTCAGTTACAGTTTAGTGGCTTCTGTCAGCCAGAATGTTTATTACTGCATGGATGGGCATTATCCAGAATCATAGCTGGAATCAGTTTCAGATTTGTTTGTTGTTTGTTATAGCAACAAGAGTATCCTAAACTAGATGATGTTTCACATCTTCCATCAGTAAGAAGTTTGTGACTTCCTGTGGAGAAGATAATAATGAGCTGATACATGTGTGAACATCTGAAACTTCTGCAGCTGTACTTCCAAGCAGAGCTGGTAGAATCACTGAGATACCGACCTGTTGAGGCAGTTTCCTTGTTTCTAGTCTTGACTGATAGTTCTGAAGACCAAAAGAAACTTAAGCCAGAAGAGTATTTTGGGTGTGTTAACACAGTATACTCTCATATCAAACAGCTGATGTTCTTCTTGCACTTTTGAAGCTTGCTTAATAAAAAATTAAATGTCTTTCTGTGCTTTCTTGACAAATTTAGTGATTTTCTGAGCAATAACTTTTATCAGCCAGTGGGATTGGGCTGTGCTGTTGTAAAAAGTGGCAATTTCCAAGTTACCCATGGATCAGGCCAGCATTATCTGGCACACAGCACTAGTGGAGTTTTACTGTGAGACCTATAAAGATGTACTTTTGAGGAATACTTCCTTAGACTACAGTGAAATGCTCTTCAAGATGAGTTCAGTGAAATCTTAGGACCCAGCCTTAACTCCCTATCTGGCATGGGGTTTGAAATTCAAGGAAATAACACCAGATCACATTGCCTTTTATCATAGTTTTGATCAACCTGTTCCAAAACATCTTTGCTCTGTTATGTGTGTAACTTCTGTAGAATCCCTATACTAAAAGAAATACCCACTTAAAAAAAAACCAACCTGTCTAAGTACTGTTGTTTACATCTGGCTCCCCTTCCCTTCTCCTAGATCTCAGCTTTGCAAGAACTTAAAAAAATATTTCTTCAGAAGACTAACACACAGAAATATGCATTGTAATATATTTCTGATTTAATTTTCTGTTGTGTTAGGTGATTCGATGCCTCTGTATTCCAACTGGCGTTTGAAGGTGATGGAGCACAATCAAGGAGAGCCTCTCCCTTTCCCACCTTCTGGAGGTTGCTGGTCACCACTGGTGGATTACTTGCCTGAAACTTCTCCTCCGGGCATGTCACTTCACAGGTAGCTGTTTTGGCAATGCCAGTGGCAGTTCATTATGTTGTCATTTGTGTTGCACAAATGCAATAATTTGAACACAGCAGATTAAAGGGCAGCTGATAATACATTTGTTTTCTGTGGGTTTACTCACAGGTCTAGCAATTTAAGATTACTCAGCCTTTTAATCTGCTTCTATTTTTGTTAATAATGTTCATCTTTTCCCTTATAATGCAGCTTTGTGAATGTTTATAGACTGAAGAAGCATATGAAGCTCGTTTCAGCTCTTTATGAAGTTCTTGTTACATTCTTCTAACATACTATTTTTTTTTTTGTTTTAGATGCAATATAGCAGTGATTCTTTTGACTGATTTGATAGTTGACCACAGTGTAAAGGTGGAATGGGGAGGATACTTGCATCTTTTGCTTCATGCAATTTTTATAGGTAACTGACTTCTTACAGAAATACTTGTAGTAAACTGAGGGATTCCCAGCTGCTCTTATTGATATTGAAATTAATTTTTGCCATTGTATTGAATTCCCATTAATTTGATAATTTTTATAGTATTTTAAATAATTCAATTAAATGTGTTTCAGCTTAATTAGTATAATTAAGATTTTTTTTTGATGTTGTTTTAAGGCACTTTCTTTGGGAGTCACTTTTACCTCTTGTAGAAGACAACAGTAAAATTCAACTTTTTTTCTGTTTCTAAGTGTAATAATTTTCATACAGAGCACAGATTAAGTTCTTACTTAAAACTCTTTTTACTTAAAATTACTTTGGGATTATCAGATATGTTTTAGTCTGATAAATGTAGTTTGTTTAAACTGTATGTTGTTGTTTCGCTTTTGAAGCACTGAAATAAATCCTGTTTAGAGAATTCTATATCTGTTATTTGGTAAAGTATAACAGACCAATTTGGATACTGCTATTTTTAAAATAATGTGATTCAGCATGTCCTTTGAATATCATAAAACCTTGCTGTTTTCCTTTTGTGTTAGGTTTTGACCATGGTCACCGTGAAGTCTACGAGCATTGTAAACGACTACTTTTGCATCTACTGATAGTGATGGGCTCTGGCAGCAATGTGCAGTCTGTTGCTTCTGTCCTACTCAGAAACAGAGAGTTCAATGAGTCCAGGGTGCTTACTGTCAAGCAAACTACCCATTTAGATTACACTTTTACAGGTATGCTTTTGATTTATTACATGTTGCTTTGTTAAAAGAGGAAGTTACCTCTTCTTACAGGCATTATTAACGTTTCTGTTGTTTATAATATTTTCCTGAGGCCTTGGCATTAAAATGTTTTTAACTGGATTTTAATGAAGTTAAAATGAACAGGAATTCTCGTTTGCACTTCGTGCTCACTCATCAAAGTAGGGAGCACAGCTGAATGATGAAGAGTAGTGGAAATCAAAGAGGGAGCTCTATGCTTTAGAACTTTAATACAGAAGTTTTTATGATGCCTTTGAAAATAAAAACCAAGAAGATACATCTCTTACTTGTTTATAGCATGTTAAAATTTCCAGGTTTTTTGAGCTGTGATTTTGTTCTCTATTGGCTATCAGAATTTTTTTTGAGATACTACTTTTTAATATTCACCTTAACTTCACAATATTGCAATGATACAGTACACTTCATACTTCTGTGTATCTCTTTATGAAGGGAATATTCTGATGGTGAGACTGTATTGTAGTTTGTGTTGACATACTTGGGTTTTTTATAAATTTAGTATTTCATATTATTTCAGTAGGTGGCAGCATATTGCCATACAATTTTTTGTTCTATTTCGTTCACATCAGCAATTACTTAGCAAAAGTAGTCATCTACTTTGTGGATTTGGCTTTTCCTAGCAATGAGGAATTAAATTCCACTTTGTATAGTGGAAGGATTATTTTATATTAATCTGTTTGGCAGAACTTTAATGGTGCATCTACTCAGTGGCATATACAAACCATTCCCTTCCTAATCTTTAAGGTATTAGATAAAACTGTCTAAACATGACACAGTAAAACAAAGATGTCTGATAGAAACTAGAATAAGGTCAGCATCAAACATTTCCATCTGAGGATTAGGATAAAGTGTTTACAGGTTTGCACGCCTAGCAAAAAATTGGACAAGCTGATTTTAAATTTTATTTGAGCTGGCTAAGCTCAAATACCCCAGTCCAAATTCTGTGGTTCTATAGTGAAAATTTGTGGTGGGTCAGTGTGTCTTATGCTTATTTAAGTACAAGAGTTACAGTCAAGGGCCCTGACAGTTTTCCTTGGTAGTTTACTTTGTCTCAGACCCTCACAGATGGATAGACTGTGAGGAGTCACTGCAGTTGTATTTTATTGCCACATGATTCTTGATATGGAAGAGAAAAATCTTCTGGTCACAAGATCAGGCTAAATTCAGAGAAACTTTGTACAGCCACAAGGGCTCTGCTTCGAGTCCATTCAGTAGATTCTACTTAGTGTTCACTGATTTCAAGTACTGTCAGTTACACTGCTACTGGGTTTTAACAAAAAATATCTGCTCATCAGTAGGAAATAGTCTGTAGAATTTTTTAAATTAAGTTGAGATGCCTCAGAAGCTGATGAGCTCTCAAACTATTAGTAAAAATTAAGGATAATACAGGGGTTTTAACAAGGGATCTAGCAGTTCCCAATTAAAGTTCATGTAAGTCAAATCAATTTGCATATATAAGACTGGTTGATTTTACTGAAATTATTGCATCCATTAATTTATTCTAAGTATTCTCATTACATTTACTAAGTTGCTGATCTTTTTAGAGGGCTATTTCTTATTTTTATATATTTAATATCAACTGTCAACTTAAAAGTGCATAAATATCTTGTCTCAATTTCAGCAGGTGTTCATGATTTTATACCTGATTACCAGCCCTCCCCAATGACAGACTCAGGGCTTAGTTCAAGTTCTACCTCTTCTAGCATCAGTTTAGGAAATACAAGTGCTGCCATTTCTCAACTGCACAACACAATCCTCAATGAGGTTGACATTTCAGTAGAGCAGGATGAAAAAGTGAAAACTCTTATAGAATTTATTACCTCAAGGTAAGATTTCAGTTTTTATTTTTGTTAAAACATGTGTTTTGTGGGAAAATGGCAAACTTCCTGTTATTTAGCATTATGTTGTCTAATTCTGTGTCTGTTTTATCACCAAAGTAACTGTTTTTATGTGATACACATATGAAAATCTCTAACTTTCCAACACTTCCAGAGAATTTGGACCACCCTTTCAAGTCCTGACTGTTTAAAAGTATTTTGCCATGTTTTATTCTGAATTAGGGCAGGAATGCATCGAGATGAATAGGGAGCTGCAAGATCTGTGTGCTGTTTGAGGATTGCCTGGTAGTAGAGAGCTGTCTATTCTAAAATGAGGAATTTATTGCAAAGGACATCTGTAAAATCATCCAAATTTGTGCAGTTTGTATGATGGTTTATATTAAGCTTTCAAGATGGTGTAAATCTGAAATCCTACCTGTTTCTCCGTGCTTTTGATACTTTTTTTTTACCTCAGCCTAAATTTATAACAGTGTGGTGTATTGATGGAAATGGGAAGAAAGGAAGTTAGGAAGTGCATAGTGGTGGTGGTTGTACTAGTTCTTTCTTAGAGACCCAACTATTGCACAGTAACTATACCTGAGAACATCTCTTCCATCTTCTTACCCACTTATTTCAATTGGAACTGATACATTGCTTTTCATTTCGTCTTAACTTCTTGTATATTGGATAATACTGGTCAGCTGTCAAAATTCTTTGCAATTCATGCCTGCACTACTAGATGGTTTCTTTTATGTGGTACAGAGTAGATTCTTTTGCAATTAACCTTAAGGTTCAAATTTCATTTAAATAATATTAAGGACAATGGCTATGTGTTATATTCTGTTAACTCTCTTTTTGTATTTTTTAGGAAAAGAGGCCCACTCTGGAATCATGAAGATGTTTCAGCCAAAAACCCTAATATAAAGAGTGCTGAACAGTTAACTGTGTTTTTAAAGCATGTGGTATCTATATTTAAACAGTCTAGCTCAGGTATGTTAGAAAACAGACAATACATGACTGAATGTGCAAGACTGCAAACTAAATAAATACTTTTTAATACATATAAACCCATAGGTTATGTATAAAACCACTCTAGGTAATTACTGCTTCTAAATAATAGGTTTTCTTGTATATTGCTCACTTCAGATTATGTTTCTGTTACAACAGATTTAAATATAATCTTCTAGGAATTAGATAAAATATCTTACTAATTTCTTGTGAACAGTTAATATTCAATTCATAAATGTTTTATTGTCTGCAAGCCTCTCTAGCATTAAATATTGGGAACACATGTTTATATTCCTATAAAGATTTTTGAGACTAATAGTTCTTGAGAGAAATGTAGAGGATATGAGAATATTTTAATTTTAGGAATGACTTTGGCAATTTACTCTTCAGTAAATTCGGGTTGACTTGTTTTTTATAAAGCAGTGTTGCTTGAATTTTTTTTTTTTTTTTTTTTGCTTTAATAGGAGGATATCAGTTGGAGCATCGTCTCAGTGAAGTTGCTTTGCAAACCGCGCTTTCCTGCTCCTCTCGCCATTATGCTGGGAGGTCCTTTCAGATTTTCAGAGCTCTGAAGCAGCCTCTCACCCCATCCACACTTTCTGATGTTCTCTCCAGATTAGTAGAAACTGTTGGAGATGCAGGAGAAGAAGCTCAGGTAATTCAGATTTTGCCCCCACTTTACTAAAAAGCTAAATCTGCCTAAATTATGTGCGTGCATTATTAGGTCAATGACAGCAAAATTTGAAATCATTGCTTTATTAAGTTGCTTTTTATTTTTAAGTATTTTAAACATCAAAACAGTTTTAATCATGACATTTCCTGAATTTCACCTAATTAACTGAGGAAAAGTTGTGCACATTCTCTTCTACAGCAATAGGCCCTTTCAGAGAGTTTGATACATCTGTTTCCTGTAGACACCACTTCATTCATTGTTAGACAATACTGAGATCAGCCATATAAGAAATTATTTAGGTTTTCTTGTGTGAAGAACCTTACCTGATAAAGTGATAACAATCATTCAACTTAGTGTCACTGTAAATCTTAAGAATGTATCTGATCTTTTAATACTTCATAATGAGTCTGAATTACTTCATCCTTCAATCCATCCTTAAAAACAATGCAAACTGGAATTCATTCAGTAAATGCTTATAAATAAATGGAAGTTTTTCCTTGTCTTGAAGCTATACTGCTAACTTGCTGTCTCATGAGGATTGTGTTCTAATTGAAGTATGAAATAATTTAGATACTGATTTTATATTTTTATATTACTACTCAGTAGATTTTCTGTGATCTTCCTTGTGCATACTGCATAATTTATAATTATGGCCTGTGGCTTTCCCCAGGGTTTCGTCATAGAGCTGCTTTTGACTTTAGAATCTGCTATTGATACATTGGCTGAAACCATGAAGCATTATGATCTGCTTTCTGCCCTTTCTCAGTAAGTTCTTTTATTGGTTAATCTTTTTGTACATTTGAATTGTTAAAAATCTGTATTATAAATGTAAGGAAATAATTTCTTGTCATCTTCGCAGAATAATTGTATCCATATAGAAAAATTGCTTTCTCTGATATGTTTTTATCATTCTGCCTCAAGCAAAACTTGTAAGAATCTAGATTTCCTGAAAAGGACATCTTACTGCCTTTCTGATTTACCCTCTTGGGTTCAGTTTTTTTTTGTTAAAAAGGTATTTTCTATAAGGAGTTTCTTATGGCTCAGTTTTGCAATATTGTCAGTTCTTTTTAAACTTCTTGAATTTAAAGGCTCTGAAAATGTTGATCGTTCTTAGGCCTCAGGTTTGTTGTCCATATATAAGAAGTGTAATTGAGCAGTCTGTCTCATTTGTTTGTCTCATTACAGTTTGAGTAGTTACCTTGATGAATTTTTATCAAACTAAAAAAAAAAAAAAAATCCCTAAATGTACAGACATCTGTATTTATTTGACTTCCTCACAAAGTTTTTGAAAACACTGCGATTGCTAGGAATGCATTCAGTTTCTCATTATCAGAATGCAAAGGTGGTGAGTTTCCTAGGTCAGGTACCTCTGACAAATACGTGGTAATAATTGTATTAATTTGTTCATTTATCTACTTTTATCACGTCTTTAAATAATTTGGGATGCTAGATCATCACTTACACATAGTCTTTTACATGCTATGGGCTAATTTTTCTGATTTTGCTGTAATTTTTATGGTATTCTGGGATTGTAACAGATTTGGTAGAAGAGATAACAGGATGCTGCAGTCTTGTTCTTATTCTATAAGGATATTTTAATAGATACAGAAATCCTGTATTTACATGTATTATAATACTCTTAGAGTGATGAACCGGAGTATTCACTGCATGTATATGTGATTAGTGTAATATCTTTTTTCTTTCTTCCCTTTTTCTAAACTCTCTGTTACTAAAGTATTTTGCATGTAACATTGTGTAATACTGATTTTCATTTTAGAACCTCATACCACGATTCTGTAATGGGAAACAAGTATGCAGCTAATAGGAAAAGCACTGGACAGATAAATCTAAGCACAAGTCCCATTAATAGCAGCAGTTGTTTGGGATACTACAGCAATACAAGGAGTAATTCCTTGAGACTGAATTTAATCAGTGAGCGGAGAGGTGACCGGCGACGGAGCAACACACTGGATATAATGGATGGAAGGATAAATCATGGTGGAAGTTTGGCAAGGACTAGAAGCCTTTCCTCCCTAAGGGAGGGAGGGATGTATGATGTGCAGCCCACTACTGATCCTGTCAACTTGATGGCCACCATATTTTGGATTGCAGCTTCGTTGCTGGAGTCAGATTATGAGTATGAATACCTTCTGGCTCTCAAGCTACTCAACAAGCTTCTTATTCACATGCCTCTGGATAAATCGGACAGTCGGGAAAAGATAGAAGAGGTGCAGAATAAACTGAAATGGAATAATTTTCCTGGCCTTCAGCAGCTTTTCCTGAAAGGCTTTACTTCAGCCTCTACACAAGAAATGACAGTTCATCTCCTTAGTAAACTCATCACAATTTCCCGGCACGCTTTGGTGGATCCTTCTCAGTTAGCAGGTATCTTTAATAAACATGCGATAAAAATTTTATTTTTTCGTCAAATTAAGTGGAGTCAAATTCAGTAGTAATTGTGCATTTGCCTTAAAGAAACACTTCTGTTACGTGCTTTCTGGAGTTGTCCATATTACACTGCTACACAGAGGGAATAAGTTACAGACTATGATTAGCTCACAAGCAGGATTGCATGTAAACTTCATGCATTGGCTATTGTTTGCAAGTGAGATTTAAGAGCTGAGTATTGTTTTTCATGATCTTGTGCTGACTAGCTCAATTAGCACTATTTTACACATTTTTAGAAACAATGTGACATAGTGCCTAAAACTATCTAGTTTCATGGGAGTTTTGCTTAATTGGTCCAGTGATGATTTTATTTTCATCATGCATTTTTATACCTAACACAGACACATTTTTATGCGTTGGTCATACATACATACTTAGGTAAATGTATGTGTTCACATAATTTATGTATCTGTGAAAGTATGTGTTGTGCTGTAAGAGTTTTAAATACTGGCTAACTCCCCATTAAATTAAGTCATATTAAAAAACTTAAGGGCTCATATAACTCTGTTTATGTATGTGTTTAGGATTTCCCCTAAACATCTTGTGCCTACTTCCTCATCTGATACAACATTTTGATAACCCAACTCAGTTTTGTAAAGAAACAGCTGACAGGATTGCAAAGGTATGTAACATGATGCTTAGAGAAGTATCCAGGAGGATATGCATACCAGTATTGTTTCTGTATTTTTTTTGGGGGGGTCCCTTATGTAATATTTATATGTGATTCTAATAGTAATATATACATAATTATAAGAGGTCATATTTTAAAGATGTGATCCAGTCTAATTTATATAGCTGGACCTTGTATCAATCCCTGAATTTGTTTGTCAATGAAAAAACTCATTTAGCTCATTCTGTAAAATTTAGATTTCAAGAACAAATTTTCTTCCTACTGATATAATTTACTTTTTTCTTACTTGTCTGATTTTTCTATTTGTAATTTTGAATGTCAACCTAATCACATTTTAAGCATGCTTCCTAAATTTCTTATGAGAAGGACGTGATTCTTACTGGTAGACAGAGAAGAAAAGATTGTACGTTCTTTCTGTTACTTGTACACAGCAAACTTGAAATATTTCTGAACTGTAGTGGCTCTTAAAGCAGTACATGGTGTACACCAGCTGTTGTCAGCCAGGATGGTGTTGCACTGGCCTGACAGAGTCTTTGTTTTAGGGAAGAATGTGAAAGGGGGAATAGATAAGAGCTGTCTGGCACGGGAGATGCAGTCACACCTCTGTCTGCCCAGGCTGCGACATGTGAACCACTAAGCTGTGCACAGGCTGACTCAAAGAGTATGTGCCTGATGCAAGTGCAGAAATTACTGCTGCCCTTAAATCCTTGTGTTACTTGAATGAGGGATATTGCTTGATCATACCAAATGTATGATGAGTAGATAAACTTGGAACATCGATGCCACAGTACCAAAATTCAACAGAAACTGTAGGTCGTGCTTGTGCGATTGGTTTGATTTTCACTTACTAGAAAATAACTGAAGTGAAATCTTGGAAATGAAATCTTAGAGTGCAATCTGGGAGAAGCGCATGACGACTCATGAATACTTGGATTTAAAAAATATATTTCTAATATAATTAAATGTGGTTTTGCTTTTCAGGTTTGTGCCGAGGAGAAGTCACCAACTCTTGCCAATCTGGCTCACATGATGAGTTTATACAGTACACACAGTTATTCCAGAGACTGTTCTAACTGGATTAATGTAGTGTGTAGATACTTGCATGATTCTTTCTCAGATGCCACATTTAGCCTCATAACTTACCTTGCAGAGGTAAATTTTTACTAGAAGTATCTCATGTTTATAATTCATCGCCAATTCCTAATTTCTCATGATTCGGAGTATCGAGGGGAATAAAGCATTTATTCATATAAGCATATAAAGCATATATAAACAGGAAAATATTACTAAAATGTTCTAGGATGTAGAAAAGGGATGACTGCTGCCATTTTGGAGTGCAGTAATTATATACACCTTGAGATGATAATCCCTCTAATGAAAGATCCCCTTTTGTGAGAGTGGTGTTTGGCAGTAGATGCTTATATTTGGTACTACATGAATGTACACTGTCTTGGCTTTAGCAAAATGAGCTTAATGCAAATTTTAGGAGACCTTCTTTAGTCAGGTGCACATCTTTACCATAACTTTAAAAACAAATTGCAAAGTTCAGTTGTGCATAATGTAGAAAATGATAGCTTAAATTCTAGAAATCAGTGTATTATTCTGCCAGCCATTCATACAGGAAAGCTGTTAATTACTTTGTATGAAAGCTTATAGAGGTTGTCCTTGAAGTGTATCCCTTCAAACTGGTGGAGACATTTTAAAAAATCTGTCCATTCTTACAAATTACTTTTTATGTACCAATTTTGCTTGTAAAACTGCATTTACCAACCTTCTTTAAGGTGTTGCTGTAATTGTTTTTCATTTAGTTTTAAGATTGTGAATTAGTATGAACACTTTTATTTAGTGGAAAGTGTTTTACTGTTAGGTGCTTTTGATCTGTGCTAAAATATGCCAAAATTCGGGGGAAAAAATGAATTAGGACAAAAACCATTGTGCTGTTGCATTGCTGTTTTTCAGTGCTAAAGCAAAAGTTTGCAAAACAGGAAGTCATCCATTTAAGTTTCTCGAAGGGAAAAATAAATGTGTGTAGAAATTAGCTGTATTTTAATGTATGCTTTTACTTTTTGCTACATCAAAGGCCCTGATTAAATTTTGTATTTTAAAAACCTTTTTTTAGCTGCTAGAGAAAGGCTTGTCCAGTATGCAACAGTCCTTGCTGCAGATCATTTATAGTCTTCTGAGTCATATTGACCTATCCACAGCTCCAGTGAAGCAGTTTAATTTGGAAATCATAAAAGTTATTGGTAAATATGTTCAGGTAGGTACTCGGTTAAACTGTAAAAGCCTGTTTACTCACTATCAAGATTACACTTGAATTTTGGGGGGAATTTATTTCAGATACAAAAATAGTTGCTTGTAGTCAGATTCTATAGGGATTTTTTTTTCCCTATGTTCTTAATTCACTAGATGCTTTGGTATTTGTCCAATGTGATTTGCATCTGGTGGAACGAGTTATCTGGATGAATGTGCATCTATTTACAGATGTAGGCAACTTGTCATATGTAGTCAGAGAAGATGATCCTTCAGGTATTAATATACAAGGAAGTGTTCACTGCTAAGCTGCACAAATGTTTTATTTATGTGTATATGTTTTAAAAAGAAAATTTTATGGTTAAATGAATATTTTAATCACTCTCAGTAATATATCCATGAGGAATTTTAAAGTGCACCTTAACAAAATTGAGTACATTTTTTAAAAGAAAGTCCCCGAAAGATGAACCACAGTGTTTTGCCCAAGGTAATTTAAGCCTTTGTACTCAAAACACAAATATACTGAAAATCTATTTCACAGAAGAAAGTCTAGCATCATACTGAAAGATTTTATAAAAATGCCTAGAGCATAAAACCATTTCAGTGCAAAACATTCTCTTCTTTTTTCTCTGAATTCCATTATTGCCAAATGTATTTCAGTCAAATGGTTTAATCATAACTAACCAGGAGAAGTCATGTTCCCTGGATGTTTTGTTATTGATGGGTATGTACTTTAGCTATTGTGCTCCTGTCAGAGTGCATTAGGCAAAATGGAATGATTAGCATTAGTTATAGTTTTTATAGCCTGGCTGCTTCTTGCTTCACCTCTAACCTCTCTCTGAGCTTTCTGTGCAAGCCCACACTACCATGGAATGTAATCTTAATTAGATGTAAGCTATCAAAAGATGGTACAAGCAAAACAAATATTCCAGAGAAGACGTCTTAACATATTTTTGATAAAATATGTTTCTATAAAGGACTAAAGAAAAGATCATAAATTATCATGTCTTGTTTTAAATGTGCTTCTACTAAGCTATGTGTTTTTTCAGCCCTCTGCAATGACAATGGCTGTTATAAATAAATGTAAGTTGCTACAGGATAGTTCCAGTTTGAGACTCCTATTTTATGCTTATGATGCACAGAAATTGAGGAGACTATTAAAGACTCTCATTATCTGCAAAGAAGCATGAAGCATATACTACTTAGAAAATTGAAAGGGGTGTTTACTTTTTTTAACGCAATAAAAAATATTTTGACAAACATGGCCTCCTAATTTAAAAAAAAAAAAAAGCAGACATCATGCTGATTTCAAAAATTGGAAGATTTGCGTTTCAGGCAGAATCCTTGCATTTCCAGGACTGTAAATCTTAATCTTTGCACAAAGCTGCCTGTATTTTATGTCTCTTCTTCTGATTCTTTCCACAGTGTGTGTAATTGAAACCACTGAATTATTTACAGTGCCTTAATCATGTTTTTAAGGAAAGTCCATTTATCTAAGGCTCTGCCTTTTATATTCTCACCCTTTTTTCATAGCTTTTTTAAGCACTTCATTGATTTGATACAAAAAACTTTGTAAATGTTTTCACTTCTTTGTTAAAATCTTTTATATTTCTTCATGTATTTCAAGCAAGGAATAGTTTTGCTTGTTTCAAATTCCATTTACTCTCCCCATAACTCTAAAATAATTAAAGATGGCAAGAGGTGGAATAGTTCATTTGAATACTGTCAGTTACTGTTGTTAAGTGCTGGTTAAATACTCAGTTTTTATCTCCTGGGTCACATGCTTCAGACAATAGTAAAAAACACAACATGGTGTAACTGCAGGGATGGAGGGACGTGGACCATGATCTGGTTGTGGCTGGCCCAGTGACCTGGAGCTACCGAGCCTGCTTGGCTGGACCTGACCACACACCACGGGATGGCCCGCTACCTTGCCACTGCTTTCCTGGCACTTCAGGGTCTGAAGTTTCCCACCTGTGCTAGCCACTTCAGCCATGTGTAATAGATCAGAGATTTGGGGTTGGGGATTCTTACAGAATGCATAAAAATTGCTGTTGTGGTTGAAGGGATTGTTGTGTGATTTGTGTATGTTCTCTTCAGAGTCCATATTGGAAGGAAGCCCTGAATATTTTGAAACTGGTGGTGTCCCGGTCAGCAAGCCTTGTTGTGCCTAATGATATTCCAAAGTCTTATGGAGGGGACATAGGTTCTCCGGAAATATCTTTCACGAAAATTTTTAATAATGTCTCCAAGGAGCTACCTGGGAAGACCTTAGATTTTCATTTTGATATATCAGAGGTAATTATTATATTTAGACGACAGTGCACTTACGACTTCCTGTTACAAACTCGGGTGTTATTTTCTGTTACCTTCTACATTTATATGTATGTTTTTAAATAAGTACAATTTTTAAGAATGGCAGAGATTGAAGTTTTATGTTCTTGTAAACGAGAGTCATACTGGAAGATAAATTTCAAATTCTTTTATGATGTTTGTTTGCCTTTTCCCCCTTTTTGACTATCTGGAGAGTTAATTACTAAAAGTCAGTAAGATTATTCTCAAGGGTTTCTCAGCTGTGTCAGAGAGCAGACAATGCAGCTGGCTGCTGCTTGCAGCTGAACATTCCAGGCTTTCAACAAATGAAGGGCTGTGCATTCAAGGTCTGAGAGTATTAAAATTCTGTACTGCAGTTTTGGCATGCCTTTGGAAGGGGGAGGAAATTTAGAGGAGGGATAGGATACAAATTTTAGGAAATTCAATGTGAGAGGGATACACTTGGACAAAAACTTCATGTGGTTTAAAATATCACCCCTACCACCAATGATACACCTGAAAAGGAGAGCATGGCCAAATGACTGCAGTGTAATGTAGCAATGTGAAAACTGCAGAAACTTTAGAAGTGGTCAGAAGTAAGAGCTGGTTCAAGCTAACCCTAGAAAAGTGGAGATATAGATGTCTTAGGAGCATTACTTAAATTGATAAGTACATTCACCATTGAAGTGTCAGGGCATGCAGATAATTGAGAGACAAGATGAATTCCCACGGAGTTCATTGGATTAGCATTTGCTGTCAAAAGAGTTGAATTTGATAATTGTTTTTTCAGAAGTGTGTGTGTTTTTGTGAAGTTGCTGGTCTGTGAAAACAGTTTGTTTGTATCAGGGAATGATTCTGCAGAAAAGCTTTGCATTTTTTAAACTTAGAACATGGTTGGTTTTAAAGTGTGCTTAAAAGTATAATTGGATTGTCAGCCTAAAATGTGCATAATTCAAAGCCACACAAGTGGACAGAATGGCAGCTTGCTGCGTAGGGTGCAAGAACTCAGCTTTGTATTTCCCAGTGTACCAAGGCTCAGGGGATTAGACATGGGCTTTATAAAACGCTTACAAACAGACAAACCCGCATACATTTCACATAATGTTAGATTCTAAAGTCAAATGTGTAGTCTTTACTAATAAAGATTTGAATTTTAAGAAAGTGTTGTCTTTGCTAGACACCAATTATTGGGAATAAATACGGTGATCAACACAGCGCAGCTGGTAGAAATGGGAAGCCAAAAGTCATTGCTGTGACTCGGAGCACTTCTTCAACTTCCTCAGGCTCCAATTCAAATGCACTGGTTCCTGTCAGCTGGAAGAGACCACAGCCATCCCAGGTACATTGTGCCTCAAACACTTTATACATGTATTAGAGACAGTGTTTGTGAATGTATTAAGAAAAAACGTATTGAAGTGGTATTTGAAGTCTGTATTATGTCTTAGCGAAACAGTAAATTAATACGGCATAAACTAAAAGCTGATACTGGTGAAAAGTAAAAAAATTCAAAATTCTTTTTAGAGGCTGTCAATATGCAATATGACTAATTGAAAATGCAAATGTTTTATATTTTTACCTGCACCTCCAACAGCTGCCGTGCTACGTGATTTTCTTTGGTATGTTTTTCAGAGAAGGACTAGGGAGAAGTTAATGAATGTGCTTTCTCTGTGTGGTCCAGATTCTGGTCTTCCCAAGAATCCTTCAGTAAGTGATGATGGTGATGTGATTTGGTTTTTGAACCCAAATAGCAGAATGCTATTGCATGTTTAGGTGTTTGTGAAGTTACGAACAGTGAATTTGGACAAGTTCGCTTTGGTTCAGCAGTTCACAAATCCAATTGAAAGATAAAAAAGAAGAATCATAAGTAATGGATTAGTATTATTCCTCAAGGACTCCGGTGGGCATGGTTTTCTTGGCTAGAAAATAGAATTGAACTAGGTCTTCCTTGTTCTGACTAAATTTCTATCTAGTCCTTTACAGATGTTTTTGAGAGAAGGGTTAGCAGTAGCTGAGGACTGCAAGGGTGTTGATGCTGTGTTGAAAATATCATAGAATCCACTGAAAATAACCAGTGGATCATATACCTTCAAACATGGTTATTTATAGGAGCAATAATCTTAACTGTTGAGTAAAAATAGATTGATGGCTTTATTTCTGTAGCAAGAGTCCCACTAGCATACTATGCTCAATGGTGGTGATGACATTGGCAGCTTTTAAATTAAAGTGGATAGCCTACCTTCGTTATCATCTAGAACATATTTTTTTATTGTAGCATAGAAGTTCTTACCTGGGGAAAATATTGGTGGGAGAAGGATCTTGAATCTAGCGGAAGAAGCTAAAATAATTAAAAATAGATGCCTGAAAGCTGAAACTGGAGAGATTAAAAACGTGTATGGAAATAAACAGAGTTTTGTAATTTGTGAAGATTGTGAAGGTCACAGCTGCCCAGTATTGGATTCCTTTTTAAGGTGTACGTTCCTTCCACAGAAGTTTGTAGGTGAAAACAATATGGTCTGTGTCATGTGGATTGTTATTATGATGGATTTTTTTGTTCTTAAATTTGACTGATATTGTGGTTATGAAAATGAAGTTTGGGTGATATATTTTCTATTTTTATAACTCGTAGTTACATTAAGGAGAGAATGATGCCCCTAATTTAAAGATGTTGTTTAAAATGCTACTAGTCTTGAAGCAAAGTGTTATCAATATAGGGGTAGTCATGCTGGCTGCCACTAATTCCATTAAATGGGAGGAAGCAGAATAGCTGACTTCTGGAGTTACAGAAATTGGAAGTTCTTACTTCTGTTTTGACCTGTATCTGCAGGTTGTATTTTCTTCTAACGAAGACTTGGAAGCTGGAGATCAACAAACTAGTCTTATTTCAGCAACAGAAGAAGTGATTCAAGAGGAGGAAGTGGCTGTAGAAGACAATACCAGTGAACAACAATTTGGAGTTTTTAAAGACTTTGACTTTTTAGATGTTGAATTGGAAGATGCGGAGGTGAGACCTTGGGGTTTCTTCTGTGTGTTTCCATTTGAAAGCATTTTAAAAATAAGGTTGTGTTGGTGTAATTCTAAGGAATTGGCAGCCCTACTGGCTAATCCAGTTCAGAAGAATTTGTGATGGAGCTTAGATAGGGAAATCTGGGCCAAAAACTTTGCAGGGTTAAGTTGGTGCAAGTTGTTGACTGGTTTTGGGGTGAAGAGTTGAGGTTTTTTTGGAGGGATTTTTACATGACTTTATCTGAAAGTGAAGTGATATGACAGTGTAAGGCAATGTCAGCAGGGACACCTGGGTATCATGCAGGAGAAAACTTAATTGTGGAACAGTGTGTTAAGAAAATGGCATCATCATTGTTTCTGATAAGTTTCTGGATTTTGAGAACTTGCTGAAAGGCTTTCAAAGTAACAAATTGTATGATACACTATCTCATTATATACAATTCACCTGCTCTCTTTAATTGCTTGCTCTGACTTTTGCATTATATCTGGTGTATTGCAGTTCTTATATTTCCTCTGCTTCTCCTTCTGTCAAAAAGAGAGATGGGAGGTAAAACAAAATTAAGTATTAAGAAAGAGTAAAGATTCTGTTAACAGCTGTTACTTGTTTCAGATCAATAAAAGGCTTCAGACCAGAATTTGCTGAAGCTTAAAAGTATGAATGTAAAAGGACCGGGAAGGAAAAAGTTAAATGCATTTTAGTTGCTTGCAGTGGTTTTGTTACAGTCTCTGCAAAATATTGAATTAGTAATGGAGATCCTTACTGGTCATGAGTACACAAGCTACTAAGAATATCTACCTATCAAAACAGTTATTGTTCTTTTCTTGATTTATCTAGACCTCTTTACAGGGGTTTCCCCCATAATTCTTTAGTTTTATCTCACTTTCCTCCTGCTTCCTCTGTATGGCTTCACTTCAGCCAGTGTTTGCACCTTCTAGAAAAAGTACAGGCTCATTATGGTTTATTGCATAGATGTGACCACATACTATTCAGACACCATTTCCTATATTGAATACAAGTAGTCGAATATTCTCAGTAGTATTAAAACATTATTTTAACACTAGACAGGACTTTGCAGATAGGATGGCAAAAGTTGAAAACTTCACCAAATGAAGTTAACCTTTAACTTAATTTTCTGAGCTATTTTAACAGCAGATCATAATTAAGAAAAGACAGTTTCATTTTATTACTTGCCTGAATGCAACATGTAGTGCTGTACTAGAGAAAAAAAATTAAGAGCACAGATAGTACAGAATTAGGGTATTGCATACAAATTGCACATTTGGTATAAAAGCTCTGGCTTATTTTTTCACCAAAAAAAATAGAATGTTCTTTATTGCTAATAATTAAATGTCAACATTATGAACTGGGGCTTCTGCATTAACATCTGAGTAATATCCAGATTAAACTGAAATGCTTCAGCCCACAGTAGTTGTACTTTGTTGTACTTTAAATTATTTTGCTTTGCCGTAACTTTTCATCCTCTTTTGAGGAAAAGAAACCACTAAGAGAAAAAGGAATTATAAAATGTTTAGTTTGCATATTTATTGGGTCATGGTGACTTCTTAAGTCACCACAAGAGACACTCTGTTGAGGGAGTTTTGGAGCCGTGTTTGGGGCTAGATATTTCAGTGGTGTTTCAGTAACTGTAGACCGGTGAAGTGAACTTCCCATGTTTTCAGTATTGCTTAGCTGAATTGTTGAAGGATGATGAAGTGCTTGATGAAAATCAAATATCATTATTGTACTTGTGAATTAAAATAACAGTGGTTTTAAGATATGGGTGTCACTTAGCATGATGGATATTTGAAACCCAAATATCTCAGCTTGAAAATGCACAAAGAGAATGGATGCAGCTATTGGTATTCAGGGTGCACTTCATAAAACTGACACAAAGTAGCTGGTAAAACAATTAGTGACAACATCATCTTTTCTACACCTTGTATATAATTATTGTTGATGGTGTTTTGTCAGTTGGATGTGGTCAGTATAGATTCATGTGTGTTAGTTAAAGAACTTCATCAATGTTTGTTGGAACAGTTGCTTTACGTGTTACGCTAGAGAAAATGTATCATGAGCATGCTGATTTTAGTGTTTTGTCGTCAGTTTGTTTTTTTTTTTTAATATCATTAGACAGACATTATTTTAAATACTAGCTTTTTGACTAAAGCTTTTTTTCCAGAGCTTGAATCAGTCTTTTATTGTTGGCAAATCCTATGTAATAAAACATTTTTCCCTGGTTCTAGAGTATCTTTAAGTGTTTGTCCTCGTTCTTTCTAATTATATGTGTTTTCCTTTTTGCTAACCAGGAGCTGCAGGTAAGTTGCAGCCTGGTGCCCTGGCTTGTTCATCTGTTGTTGTCTGTGCTGTGTTTGTACTTTCTAGTCAGATTATAAAATCAATACTGATCTAGTTCTAGATTACATATTGAGTTACTTTCCAAGAAGATATTCAAAAGATTTCTACTTCCTTTGCCATATATTTTCTTTACAAGCGTTTAACAAGGTACTTAAAATTTTAATAAAACTAAAGGGCTGATTGAAACTCTGTTCATGACGCATTCAGTACTCATCACTGTCTCATTTGTGTATTAATTTAATTATGTTGAAACTCATACATACCATATATGTGCAAACTTTTTATTACAGGGTGAAAGCATGGACAACTTCAACTGGGGTGTTCGCAGGCGCTCTCTTGACAGTATTGACAAAGGAGACACACCGTCCCTTCAGGAGTGTCAGTACTCTGGTAGCACACCCAGCTTGAACTTGACCAACCAGGAGGATACTGATGAGTCTTCAGAAGAAGAGGCTGCACTGACTGCAAGTCAGATACTGTCTCGTTCACAGATGGTAGGTTATTTTTCTGGGAAAGAAATCTGAGAACTTAAGCTTTCCCTAGCACGTTTAATGGGTAAGTGTGGCTCACTTTCAGTCTAAGTGACATAGTAAGAAACTAAGTTGATGTGGCTAAGTCTCTTTTTCATAACAGCATCGATGAAGGAAAGAAGTTACTTTACCACATTGGTACATCATTTATAATTTATAATTTTCGATTTGTAATTTTGGCGCTATATTAATTTTTTTTTGTCTTTACACTTACTGTATTTTTTAAAATAAAACCACAAAATTGCACCTATTATATATAAAGTGTGTATCTTTGTGGATTTCTAGATCAAAAACCTCCCCAAATGCTAAATAAAATCAAGAGTATTAAGTGGTTATGTGGGGGTCTAAGTTGTGTTTAAGCACAGAAATTGCTAATTTATTTATGGATTTTGAAGCATGTGTACATATAGCTTAGGAAAATCAAGAATGCTGGCCACTCAGAAGTCGTCTCTGCATTACATAAATGAAATTAAGAAAAAATTGTCTTGATGGGGAAGCAGCTTGATTCATATGTTGCTTTTCAGACTTTAGGCAAAGTTTGTATTAATGTTGCTCCCAGCAAAATACTCTGGTTTTCAATGGTCTTAGTCTAGCAAAAAGAACTTCTAAAACAGGAAAGAAAATAATTTTCCTTAAAGGAAAGACTTCTTCTTAGCATGAAATGTTGCAGAAATGCATGTGGTGCTTGTAATAATTCTAGTGTAAAGCTGCGAAATTCATAATATGCTAATAAAATTCAAATAGCTAACAGTACTGAAACAGCCTATTTCAAAACTAATGTGTTCTTTACCTGCAGTTTTTGTTTCCTGTGAAGAATTTTATTTTTTTCTTTTCTGTCTTAGTTAATCAGTGATTCTGCCATAGATGAAACAGTGTCAGATCATGCTGGTTTATCACTTCAGTCTCAAGATTCCACTAGCAGTGTGGGAACAGAAGAGGTGCTTCAAATCAGAACTGAGACCCCAAGTTTGGAGGCTTCTTCTCTAGATAACTCTAGCAACCAGCTGCCTGAGGTGGGGAGAAATGTGGGCTGGTGCATGGCTGATTTGGGCTCCTTCTAGTTTTAGTAGCAACCTTGCTTTCTTTTCAACTGAATTTTCATCTGTTACACTGATTAGTTGATTTGCTTTTAATATTTCTAACCTGTTGGCATGTTCTTGCAAAATGTTCCCTCAGCATGGAGACTACTTGGATGGACTGAGGGAACTTGCCACAGGTTAAAAATATTCTTGAAGGGCTGATCGTGATCATTTCATGGTGCAGAATGAAACAGGCTAATATTCAAGATGCTTTTACTTGATATGGTTGAAATCCTTCTTGAGCAACATTTTCTTTCAAATACTTTTTTATTTCCCTCACCCTGTCCCCCCCTTTTTTGTTTTTTGCTTTCTTTGGGTTGTGATTGGTGCTATATGGGAATAAAACCTCAGGCCAGCTGTGTTAGCAGTTGGTTCCATTAAATAAACCTTTAGAAAGGACTCCAGATGCTAGTGGTATACATTTTTGGAAAGGCCCATGTGGACTGAGACAGATTTCAAGCTAATGGCCGCCTGCAAATCTGTGAGTACTTCAGTTTATTGTGTTTTCAAATGTTTGAATAATTTAAAATTTAAAAAGACACCCCTAATTTAAAACAAACTCTCATCTGCTACAATTTTTCTCCAAGTGGCTTGGTTTAGGTGGACTTTTCATCTCTTCATTTAAAATTATTTGTGCTACTGGCAATCTTATTTTTATTTGCATAATGTTAGCTCATCCCATCTTTAACTGTACATGCAGTTTTATTGAGTATTCCAGAAAATTAAGCCATTCCTATGTGTATTTGACTAACCAGTGAGTGCACTGTTGACACTTAAGAATGAGTCTTCAGCCAACCGGTTTAAACAATCTACTGACTAGTTCAAGTGACTGGGCTAGGTCAGGTTTCTAAAGGCTCTAGTTTACCTGTTTGCTACTAGAAAAATTGCTCTTACTAACAGGCAGACCACAGACATAACAAATATTCAATGAAGAAAACTGTAAGAACAAAATGGTATAATAAAGGGAGAGTGGCTGATTTCCTGCGATAAAAACCTCACCTTTTAAAGGTGGAATATTGTGACACTCATAAAGTGCTTGCCCCCACATTTTTTCATATTTTCCCATTATGATTATCTATGTGCTTTTTAAAAAATTGTTTCGTTACGCTGCTGTTGATATATTGTCTGAGCTGTTGCAGAACACCTGTGCTCAGATTGTCAAACAAATTGTTGTCACTTCTTGTGCTCATCTGCAGCACTCATTTTTGATCCAATAGAATTTTGTTGAGGAAGAACACTTTATCTGGGTGAACCTTTTGGACACAGGATAGATGCTTTATGTTAAGATTTCAGAAGCAAGAAGCAATATATAAGGTGGAATTTTATAGAATGAAATTCACCACAATGAAACTTCTGTCTTCTCCACTATTGGTGTGTGGTACATCTTCAGCTGTGACTAATTTTTACATTTTCATAGTTCTTTCTGAGACCGCCCTTAGAATTTATTGTTCTTTTGCAGCTGCCTTTATAAAATCACTATACTGCTATAATACAGGTGAAAATATTCACACAAAAAAGCACCATTGTAATTTTAAAATATTGAAAGCATCTAAACTGGGCTGTAAAAGAATTCCATGACTAGGCAGCATCAGAACAACTTGCTGTATGTAAAAAACAACACTGCAAGTGCATACAAATGCATTCACTAGATATGATGTGTTCCAGGTTTATTTTGCGCTTGTTAGAATATGAGATTTGGACAAGTACATAGGTTTCTTCAAGCACTATTCCAACACTCAAAAGTTATTACTCTACAAGACTTAGCTATCTGGTTGGATTTTGTTGCTCAAAAAGAGAGCTGGCTTTTTTGCCTTTTACTAGAATGAGCTTGAAAACGCACATGCCATTGACTCATCTTGAAATTTATGAAGCCAGTAAAACTGATTTTGTTCTGAATACTTACACTGTACAACTGGTAGCATAGGGCAGTTGTTTTTTCCTGTGCTTCTATACTTTATATATAAAACTCTTTCAACACAAGCATTTCATTATATGCTAACTGTCAGTTATCAATTTTTTTTTTAATATAAATAAGTGTATATCAAAGTTTACCCAAGACAATATGGGAAAAATTGTAGCCATTATTCACACACAGGTGTGTGCTGGTTAGATGAATTGACTTCCTTATTTGTCTCATATGGATGCTGTATTTAAGTTAATAGTTTACTTAAGTGTATTTGGCTGATTCCCAGAAAATGTAAAAAAGATATTTCACATTCCAGTTAAGAATTTCCTGTCTATCTGAGAAGAATAATCTTCTTCAAAAATAAGTTTTACAAGCTTATGTATATGAAAGTTTCTGACTGAAATTGTTCTCTCTTTTACTTACTTGCACTATCTATTTGTGAGGGAGTGGTTTACTAGCAATAATTTTCCTACGGTTCTGTGGCACTGGTAACTATATAACTGTAAATATCACCTTTTAAGATACTTCAGGAATATTCATACTGGTAGTAATGTCCAATGACACACTGAAAACAAAATCAGGAGTCATGGCACTATAAAGACTTAAACTTGGTAGTAAATTTATTGACTAATAATAAGCATATTTTCAAAAAGTACATCTCTCATATGTACATTTACCAGTCATCATCTGTGCAACTCTGTATCCTATGTTAACATCTGTAACAGATATAGACCATTCAATCAATCCAAATTATTTTGTTGAGGTTTTGTAAAAGTGTCCTGCATGTGCCTCAGCTGCTTAGTTGGTCAAAATGACTATTTTGTGAAAAGGAATTCCAGATTTTACTTTAACAAAAGAGGCACAAGAAGTAAAGTTACTAGCTGTGTCAAATGGCAGCAGTGTCACATTGAGGAGTACTATAGTCAAAGTGAGATTTGGTATGGATCACTGTGAAAGAAAATGACACGGGTCTGTTTAAAGCTGAATTCTCTATTCTAATATGTGTACAGCTATTTGATCTGTTTCAAATGAAAACCATGAAATGATGTGTACACTTAGAGCTGTCCAAAGGTTCTTTTGGAAGTTTTAGATATGCCTGTAGAGGAAGACTGGCATACCAAGAATGAAAATATGTGGTAATTTGTGCCTTTAGGAAATAGCAAGTGTTATTTTTATTCCACAGAGGAATCCAATATAAAGGTTTCAAATGAATTCATCATAAATTAACTGAATCTTAAGCTGTCTGTTCAATATAGTGATGTTAATGAATATAATAATGCTAATGGAGGAAGGGAGAAAGGGTCATTCTAATATTACCTACCTGAGTTTAATTATCCTCTCTCTCTGTAATTGCCTGTTAATGAAAGCCTACATTTAGAGATTCAGGGTAAAACAATTAAAAGATGCCCATATTAGCAGTAATGGCAAAATAATAAAAACAGTGGAATGTCCCTTTCCCACTGCTTATCTATTACACTGCTGCTAAGTAGTTATGCTTTAGAAATTTGTTAAAATGGAGAGTGGAAAGAACAAGAAATATTCAGGTGCTTGCTCTAGACTCCAAAAGCAAGCATGAGGCAGTCATTTTGATCCTTACCTAGAAAAGTAAAATATGAAGTCTTGGGTTTGTTTGATCTCACTAAGGTTGAGGCTGTTTGCATATTTTTCTATCAGTATTTTCTAACAGATTTAATTAAATGTATTTGAGAAATTGTATTTATTCTAATTCTAGGATATTAATGTTTACCAGTAGTTATAAACATTACAAATAGGATTCCTGTCTTTGACCAAGTAAAACTGTGAACGAGCCAAAGACCTGAATAGTTAAAATAAATATTTGTAAATAATCTTTTATAACTGTTACTTTACCATACTAAAAACTGATAAGAATACATAGGCCCTGACAGTAATTCTAATAAATGGATTTATTTATTTGTTGTGCTTGTGTGATTCACAGGAAGGCAGTTCAGCAGTAAGGGATGAACAGGTTAGCACTGCTAGTGAAGACACTGGCTCATACCTGCTGCATGAGCAGCAAGACTGTCTGGTCTGTCACGAATCTCTGGAGTTGGAAGAGACCCCAGAACTGGTAGAGGCTGCAGCTCCTGAAAGCTATTCTGAATCTGTCTGTGAAGAGGATGTCACTCTTGCTTTGAAAGAGCTGGATGAGAGATGTGAAGAAGAAGAAGCTGACTTCTCTGGTTTGTCTAGGTAAGATTAATACTGGTTATAAGTAACAGAAATTACATGTTATCAGTGCATTATCAAACAGGCTTTTCTATGGTGTAGAGATTTGCATTCATCCCATAATACAGAAATATAAAACAGTGGTTTGCATGTCTGAAATAATGTTTGATCAGTTTTGCCTGTTACAGCAACTAAACTCAATACCTTTTTCCGCAATTGTTTCTGGTTACAAGGAAAGCAGTTGTGCAGGAAAATATGAGAATTCTCAAATAAAAGAAATTAGCACTTCACCATCAGTAGGACAGAAATGTGAAAAATCAGCTGCAAACAGTGTAACAGAGTAAAGCTCTTTAACTGCTCTGACATAGCAGCACCCAAAGACATGAAAACAGCAGGGGGAAAAGTTGGGGGTATTTTTAATCAAAGCTCCTGTAGAAGTCAGGTCAGTTTATCCTTGGATTTGCTCAAGGGTTATTTTTATTATTAAGGTTCATAAGTCTCCTGTATACTTCTAAGATATTTTAAAGTAAAATAACATTTTTTTTCATTTTAATATGAAGAACAAAAATAACTATTGAAAGGAAAAGTTGAAGTTCATCCTAGCTGGTTGAATTGTATTTAAAGTGAAACTCTAAGTCCCGTGGAAGTAACAGTCTAAAAATGAAGGAAAAGGAACAAGAAACCTCAAACAAACAAATAAAACCCACAAACCAAAACAAAAAAAAATCCAAATCGTTCATAGGCTTGTTCATATTTAAAATTTGTTCAGAAGTTTAGATTGAATAATGGAGAGACTTGGTACATATAAGAAGTCTATATATATATAGATTTGACATCTATTCTTTCAGAGAGATCTCTTAAGGAGGGTTTTTCAGAAAAGAACACAACAGGAGATATAAAAGAAGTTGGTTGAGAAGGTTTTACTGGGAAAGACAGAGAAACTTGACTCTTGTGATCCCATACATGACCCACTGCACTAGGCCTTGTGAAAATTCAAGGCTGGTACCAGTTAAGCGCAGTTTGGTGCCAAATTTGCAACTGAACAATCCCTCAAGGTTTTGTTTTATTTACACTAAGCAAGCAAATGAAACATCCCATAGCTCTAGTCTAAAGAGTGGCAGGTGATAGGGTTGTTACACTAGTTTGGAAATATCTGAAAATCTTTTTTGAAGCTTTGCTTACAGATGTTAATCAAATGGGATTTGTCTTAGCTTTTGAGCTTTGAGCTACTAAAATGAAGGTATCTAAAACTGGCACCTATACTTCTTGTTTAAGGTGTATTTGAGGCTTGTTTAAGATGTACTTAGTGCTGCTGTGGATGAGGCAGTTGTCATAGAGAAACATATCACATAGTATGTGATTTAAAAGATTATTTTAATAAATTATCTGTACACTTGGAATCCTCCTACACATATTTTTGCTGCCTACATACAGTTATACAAGAGGAAATATCAAAATGTATCATCCCTTCTAATACAGAATATTTTAAGTTAATCATTATTTTAATGATTGGAAATAGTAGCATTGTTTAATTTATAGTCTGGTATTTCTGTTGCATGTTTGGTGCCTAATGGAAGGTATGACAGCAGACTGCTCTGTGAACAAAGGCCCATTAAAGTGATTGCCCATAAAAATGAGTATTTCATCTATTTCCATTTGCTTATGTTACTTAAGACAGTTATGAAGCACTGTTACATTGCTAAATGAGCTCTTGTGCTTCCCTTAAGGAAGGCTAAAATTTGTTACAGATATTGGTGGTCCATCTGTTCACATCAGTAAAAATTTGGAGAACGGGATGTTATTTCAGTTAGTGGGGGCAAGAAAAAAATGCCTGTTTCTAAGTGGTGTACTTATATATAGTGTTGTATATACCTATATATAACCTCCAGATAGTTCTTTGTAGTTCTGTGTCGAAGTGACATGCAGTAGTAAATTTTGGAGCGTATAAGCAATTTTTAATACATTGCAGTAGCAAGTTTTTGTCTGTTTACTCTTTACTTGGCTCATAGTTACCTTAGTTAATCTGTTACTTATTTTACAAAATACTATTTTGAATCCAAAATTATTAATTTTTTCCTTCTTACCAAAATGAAGGTGATTTTTTTCCTAGAAAGTTTGCTGAAGAGGTAATTTCTGTTATTTATTGTTTGTAGCCAAGATGAAGAAGAGCAGGATGGTTTCCCAGAAGTGCAGACTTCCCCTCCTCCTTCTCCATTTCTTTCTGCCATATTGGCAGCTTTCCAGCCAGTGGCCTATGATGATGAAGAGCAAGCCTGGCGCTGCCACGTCAATCAAATGCTGTCAGATACAGATGGATCTTGTGCTGTCTATACATTTCATGTCTTCTCAAGGTTGTTTCAGGTCAGTGGATTCTCTGTATATGATTGCTCATCTGAAATCCTTTCCTCCTACTTCTAAAACTGTTCTTCCCCTTGAAACTGCAAAAGCCACAAGGTTATGGTAGCAAGAAGCTTTAGAAAGCAAATCAAAAGCAGGCCAGAAAAACACATTGCTAAAGTAATGTTACACTGTCATACTCTATTTTTCCATAGGATATCTGGTATATTTGTTGCTCAGGAGTGAACCTGCTCAGAAAACAAGCAAAAATTGAGAAAAGCTAAAAAAAAAAAAAAAAAATCAGTTCAGTGTTTCTTGCAAGCTCTTAGTCTAGGTTGTGTCCCTTCTTTTATTTTCTGAACATCACCCAGGATCTGTGATGATTACAGAATTAATGTCTTTCTCCTGTTTTATTTTTTTTTTTTGTGCACGTCATTATTATGGGATCGCAGCATGACAAACATTAATGAATTTATCTTGCATCTGTCATGTAAGAAGAAGGTTTATTTCTGCAGAGAAGTAATTGAAACACCAGGACATTCACTGGAGCTGGATGTTTCAAATGTGTTCTCTTTAACTATATTGACCTCATAGATCTGCTATCCAACACAAAATGACCATGGCTTAATTGTTATGGCTCCCTCCTCACTGTATGTAGGGGATGGGTTTTTTACATTTTAAAAGTCATGCTTTTTTGCAAATTCCTATGTGGTAGAGTAAGTATAATTCATTTTATGTATAGGCAATGTGCCAAATGAGCTCAGAGAACATTCCGGACAAGACCTTATGGCTTCTGCTCTTTCTTGTATCTCTAATACTAATTTTACTTGCTGTTTGGCATATCATAATAAATTTCTCAGTGAAAGCCCCACACTAGCACATATTTTATCCTGTGTATATGGGTAATAACTTAAATGTGAAGAATTTATACTCTGCCTTTCCCATGGAATAGTTTGTTTGCACATCTATACCCATTTTCCATTTTATGGTGAGCTGTGTTGCGCTGTGGCCATGAAATTTCTGTTACAGGTTGTAGATTTTTGTCTTTTTGCTTCATCTAGACATAAAGCATTTGGTTTGTCCCTATTATACCAAAGCTTGCTGCAGTTGGTTTTCACACATTCATTAATTTCCTGAAAGTGGTAAAGCGAGAGCTCATACTCTCTTCTGTTCATTAACAAGGGATCTAGGAAGAAGGATGAAACTTGGTTTAACAGCTGGAAGGTTGGATACTCCGCACAATAGTGCTCAAGCATGGGCAAAAAATGTTCCTGAGGAGTTCGTTACTGGGCACAGAGAAGGATTAAAAAGATCAAGTAGTACCTGGGAGGCCTTGTTTGACTGGACCTTTCCATTTTGCCTTCTGGCTCCTTCTTCCTGTGTTTACTTTGCAGCTGTCTGTATAATCTTTATATAGTTTTAATCTACATGTAACTTCCAGGGTTAGTGAAATAGTACATAGCAGAGTGCAGTGTTACATTAGGCTAAGCTGACAGTCTGCACAATGAAACATCATAAACTTAGAACTGATTTTTGAAGAAGGTAGAAACCCTGCAGGTGGCAGTTTTGGACACAGATTGTGCTACACAGGTTGCATACTGACTCATAAAACTCTCAAATTTTCTGCAACACAAACACGTGAAAATAAGTTGAGCTATCTGTACTGTGTAAAGGCAAAGAGTCGTCATGACATCAGAGAGTCATCTCAGTATACTGAGGCTAGAGGCCTAGATATGAAAGGAGTAGTTGTCTTTATGGATACTGGCTGGTTTTATTGTTTCATTGCATTTTCCAGAGCTGATTTTACATAACTATTCAGAGAAAATTATATATTAGTTTGTCATTTAATGAAAAAACACAATGTGACAGAAACTTGTCAGGATGGAAATTTGCTCTGAAATTCTTACCTAAAAAGCCAGAAGAGTAGTAAAACACAATGTAAGATGAATGCTTTTCTTACTTGTCTTCTAGACAATTCAGAGAAAGTTTGTATCTATAACAAATGATTCAGTCAGCTTTCTTGGTGAAAGTCTACAGCGCATTGGAACAAAGTTTAAAAGTTCTCTGGAAGTGATGATGTCATGTTCAGAATGCCCGACAGTCTTTGTGGATGCGGAAACGGTAAGAATCTCAAATTTGCAAGTTGGAATATCTGTCTGCTTAAACATTTCATGTAGCATACAAAATGATGTTTTAATATGTGGAAATAAAGAAACTCTTGGAAATCAGAAGGGAATTAAAATCTTAAGTGGCCACTATGTATCATAAACACTGCAAACCACCAGTGAGAAATGCATTTTCTCAAAAAATAGACTCCAGCTGTAACAGTGAACTTCAAGGAAACATGCTGATAGTAGAAACCACTTTAATTCTCTTACTGCTTTTTCCCTACCCTGCTTGTTCGTATTTATTCTATGTTCTCTGCACAGGTAAGAAAAAGGAAGACTACTTATCTAGCAGCAGCTTTGCCTTCTTATATTGTATTGTTTTATGTATATATTCAATGATGCATGAGAAGAACATTCTTGCTACAAATATAAAACAAGAAGACTTTGAATTATTTGTTGTCACACAAGTTGAAATCCTGGTTATAATAGACACTAATCCAAGAAGTCAGCTCAATAGTCAACAGCAGTCAAAAAACCCCTGTGCTAGAATTTTCAAGAAAGGAGACAACAAAACAGGAAACATCACTGAGTTAATGTACATATTCCCAGTATACCTACATCCTGAATTCTGGGGGCAGTTTTTGTCCCCTCCTCTCAGAGCAAAGGTAGTAGCACTGGAAATGACAAAAGAAAGATCACGAGGATGTTGAAATATGTACATGTAAGATATGAGTATGTAGTCTATGATTTTTAGCCCTTTAGAAGATAAATCTGTCCACAGATGTCTTATCATGGATAAATGATAGAAATGATTTTATTTTTGTCTTAACTGATATTAAGGGTGATCAAATTAAGCCAGCAGTGACTTACAAAACATACAGAACCAAGGTCCTTCATGTGTTACATAATCAAACTGTGAAATGCTGTCACTTTTTATGGTTCATGTTCATGTTTTCAAAAAGCCACTAAAGGAATTCATGGAAGAAGTAGCCCTGGGCAGATCCTTTAAATATGCAGAACATGTTGGCAGAGGCTAAGAAAGCACTCTGGGGCAGGTGGATCACCACGTTTGCCCTTCTTTTAAACAACTGCCATCAGACATTGTCAGCTACAGAGCTGAGCTAGATGGATCTTTGGCCTTGATACCCAGTGTGAGACACTTCTCCTGACCTGTTTTTTTCCCTTAGTACTATGGGGCAACTCTTTCTTAAGCTCTCACTTAAGAAAGCATGATACAGATAGTGTATTTCAAGGGAATCACCTGTAATGTTCTTTGTATTTACTTATGCCACTTTAAAAGCAGTAGAAATTTACCAAAAATAAATTTCTTTGGGATAAGAAGTTTCAGAGGAAGAGCTAATTTAAAAACCTAAGTGAAAATAAAACTACTGGGAGAAATTGTGTGGAAGAAAGCTGAGGTAGCAGTCCCTGAGGGAAAAAAAGAGATTCTGAAACCATGTATTACAGACTGAGAAACTTTTTCTCGTAGTATAATCTGTATATTGAGGAAGGCAGGTAACCCTCTGGAGATTCCTTAGGTTGCTACAGGAGCAATCCAGCAGTAGTACCTTTCCTTCCTTCTACAGGCTGTTCCATTTACTACAGGCTGTTCCATTTACACTATTCAGTGTATTCCTTTCAGTGGTGTGTGTGTGCATCAAATATTATTCTTCATTATGAAAGATGTAAAAATTGCTTTGAAATCTATCTTTCACATGTTAACTAGATACTACTCTTCTTATTTTGGAATCAAAACTATTGTTCACTGATTTAAATGGTAGAGCTACATGTGTTAATTCACTTACTCAAAGATGTCACAAATGGCATGGGCACAGCTAATTCTAGTTTGTTTTTTTTTTTCCAAATAGGACAGTGCAATTCTGTATTATGTAATTTACAAGGTAGACTGTATGGATTATAGTCAGATGTTACATGACTACAGAGTTGATTGCTTTTGTTTTCCAGCTATTGTCTTGTGGCCTGCTAGAAACACTGAAGTTCAGTGTTCTAGAGCTCCAAGAACACTTGGATACCTATAATGTCAAAAGAGAGGCAGCAGAACAGGTGAGTCTCTTATGTCTCAAACCAAATATATTAGAACCTACTCATCAAGAAAATGTTGCAGGTCCTTATCTCTCATCACAGGCATCTAAAGGTAAACTGTAGGAAAACACAAAATAAAATCCTGTTTCCTTTTCATACTACTATTCTATGTAGTAATATCTATCTATAACCTGAACCTGAAGGGTTTTTTCTTATATGTAATTCATTTTTGTTGCACCTATTTCTGAAATTGATTTTTAATATATAACACTGCACAAATCCACTAACAGTGGGAAAAGCACATTCCTAATTTAAAAGTTATCTTTTAAAAATATTCAAGTATTTCTAACATGAACAATAAATAATGTTTTGGGTTGTTTTAATTTATGTTCTGCTTATTTTATTAGACTAGGTATTCACCTCCTGACTAAGACATTTACAACTAACTATCTTTATGGAATTCCAAGTGGATTAACACCCATAGTATCCAAAGAACAGGCCAATATATTAACAGGAATCAAGAAAGCAATGCATTTATCCTAATACAGATACTGACTTGTTTTGCTGAGTAATTCTTTAGACTTCTTTTTGGTGACTGAATCTCCACTGACAGTAATGAGGGTTATACAGCTGTGTCATACAGAGACATGTAAATTTAGGGCTCATCTTACAGCAGGATCTCATTGAGGATGATGTTTATGTGTTGTTCAGAATAATGCAGTTTAGTTTTCAAGGTAGATAAAAAGTTATAACCTTTTTCCAAAGAAATGCGGTTTAGAAGTTGAAAATTTCTGTAGCAAGGGTCTGTATATTTGGTTTTGTGAACCTGTGTGTGAAGTTCAGAAAGTAAGATACAAACTTCAGAAAACAGACACAGGTAAGAGGCAAAAGAAAACATGGATGTACAAACAGTTTTGCAAATAGAGGGGGAGAGGGAGAGAATACATGGGGATTTTGTTGTAGAGATGATGATTATTCCTAGGAAAATTGAACATGCTGAAGTTTACTGATCTCAGCAGCCTGTGAGGCCATGACAATGGCAGTATAGGCAGGTTTGAGTGATGCAAAACAGAGCCAGAATTCAAGCTGTGATGCCTTGGCAGAGCTGTATTTTGCAGCACAAGTGGCTCCATGTTTCTTGATTATGCTGAGTTTATTAGGAAATTATGGCCTTTGCCTTGCAAAGATTGCTGACAGCTCTATCTGTTGAATAGACCAGACATGCACTTTTTTGTGGAAAGGATCTCAAAAGAAATGTGTTTTCCTTGAAACCAATGCTAGAGTATGCCACACAGCATTGTTAATGTAGATAAACTCTTGAAAGGATCCAGGCCACCATGTTTGCCCTGCTCTGTGGTAATAACAATTTATTTGATCTTATATAATGAGCTGCATTTTGCCATGTAGGCTTAATCAGAAACAAAGTGCTCATCTAATGACTAAGATTATTTTACTCAATGTAATATTTAATGTCTGGCAATCTCCAATGCATAATGCTATCAGCACTCCTGTGAGAGCATAATGTATTTCATTCCTCCTTTTAGAGAGCAGCCCTGAGGCACAGAGGGTGTAACTGATTTTCCCTATGGTCAGACAGGAAGATTTGTGACAGGGTAAAAAGGAACTTGTGTGTGTGGTTATGTAATTAGAATGATAACTATCCAAACATGGAGGAATTTCATATCAACTCCCCAGTTAACCTAGTTTATCACAGCAATAACCAATGGTATTGTTTTGTTGATTTGTCAGAGTATAACAAATTAAAATTACATCCCTTTCAAATTGCCACAAATTCACTAAAGGTATTATTATCTAATTTTTCACTGTGACATTTCATATTGACATAAATCTGTGCTGGACATTAAGAACTTCTTTGTATTTTATTTTACTAGGTAAACAAATCCAAGTATCAGTTTGATGGCCTCTGTCATTATATCATAGTGAAGGATTTGTTTTTTCTGTCAAAAAGGGAGTCCAGTAACACGTTTCTGTGGTCAGCCTGTCTTCTGCCACAGATTTTTGAGTGACTGGAGCAGGAACAAGGTTCATAGGGTTAAAGGAATTGTTCTGAAACAACTGAGAGTATTCTGACAGGGTTTTATTTTTATTTCATCATTTATAAATAAAAAAGAAGCAGTACTGGGAAGGAAGAAACTTTTAGCTTTGACCAATCATCTCTGACTCTTGATAGCACATCATTTAGACAATTTAGTGCATTATTTAGGTGGTTATTGAGCACATTAATTTAAAGTAGTGGCTATCTCAAATAATTTACTTTCCTAAAATATTTTAGAAGTGTTTCCTTAGTTGTTGGCCCTCTTTTTCTAAGGTGTATCTTATATTAAATGTAAACTAAGAATCTTCTCAGCTGCATCTTAGATACATGTTTTATTGTTTTCTTGCTCTGTCCTGTTAAACAGAGTATAGAGAATTATTGAACAAGACTTCCTCAAGTAAAATCTGAATTTCTGTTGTTACATACAGGTGTGCTATATATCCTACTAAATCTGAAACTATTAATGCAAAATGCTTAATCAACTTAATGCAGACCCTTGTTTCATTCAAAGAAACACCCAGAAAAAGTGACCAAATTAAGTGGTTGGGCTATTGAATAATAAAGTAAATAGAAATTAATAGATATTTAAATAAATGTAGTTTGCATTTTAATCTGTCCTCTGCAATCAACCACTGGAAGAATCTGTATCTTAATTTCCTTAATGAAAAACTGTTGTTTTAACTTAATCCTAATAGATGTTTGTCATTCTCAGTGCTGTGTGGTGTACAGGCATTCACATTAATCAAATTGAAAAATAAAAGGCTCAGGCTGCAGTTGTGTGAAACTTTTGCCTATGCACCAAGATAAGACAGGAAGGTACCTATAGTGTATAGCATGTCTGTTTAGGGTTTTATCTGGCAAACCAACCTGTGTTATGACCAAGACCAACCCCAAACTTCCCTGTGTTACGCTTTCATCAACACTTCGTAGGAGATACATGGAGAAAACATGAATTGATACAAAGCAAACACATAAAGAAGGTTATTCTGTCACACTGTTCCAAAAGAAAAGAAAAACCAGATCTTTCTACCATGCTGAACATATATTCTGTAAAAATTCTTAACAAATTAATTTTGTCAGCTTTTTGGAGCTATTGTTCTATTTTTTCTTGCAAGGGGACTGCTTGGATTTCATGTGTATCAGGGACAGATACTGAATCAGATACATGTAATAGAAGATACAAGTTTATACACACAGCATTCTAGGCAGACCCTTTATTCAGACTGGTTCTAAGATTTTTTAAAAAGATCTTAAAAGGATGGTGTGTGAAAAGAAATACTAGGTTTCCAGCTGCTGATGCTGTTTGTTGCAGTTCAGACCTATTCCGTCGTTCCCGATAGAGGCTGTCTGATAAGAAATGAGATTTGCTGTGGATGTTGGTGTCCATGTCACTAATTGAAACTGACACTGCAATGTTCAGAGAATTCCATTTCTCCCCTTGATGAGCACACAGGCCTAGTTAATTCACTAAGTAACCTTTATTAAATTGAGCAGATGGGAAATCACATTTTTCTTTTTCTTGCATCAGACAAAGGTTAGAAAAAGGTCACCAAGATTCCCTCTGAGATTCAAGATACCAGAATTTAACACGCGCAGTGTGCTAAATTATTCTTCCTTGGATGTATAGAGCCAGTTCTTAATTTCAGATGATACTATGGATTTTATCTCAGCATGATGCATTCCCATTTCACTAATACCCATGCTCGCAGTTGTTTGCACTCTACAGAAAAATTTGCTTGGCCCTGTATCAGTGGGTGACCAGGTTATATTTCCTAAGAACAACTTCTTTGATTCTATAAATGCTTTATAGTAACACAGATATTCATGTGAATGCCAGTACACATGGAAGTTATTTTTTGAGAATTTTGCATAGTTGATTAAAGGTAGAAAAAGAGACTGCCCACTGACATTAATAAACTTGTTGTCTGCTATAAGTACTGGAGTTAAAGGAAGCCCTGAGTGGAACCTGCAGGTTTGCATTGTGTAATGCAACAATATTTCATCTTCTTGGCTTGTATGAACTGGACGTGATGCTAAACTCCCACTGGAGAATTTGGGTCTTTTCATTCCATCTTGTAAACCTGCAGTTAGACTTTCTTACACAGGAGAGCTGTAGTTCCTTCTGTTTTTAAAGTAGTCCCAAGAAATGTAACAGGCGTATTCTCTCGTATGAATTAGTGCTATATTTTTAAAGGCTGAGAAATCATATTGGTGTAAACCTTGTGCAGGAAGTAAAGAGAGGGATGTTTCTGCTTCCACCCTCACATATATTTGCCTGTAGCAGTATGAATTCAGTCATGGGTTAGTATTTATCCTGAAGTGCACTATCTCCATCTTGGGTAACGAAGGATAGAGGAAATAAAAGCTACAAAGTGATATATCAGAGTGCATATCATCACTGCAATCAACATTGGCAAGCAATTGATTTCATACCACAGTTTCTTATGTTATCTGAGAACGTACAAGACAAAGTGTCTCAAGCAGTTTTTTCAGTTTACTGTTTCAGAAGATGTTCCATGTTGTTTGTATTTATTTTGCAGTGGCTAGAAGACTGCAAAAGGACATTTGGTACTGATGATGGTATTCATGGGACTAACACAGATGCCCAGGTAGGTGTATGTCATTTGTGAGTCTCAGGATATGAGATTAAAAATCATCTTTATTACACAAAAATTCCAATATTTATAGACAGATTAAAAATGTATGAAAAGCTTTTCATTTCAGTTATCATCCTATCTTTTGGAAGCTCAGAGTCTCATGAAGTGGCAATAAAAATGGTCTTCTTAATAAAAGCTGGCAATCTGTCTTGGGTTCTAGACTTAATAACACTGAGTAGATAAGCAGGCCAGATACCATCTGTGTACCAGCAAGTACATTTTGTGATTTTCTGCTGCTGTTTCTAGAAGAAAAAAAGATTAAAATTCTGGTTATATGCTCAGATACATTGTCTACTCAAAAAGTTCTATTGAATTTATTTAGTACTATAGAACTACATAAGACCTTTCTGGAGCCAATATTTGCGTGAGAAGTAACAGGGAGTAAAGTAGCAGTATAGCAAAAAGATCATTAAACACTTCTGTTAAAATATCATCTAACAATAGGTTAAGTAACCATTAATATTAGTTGAATATTTTGTATGTATTTGCATGGCACTCATCCATGTTTAATATTACTAATTGCTATAATAAGTGATAGCTTTTCCCAAAATGGACTAGGACAGTTTTTGTTTGTTTGTTTGTTTGTTTGTTTTAATAGAATAGCTGCATGATATTGATGCAGTAAAAAAAGCAAATCCAAAACCTGGTATTAGTAGGTACAAGGAGTCTGCCATCTGCAGTACTGTGGTAAGGACAGTGAAAGGTGTAAGAAGGAACTGAAGGCAGCAGATGAACTTACCTTTTCACAATGACAGTTTGACAAAAATTTCAAATCCCAGCTGAGAAAGGAGGAATTTTATTTCTTTTATTCAGCTGAACTATTTATTGATGCACTTGGTCGATTTCTGCTGCTGAAGATGTAGTCTTCAGCAACAGAAATCTTTGCTGTATCTTTGGACTATTTCTTCTTTTATACAGTTTTCTTTTGCTGTTCTTCATACATGTGCATATGTTTGGGTCTTTTAAATTCAATCACAAAATGAACTTGAATTTTTAGAGTAGTGAAACATGTGGTAATATAATGTTAAGTTTTATACTGCATTGAAGTTGCACATTTTTAAAAAATCAAGTGAATAAGCTCTGGTAATACAAAACCAGCAAAATAATTTGCTACTATTTGCAAGGACTTTAATCTTGCCTGTGAAGAAATACTTCAGTGTGTTTTACACTTAAGTATACATCTTCGTATACTGATCAGTATATCTTTAGATATACATAACATTTACTATTACAGTACAGTAAATGCTGTATATATATTAATTAAAAAGCAGCATTTCTGTATTTCACTCCATACTTACAATTTTATTTACATACACCAAGAAATTGTTCTACCATTTAGTTGTCAGAACAGAACCATTCTTACCGTGAAGGTAAATGTTGCTGTTCCTACTGTGTAGCTGGAGAAACTAAGAAAAGGAAGACAAGCAACATGCAGGCTTTCAAATTGCTTGTAAAGAGAGAATCCCCATGATTCCCTGGCAAGGCAAGTTTGGCCAGTTCTTCCCTGTTTCTGCAGGGTTTAAAGATAGCCTCTGAAAAGGAGTTTGAGACCAATCACACAGATATTATTATTTGTGGGGACTTGTTTTGACTTTGGTTTTTAATCCTAGCCTGCAAGGGCAACATTCTTCAAAAGTCCTTGTAAATGGAACGTGGGGCTGCCAAGTCTAAGCAGTCCATCAGTTAATGCTAAAAATGTGTAAGTGTTGTCTTGCTCAGGAAGACAGATATTTTTCATTCACTAACTCAAATAAGATTTTCTTACTAATTTTTAGCACTGTGGTCTATACAGCTAAGGAATTAGCGAGATTAATTCTGTTCTGGCTTGTGCATTGCCAGAAGACTTGCAAGTAAATCTAATTATTCAGTTCTTGCTATCAGTACATGTAAGCCTGAAAGAATGCATCTGGACTCTGGCTAGACTGTTTCGACAGGACATGCAGGTAGAAAAATCAGATTATTTCTCAAGTAAGCACATATGTGAAAGACACTGAAGCAGTACAAAGCCATTTTTAAAGGAAAACCTCTCCTGAATTTTTAAAAGGTAGCTATCAAGATGTATTTTGGGAGAAAGGGATTAATTATGGCTTACAGTAATAATGAGACTTGGCTTTAAGAATACTGGAACTTAATGACTAAAATTATTACATAGTCAACCTTGCCATTGCTCAAAATCTGATTCTCTGTGCTTCATTAAAGTGAGTCATCGAAGTCATGACTTCTGCAGTTCAAAGTCTTATGTCACCAGTGCTGCGTTCATCAGAAATATAGTAATTGTGCCAAGTATATAATAGCACAGAGTGCAGAACAAAAACATGCACTGTAACAAAAACATGCAGTGTTTATAACCTGGGAAGCACATAGTATAAAACTTAACATCGTGTACAGCTGTGTGCTTTGTAAAGCTCTGCTGCTGCTGTCTGCTGCGAGTCAGACATCTGCTGCATCTTCGTATGTTTTGCTCTTGGGCACATGCTGTGATTCCAGTGGGGTTGTCCTGTGCAGGGCCAGGAGCTGGACTGGAGTGATCCTTGTGGGTCCCTTCTAGCTCAGGATATTCTATGATTCTGTGATTCAGTTTGCTATGACTAAGTGCCATCAATGCTCAGTGCTGTACAAAGCACAGGAGTGGCGAAGTTCACCTCCCCTAAGTCTGACACATATATTTTCTGACTGCTTCACTCCCTATCCCTCTTCCCCAAACATTTTTTTCTGAACTGGCTTGTAAAAACCAAGTGCAATTATATTGCAGAAATCTCTCGGAGGTGTTGAGAATTGAGTTTAGTAAACCCAAGAATTTCTAAACTGATTCAGAATCCAAATTAACCTTGCATCTCCAATTTTAAAATGCATTATTTTTGCTTAAACTATTGTGATACAGAACAAGTAAGAAGCTTTGTACAGTTGCTCAGATATATCTCAGTGTCCTTGATTTTGATTACCTTAAATTTGTGCACCTTTCAGACTACACAATGTAGAAAGATCAGACAGGGTTGTAAGAGTGTTATTCATGCTTTGAGACAACAGAGCCAATACTTTTTATGTTTAGTTATAGCAGCAAGTAATTTTATGTTAAATTCAGCCTGTTAATATGTTTTACATTTAGGATATATTTGGAGCATGTTACTTGTATTTCTTCCTCCATTTTACCTGGGACATCTTTTACCCTAATTAAAATTATTTCCTACACTAATTCTTGCTCTTTTTTCTTTCTTTGTATTTTTGTGACCTGCTCATCTTCTTGCTTAGCAAATGGAAATTCTAGCAGTAAGTGACAGTTCTTGATTTATCAAATACTTAACCATGCCAGTCACCAAACTGGTCTCCATCTGTCTTGTCCATTTGTGAAATAATGATGTCTTGTCCTAGGCTATTACAGAAATGCTGTGTGCTTCAATTTTGGATCATCTAACCCATTAGACTGTTAGTCCTTTATAAATGATAGGATCCTGTAGTCAGTAGAATGTTATACAGATTGTTCCACTAGCTTTTATGTCTGTATGTGAAGCAGTATTCACACTGTCTGCACTTCTAACTAGTGTTTTAGAGACACAAAAATGGAAGCAAGACAGTGTGTAAATTAATACTGCCATTTCATTTCCTTAAGAATATACCATGTGTTATTTTTTAAAGCAGAGTAAGGGTTACCTTTTATAAAGAAAATTTAAGAAAGAATATTCATGCCTCTGGGAATGGAATTATTCTCCTCCTACTCTGCCAGGCAGTTTAAGTTGAGGGCCAGGTTATATACTGTGTTTATACTATAAATACCAATGGTTATGACAGATTCTATACTTGCAGACTGCAACTGATTCTTTTGGATGTTAGATCTTGAATTTAAAACAGGAAAATATCAACAATAAATGGAAGTGATCTGTGAAACTTGGTTTTAAGACATGAAATCTTGAAATGTTCCAGACATTTCAAAATGCCTTTTGAATCGCTTCACATCCCACTCCACCCCTCTTCTTGGAAATGTAACTTATTAAAAAGTGAACTTTAAATCTCTGTGAGAGGCTACTTGTAAATTTGGAACCAAATGAAGCTTTCACTTGCTTTTCATTAGCTTACTATATATGTTAGCTTCTAAATATTTTAGCATTTTCTTTAGTAGCCAAATTAACTACTTCTAATTTTGCACACTCTGTACTGAAGAAGTTGTGATTTATTGTCTCTTGTACTGGATAGGAGGAGGTTTGCACTTCCTGAATATAATAGCATTGTTTACATTTGTAGGAGCTGGAGTTGTGTCGGAGGCTATACAAGTTGCATTTCCAGTTGCTGCTTCTGTTCCAAGCCTATTGCAAACTCATCAGTCAAGTAAAAACAATCAAAAAAGAAGCAGAGGTAATGAAAACCATGCTATTCAGCTAGTAATTGTTGACATTTTAAAAGCACACAATTTAAAACACTTTTTGATAACATTTTCATCAGTGGGACATCCTTTTAGAAACTGGAGGAGGGTTCCAACTGTTTTATAGCCAATTAATGAAATATTTAAGTAGAGCTTACAAGAATTTTCTAAGATGTTCAATTATCTGTGTTGATTTTTGTACAGCTTGAAAGCTCTTTAAAAAAAGACAGGAATGTAGGGAGTCCAGTGATGAGGATTTTAAATATTTCAGTAGCACTCCTGGTGTATTCTAATCAATCTACAATCAAGGCACATCAATTCCTCTCAGCAGAGCTGAGCCTTTCCATCGCCCTGGTGTTTCCTATAGCAAACACCATCACTTTCTACCAGCTGATTCATTTAACTGTGTCACTGCAGCCACTATTCAATTATTCTGCAACCTTAGTTCCCTATCCTAAGCACAATTAGTAGTGCATTCTAGACAATCATGCAGGTTCCTCACTTGTATTTCCAGATTTTTGTAGAGGTTGCAAATAAGTTTGTGTTTGAAGAATGCCGTGGAAGGTTGGCGTCACATCAGTCCCACTTCTTGCCTAAGTCAGATGCAGAACCATGTTCTGAGAGATGGCCTCATGTTTTAATTGTGCATTGCAGCTAAAGCCAAAGATACTACTGTATACACTGGCTGCACTATTCTCACTGTGCTGGCCTGCCACTCTCCCAGGATTTTTCCTTCCTATTTAAGATGTCCTTGTAATGACATCATTGCTGTCGTACCTTTCTGAAATGTTTCATTCTTCTTGTCAGTTTATTAAGTAACATAAGAAGAAAAGAAATCTGTTTTTTGAAATAAATTTTAAAAGAACTAAGATGGAAACTTCATCAGGGACAGCTCAAATAATTGACATGCATGCTTGGGCCATTAAGTTGACTGTATACTTAAGCAACTGCGGAAAATACTTGGGTGTTCAATTTCTCATTATTGCACAGAGGAGAAAAAACTGGTCTTCAGAAAATTATTTTGGCTTGAAATGCATTTAAACTAGAAAGGATAACTTATATTTGTTTTAGGTAATAAACATGTCTGAAGAACTTGCTCTTTTGGAGAGCTGCCTGAAAGAGGCTGAGGCAGTGTCTGACAGTGGTATTGAAGAAATTGAAATTGCAGAAGCTTCCCAAGCCAGCACAGAAACAGCTATTCACTCCCTCATTGAATCCCTGAGAAACAAGGAGTTTGTGTCAGCTGTGGCACAGGTCAAGGCTTTCAGGTAAGCCAAATTGCACGTTATTTTCCCTTGCATTTTCCTGTCTTCTGTTCAAACATCTGTTTAAAGAAAATTTGAACATTTAAGGGTTTTTTTTAATGTTTAAATCCAACCTGTGTGTTTGCAGGTCAATTTGGCCCCACGACATCTTTGGCAGTTCTGAAGATGACCCCGTTCAAACATTGCTGCACATCTATTTCCGTCATCAGACACTTGGCCAGACTGGCAGCTTTGCAGTAGTAGGCTCCAACCAAGATATGTCTGAGGCCAACTCAAAGCTCATGGAACTTAATCTAGAAATCCGAGAGTCTCTCCGCATGGTGCAATCCTGTCAGCTTCTAGGGAAGATCAAAACAGGAATAAATCTTGTCACCACTGGATTCTGAAGAGCTGTCATTTAGAAAAGAACTGATAGAACTGATGATGAAGACACTTCAGGCTATTACTGAGCACCTTTCACAAAAAACAAACAAACAAAAAAAAAAAAAAAAACCACACCAAAAAACAAACCTCCAGCAATCCTGGCAACCACCACACTTTTATCACAGCAAGAAACTGTTTCATCAGAAGTAAAACCCTGAAAATTGAAGTGAACATCCTACTTGACTGCTCTTTCTACACAGCAGCCTGTGTGGCAGTAGTATTTTTTTATTAAATTTGTGTATCAAACTACATGAAAGGAAAAGGGCTTAAACATAATGCATAGCTATGCATTATTTTCTGTTGTAACAGAACTATAAAATTATGTTTGCAGCAACAGCCTCTACAGGTTGGATCAATATTGCAGGTGGGATGAGGCTAAAATCAAGGCTCATTTATTTTGGCTGAAGACCTGCAAGGCTTCCTGGCTTTCCAGCAGTAGTAGATAAAACCATCAACTACCACCTTATGAGACACTCTGCAACGTCATGAAGAATGTGCAGACATGAGGAGAATGACATATGACTACAAAAACCATTGACTTCTCACTTTTATTTGCTTTTCTTGTCTGTAATAAGGAAATAACGTGTGTGAGTTAGAATGTATGGCTATGTGACAGTTGTTTTTTGAAGATATGGATGATTGTTAAATAAGGTCTCAGAGCATGCTTAAAAGAGCTGCAAGATTATTTTTGAAGAAATTTTATTTTATTAGATCTAATCCTCATAGCGTGTAAATGTTAGGACGTTTAATAATATTTTAAACTGGGATTTCCCAGTGTTTCTAAAAAGAAATAATATATCTGTTAACTTTATTGGAATGCTGCTCAGTTCTCTGACCAGTGCTTATGTTACAAATATTGATTACAACTAACCAAAAAGTAGCTGCCTGCAGAGACTTTAAAATGTATATTAAAGATATATGCTGCCCATCAGCAATTCTCATTAGAAGTTAACTTATTTTATTCTGTATATATTCTAGAAACTGTATAGTGCAAAACCAGTATTTTTCGTGTAAATTTGTGCAATGCACTGTTAAAAACAGTAGGTGTATAAAGCTATGAGGAGAAGGGGGCATTCCCTCTTGGTAGTCACATGCAGTACTTGCAGTCTGAGTAGCCTGCAGGGTTTGAAGAGTTTGAATGCATGCAGATGCATCTTCATGACTCAACTGAAGCCTAAGGAATTGGGACTATAGAAGAAAGGAAAAAAAAAAAAAAAAAAAAAAAAAAAAAACCCCGACTACCAAAACATGCAAACAGGCAATATACTCATAGTTCAGTGTCAAAGTCTGTAGCATAAAACAAACTGGATTCTGTTGAAACCAACAGCATTTTGTAGGAAGAAGGAAAAAAAAAAAAAAAAAAAAAAAAAAAAAAAAAAAAAAAGTAGTCCCACAATTCCTGTTATTTGAAAGGAACACCTGATATTTTTATATACATCTCTTACCCACTGTGATTTTTTTTTTTTAATGGGCTCTAATTCCAGAGTTGAGAATGTAGAACTGAAATTCTTTGCTCTGCCTTTTTGGGGGAATTAGGCCCCACTAGAATTGTAATTATGCTGAAATGCATTAATTGAAGGCACTGTGCACGCTGTTGGACTGCTGACAGTAGTTATGTTATCCTAACAAGTTCTGTAACTGGTCAAGGCACATTCATAGTCACTGTATTTTTTTCCCCTGTCCCTGATAAAATGGAATTATTTTGATGGTTTTGTGGTACTGTAGATGGTGTTGTTAATTATTTAACTAGTATTTACAGGGGAGAGGTGGTTTTATTTAGGGGTGCATTACACTTTTATTTACATCATCTTTTACCAGCCTTTTTTGTAAAAATAAAAAACAGTGTATCTCTCCTTTTGTGTATTTTTACAAGCTGGAGTTTAAATACTTTAGCTAAACAGACTAAGCACTGACAACAGTAACCTGGGTGCCCTAATATATTTTTTTTCCTTTTTGGTCCTGTCATTGCAGCAGCATTTTTCTGGGCATCTTCTGAAGCTGTTAATGAATTTCTCATGAAACTCAAACCTGAATTCATTTTTGTAATTCCTCATGTTACACATCTTCCTCCATTTATAATGGCTAGTGGAACCTGCCCTGTGGAGCAGAATCATCTTAGCCGACTGTCTTTTGACAGTCTTTTGCTTTAACTTTATTAAGCTTTTCAAGAATTACTCAACTACTGCATGAGGTTGTCATCCTGCATCACCTGGTACCAGGTCTGTGGCTGAATCCAAAGCTGTGGTAGAGCCATCTAGAAACAACCAAACCATCAGACACCTCCTGTAAGATGCAGCAAATACAGCACTGGCTGAGCTAGCATGTGCAAAAGAATCTCATTATTATAAAGCTGTAAAGAGCAAGTTCAGGATAGCTTTGAAGAACTGGCACCATGAAGGCTGTTCCCTCCTACCTTGCATAGTTACAATAGGTCAAGAGTGGCTTTCTTTCATCCTGCTGAGTCTGGGAACCAGTGCCCACAATCAGCAAGTGCTGTCATGGACATGACATGGCAGTAAAGCTGAAAAGGAACTAGAAAGAGAATTGTACTCAGACATCAAGCAGTAAAAGCATTAAACATATTTATGTAAGAGGGATAACACGTAGAGCTACTCTGGAACTAAAGAATGCTGCAGGATTAAGGAAAGCTTGTTTAATATGGCTGCCCACTGCATTGTACTCCTCCCAGCCACAGAACCTTGCAATTGCTGATGAAAGCAGGGTGGCCTCCTTGCTGCTACCTGCCACGTGGAGCCTTCTTCAGCTGCTGGTGAAGCACAGCACCCGGTTCACATCAGCTAAGTCTGTTCTACATCTTATCATGCAGAACCAACTGCTGCTTTGACTGTAGTTAGTGAGGACAATAGCCTTTAAGTGTTACTAGATGTCACTTTGGGCTAGTACTGATAACTACATGAGTCACCATACTCACAGGAAGTAATCCTCAAAGCATTGTTTTGTGAGGATGCCTGTATAAATAGGAAGCATTCAGCTGCTCATATTGCCATGACTTCATACTGACATGGCACAGAGCTTCAGTTCTCTGACTCATTACCAAGGTGCATAGACTCATCACAGTCGGTTTCTCAATGCATGCATGAGGTACAGACTACAGCTAGAATGGGGAAGGCAAGCAGGAAAACATTAAAGAACATCCTTGGAGGGGAATAGGCTCAGAAATAAAGACATCCCAGATCACAGCTGCAGCTTGATATTGGAGGCAGTGGAGCCAGGTGGCTGCAGAGAGAGCCCCAGGTGCACTCCTCAAGCTGGAGGCTTGCCACTGCTCACCACAGTAACTACAGGTGATTATAAGGCACAGGCATCTACAACAGAACACTGCCCAGCTGCGAGGAAATTGAATAGGGCTAGGATGGAATTTGCTATGAAAGTCTGCATGAGCTGGTAAAGCAAGGGGTATTTCCTTTTACTGTGATACATGGAAAAACACTTCAGGTAGAAGCATAAGATAGAACTGTGCTGTGCTCCGGAAGAAGTAGGTCTACTTGTTCCCAGAATGCCTCACCCTGCTATAGCAATGAATGCAGCAAGAATAAAATTACTTGGCAAAAAATTGACACTGAGGCATTAAGCCTACTGCAGTAGGTTCAAGGGGCATATTGAAATAAGGCAGGAATTTACAGCAAGATAAGTTAAGCATATAGTATTAACACTAGCTGTCCCTCAGTCAAGACATTGATATAAAGGATATTGTTCACCTACCCTGGTACACACTGGCTTCCACTTACAGATAAAAAAACCACCTGGCACTGAAGCTGTTCTACAGCATGGGCTCAGACTGGTTCTCCCTTTAGCCTTTATTAGTCTCTCAAGTAAGATGGGTACAAGTATAGATAAATTTGCCATAGCAAATATAAAAAAAAAGTCACTCTTTTCAAAGAGAAGCTACTCTCAAGAGCTCTGCAAAAGGCTATGAAAGTTCCACTAAAAGACTATGCTAAATTTGACCATTCACAATGTCAGTACCATTCTCAGAAAAGTAGGATTTCATTTGTGTTTAACCAGCTCCATAGCTAAAAGGTAGACTGGGGCAATGGGGGTGGTTTTACGAACTTGAGAATCTGCTCAGATGGTGATGCTCTAAGTTAGTCAGAGTCAGCATGTAACACTTGGCTGAAGTGCCGTGTTCCTATAGAGGACACCACCACTGCGAGCACCAATAGCCCACAGAGAGCATCAACTGCAACTAAGCAGTGCTGGTTCTGCCATTACTACTAAACACTACAATTCCTAGCTGCAAGTCCAAGCCCAGAGGAGCGTGGGAGTTCAAGCCTTCTGATGGCAGGCATTTAAACTGTAATTAGATCAAACTCTTCAAGTATAATCCACTAAGTGCACAGCTCTCACACTTCAGCTGCAGGTTGGAAAGTAAGCCAAGCAGGTGTAATATTATTGTACCTTGCTCCTCTGAAGTATCCCTTCATCGCCATAACCTTGTGCAAGTAAGATGAGCAACACATTTACCAAGAGACCATCACCATAACGTCAGTGACTCTATTCCTCAGCATTTTCTGAGAACTGTCCCTGAAAAGCTTCCTCTTTATTTTGCCTACAGACAAGAACATCAACTTAGCTAAAGGTAGACCAACTGCACCAGAAGCAATTCAGTACTTACACAGCATTTCTCAATCATTTTCTAGCGTTGAAAAACAGGTGCAGGATACCTCATACATCCAATAGAGGTGTGCAAAATAACTGAACATTACCGGTGTTTTGTTCATAAAGGATGGTCTACTACCTACTGCAGATGTCAGTTTGATGTTAACTTTAAGCATTTGATTTGGTCAGGGGCAGTAACAGAAACCCTTTCCACCTGAGAGTCTACAAACTCCTAAGTCAGTTACTTCCAAGACCATCACTGATTTACAATACACCTCTAGGCTTGTTGCCTATGCAATTTACTATATGCACCCTCTGAGCTGGGCAAAAACCCACCTGGATCATTTGAATATGCTTTGCAATACTTTTATTTTCATGCTTTCCTAGCTACATCTCACCAAGTACCTTCAACAATATCAAGAAAAAAACAAAAAATCTGCTCTACTTGCAGTTTTCTTGAAGAGCCCTAAACCAAAACAAAAATTCCCATCCCATTCAGATGATGTATTTGAAGCTAAACGTGCTATCGCAGGAGAGGCGTTTCCCTTTGCATCTCCCGCAGAGGTCCTGGCGGTGGGGCCTCTTGGGATCCACGTGGCGCATCTTCACGGGGCAGGTGCACCGCGTCTGCTTGCAGCTCTGAGGGAGAAGGCGGCGGTCGGCGGGAGCTGCCGGGCCCGGGAGCGGCCGGGCTTACGGCAAGGCGGGGGTCCCTTACCTGGCAGGTGATGTCCTCCACGCGGTACGGGTTGTAGGACTTCTGGCAGGTCCGGCAGAACTGACGGAAATAGACCTGCGGGGAAGGCCGAGGTCAGCTGGGGGGCGGCGGCGAGGAGCCCGAGCTGGGGCATCTGAGCCGGCCCTTACCTTGTTGGTGCCCTGGACGCACCAGACGTAGGCGCTCTCCCAGCGGATGTTGCAGGCCTTGCAGTGGTAGTACCCGTACTTCTGCTCCAGGAACTACGCGGAACAATGTTATTCGACGGTGCGGGCGGCTCCCGGCCCCGCTCCGCTCCCCCGCGGCCGACACTCACCTGGAAGCGCAGGCGGGTCTTGCCCGCCGACGACTGCCGCCTCTGGGGTGAGGCCGGCGGCTCCGCCGGCTTTGCCTCGGCTGGCTCTGTCACCTCCGCCGGCTCTGTCACCTCCGCCGGCTTTGCCTCGGCTGGCTCTGTCACCTCCGCCGGCTTTGCCTCGGCTGGCTCTGTCACCTCCGCCGGCTTTGCCTCCGTCGCTGGCTCCCGAGGGGTGGCGGAGCGCTGCGCGAGTGGCTCGGCCGGGCGCTGGCCCAGGGGCTCGGCACCGCCCTCGGGGGTCTTCTCCCAGCTCGCCCGCACGGCAGCGGCCTCCGCCTCCCGCTGCTCCCTCAGCGCGGCCGGCTCTTCCTCGACGGCCGCCGCCTTGTCCTGCTGCTGCGGCCGCTGCTTCGGCTCCGGGCTCGGCTCCTTAAGGAAGGCGGTGAGTCTGCGGGACGCCACGGGCGAGTAGACGGCGATGGTGCGGGGGAAGCGCACGGCGCGGGTGCTGGTGGTGGCGGGGCTGCCCAGCTCCTGCTCCCGCTCCGCCTCACGGGGCCGCGGCGCGGCGGGGCCGGGGCGGCGGCGCAGCAGCGTGCGGGGCCCGAGCGAGCACTGCACCGAGGCGTCCTGCCGCGGGTTCACCTGCACGCCCACCTCTTTGGTGTTGGCCTTGCGGAGCCGCGGCGTCAGGTTGGGGTTGACCTGGGAGAGGATGGCCTTCAGCTGCGCCCGCTGGTAGTCGTCGAAGTACTCAGCGGCCGCCTCGCCGTAGCCCGAGAAGTAGCTGCTGCCCCGCGGCCGCCAGCCGCCCGCCGCCCCTCCCTTGCCCTTGGGCGGTGGGTAGCGGTAGGTGTAGGGGTGGTAGGCAGTGTAGAGATAGCTCGCCATCGCCTCCTCAGCCATCGTACCGGACCCGGGGTAACCCCTGGGCGGTGGCCTTAAATACCCCCGGGGCGGGGCCGGGCCTCCCTCGCCCCCGACGGGCGCCGGCCTTGCGGCCCCTTCCCATCCCCACCTGGTGCGCGGCCTTGGGTCATCCCCCACCCTCTCACAGCTCCCTAGCTGAACCAGGCGGCGCGGCTCTTAATCGCCCCCAAGGGAGTAAACAGCGGAGAATACGAGTTTGGTTCGGCTTGGCCATGTATTTGTGGTGAGAACAATGAGAACAATGGTTTTACAGCAAGTGGGAGGCACAGAGATACACACGCAACGTGGTTTTTCCTGTCATCTGAACTGACACTGAGTTGACGTTGACTCTGTAGAACACTGTTTCTTCCTTCTACCCATTCCTGCTGCGCTCAGCCAGGCAGCAGCCCCCTTGCATGATGTTTTACAGTTACTGGTTTGTGTCTCAGTGATGCTTTTCCTTTTTTTTCTCTTTTTCTTTTCATGTTTACTTTTGAGGAAGTAGAACTGTCATGGTAATAAACACGTATCACCTTGTACAATGGGAGCAGCTGGAGAAACAATAGAGGCCGGGGGAGGCTCCACTTGCACAGCAGCGAGCACAGCCCCAGCCTGGTTGCAAGCACAACACACATTCATGTCTTGGGGAGTTACCTCTTTGTCCTGCCTAAAGCGCTGTCTGAGTCGGCTCCATCTGAATGGAGTTGTGCTCCTCTGTGATCACTGTGCCATATGAAGTATCAGCTACCTCCTCTTCCTTCAATTTCTTGTAGGAAATATCTGTGTCTTCCTCTTCACCAAGTGTATCTTGCTTGTAGCTGTCTCTTCCGTACATCTTGTATGCCAGCACAAACAGTCCTGCTTCTGCTGACTGAAAAAGCGCATAAAGCAAGGGAAACATGTACATGCTCCCTATGAGCTCTGGGGAGAAGGTGAGTTTTAGGATGGCGGTGCAGAGCTGGACGTTTTGGCACCCTGTTTCCAAAGATACTGTTCTCCTGCAGTGCGGAGGCATATTAAAGACAGTGGCTAAGCCATATCCCAAGGCATACCCTGCCAGAGGCATCAGCACTGCAATGGCGTAGACAGACGCAGGAATCTGTGCCAACAGATCTGGGCCCAGCATGGTCCCAGTCAGGATGAACAGGACCACCAGAGTCACCAAGAGAGACCACAGGGAAATCTGGCAACAGATACAGACACCGATAAATAATGTGAGGGCTATTTCTTTTGAAAGGAAAAGCATAGCAGGTAGAGGCTTGCTAAAGAGTCTAAACGGCAAGACATGGTTGCACTGCCCTGCCCAGATTTGGTGTTTGGCCTGAGATTTTAGTGGTGTTTGATCATATCCCAGGAAAGGAACAGGCTGAGGTCACCCTCCATCACTTTGCTTTGGGATGACTTGTTGGGAAACAAGAGTCTGGACTTGTGCCTCACTCTTCCTTTCTCAATTAAACCAATTTAATTGCATGTTTTAAAGAAGTGTGGCCGTGCCTGCAGGTTGGTTTTGCCTGACCAAGATGCAGCAAGAGCAGGGAGAAAGCAGGACGTCATGGAATGCCTCTGCTAGAGTGTCCAGGATGCCTGCCGGGGTGCAGTACCACGCTGCCCTCCTTCCTGTGTGCTGCGATAAGGGGTAACCCGCCCTTTCCCTCGCTTTCTCTGTCCCAGCGTTTTCTTTCAAGACTGTAAGTCTTTGTATTCCACCTAAGTAGTTGAATATACCAGTGTGACGCTAACACGTGTTTGGAGGAACCAGAAAGCTTAGTGCCGTCGGCACCCCGTCCCCGGTGCCGCCCCCGGGCATCCCCCGCGGCGTGGCCGCCCTCCTCCCCTCCGGGCGCCGTGCTTACCTTGACCAGGAGGTCGGCGGCGCGGGGGTGCCGGTAGCGGATGAGCACCCCCAGGCCGATGGGCAGCAGGGTGCTGCCCAGCGTCAGGCTTACCGCCCCCAGGGGCAGCAGCTGCACCACGGCCGTGTTGATCCAGTGGCGGCTGTAGATCCAGAGGCAGAGGGGCATCAGGAAGAGGGCCAGCAGCGTGGAGGAGGCCGTCATGATAATGCTGCGCCGGGGGAACCAAAGAAATGCTCCATCACAGCGCGCTCGGCCGGGGGACAGCCCCGGGAAGCCTCAGCCCCCGCCAGAAGTGGGTTCTGCAGCCGGCCGTGCACTTCTCACGGCAAGAGCCCGCTCGCTCTCCTTTCTCCCCTCTCTATCCTCCACCCGCTTCCCTGCTCCGGCCAGGGCGCAAGCTTTTTGGGGAAGGAGGCGTGTGTCGGGGCTCATGTAAGATCCTCTACGGGAGAGGCAGGAGACCAGCGCTGGCGATTTCCAGCGCGCCGCGCCCGCCCGTCCGACCGTCCCGGCTCCACCGGCGGCAGGTGCCCAGCGGACCCTCCCCGGCCGGCTGGGAGCGAGCGGCAGCGGGGCACCTACCTCAGATTCATATCCCCGTCGACGAGCACCGACATGAGGTTGGAGAGGTTGCCGCCGGGGCAGCAGCCGCACAGCAGTACAGCCACGGCCGCCACTTCGTCCAGGGCGAAGACGAGGGCGAGGAGGAAGGCCACCAGCGGCATGGCCACGAATTGTCCCAGCAGGGCCAGCAGCAGCCCTACGGGCCGCCGGAGCTGCTGCCCCAGCTGCCCCAACTCCACGGCGCAGCCCAGCCCCAGCATGGTCACGCAGAGCCCCAGCCCCACCAGCACGCTCAGGCCCTGGCTGAGGGAGCGGTCCCCGAAGGTCTCGCCGCCCCCCGCCAGGGACCCGCCGTCGGGGCCGCCGCCCCCCGCCGCCGCCGGGGGCTGCGAGGAGCTGGCCATGGGCTGCGCGGCCCCGGGGAGCGGCCGGCTCCCGCCGAGCCCCGGAGACGGCGCGGGCGGCGGGGCGGCCGTCAGTGCGGGACGCGGGGAGGGCTCGTCCCGCCGGGCGGCGGAGCCCGCATCCCTTCCCGGCTCTGCTCGGATCTCCGGGCGCTGCTGATGCGCCGCGGCCGCGGTCCCTGCTCGCTTGTCTGCTGCGGGCGCCGCCCGCGCGTCCCCGGACCCACGCGGGGCCACCCCCGGCGTGGGCGGTGTCTCGCCTCGACGGCGGTCAGCGGCGGCCGCCAGCGCCGCCCGGCCCCGGCGGAGGGAAGCGCAGGCGGCGGCGGCTCGCGGCCGCATCCCCCTCCGGTGTGACCCCCGCAGCCTCTTCTGGAGCCGGCAGGGCCCGACCTTCCCAGCGGAGGACCTGAGGTACCACAGGATTTGCTTTGGCGTCGGCGTTACAAAAAGTTCAATTAGCGACGCGATGTGGGTGGGCAGCGCTAGACCCCTCTGCTGAGGGATCGCCGAGCTCGTTCCCCCTCCAGGAAAGTTGCTATTGATGTGAAGGTTTTGGAATGTGTGGGGAAGGATGGAAAGCCCTTGTGTGAGGTCGAGGAGGCACCACTTTTTGCTGGAGGGGACCCAGAAACTTGTCAGGAGAGGTGGTAGCTTTTAAAGGGTCGTCAGTACACGTGAAGGAAACAGGCAAGCTCACTGACACACAAATATTCAAGCCAGGGTAAGACATTTAGTCTGTCATCCAAAAATCATATCCAAGGGTGATTAAACTGTTTTCAGTCATAAAATTGTGCTTACAGCATTTACTTTTCATTCAATTATTGTGTGTCACCCTGTTCCTTTAGAAGCAAAGTGCTGTATAGAATGCCCAACTAGATTCAGAAGGGCAAGAGTTCTTGAGAGAGGAGGGCAGCTTCCAAGGGCAGGAGATAACGTCAGTGACTCTCACTCTTGGCACTACTACTGGCCTTGTTTTAGGAATGTAACTCGTTCCCTTGTTCACCCAGAGGGCATAGAGGGGTCACAGCCACCACTGCACATTATCACTCCTGGGTGAGGGTAGCTCATTCAGGACAGAGCAACCTCAGGGGCTGCCCCTTGGCTTCTGCACTTGGTGGGTGCCTCTGCTTCTGCATGGAGCCTTTCTGGTCACAGCTGAAGGGGGACACACTGGATTTAAGGGGAGAGCTTATGGGAGCTGCCCTGACTGGCTGCTTGCCTTAAGCTCCATCAAACAGCAAGTTTGGGTAAAACTTTAGGTTGTCCCAGGTCTTGAGTAGAAGCTATTGGTGACTTGAAAGAAAAAGAGTTGGTTTGATTATGAAATCATTGGCTCTTTCTTGGGGCACAGGTGACACAAGAAGTACAAGTAGTACCTGGTAACAAAACCCTGGGAATGCACTTTGTCAAAATGACGCCAAGTTCAATACTGTTCTGCCTGTGTTTGTTTCCTTGTCATTAGCCTAAGGAGAGCTCAGGGAAGATGAGTCATCAGAGCTGAACAATCAAATAGGATCCAGATTGCTTTAGTTCATTCATATTTTTAGGTTCTAGAGGAGGGGAGCTCAGGATCTGGTAGGCTTTTGGAGCAAACAGCGTTCTCTGGACTTAATTTTCTGTTTTGCACATGTAGAGAAGTGCTTGCGGTGTATTTACTGTGCTTCATAAAGTCTTACCACTGTTACATTTTATTCCACCTGTCACGTAGCCAGTGCTTTGCTTCACAACATGCCGGTCATTTGCTTATCATACCCTCCCCGGTTTGTAAGGAATGCCCGGGTGGTTCCCTGTGGTGCGGCCGAGCAGGGATCACTGTGGGCAGACCCAGGATGGATCCACCGTGTGAGCACAAGGCGGCTGCTTACTGAGCAGGTGGGAAGGGCACAGCCAGGCCTCCTGCTTTATCTCTGACTGCCATTCCCCAAGCTCCCCACTGCAGCAGGGCTGGTCACAGGAAGATATTTTTATATCACAACGTGTGGCACCTATGGCGCAGGCAGTTACAGGAGGAGTCCAGTATCCCTGGAACAAGATGCAGGCTCTTTCAGAGCCCACCCTCTCAGCATAAACTTCAGTTTCAAGGGACACTGAACTGTAGTGGGAAAATGTCATGAATACATCGCAACAAATCAAGACCTCTTGAGATTTTTGTTATAATTAATCAGGTAAAATAAAGTTAAACTCATGGTTTAAACTCAAGCAGTGAAGCTGCCTCCAGGGAAAACCAAGTCTGAACCCAGCAGATGTGTTTTGCTAGTTGTCCATCCACAAAGTACCTCCACTCCAGGTGGGCACCTGGCATATCTTCACATGCAGCGTGTAGAATTAAAAAAAAGTTGTACCTGCTGCTTGGTTCTTGTCTCTAACTTGCTGCATGCTTTCCTGACATGTCATGATGAAAGCACAGTCTGGAGTGATGCTAAGTAGTTTTGCAGCATCTGGCTGTGACCAACCAGCTCACACATAGTGAACACCTCAATGTATCTAAATCCGTGGGTAATTCCCTTCTGCTTTCTTTTGTGGAGGGCAGGAGAAAGAATACTGCCTACCCTGCTATTACTGGAAGCCACAAATTGAATATTTGAGTATAAAAAGACTTGGCAAGTAAACCTGATCATACATAATTCCCAATTATTCCTTATTAATCCTTCTGTTGAAAAATGGGTGAGAGGATAAGAGCAAGAAGAAAGAAGAGGGAGGGAAAGGACTGCTGAAATGTGAACTTACTGTCGTTTGTAACTTTTATTAAAAATATTGCATTACAATAGAAGGGGGTTGATTTTCACAGAAGAGCACTTGTGCTATCAGCAGTCTGCAAATGCAGAAGTCTCTCAAAACCAAGGAATCCTGTTTGCTCCTTTATTACAGGATTTTTGTGCCTTGCCTTTATTCAACTAGAATCAAAGGTGGAAAAATAGAGGATAAACTTGTAAGGAATTTTGATTGTACTGTAAGGAATGAGCAAAGCAACCTTGACTGTTCACTCAGTTAGTGACTGCTTCAGTGCACTGTGGGATGTTTTAATCACTTGCTTCTCCTGACAGAGATTAACAGCATCTGTCATAGCCTGGGACTACTGCAAATTGCAATCATTGTGTCTATGCTTCTTGGTGACCCCCAAGGGAAATTGCTGTGAGTGTAGTTCACTGAGCTGAATTTGGGGCAGCAGGAGGAGGTTTGGTGTGTGCCTGTCGCTCTGCAGGCTCCAGAGCCTCAGGCAAGAAGAGTTGGTTTGCAAGTCCCAAGTGAGTTGGGAATAAACTGGAGTCTTGAGCTTGAAAGCCTAAATCCCAAACATGTTGCTCTTAGGAGTGCGCATGCTGTAGTTACGACCACTCCGTAAGAGCAGCCAATGGGGCTGGGTAAGAAAGCAAAGGTGGTCACCTCCTCTTTTCCCACTCTTCCCATTTCAGATTAATATCCATTTCAGCTCCCCGCTCCACCCGCCTTGGCTCTTGCGTGCTGTGCCTGGCTCTGCGGGAAGAGGCGTCACCCTCCCATAAGTCATGCTCTGCCTCTATGCCAGTTGATTTATGGAGCTGTGCTGGGTGTTTGCAGAGGAAGAGAGGCCTCTGAAGGATAGTCCTGGAGGACGGGAAGCTTTCAGTCAGCACCTTAAGGCTGTGGTGCTACTAAAGATGCTGGGACAAAATACTGCTGTGAAAGTGATGTTCAGGTGAGACCTAGCAGGAGTAGTTTCTGATTTCCAGGGGATGTACAATCCCTCCATGTCTACCTTACTTGCTATGCACCTAGGCTATGGATAGAAATAAAATTAAACTAAAGACTACATAGGGCAATAATCATTTACCATGGGGAAAAAGAAAAGTCTCTGCTGTTGCCTCGAATTAAAATATTCCTTTATTGTGCATTGTGTGAGACCCTGTATGAAGTTTAGGGTAATTTTGTGGTAAACTCCATGAAATGCATAAGCTTGATCTTATTTATAATGTAGATCCAGAGCACTTATTTTTGTGGCTTAGGAGAGTTAGGAATTGGAGCCTAATTGTGTAGAGATACTGGTGCTTTTGCTTGTTGTTACATGGTTATCTTTATGCTAGGAAGGATGTGTCACCTGGTCCTTTGCTGAACGAGGACCTGTCTTCCACTCTGTCTCTCAAGAGTGGGAGCACACAGGAGGCTTTGCACCTTTTGTCACTCCCACCCATAGCCCACTCTCACAGAGCCAGCAACTGTAAGAGCAGACAAGTGACTTTTTTCTTTCTAAAAAATGTTAAGTTTTTTGGGAGCTTGGTCACTAAACAGGTGAAAAAATACATTTTGGAAATGAGATGAAGCACTGAGATGTGTGTGATTAAGTTTTTCCTAAGAAACCTCCCCAGCCAGACACATGCAGGAACTGCTTTGGTGAGGATGTTGATTGATGTTGCTCCTGCCCCAAGCTGCTTGTGTTTCACACAAAGGCAGAGTGCAATTGTACCATGTAGGTGGAGGAAACACAAGAGTTGTGGGTTTTCTGCTAGTTCATTGCTCCTGCAGCTGTCTGTAGTGCAGAAGCACTAGAACAGACCTGCCTTTCCTGCCTCCCAGGCTTTTCTGCTGCTCTTCAGCATTAACACCTGGCCACACTTGCAGCACTGTTATGTCTTATCCTGAGCTTGTTTATCTTAAAGTCTCCTCAGTCCTGTCCTTAGCAAGGTGCTGCTGCTCAATCCTGCTTGGTAAATCTCCACAATAATCAGCATCTCTTATTCCATGGCCAGCATCCTTGACCAGTCCAAGGGTTTGAATTTCAGGATGCAGAAAATTAGATAAATGTTTGTTCCTCTCCTCTTCAGCAGCAGTCATTGCTGTGTTCCTGTTGTCTCCTTTTACAGGTGAGATCCCATCAACTCATCCTTGCCTTCTCCTGGCTGAGGTGGCAAAGGCATCCAGGCACCCTCCTCTGCTGCGTTGCATCTGCCTCTCTTCTTCTCTGCTGTCTTTGTGATGTCTCTGTTCATGGGAGTGCTGTCCCCTTTTTCTCATGGGTTCTTCCTCCTAATGATGCCTGTTTTCGTACAGTCCTGCTCTGTATTTGTGCCTGCCTTGGGAGCAGTGCTCTCTCCCAGGCAACTTAGAGCCTCTGAGATTTTGTTAAATTGTAGTGGTGTGAAAGACAAACAAGCGTAAGCCTTGTTACCTTGGCTGGGCAGTCTCCTTTCTGTCCCCGATGTGTGTTCAGTCTCTGAGCGAATGGGAACAGATCCTTTCACTGAAGATCTGGGTTAGCAGTCAAGGGCAGAAATTATTAAGATAAAATCCTCCTATTGCACTTGGTGCTCCCCCATGTTTATTTTTAAGGTATCTTAAGACCATTAATCAACGAGTAAGTGCATGATGCCTCAGGTCACAATGTTCCAATACTTCATAATTAGAACTAAGTGTATAAGGCTGCATGATCTGCCTTCTAAATGAAGAGGCCTTCTGCCAACCATCCCATTAGAAAAGGTCTTCTGGTCCATGAAAAAAAGATGAAATTGGGGAGTCACTGAAGAATAATTTTGTAAATTGACTGCTGACAGTGAGTTGTTGAGGCAGTTGTATCCCTACAACTGTAAAACAATTACTAGCAGTAAGTTTTTCTTTAAGCAAATAAATTCCTTTATGTGAGTTACTTTTACCCAGATTCAAATAAGAAAGGATTCTGCCTCATTCATTGTTCCCTTTTGTTGTAATTTGATCTTTTTCTGGAGTTGGAGTACTATCAGGATTAAGATGAAAAGTCGTAATAAATGACCTGATGACTAATGTATGCGTTGGTCCAGAAGAGCCAAAATTAGCTTTCTGGCCCATCAGACAGGGACAAAGAGGTGAGATGAGGATGACTCTGAAAGCACTGGATTCAGATTTAAATGTCAGTGGTATTTTGCACTACAGGCACAGATATCACTTTGCAGAGGTTCTCACAGCCATGGGACTTTAGAAACAGGCATGTCTTGGACGTCACAGCTCTGACTGACCTCCCCAGCAGCATCACCAACAGCCTGCTCAGCATCTTCAGTGATGCTGTGGGGGACCACACTGTGGTGTGGGGAGTCCTGATGGCTGTGAAGGACAGCAGTGCCATCACGGCAGGAGAGCGCTGTGACGATGGGATGTGCACAACCTGGTAGATGGTGGGGCTTCAGGGTGGGTGTGCAGTTGCAGATCCAGGTCCTCCTGGGTTTACTTGGCACCCATCACCTGCTGATGGTCTCAGCCCCCTCTTAGTTTGCTCTGTAGGAACCTGGGGTTAGAGGCATAAATCAAGAGAGGTGATGTGGAGGTAGATCACACAGATGTGGCTTTGTGCAATCTATAATTTGGGTTTTGCAAAAAACAGCCAGATCAGAGTAAATGACACTAAGATATTACCCCACAGATTAATTTAGTTGTCAAAAAATGTATAAATAAATAAATTTAATTCCATCTACAGCAGCAGTTGCTTCATAGGGTATTCATTTAATTGAAGAAAGACACCCAAAAGAAAAATTACATCACTCACCTGTCAAAGTTTTCTCCATATTAAAAGGAATGTTAATAGTGAGCCCCATGGGAATGATCAAAGTTGATAGCATCAGTATTCTGTATCAGGTTACACACAACAAATATCTTTGCACTCAGTTTCCAGCCATTTGTATCATGGCATTGAAGGTGCCTGGATGCATAGAATAAAAATGCTTCTTGTCCTGCTGCCAATTTTTAACCAAATATTAAAAATGAATATCAGTAATGCTGATCAGCAAATAAGCAAGCCCTTCAGAATATGTGCACCATTATCTAAATTAACTCTCGAGCTCAAGCTGTCTAGAAAAAAATCTCAGGGAAATGGGGAGAAATAAATCTCAAACATAATAGGCATCTCTTATTACTTGTCTTAGCTAATGTTGTATATTATTTCTATGAAAATAGTCTTGACACAGTGTTATGTGCACTTTTAAAACTGTGATGAAGCAGAATATTTTTGAATAAACCATGGTATCAGTAGAGCTTGTATGTCACTGCAGCTGAGGCAGATGTACTCTGGGCTTTGTATATTTGTTGATTTTCCAGAGAGATGAAAGCATGAATGTCTTCATCAACAAGACCTTTTATTTCCTCTCTGCAGTGCCTAAGCAGAAATGCTGGGTGTGAAGCCAGGGCAGTATTTTCTCCTGCCTGAGGTATCCATTCTACCACTAGCTGAGAGTAATCTCTTATTATGGACTCACAGCTCCTCAGAAACACAATGGGTTTAAGCTGCTGTAAGAAAGATTCAAATCAGATACTGATGGGGCAAATAAAAGCAGTGGTGCTGAAGGCTGGATAGTCTGGGCAGGCAGCAGTGATATCCTGGGAAAGGTCAGGCAAACATCTCCAGCTGCTGACTTTGCTTTGGGGTGGCACGGCAAGACCAGGTGACCCCACAAGGCTCCTGCTTACCCGGTTGTCTGGTACCTTGTGCAAATCCTTTGTCCTCCTTGGTGACACTGCCAGTGCCAGTAAAACCTCACGTCTCTCTGGGGACTGACTGCGCTTGTGGCTGGAGCTGCTGGCAGCACCTTTGGGATTGCAGGCATCTGTCCAAGCTGGAGATGTCAGATGCGGTTCACAGCCCACAAATGAAGCCTGTGTCCTGAGCTGCTTGCAAATTTTATTGAGCTGGCAGCATCTTGCATCCTGCCTGCCAGAGAACAGGCCTTGGACAGAGTTATTTCGGATTGGATAGTCAGAGGAAGGAATAAAAAGTGGTTAGCCCTTTGTTTCAGGGTGGAAGAATTAAAGAAAAACAAAAGATTGGAATAAATATACACAAAAGGACCACCATAAGAGCTCCTTATAATATTGGAGTCCATTTTAATATAAGAAAGCAAAAATTAGAGATATTAGTGAATTAATTAGTGAATTAATTAGTGAATTAATTTTAAGATATTAAAATATATCAATTCCTAAATTAATATAAATACATACATGACATTTATTTAATACACACTGTTTAAATCATATAATTTCTGAATAAAGTGTTTGAAACATGTATTTTACCCTTGTATACATGGGTAGTCTAAATGCTGAGGAAGTTTCAGTAGGAGATTCTTGCTGCTGAAATCAAAGCTGACAGGGACCAAAGGAGTAGCTGCCCACAGCCATCTGTAAGGTATCCGTGCTCAGTGTTTCCAGCTGTGAGCAGTACCTGCAGTAACCCCAGGCCCATGAGGGAAAGTCCACCCAAACAAACCCTGCCCCAACCCCTCCAGGCAAGGGAGGTGCTGTGCAGGACAGGAGCTGAGGATGGACAGGAAGTAACAGAGTCACCACTTCCCATGAAAGTACAGCTCATTCTTGCAAAACAATTTGCTTCAAGCTAACACCAAGAAGTCTAAACAAATCCGGGTCCCAGATGCAAGGTACTAATGCCAAACCAGCTAGGGAAGGGACCTTCCCCATCCCCAAAGAATTTATTATCGAGTGCAAAGATGCAGGGTCATTACATTACCATGCTCATGTACAGAGGGAGAAGTTCTCCATGGGAGTGATTAATTTGCATAAGATCATGCTGGAAATAGTGGCAAAGCTGCACACTGGAGACAAGAGCACTAAGCTCCAACTGGTACCATGGTCCTGAGGAGGCAGCACGTACAGTGTGATCCCTCACGACAAAAGAAATCTGTTTCCCTACCACTGCCAAACATCTACAGAATCAATTTTCACTAGTAGCTTCTTGAAGTGTTTGAATGGTATTGCTGATACCCTCCTTAGGACCTGCCATGAGCAGTGAGCAATCACCTCCAGTCTCCACAGACATGTGAATTCTGCTCCCAGAGAGACTCAGCAGGGAGGATGACTGCTGGGTTCCTCCGGCAGGCAGCGATTCATTGTAAGGGCTTCTTTAAACCCTTTGATTCAGTAGCAAAGGAAAGGTGTCCAAGCATATTTTCCCTTCAGCTGGAGAGGCTGTCTATAGCTCATGGCTGCTCCCTGTCCCTGCAGCATGCTGGCACTCACTGTTAGCATCCCAGGCCTTTTGACATTCAAGACGTTTTTGGCAGTGATCTTAGCCTTTATTAGATATTGAGAGATATTATCTGAGAACGCAGAAGCAGATTTTTGAAAGGCCTTAAATAACCAAAAATTTAATTTTGAGATCATAACAAACAGTAAGAGCTGTTGGCCAACCAGTGTAGGAAGCACTAATATACGAGTGCAAATTTCACTGCTGCTTGTGCAAAAATGCATGTCACAGCTGATCTCTTCCCAGGAGATTTCTTGGATCAGATGCTCAAATCTGGAAGCCCTGAGAAGCCAAGCTCTGCAGAAAAGGAGACTGACCCATGCTCCCTGTTGCAGAGTAGTAACAGCATCAGTTTGCAGTCTCTGCTGTTGCCCCAAAGCAGAAGCAGTCCTGGTGCAACACAGACTCCCAACCCCTGAAGTAATTTCACAGCCGTGCCAATGGGATTTGGTGGCTCATTGCTGTGCTTGGTTTGCTCAGAGGAGCTGCTCTGGGGCTAGGCTCTACTTGAGTGCTGTGCTGACTGCCACGGCAAGAAGAGGAGGGGTGTATGTCTTGTGTAATCCATGCCATCTCTGAGTAGCTCAATACAAGCCTTCTTGCATCCCATTGTCTTGAGATGTTGCTGTATCACCACACAGCACCACACATTTAGCCAGAAAAACACAGATCAGTAGGAAGATATTTCTGAAATCCTAAACAATTTAAAGAGGTTTAAATCTATGAGATGCTTGAGTAAAAAGTCTAATGAGGGTGTTTCAGACTCCTCAAGAGGTGTCTCCCTCAGACTAGGGCTTTCCTGGCATAGATGCAGCTGTTAATTACATTCAGGACCTTATGGACAATTCTGTGAAAGCTCAGGACAACATGGTGAATTTAAACTGAACTAGACCAAACTTGGGATGAAAAGCACAGTGAAAGCAAGACCACCCTCTAGTGTCTGAAGAATCCTGGGTAGAAAGCCAAGAGAAAAAAGAAAACCCTGCACTTAATAAAAGGGAAAAAAAGACAGAAAAATAAAAGGGCAAAAAAGAATACATAAATGGGTTATAAATGAACCTACCAGTGGTTTTGAATTTTGAAAGAAGGTTTCTGATAGGTACATTTCAGTAACTTGTTTTGGTAATTAATCTTATTTAATTATCTTGATAATGAAAAGGGTGCAGAAAGTGGAAGCACACAGATAGACTCTGCTAATGAAAACAGTTGAGAATTTTCAGGTTGGAGGGCAGCACAGAGAAGTGGCCTGGGAGAGGAGTGGGGGAGATGGGTTGAGTCAAGGCCCTGAAGAGGGCACATGGTTGGAGCTCCTTAACAAGAATCACCTATTTCTTTGTACTTCAGTTCTGCCATTGAGGCACTTGGGCTGGGGAAAGGAGTCTTAAACTGGTGTTGTACCTTTGTGAAGGTGGGGAAATAGGTTACAAAATCAGTAGAGCCTACTACACAGTAGCAAATCTTGAGCAGTAAATTGTGAGGTGGCTTTGTAAATGGAATTTTCCATTTCTTCCACTGGCAGTGGATTACTGGGCAGAAGAACTGGCACTGGTGGCTGGGTGCAGGGACCTGCAGAAAATTGTATTTCAGTACCCTGCGCAAATTTTCATGTGAGGATAAATTGTAAAGGTGAGAAGTCCACCATATATCAATAAAATCCTTCTGTTCTGCTCTGGTAAAGGTAGCCTGAATTTGCCAGACTTTATCAGAGCCTTGTGTTGCCAAAAGCTGCTTTATTGATGAGGAAGGCTGAGCTGGGCTTGGGTGCTTTACCAGATCCATGATTTTAAGCAAGTCCCTTTAATATTTCTCCATTATGTTTGTGTATGTGGGCCCCACCATTCATGCTGAGCCTGTGTGAATGGCAGCATCAATAGTCACTAAATCTTTGTTGATGTTCTTTTAAAAAGAATATAAAAATCTCTTGACTCTGACATTTACAATAGGTATTATCTGCTCTCTGACATTTGGGCTCATAAACCGAGGTCAACCAAATTTCTGTTCTGAACTTACCCCGCTGTATCAGACCAGATATGAACTGACTGCTGCCCCTTTCTCTAAATAGCAGCCAGCTGCCCCTCGCTCCCAGCATGCAAGTCAGGGAGCCTGAGAGTCATTGCAGTGATGATGAGCTGAGTCTCAAGGAAATAAATGTTCATCCTTGGAAGTGTGTGGCAGAGCAGGGAACCAACTGAGGGTCCCCTATAGCCCACTCTTGCACCGTAACAAATGATTTCTTTGAGCCCACAGGCATTCAGGAGGTCTGTGTGCACCGGATGGACAGTGCTGGCCCGGCAGCAGCCGTGCCTGGTGTTATCAATGGCTGCTATTGCAGTGCAGCTGCACCCTCAGCAAGGATTTTCGTGACCCTGCTGCTGGGGCTGCATGTGCAGGCAGGGGCATCCTGTGGCTCAGGGGCTGCTGGCTCCTGCCAGCAAGGCTGGCCGTGGATGGAGGGGCTCCAAGGACTGCTCCAGGCTGCTTTTCTGAGGTTGTGTGATGGTGCTGATACCACACTGCTGTCTCTGACATGTAGACATGGTTTAAAAGGGATGAGAATCAGGACAAGGTTTTCACGACTCCTTTGAACACAGGTCACTTGAAGCGGCAGTAACAGAGGTTTTCTGTGTCTGCATTAGCCTGGTGGGGAACAGATGAACAGAAACAATACAACCCTGCCCTGGGCATAATAGTTGGGTGAGTAAATGTAGGGTAAATGGATCACTGTGGAGCTAAGACAGGAGCTGAGACAGAGCATGAAAAGCAGAGGGTTTGCCTGAACTCCCTTTTCTTTTTCTTTGAGAGGGGATTCAAAATGGTATCAAGTGCTTCAGAAAAGGTTTTATTTTTAAAGGAGGAGTGTTGCAGTGTATAATCATGGTTTTATATTGCACTGAAAATGGTCTGTTCTGTTTCCCCTATTTTGGTTTGTAGCGTGGTCTATCCCTCTTACCAATCTCTCCCCTTCAGAGCCGCTCCATTGGCTGTGATGTGTTTCTTCCCTCCCCTGTCTCTGGGTTAAAAAACGCCCGCTATTTCCTATCTCGCTCTCTCTCTCCGGAATAAAAGTGTGCTGGACATGAGCCACTGAGAGCCTTTTCTGGATTTTTGCTTTTGTCCAAGTGTGGTCCTGACTCTCTTCTGGCCCGGGCTAGCCTTATTAGAGCCAGGAGAGACTCAGGACAACGGCACAGAGGGGAGTGACAAAGATGTAATTATGGTGGAACAAGATACTCTGTCCTGCTGCTCATCCTTAAGACAAACAGCTTTGGACAAGAACACTCATGCTGCCTTTAATCTGGCATGTGTTGGGTTCAGTCAGCCAGCAGCACATTTGGCCTTGCCCTCTGCCCTGAACAGGAACCAAACTCACTTTAACCCAGAGCTTGGTCCAGCATTACTTTCTCCTGGCAGCATTTTGGCACTCATGTTTGGCGCAGAGACCAACAGCAGCTGTAGAATTCACACAGCAGTGTTAACCCTGCTGAGTGAAAGGGAGGTAAGGATCAGTTGGATAACTAAGCTATAGTAATGGGTTGCATAGTTTTGTTTGCTGATAATGTCTAAAGGGAAACAAACAACTTAGGAAGAGTGCTGTAAGACAAATGGAGAAGAGTGCTGTCTGGGAGGTACAGCGCAGCGATGCTGGTGTTAGAGCAGGGGCTCCCCCGTCCAACCCAGCAGCTGATCTGTCAGTGCCCAAGGCAGGTGCCTGGGAAGAGCAGGAGACTGGGGAAAGCCCAGCATGCTGGTCCCCTACCCTGACCACTCCTCCACCACCAATACATCACACCCCAGCTATTTCCTGATCACGTTTGTGGCTTTAAGCAGCCAAACCCAGAGAGTCCCAAGTCAAGTCACTGATGATCTACACCCACCTTTAATAAGCACTTTTTGCTCTTGGGCAGGGCAGAGGTGGGGAACAAGGGGGACAGAAGTGTCTTTATTTACCTTCCTGTTACTGTGTAGAGAATTCCCATGAAAAAAAGCCCTAGCCTTGCTGCTGGAGGAGGATGGAGGTAGCTGGTGTCAGGCTTCTGGAGATCATGTGCTGGCTGTAGTAGTTTGTCTGACATTAGTCCAAGCTGTTTGCACCAGTGAGGTTTTTAATCAGCCTGTCATAGCACAGCTGTGAAAGGTTGCAATTTTCCAAGTTCCAAGAAAATAATGGCAAAGAAATGGAAAAAAAACCAGAATGGAAAATAAGATGTAGTCTGTATTCCGTGCATTGTACATGATAACCAGCAGTCAAGTGGCACTGGGGACAAACCACAAAGTCACCTTCTCGGTAAGGCATAACCCACTCACCCCAACTGGTGCATTGTTTTGAATCTCCATACTGTACTGGCAATGGAAGCAAGCTTTCAGGGATAATTTAAAAACAGCAAGGAAGGGGAGAAAATGATGGGGGAGAAGGCACCACATGCCACTTTCTTTTAAGATTTACTGTTGTTATTAAAACTATTATTTACTGTATTTACTGTTTAGGTTATTAAAACTATTTTCAAAAGGAAATGGATTTACTTTTTTTTTTTTCTTTTCTTTTCTTTTAGGGCAACAAAGGTGGTGAAGGGTCTGGAGCACACAAGTTCTAGTTCTAGTTCTTGTGTTCTAGTTTTAGCACAAGGAGCAGCCGAGGGAGCTCGGGATGTTTAGCCTGGAGAAAAGGAGGCTCAGGGGAGACCTTATTGCTCTCTACAACTGCCTGAAATGAAGTCGTGGTCAGGTGGGGATTGGTCTCTTCTTTCAGTCAGTGACAAGAGGACTAGCCCTGAGCTGTGCTGGGGACGTTTGGGTTGGACATAGAATTTTCTTCACAGAAAGGGTTTTTAGACATTGAAATGCATTGCCCAGGGAGGTGGTGGGGTCACCATCCCTGAAGGTGTTGAAGAAAAGACTGGACATGGCACTTGGTTGGTTGGATTTGATGATTTCAGAGGTCTTTTCCAACCGTGTGATTCCATCTCCTTATGCTGCTGAAACTCAAATTACGATATAAGTATCTTCTTCTGTTTAATCTGGTGAAAGGTGCAGTATACTTTTGTCCCCTCAGAGTGCCACACTGCAAAGAGATCTCAGGCATTCCAGTTTTCAAATATATATTTTTTTAATTTTTAAATTCAGTTTGTAACAGGTGGATAATGCACCAAGTTAAAAAATCTCTTTGGTGGTAAAAAGTAACTTGTGCTACCTCTTCCTTTAAATAAATGCTGAAGAGCTACAAATCATCTTAATCACTACAGTTACATTTTGTGTCCTTCAAAGTGCTTACCGTGGTCCCATTGAATTTATCATTCAATGCAAAGAGGACAATGACACACAGCAGAACTCTTACGTGGTATCAGAGCTGAAAACAGTTGTAAAAAATTCTTGTGGAGAGTGAGTCCGGTGGAATTTGCTCATTTCAGTTAACTCTTAGAGCCAAAATCATCTTCTTCACCGGGCAGCTGTGTGTAAGACATGGATGCTCCCGAGAGCAGTCAAAACCCAGCCTCACCTTCCTGAAGCAGGGCGAGTACTGACAGGCTGCCTGTAGGTGTCAGACTCGGACTGCACAGCTGCACAAATGCAAGTCAGGAGCAGGTGGGGCTTCTGATTTGTTTCTTAAATCAAAGCAACATCACATGTTGCCTGTTTTGCTTAAAAGTAAACATTACATCTACAATTTGTTCTGTTCCAATCAAAAGAGGGAGAACTGCAGACAATACTGATGACATGGTCATTTCCCATACCTGTTTTAATGCAAGTATTTCTGAGAAAGAAAAAGGTAAGTTTTAGAGGATTAAATTGTGCAGCCATCTCAAGACCAGCAGCCTTCTGCCTCCTCATATGTTCATCACTTATTTTCCTTCACCACTGCAGTCACTCCTCTAGAGGGGACACACATGAAATGTAAGAGAACCCAAAGGAGCTGTCACACCTTCCCTCAGAATGAGAACAGAGAAACCACTATTTCTAATCTTCAGTCTTGCAATATGGTGATGATACTAATTATAAACAAGTTTAATATAGAAGAGTTTGTTACGGAAACCTACTAAAAGAGAAGGGCAAAAGGCTATTAATTACCAGATTTTGACACTGCTCTACTTTGCTGAAGGAGTGGGGCAAATGGTACTTGACTGCATGATTAAAAAGTGACAATACCTTTTAGAAGCAGCAGGTCTGAAGCCTGTTCTACATAAATGTCAGTTAACTAGGGGGAAACATTTTAACCTACTGGCTTAAGTACAAAATAAGGGACTACGCTGGGATAAACAATTTATTAGAAGTTTTACAGCTTAAATTTTGTTAAATTTCACATTGAGTGGCTAGCAAATAGAACTAAACCTGCCCTTATTAATACCAAGATAACACAAAGATGGCATTCATATTACTATTGCATCCATTGCAGATTACAGAAAGATACCAAGTTCAAAACTTCTTCCTTGTGTGTGAGACCAAGATGGAGGCATTCATGTAGAAGGTAGATTAAATGTGTATTTATCAGTTCCAAGAGGGCTTAGTAGGTACATTTCTACATTGCTCAATTTTCTGCATAAATTCCAGAATTTTCAAAATTAAAATTTTGTTTCACGTGGTGGTCTTAATTAAGCACACATCCTGAAAAAAGGGAAAGGCAGGCTTGTATACTTCAAACTGCCCATACAAATCATTCTGGATGAAAATTTGGAATAGTTTTTCATGTAAGTCTGAACTATGCAGTGTCCTTCCAGAGCAAAGGCACAAGTCCACCTCTGTCTGTCAATGAAATCAGATTTCACCCAAATACAGTGTTGTCTTCAGTTCATGATATACAGTGGGCAGAAACCAATACTGGTAACCTCTAGGAAAGTGAATACAGTTCCTGAAAAACAACCCAACCAACCAGACAAAAAAGCCATAAAATAATATTCTATACATTTCTAATAGCTATTAAAAACTTTGTTGTAAAAATAACGACCCAGGAAGTATTTTGTGGTAAGAATATTTTATATATTTTTTTACACTTTTAACACTTACAAAAACATTCAAACACAAAAAAAAATTAAATAACTTTGGGAGCAGAACAAATCCTTCTGCCTACACACATACATCAATTCCAAGCTGTTGGCACAAAAAGTAATCCACATTCATAAAACCCTTACTACTATATCAAACATAAGTTAAGTAAATCATAGGCACTATTTTATCAAATCCATATTTCCACAATTCTGCAGTAAATCTCTAAACACAGAGCCCCATGATTTCCTGATACCAGTGAACTGGTAATGCACAAAGGCTTTCTAGCAAACAGACAGTCTGTCTTCTCAGGAAGTCATTTGCTGTATCGTGGGGGGAACAGCAGAGAAAAAGTCCCTACAAAACTCAAGCTGAATTTACCCAAGCGATGAATTACTTAACTTAAGGAAACGTACACAAGTTTGATGCAGCCATGGTAAAACCCCCAATATTGTCATCTAAACTGACTTTCAAAATTTGTAAATCAAGCAAAGTTTGATAAAATCCATCAATTTAAATTCCCCTTTCTTCAGTGAAGACTGCAGCATTGGTTTGCAAAATGCTGAAATATTAAAATTCAGGCTTTACTGAGAACATGCACATTTGATCTAGTTCTGTTTTCTGCTGAACAGTGACATGAGATACTGACATCCATTCCCTGTACCTGCAGGTTAGTGGCATGTACTACTCTGTACTGGTGAAAGGTGGTTTCTGCTGAAATCTGACAATTACAGTATATATGACACCCCTACTTTGAAATCTTAGCACAGATCTTGGTCTCGGATGTGAAGTCACCCATCAACCCAGAGCTTGCTTGAGTAGTTTAAGTTGCAAATTAATCTCCACTCCTTCCTATTTGGTTTCTTCCAAGTCAAGTAGTATTGCATGGCTTTTCATCCAGGAGTATGTTAATGTTGGCCTAAAATTCAAGTGCTAGAATTTCAGGATTAGTTATCCTCTTAGTGGTGGGATGCAAAATACACCAGCAGTCCCAAACTCACTAACTAATGGGGTTGAAGGCTACCTACCATCCAATCTGACTTGTAGTGTTTGTCAGTCATTGCACAAAGGAGATACCATTCACATTCTCTTACTTCATCAACTGTACATCCAAAATATTGAAAAACCTTCAAACGAAATCCCTTCCACTTAACTAGTCCCACCCAATATAACTTCAGCTACAGATTTTTGCATGATATCTTCCAAAACAGAAAACAATGGTTCAATGCTAAATATATCAGCTGTTCTGAGCAAAATGTATTTGAGGACGTCAGGGCCACCAGAGGAGTTTAATAGCTTGTAAACAGACACAGCAGGTTTCATACTCTGTTACCAGTAATGTAAGATACACATATGTAAGGCAAAGTACATATTTAAACACACTTACATGGGCAATATCTTCTGTAAAAATATTTACAATTTAAAATAAACCAATTTAAGAAATGGATGAAAGTAAAAAAATAGGATACAGAAAACTCCCTCATACCATGGAACATCACCTAAATGAATATCATTTGGCATCAAGAGTCAACTCATTTCCTTAAAATTTGTATGTTACAAGTGCATAGTTGTGTTTCCTTCTCCTTAACTATCAGCATTTACAGTTGCTGCAGGCTGCGAGTATAGTGGTATGGTATTAGAAGAAATCAAAATTATCACTTGCTCTTTCTTTTGCAAGGAAACCTGATATTACAAAAAGTTTTCCCCAAACAGCAAGCCATGTGTTAAAAATGTGGCTACAATAGTGAAGGCCATCTTTCCTGAGCCAGGAATTTAAGGTTATAAAGATTGTACAACTGATACTAAGCCCTTTTGGCAATCAAACATAAGAGTAGGTAAAGCCAATAAATAAACATAGGAAAGATGCAATCTATACTATTGCATTGTGTGTGTCTGCTACATTCAAACCTTTTAATGCAGTAAAAGTCATGGCTACAGCCCCCTATTCTGCCTAATCCTCCAGAGTAACTGCTGATTCTCCCTGCACTACTGAAGGACGGATCCAATCCCAGTTGGGATCTCGTACAATTGTGAAAAGCAACATTTCCCTAGCACTGTAGCATTAGAACATTAGCTCTGATTCATGTAGCCTTGTTTCAATAGTACATATTCACCAATCTTTTTGCTGAGTTAAAACAGGCTGAAAACAAAGTTTTGGATAATGTATGTTGATAGTTATCCTTGCTGTTTTTCAAGATGGGCATTTCTTTGGCATTCATTCTTTTTTGTCACAACATTGGCCACTCTCATAAATGCTCATATTGATAACATTTTTAGCAAGCAATAAAAAGCCCCCAGAACTGATAGCAATTTAATGTAAAGTGATTGTATGACCACCAAACATCTGATGTTAGATGTCATTAAAGTGCTGCTTTATAATAATCTCTGCCAGTTTGTGCTAATTAGAGACAGAGAGGTTTGGAATTTTTACAAATTCCAAGAGTCACATCTGAACAGTTTGTTTAATCAAGCTGTCTTTTAGCCTGGTGAGGAAGTATCCATGAGCACTGGAACTCTACGTTAAGTTGTGCAGATCAGTAGCAGCCATCTTTCCAACTCTCGTCTTTCACGTTGCCATATGTCCTGGGAGTGGGTAATGATCTAAAATGAAATGAGATGTTTTTCAGTTTCATATATAACTGCTGAAGTCTCTATCTACAATACATAAGAATTTAAACATTTTGTAAATAACTGAGATATACACTTCATTCATATGCTTCTCCGCAATACAGTTTACTTAAGATAAGCCCTAGAGTATTTTCAGTTTCAGGTTGCATGTGTTGTATCCTGGCAACTACCACACCAGGAAAAGAAGGCTAAATAAATAAATAGACAGAAAACTTACTGCTATTATACTCTGTGAAAATGCAAACTTAATCTGCTTCCACCTAAAATTGGCCATTTTTTCAGTGATGTATAAAAACAGGCAAATCCTTGTTTAGAATATTACATTTTGCTTACATCAAGATCTGACATTTGTAGAAACTTGATTATTACACTGTGTACAGAGTCTGCATCATAGAACCATGGAATTGTTTAGGGTGGAAAAGACCTGCAAGAACTTCACATCCAGGCATTAACTCAGCACTGCCAAGTTCATCACTAGACCGTGTCTCAAAGTGCCACATCTAGACATCTTTTAGCTGTCTCCAGGGATGATGACTCCACATTCCTGGCCAGTGTGTTCCAAAGTTTGACAGACTTTTTGGTGAAGAGATTTCCCCTAATGCCCAACCTAAACCTCCTCTGGTGCAAGCTGGGGCTGTTTCCCTTTGTCCTATACATGCAAAGTTTAAAAAAAAATTTTAAAAAAGTCAATTTTTAAAAGGTTTAGCAAGTGAAACATTTTTCTCTAAGACAAACTGTGATTTGGACAACCACACTTCACTACTATTAGCAAATTCCTGGCAAAACAACTGCTTTTTATTACACAAAGTTCCATACTGCTGACCAGTGCAGGCTCTAACCATATAAGTCAGTGCTGTGACAGTCACTTGTCATTCCCCCACCCAGCATCCACTGCAGAACAGAACTTTTCCACTGTGCTATTTACCACCATTTTCTCTTTACAATACTAGAGACTAATTGTTTTTCCCTTCCATTTAAGGAGATTCTTAGTATTTCTCATAGATGACTGCTTCCTTGTGTCAGCTTCTACTTGACACCTTCAGTGAAAGCTGACATTCACCATTAATACTCAGTCTCTCTTGCAGTAGTTTTCAAAAAGACACATCAAGCAGCTTCTATAGCTGGGTGCTAGCACAGTTATGTTTAAGCTAAAAATTCTGTTTCATCCTGTGAGTTAAAACTACAGTGATTTTTATGATAAGTTTAGCAAATGCTATGGATGTCTCCCCTGTCGAGGTGCATCTTCCTTCTTGAAGTTTCCAACTGCCCAAGGAGAGAAACTCCTCTCACCATGGCTTGAGTTACTGATGCAAGTAGTACTGACTTCAGAATGTGTCACACAAGTGAATTTTCTCTTGCCAGCTACATTTTGGCAACTCTGCACCACATGCGGACAAATTCTTGCTGCCTTCTCAGCCCAGACTGAGCTCTTAATTACTTAGTTCATTATCTTCCACTAATGATTTCACTTCCACTCATTCACCTTCATTCTCTCATTCAAGAGCCTTTATCTTTCAGTTTCGATAGGATTCAAATCTATTTTGGAAATAGTTCACACGGAGGTCTCCATTTCTGTTTTGAAGACCTTGAGATCAAAATAACAATTGCAAGAACAAGCAGCAGAAATACACAGTGCACAAAATTTATTTTGAAAACTTCGACCTAAGACTACCTGTCAGAGACTCACCTGCGAACAGGCTGTGCAAGTTTGCTACGAGGCACTGGGATCCCCCCCGTGGAAGGGGCACTGGGTCTGGGCAAACCACTCCTCATCCCTGCTGGTCTGGCAAGAGTAGTGCTGTTAATACTGCTGGCAGGGCTAGGCAAGCCTGAGCTCTGGGCTGCAAGAGGCCCTGGTGAAGAACTGCTGTGCGTCAGCTGTGCGGCTTCTGGAGAGGCAACCGAGCCCGGTCCGTGGCTACTGAAGGCCTTCACTGGCTGTCGGAGGGCTAAGGGAGATGGTGCCGCAGGCGAGCGGAATTTACTCGAAGAAGGTACTGGAAAATGCAGAAATCACTTTCAGCTTACGTTACAATATTACTGAAATTAAAATCTGGAAATTACTTTATGTGATTATACAAACAATATGGAATGTATAATGGAATACAGCCAATCAAGCAGCAATGAGAAACAGGAATTCAGATGTCCTCTTTGTCATGTGTTTTTGATATCATAACTAATTCCTTCTTCGCTCACTACAAACATTTATTTGGATTTGTAAGTAATCCTAATCATATATATAATTGTTGTATCAGCTAAGTCAAAAGAAATAGAGAAGGTATTTCTTAAGAAGAAATTTAACTGCTTCAGAAACACATGAACTTAATTCCCATCTGTGAAAGAACATGTCAAAGAAAACAGTGTTCTAATGTGACACAGGCTTTAAACAGATTCAAAGTGTATATTAGGTGTCAGTGATGAAATTTTGAGTGAAGAGCATCTTGGTGTTTCTTTTATGCTGTTCTTTTTAACCACTGAATTAGAATTCATCTAATGATATGGTTACATCCCACATTTTCTGCAAATGGGAAAAAAAAAAAAGAAGATGGGTCAGTTGTCCCCAGCTGACAGCTGGTTTCTGTAGTTTGAATTAAGGATGACATCAGCCAACCCCCAACACCAAAGAGGTTAAGGTGCTGCTGTGAAACTTAAACCAGACAACCCTAACAATTTATAGCCTTCCCTCTTCTCACAAACATTACCTGAATTATCAGTATAACTAATACCTGTTTATAACTAATACCTGTTTTCTATTCCTTTGTACCTAAGTTAGCATGTAAGGTTCTGTCATCAAGTCTTTCGGGAATAGGTTGATAAGGCAGAATGTTCAACAGTCCTTTGATAATGCCAAACCCTAAGCATAATTCTTTACAAGTATGAGAAATATTTTCAAATGATACATAATTTATCACTGAAAAGAATACTTGAATTAGCCCGTAATCTTAGCAATGGAATGAAATTTCACCAGCTTTTCAAACTGATCAGGGTGGGTCAGTAAGAGTCAACACAGGATGATCAAACCAGTCACGTAACAAAACCATGTTTACATTTAGAAAATTTGCATTAACTACTATTTCTTCTACTAAATAAATGTTTTATACTGAGACCAAAGTTCCACTGTTTTTGACAGATGTTTTACATAAAGAAGCTGATCCTTAATACAGCTTTTATCATCATCTTCAAGGTAGATCCAGTAAGAACACGAGGAGTGAGAAAGGAGATGAGTAATGCAGGAATGAGCATCCTAAGTGGGGTACAGAGAAACTGGTAATTTTGAGATTGTATTCTGAAGCCATTTCTTATAGGGAATGTCTAGGAAGATTAATATGTACCTCATTACAGATGTGAATTGGATTTGATTCCTTTCTGGACTACCCAAGGGGGCCTTTCCCCTGATAGCAATATCAAACACAGCATGAAGCTGCTCATGGGAAAAGCTGACAAGAAAAGGTGACAGAGAGGTCAAAAACACATGACAGTTGCTAAGCAGCAGGGAGAGTAAAAAACCTTAAAATAAAAGCTGGCATCAAGCCAAAGTATGGATTAAGGAAAGCATTAACAACAGAATGACTGGGCAAGAAGAGCATCAGGGTTCCTAGGACTAAGATAGATTACATATAAGTTTTTAAAATGTGACCTCGCCTGTAACATTGATGCAATCTGCAGAATTTCCAAGTGACTCTACAGTGCAAATATTGGGAGCTTTTATCACTGAACTCCTCATTACAAAGCTTGGAATGCAAACACGGCACCACGTTAGCAGCTACCAACAGAGTAATGCCAGTGTATACAAACTGAGCTTTGGGCCTCTTACAGGCACAACAGGGAAAAGGTTTTTAGAATATAAGCAACAAAAAGTTGTAACAGAAGAAAGCTTGCTGCATTCCCAGCAGAAGTAAGGATCCAGTAAATCAGTCTTCTCCATCCTCTTTAACCTTCTGCTGACCGTATTTTATCATGCTGCAAACTTGAGCTGTCAATTCATAAAACATTTCCTGTCAGCACAGCATTGCAGGCATTGCTGAGAGCTATATTCACTCTTGTACATAAAGGAATGAATTGTCTTCCAGAGCAGCCCACATGATGTAGTGTGGCAAACTGCCTAATAATTCTGTTCTACAGATAAAGAATTAGGTCTCAGAGCAGTTTTGGATATTCGTAATAGTCAGTTTGGCCTATCTGTAAGACAGGGTCCCAAAGAGTGAGGAACTGCATCACAGACTATTTGATAATTGTGTACCCATGCATAGTATTTAGCTGATTTACATGTTTAACACAAACATGTAAACATGTAAGGGAAGTGCTTAACAACTTCACACAACTCAAACTCCTTATAAAGTAAACTAGAAACAACTACAATTAAAACATCTGGCAACCAAAAGAAAAAAAAGAAAAAAAAAAGAAAAACAAAAGAAAAAGGCATGGTGCAGTCATGACATTTAGATGTCCTACCCTCTCTGGATTCTGTCCTGGATTGTGGGCAGAGAGCATGAGATCTCCATGTGGCAAAGTAGGATGCTGTGAAGCTGCAAACTTAATTGGCTTGCACTCCAAGGCCAGCTGCTGCACACCAACTTGAAAACAGATTAAATTCTAATGCAGTTGTTAAATCACAACCATCATGATGAGATGAATCAACCCAACATGAAAGAACAGATGAGGTATAGCTATAGGAATACACTGATCTGTCATCTTAGTACAGGAAAGATGTGGACCTGTTGGAGCAGGTACAGAGCATGGATGATCATCACTCCTATGAAGAAAGGTTGAGAGAGATGGAGGTCTTCAGCCTGGACAAGAGAAGGTGCTGGGGAGATGTTACCACAAAGTGGTAAAAAAAAACCCAACGTGTGTGTGAAAGGTGTCAAGCTATGTAATGAACAGTATTTTAAGAAGGCAAAATCAATTTTTGCTTAGCTGTTCATTTCTCTGAAAGTCTTGCTTCATTAATGCAAAATATTTTTATACTCATGAGGATCTCAGATCAGAAGAAAGAAAACCAACACATAAAGGACCATAAAATAGCAAATAATTGAAAAAGACAAAGCAAGTAACTGAAAGGGTCCTCATTTGCAGTAAGGAATGACAAAAGCCATAAACTGGAGCATATAACTGGCAGCGCAATGTGCTCTGTTCCTCATTCACTAAGGTTTAATAAATTTTTATAAAGAATAAAAACTCAAAGAAAAGCTGATTTTCTCTACATTCCTAGTTTTTCAGACTAGGCCATTGACCTAGTAAGTGTTCCAGAGATCCAGAGGAAGGCATGGCCAACTGGAAAGAAAGAAAAGAAAGCTCTGCAGAGGAATAACGATGGTGGCAGAACACTGTGAGAACTTTACTTGGCATGAAGTATGAAAACGCTTAAGAGACTTCCTCTTAATATGAATCTATTTCCCAGTCATCGTACTTTGCCAAAACTTCCTGCATGGCATGAAGATGACTCTAAGGAGTTGGCATTGTTAAAATCCCCACAAGAAACACGTAAATTCTGTCAGCCCTCATGTCTGCACCAATGACTCTCACAATGCTTAAAGGATTCTAGCATCTACAAGCTTATGAATTAGTCTCAAGTGTAATATGATCTTTAAAATGAGATCTTCTTGATTGTAATAGACAACAGACCAACTATGCTTAAAACCAGAATCATTGTTTACCTTTAATGTGAAACTGAGACAGTGTCATATACAAGGCTGCCAGAGCTGATTAAAAAATCAGATAAAGCTGTCTGGTTGGATTAGAGACTCAATATTTCATTTTATTAAAAAAAAGGTCAAGTTCAGCCATTAGCAAACTGGAATATTATACACAAGAGTCTCTAATTCCTTGAATTAAAAAACTTTAATTCATCTATGTTGGGATTAACCTTCTGGTTTTGTGAGGAAAAGAGAAAGCACAAGTACATGCAAAATAACTTGACAGCTTACATTCATCTTTTCAAGGAAAAATCTGTTAGCTTTTATTCCCAGCACAAAGAATTGCATGAGCATTTTTACAGCTTTTGTTTTAAAAACTGTATCTTGCAATTATAAAAATTCCTATACAATTATAGCCCTAGTGAATGTGCATTTCTGAGTCTACTTTTCTAATCCATATTTCCTGATTAATATTCCTTGGATTTTTATCTCAAAAATTCAATCTCCTATATAACACAGAGTTTATTTTTAATATTTAGACCAAGAAGTTAACTTTCATACAGCAAGGACCACTTGGTTAATCTCTACAGTAATTGCAAGAGCAAGTTTATTAATCTAGAACATGTGAGATTTAATGCAGGCGAACCAGGCTGAGATTTGCTGGAGCTTGGTAAGAGGTTGTAAGTTAATTACCTCCTTTTGTAGATGGAGTTTGAAGAAACTGTTTGGTTTTGAAGGCAGCACGAGGCAAATTTTTCTGCCTTTGCAGAGCTGTTGAAAGACAAGAAGTGTTATATTTGTCTAAGAAGATAAGAAAACTAAATTTACTGGGAATTTCAGAATTGTATCCACTTGTGAAGCATCAAGGAACAGTGTGAGTTAAACACTCAAAAAGCTGTTATGACTCTGGAAGTGATGGCGTTTTGTGAATGGTGCTTGCTCTTAATGGCAAAGAGTTACAGAGGAGTGTGTCAGAAATTTTGCAGTGCAAAATGCGCAGATTTGGTAAGAGTAAAGCTTCTTGCAGGGCTAAAAGCCCAGAAATGCAAAACAAAAATTAAAACACCAAAAGGAGAACAAGCCACCTAGCAAACATGCTGCAGCAATATGAGAGCAAGATTAGATACAAAGATGAAAATTAAACTGTTGCATTTGACCTAGCAAGACCAAATTTTTAATTTTAAAAGTGTTTAAAAAAATACATTCTAACACTATGCAAAAGCATAATTTGTCTAAAATGATCATCATACAAACAAAATGTATTCTTCAGTTATGGAGACTTAAGCCTTCTTGAGAGATGTCTTTTTTCTCCCCTCTTTAAAAGCTATGCAAGAGGACTTAAGCTTAAAATGAAGACTTAACACTAAGATTTATTAGCATGTACACAGCATGATGGAAATTGGTTTTTATTGCTCATTTCCTCCCTTGTCCTGCCTCTTGTCCAGTAACATTCAAGGTCTGGTACTGCCTTGAAATGACCTCACTACCTACCAGTTACCAAGAGAGAAGCCAATGCTCCGAGAGCTGCAGAATCTTGGCATGGAGAGAATTACTTATTGCCAGAAGGAATGCGTTGACTCAGCCTATTTCCATCGCAGCACATTTGAGGGGGGGGAAGGAGGAAAGTAGTCAATGAAATAAAGCTTTGACTACACAGAGACTTCATAAAATGATAATGCATGAATAAACATCTCTGCTTATCTCTGTGTATGAAGTTTTATACCAGCATAAAACTGATTGCACTAGCAAGGCTTATTTCCATAGCGAGAAGGAAGAAACATGGGGGAACAGCTGTGCAAAAAGATCCTGACCCTGAGTAAGGAACAATCCCATCACCAATTACTGAATAGCACTATAAAAAAGGTGGGGGGGAGGGGGGGAATCCTAGTATTAGTTAATCCTTTTGTTTGATAGCATATAATGATTACTGTCACCTTTCCTATGCTTCAGTCAGTGCAAAATACACACATTTTATGAACTATAAAAAATTTAACATGTGTTTTAACATCATGCTGAAATTATGACTAGGCAGTCTATTCAGTTTAGTCTTAACAACTAACTACAACTGTTGTGTTAAAAAACAGCAAAAAGGAATTAGAATGTTCATAAACACAGTAAAATTCTGCCTGTGTCTACTACAAAACCTTATTCCTTCTACCAACTAGAATCTAAAGCAAAATAGCCTGTGGCAATATATAATTCTTAACTGGCACATGGTCTTCCTAGAAGCTTTTTAAAAAGCATACATATGAACAGCCAATTACGCACAGTTAAGGTCTCTAAATATGAGCAAAATTCTAAGGAATTTACTGAGGCAGACCACTGGCCAGACTGCTTCAGTCCTCAAGTATTCCACTTTATTATTTTTTACTGAATCACTGTTTTGTTATACCACGCAAAATGAAGAAAAGCTTATTCCTTCATATTTTGAATTTGTTTTGTCCTAATCTACTCAGATTTCAATATGCAACTGCACGTGGCACTTTCTTTCCCCCATCATTATTCACACTTCTTGCAAGTCAGAGATGTGGGGTGATATGGAAAGGATTTTAAATATGCATATATCAAATTCCTTCCTTCTCAATGGAGACTCCAGGAAATAGACACTCAATAGCAAAACATTTCTGTGCACTGAAACACTGAAAAGAGCTTAGGCAGTACAATTTGAGCAATGCTGAGCAAACATGCAGTTTGAGATAAGCGCCCAGTGCATGTTTATCCACACCACTTGCTATTCTTGAAGTGCTCTGTGTGCTGTGACATTCCCTGTCACAACTGCTGTGTGCTGAACATAAGTAGTTACATTTACTTCAGATCAACTGAACTACTTGGTCAACTTGGTTTCTTCAAAATTGACTCTTCCTCCTTTTACTCTGAACATGCCAAGCAGTTGGATCTTGCCAAGCAGACCAGTCACTTTATTGATAGTTTGAAGAGTCTACAGCTCTTCAAGGAAGTTTTGTATTTAGCTCTTCTTAAAAGCATCCACGTGCTCTAGTGCTACCAAGTACAAAAGCATCACACAGAATCCAAAAGCAGGTAGCCCCTACATGGATGCCACCCTACAAACTTTAGAGCTTTGCATATGTATATATATTTGTATATATACCACAATCTATGTGGTACAGGACCCAAATACAGAGATTTCCCACCACTAACACCTCAGACAATACCTATTCCTTGGGGAATACACATATGTGTTGTATCCCACACATATGACCATATCTTCCAGTGTTTTAAGGTGAAATACTTACTAGTTTTATTTTAAAAAATTACTTCCTGCAGAATGACACGGAATCAGATGCAAACGAAGATTCAAATTGTTACAACTGCTATTTAATTCAGTCTCTTTTTAAAAAAACAATTTGGATTGTTCACCACATTGCAGCTAGAAGTTAAAATGCCAATGTTTTCATGTTTACAGTTGTACCTCTTAACAGATCATGTCTGTCTTCTCTCTCTTCTGTAATTTGGCTATAAAACCATATGAGGAATTGTCATTTCAGAAACTTACTGGATTCCTAGCTCATTTTTTAATGCCAGCAACCATAGCAAGTTCAGTATTGCAGCCACAGCAAATGTGCAAGTAAATTATGAACCACAAATCTTTGACAAGGAGCAAAGTAGTGACCTCAGGTGGCAAGCCAGCCTCCTTGCAAAGGTAAGCTCATGCAAAACTAGCAGGTGTATGAGGAAGCTTCATATCCCAAGACCCAGAAATCATTGCCAAGGGAAAACAAAAATTTGCTGCATTTTAACAGTGCTTTGTGCAAAGTGACAAAATATAAAACCAATAAAACAAAAAGTATACAATAAAAAGGACACAATTCTGGAAATCTTTATACAATGTACAGTTTGGCAGAAAATTTTTTAATTCAGACTAAGCAAAGATACTTACTCATTGACTTCACACACAAACCGTTTTACGATTGTCAATAGCAAGAGTCTGACAAACATCTGTAAGAGCAGGGAAACTGTAAAAGCTAGAAATCTGGCCTTTATTAATGATATTTAACTTACATTTAAATGTAAGTTGGTCTAGAGTGGTTCACATTTGGGGAAATAGTCTAAGAAAGAAAAGCAAATTTACCTAATAATTCTTAATGCATCCACAAGTTGAAAAAAAGAAATATAAACACAATCACACCACTTTGGCTCCTGCAGTGAAGTAATTGACTAAATAGTGAATACTGAGACTTCTCTTGTCTGATCTCTCTAGAAAGTTTAACCATGAATATACTTTTAATTCTGGAAATAGCCTTCCAGCTAAGTTGCTCTCTATGCCCTTCCCTTCCCAGTTCACTCAATTCTAAAGCATCAAATAAAATCTGTAGAGATTTTTACTAAAAATATTTTTTGTTCATTTTCTTTCAAATCATTTTGATAATTATTCCTATCACCAAAATAGCACAGCTGCAGACAAGCTGTCCAAGTGCTCTGAGTGCTTTATACTTTGATTAGCCTGCCTAACAGGTAACAGTTGTGCATTTGAACTATACAAAGGTACTTTCAGATTGAAATCCCACCTTCTGAGTGTCTGCAAAAGCTGGAAGAGGGCCAAGGTGAAAGGATGCTGGAGTAACTTGTATGAACAATAGCAAAGTCACACTAACTTCTGTCTACTACAGTATCACACACCTGGGACTGACTGTCCACACAATCCTTACGTCTGCTCTGGGTCTGTACAAAGACAGAAATCTTGGAGTCTTTGGCATGGTTTCTATTCCTTATTTTGTATTTAACTGTACTTGGTAGCTCTAACACATTGTTTTGAAAGTTTTAAGACAACCAACTAGGTATGCCACTATGCCTTCGCTGTTCTGTAAATAAAATACCCCTAGTTAAATTCACGAACATTACTTTTTACATTTCCTGTCAAATATTTAGATTACTGGTGAACCTTTATCACAGAATTTTTACAGTTCAAAGCTCTACACATACAAATATTCATAATGTGTTCTTCTCTTGAAAATGTCACACAAGGTTATTAAATTCAGAAATTTGTTTTAAAAGAAATGGTCAGGAAATATTTAAACAACAGGAACTGGCAATATTGACATATAAAGAAACACTGAATATTTAATTTTTATTTGCTTTGGCTTCTTTAAGGTCACCACTTTCAAGAGATTTGTGAGAACAGCAGTATTCTCACAACTGCAGTTAACTTTTGGAGAACCTAGGAAAGCAGGAGTCCAGCAGTGGGACTATATACTATGTTTTATGAGACACAGGTTCATCCAAACCTTTTTTAGGAAGTAACTGACAAAGTAAATAAAATTGGCAACTGGATATATAATCAATTTGTCAAAAAAAAAAAAAAAAAGAAAAAAAGGAGGAGGAAACAAACTGCAGACATGGGTTAACTTAAAGGATTAAACTGAAATGAACACTTTCAGGTCATGTTTCACCAGTTTAAAAAAAAAAAGCAATAAACATCATCTAGGTGTTTTTTCAGAGCCTAGAAAGAAAACAGTTTCTGACATGCCCAAATACTGTGTTTACATTACTTATATTACTTTTACATATACTTTCAGGAAACTATGAATGACACCTTAATAAGAAATTGGACTTTTCTGGCTATTTTGTGTACCATAAAAACAGATTCACAAAAGTCTGATTAAAAATCAAGAGTAGCACCTCTGGTGTGGCATGCAAAGTTTTGCTTTGCCCTGAGAGTGGAAGACAGTCGAATACCATCACATAATTCTGAAATTTACACTGAAGTAGCACTAAAGGTACTTACTGGCTGAGGCTTGAGGTTGAATACGAGGTATTCCTCCATTTGGCACTTGGAAGTTTGAGTCACTTCTGCTGTTTTTCACAGACTCAGCTTGGATGTTAGACGTCCTGGACAAGTTTGGAAGACTACGCCTTAGTTTTTCTGTATGAAATAATACAAAGACACCAAAAGGTGTAGTCTCATGCTGGACAAAGGTCAGGTTGCAAACCCACAGCTGAACCCCAAATGTCACCCATATAAAAGTACATTGCAATTTAAAAATGTATTTTGTTACATTACTTCTTCTCAAATCCATCACACACAAAGTATTTATGTATCTAAAAAACTAAGAATGTACATTTTTCACCTATGGTGAAAAAAGTCAAGCATATTGTGTTTTGAAATTGAAACATATCTGGATTGTGATTCTCTGGGTATTACTGCATTATTATAAAAGCTGAATAATTTTTACTATTCTAAAGGCAGACAAACCTAATTTTCAGTTTTGCACACTTTTCAAGCTATTTACCTAGAAAGTTATTTGTAACAAAATGCTTGCCTGACGAGTAAAAACAATATAGACATTTGAGTAAATTTTTTGAGACTGTCTTGTCCCATATCAGTCCATTATACAACAAATAACAGCGCTCCACTTGGAAAGGACCTCTTCATACACAGCATTCAAAACCACTGAATCCAGTTATGCTTAATCTTTCACATATGACTTGACTTATCTACTCAGCTAATGCTGATACTTCAGGGGCCTTCTAATATTTTTACCACTGTTCACAGAATATGAAAAGATTAAGTACTTCTCAAGTCTAATGACATTCTGTGTATCTCCAACCCATGCAGAGCTGGGTTGATGACATACTTTGGATGGAAGACTGAAGCTGCCTTGACAGGATGAGTGGCCAACCTGATTCTGCAGAGGGATGCAGGGAAAACGTAGGTAAACCATGCACAAGGACTAAAGGTGAAAACAAAATGAAGTGTTCATTGGCTGAATATTCCAACAAATGTACTTTCTTCACTTAGCAGTTTGCATTGCTTTGCACTGTAATTGGTACATTGTTGAACCCTGTCAACCAAATTTCCCTCCAACCATTCCAGGCAAATAAAAGAGAAATCCTGAAAAACTTTTTTGGCTGCTGCTGTATAACTCTGAATATCCAAGCAACACTCAACTGCACAGAAACCACTGCAAGATAACTCCTTGGAAGTGTTTCAGAAACACATGATCACACACTCTATTTTGATACCTCTGGTATGTGTTATACTAGCTTTTGGTACCATTCCTCCCACAGGATATTTTTATTGCAGCTCATCAAGCTCACATTAATATTTTCATTTTAAGAAATGAATGGGAAGGGAATTCTCGATTAAGTCACAGTATGATTGATGAGCTTTTGTATTGCACATTTTCCTAGATACCTAAAACTTCCTCAAACCACTATTACTAGTAAGGGGAATTCTTAATATCTAAATATATATTCTTTCTAAATTTAAAATCTTACTTGCTGGATAAAAATTATGATTGTTGAAATGGGAATATGCTTGCAAAATTTCATGCCAGTGAAAGGAGTTTCTGCCAGACTGCTACTAGCAAAAAAGGACATTCAAGAAGAAAAACTGTATCAGGATTATATTATTTTTTCTATGCCACTATAGTATAATTGCACTGGATTTACTGCAAACTTTATTTATTATGCAACAGTTTTCTCAGCTTTGAGATATCTAAAATATCCAACAAATGCATGAATTAAGTACTAATGTTTTTAAGACTGTGTTCATGATTGAAGTTTTAGAGCCCTGTGCAACCAGAAAAAAACATTCAGCTGACTCACAGGCTACAGGCGTGCATAAATTGCCATGCTAATCTTATCTGACCACAGTTACTTTCATCCACATTTTGTTCTGTCATCTGCAAGGCCTAACTCTACTAGTAAATGAGTTTTCCTGCTTTTAGTGCATTTGCCTGCCAAATATAGACCTTGCTCACTATGAAACTCAATTATACTCATTGACTGGATAACATCTAAAATAAATTTAAGCCTGTCAACTGATCTGACCATAAGGGTGCCCCAGCAGAACTTAAGCTTTGCTTGCTCTGCGTTTTCTTCAGCAATTCAGATTAAACCATGGTATTACACAGGCACATAGTTTTAGGACTGCACACTGACGAAACTCCTTTACAGAAACTACACAACTACTTGTGTAATGAATTTCAAACAGTTTTTTACCTTCACTTTTGACATTACTAGTTTGCAAGTCTGTAGGATGGCCTTGAAGCGAAAGACGAGGTTGCTGTAAACGGCTAATCATAGGCTGTGGTGACACTCTACTGTACTCTATGCTTCGAGCAGGTGATCGGGAGCGAGGTGAGTTTCTTGGAGATTGTTTTGGTGAAGGCCAGGGAGAACTGCGAGGTGATGGTGAGAACCTGCTAACAGCAGGGTGCACTGTGTGATGTGTGCCATCTTCCTCATCTTCTAAACTCTGTGCATCAAGTTCCTGGTCGCTGAACGTGCCTCGCCGGGTGGAATTGCAAGAGGAGCCAGAACTACGCCGAGAAGCTGTGGCTGCGTACTCTTGCCGCAGGCCTGGCAACAAGAAGAATTTTTACTTGTTTCCAGGCCACAAATGGTTCAAACTAGAGACAGTGCACACAGGTATCTGCAGAGTTCTCAAACTCAAATTTGGCTCACCTTAACTCCTGTTATTGGAGGCATTAAATTCCAATTAGTACCAAAAAGCTATCTAGTAATCAGCTAACAATGACTTGAAGTAAGTCGGTGGGCTCATTCCTTTTCCTAGTAAAGCAATCATCAGTATAGGTGTGCTGTGTATGTACTTGTTCATCTCCTCTCCCAGGCTGGAATTAGCAACACAGGCTACATCATAATTTTGGTATCAAGTAACATCCTGTAACAATGAAATGTCTCTAGCAAAGCATTAGTGAATCTAATCAAAAAAGCAACACAATGAGCTACTCCTAGAGAAACTGGAGGTGTTAGATCAGTGGTCTCTGAAGTGTGGTGCCCACACCCCCAGGGGATACACAAACCAATCCACTGGCATATAGCATGAAAATTCTGAACAACCAGTATTCTTAAAACAGCATTTATCTTGTCTTTTCCTCATACTTTTAAAAATTATAATTCTGAGTATGTGTTTTTTTGTGTATATTATACATTAGAGTAATATATGTATACAATTTATTAAAAAGTACATACATTGGGCATTTGGTTTACTTTTTTTCACTGATAAGGAAACGCAATGAAATAGTCTGGAGATCACCTAGTTAGACAACTGAAATTACTACTGCTTTCTGCAAATTCAGAGGGACAAAAAGACATCTCAGCTAAAGCTATAATGAAAGACAGACATCTATACATGTGCTTTTCTTAACTATTCTTTGCCAATTGACTACACATTTTGGTGACTTAAGTTATGGTTTAAGAACTGATGTGAACAAGACTAGATTATATTAGGAAGGCACCAATCTCCTGAGAAGAATGGTGGTAGACAATAGTCCATTCTCACAATCATCCTTTTAGCAAATACTGTGCCTTACAAATCCATATTCTCCAGCATTGTTTTGTCCATTGTTCCTCAAAAAAACTGCACAGCAACTTCCTTTCCTTAGCCTGAAGTCCTTAACCAGCTTTTTTGGGTGAACTACGTTTGCACATCCATAGCAGAATTTATATCCCTTTCCCATGCTTACTAAACAAGTGCTACTGCAGTTATTCAACTACAAAAAGCCAAAACAACAGCTCCACTTTGATTTCAGGAAAAAAAACCCACTTACTTTCTTCCTGCATTCGTGCTAAAATTTGCACATCTGTAACATCATTTAGCTTGTAATTAGACCCAATAGAGTCTTCATCCATCTCTGATGCACTTAATTCACTGTCCAGAGAAGACTGTGGACTTAGTGGAGGATTTCTATCTCCTGAAATTTTAAGATGACCTATGGAAAGAAAATAAAGCAACAGGAATTGTTGTTATAATAAAAAGCAAGCTGCATTTCCTAGTAAAAACCACCAGTCTGAAGAAATTGTAATGAGCCATTGATCTGACAGACCATTTGAAACATTTGATTATTTTATTGCAAACCCAGGCTGAAAATGTAACTTTAAAAAGCAGAGCTTAGCCATTACCTTTTAAAAATGGGCAACTTCATAAAATCATTGTAATAGTGTCTAAACAAATTAGTGACAAATAATTTGGCCTATCACAGCACATTCCAACTGCTATGAAGTCTGCACAGCTCTACAAAAAAAGCAACCTGGTTCCATCTGTGCTTTCATGCTCATCTCTCTATACTACCTTGTAAGACATCAGTTTGACTGGATCTTTCTTAACAATAAGGATTTGCTGATCCAATGAGTATTGATTCAGGTTGGAATGCTTGAAATATACTCTATCTGAAAGTACTACCTGTTCCACATAGACACCTTTGCTAAACTGTAACACAGAAACTATAATAAGGAAAAACTCTTCCTGTTTGCTGCCTTCTGGATGGTACCCCATTGCCTGTTACATCTCTCTCCCCCAGGCAGATATGTCATTGTAGCATATGTCAGTGCAGAGCAGAGCTACTGAGATTAAACCAAAAACTGGCTCTCGTGCAGTGCAAGCTTCTGTAAAAGTCCACAGTGACCTAGTGACAGCTGGATTGTCAATGCAATATTTTTTCACCTTCCTTGTAAGTGAACTTAAATTAAATTACATACAATAAGGCAACAGTCTGACTTCAGAGTAGAGATACTTTTCAGGCATCAATTTTTCTCATGAAAAGAAAGTGTCTACAGGGCAGAATAAAAGTAGAAAACATTGTCAGAAGCTACTGTTTACACTAATGGCTACAAAATCTAGTGAACTGCTTAACTGGAATGCATGCTTCTTCCTTATATTACATTGTTCCCATCTCGAAGGTACTGATGGATACATTGCATACCAAATGTTTCAGTCAGTAAACAATAGGATAGTTGAAAAGACTTCACAACTACCACCTCCTACCCTTTGAACACTTCCCATGAAACTTACACCCCTGTGAATTACAGGGTCACTTCCAGAAGCCACTTGGAACTCTACAGAAAGAACCCTGTGTATTTTGGTCTAACTGCTAATCACTTATATCAGTGATTTTTGGGACACAGACACCCAAACAAAACATTTTACATGTTTCTCATGCCAGAAAGGATGTAAAAAAAGCTCTTCCTAAAAAGCTTAAATACTGCGTGGTGCACACATCCTACAAAACACTGAAAAGTTCTGGAATCTTTCTTACTCTAGTTCAATGCAAATGTTGCCTATTTGAGTACATTTGTGAAAGGAAGAGGAGGAAGAAAGGAAAAGACCAGACACACAATGACTTACCTGAGGTACCAGGAGGTATGAGCTGTTTCACTAAAGCAGATTTCACTGGTGTTGAGGAGGGGGAGTTGAAGCCACTGCTGTAGGGGCTACCAGTATTTGGACTGTAGGAGCTCGTGTAACTGACTGCACTGAAAGGGCTGCTGTACAAACTCTGTCTCTTGAGAGCTGCAGCAAAGAGGGGAAAAGTGATGAATTATACAGAATGAATCAATGAATAACAAATACAATACCATATTATGTCTTCAGTGTGATTTACTTACTATGCATTTCAAGTAGAAAACTTCCGTCACCAGGAAGTTTTCCCACTGCTTCCTTTATCCCAAGATATAATCATAATGTGAAAAGAATGGGAGAAGAGGGAAAGACAAGATAGTGGCAAATGTCTTCCTTTTAGAAGTCAGATCTAAGATCACTACGGCTGATGCCTTTGAGATGTCCACTGCAGGGGCTAGGAAGCAGCAGGAAGGCAGTAGCAGCTCAGTTACACTAACATACACCCTATACACAATTACAGAAACCAGAGCACACCATGAGGTGACATTCTCAGAACTCTCAGAGCTGTCTGAATCACACAATACTTCTAAAAGTAACCTCAAGACTTGGCACCACACAGCTACGCAGTATCACCCACAAAATTTCCCTAATGGTTTTTGACGTTAGCATATGCTTAAGGCAAATGCTTCTGTTTAGATTTGTGGGTACCATGAACCTACCAGACTAAAGCAAATTGACTATTTCCTACTATTAACCTTCTGTTCTAACGACCAGAGATTTTTTGACCATAGGCTTCAACCTCTCATGCAACAGAACATCTGAATTAGGTATGGTCCTCTGCCATTTACTGTAAATGTTTCAATAGTGAAGTATTTTCAGATGAATTGTAAATGGTGAACACTATGATAATGAAATTCTGCTGGTTGTCAGGTGTATTATTTGTTTAGTTACTTGACTATTTTGTTCACAGGTTTAAATTTTAAATATAACAGAAAATGGTATTTCAACTACAGGGGCAGTGGGATCAAAAAGATATTTAGACACTTTTGCTACAAATCAGCTCCTTCACTGCTAGAAGCATATTTATGCAGAAATGGACATAAGAACAAATTAAACTGTAAAATGTTAAGATGAAAAAGCTAGAAATCCCAACTTGATGTTATATAAATCTGGATTCGATTTAGTTGCAGCTCACCCAGCTGCTGAAAGTAAGCTATTAAAAAATATTCTGTGACATTTTTCTTAGTGGAAAGGGGTTTCAAGGTATGCAGTAAGAATTAGGCTACTGATATCAGGGGACAGGGGGAAAAAAATAATTTAACCCAAATTTCCTTATTAAAAATCATCTCTGCTTTGACATCAGAAGCCAAAACAGACTATAATTGCATGAAATGCTGCCTTCAGCAGCAAAGCCCAGCAAAGCTTCAGCTTCTCCCTTTTGCTCTTGGTCACTACATCCTCAGCTGTCCAGTGCAAACATTGGTGGGGCTGCACTATTATCTTACCTAATAAAGTAGATTTTAGTTTAAAGATATCAAGAATATTTTAACTGATTGCATCACTTAATCAGTTTTTAAGAGTGCTCCAAAAAAAATGTATCATCCAACCTAGCCAATGGCAGAATGGAGGCAAAAGCAGCAGAAATTAAAGCTGACTTTGCAGCAAATTCCTAAAACTGCATCTCGTGTAAAGATCCTTTCCAAACCAGTTAGTATTACCAGTGTTTTAGTTAGAGTGAAAAAGACAGTTATACATGAAGGGTGAAAGGTTTATATTCCAGCTTTCACCGCAAGTCTTTAACAATATGCTTTAATTTCAGCAATTTGTGAATTCACTAAACTCTAGCAAGTGTTCACGAGGTATCTTCAGTCAGAAGGGAAAACCTCCATTTTATTATGAATCTCAGTAAACAAAACCAGTAATTACAAGTCACTCTGTTCTGGATGATTATGATGAGACCTTTGATGTCAACTTCTGGCATTCACAAAGGAATCCCAAAGCATCTATTCCAATCAAATCTTTGTTCTCACACCAAAAAAAAACCTTACTTTTCATCTCTTGCTGAAAATGTCATTAAAAATCCCTAAAATCTAAGTCTGCACAACAGTTCTTTTCTTCTGCATTTTTTACACAGACAAGTATTTTAAACTACTAATCACAAATTAGCAAACAATTCTGCTACTATATAGTCTTCAAAAAGGCTCTTTGTATACATCCATAATGATACAAAGTATTTGATCATACACAGATTTTATTTTTTTTGGATGAAACTTAGCATGATTTTGCTACATGTAAAAAGTTTGCTCCAGTATGTGGTGAGACTTGATACACACAGTAGTTTTCTTCCTAGCTAATGTGAACCTTCTTCAGCACAGTACATTTTTCCAGGAAAAAAAAACCCCTGGATTCAAACCCATTTTCTGGACCAGAATTCCTAAAGGTTTTCCAAGGGATTTCTGTAACTCAGGAAGACATTGCTATTTTGCAAATAGAGACATGGTCTTTATTAGGAGTGTCAGACACAATCAGCAAGACAGATAATAATTTTAGCATTAAAATGATCCTAATATTAAACACTAGCTTACAAAAAATTACACGTTAGCTTTGAAAACACCAGAAGGTAGGGTTGATAATCAACAAGTTTATTTTAATGCAAATTTTCTTTGACAACATTCAGAAACAGTATGCAGCATCCAACTCCTCTTACTTATGATTTTGCTGAAATGATCAAATTTCTCTTTTGCTGTAGAAAATAGGAATAATTGAGTGAAGAATATACTTAAAGTTCCCTCTAGTCCAAACACACTTCCAATGCTGAGCATGACTTGCTCTGCAATTGTGTAAACCTGACTGCTGACAAGGCACTGTGCATCAGTAGCTGCCAACAGTAGCATGGAGCCGAGAGCTCTTCCTTCCTTCACTGTCATGCAATGAAAAATAAAGGGAAGAAGAAAATGCGAAATACAAGAGTGCATTTGAGACTGAAAACGTGGAAAAAGATATTAAGATTAGAAAGAAGTGGCAACAGGAACTAACAATGTAAAAAGAAGCATGAGCAAGGATTCAGGAAAGGAAGTCACAAAAGTGTGAAAAGCCTTATCCATGGAGACTGGAACCAGAATCTATGAACTGAACCAGCAGTTAGCAACAGGTTAAGTGATGGGTCCATGAGGTACAACTACTATGCAAAATTCAAGTTAAACGATACTCCTGAAGTTTGGAATAGGAAAAACACACAAAGTTGTAAGAAACACTACTTGTCTTCTCCAGTGGAGCTCCCTGCTACCCTTATTCTGCAAAGGAGAATGGTTGCTCTAAAAGACAATTTTCTGTTTTGTTGAAAATTCATTTTTTACATGCAATCTGCTCCAACCAGCATTTGCCCATCTTTTCTACCATTAGTAATTCCACCAATTAATACTATAGACTAATTGTGGTATTCTTGCAAGTATCACTGCCAGGAGCAGATTCACAGGTCACACTGCTTGAATGATAAAACTTTCAAATGTGTCCATTTCACAGAGAAGTCTCCTGCCATTCTGAATTTTTAAAGATGCCCTACAGGTAACAGAATTTGTGGTACTTCTAGAAGACTTCTAGTCAGTTCTGAAAGAAGTTAAACCATAAACAGAACTATGTCAATCAACTGCTATCCATTCATAAATACTCAGTAGTATTCAGGTTCCCAAACCTGTATCTTCATTCATAAATCCCTGAGATGTGAGTGCTTTTTGTTGTGTAGAATCTCAGTCTTTGCCGGTATCTAGCCATATATCATGTTAACTTTTTCAGGTAAATTTTTAATAGACGTTTGTCCAGCCATCATAAAAAAGCACAAGAGACAGGGAAAGACTGAGGGTGATTCATACTGAAGGCACTTTCACCATTATGTCCATGATTTTTGTAAGAATGAAGAATGGATTCAAATTTTATTAAGAACAGCTTCAGTACAAACCAGAATAAATACAGACTGCTCCAGAAAACAATACAAGGACAGGAAAGAAGTTACAGTCAAATGAACTCAGCACAAAGTTCATGTATAGCCATAGAAAGGAGGTGGCTGCTGGAACCACTCCTGGAACTCTTAGCTCAAGTCCAACCATTCTGCTAATTCCTGAAGGTAACATCTTAACGTGTAGCAGTAGCAGACTACAGAAAGATGGAACAGGAGGAGAATAGCTATTAATGGCAAGAAAGTAAGTTATATTATCAGCATAATTTAAAAAAAAATAGGCTCCAACAAACAAACAAAATAAAGCAAGAAACCAGATGGACAGAGAATTCTAATCAGACCTTCAGCATTTTGCTGCTGGTTTGACATAAAAAAGTCTGGTAATAGAAGGATGGAGAACACAGACTTTCATTTTCACAGGGTCAAACACTCTCCAGTTTTGAATATAACCAACTAACTAGTATTAAAGAAGAATCAAACTCTGTATTTTTTTAAAATCTGAGTGATCTTAAGATACTGGAGATGGGAGAAAAAGAAATCATTATCATCTCCCCAAAGTATTAAAAAACTTAAGCTTCCATTTCTTTAGATGAAATGAAAGAGGTAATCTAGGAGAAAACCAAGTTCCATGCTAATATAACTAACAAGCACCTAACAATTATGATACTTTATGTTGGGGGTTGGTTCTTTCCCTTTTCCCTCTGTGGAATTTTCCCCATTGTCATGCTAAGGTACCTGTTGACTGGGCTCTGGGGGCAAGGGGAGGGGAGAGAAGAGGGAAACCCCTCCATATCCAAACATCCAGAAGAGGAAGCGGAAGGCTCTGGCTCTCCCCATTTCCCCCGCGGAGTTCGGACGAGAAGGACGATCGCTGCCTCAGCCCCATCCCTGCCATCCCAGCACCAGGAGCCATCCTCACTGCTGTCAGACCCTGCCCTGCTGCCTTCTCACTGTAACCTGCCACCATCCAGCACTCTGCTGAGCACCAGGACCCACACCGTGAGCGGAGAGCTCTCTCTCTCCATCTCTCTCTCCCCCTGGGACAGCTCTGCCACCACCCCCAGCCCTCCTGCAGCTCTGCAGGACCCGCCCGCCCCCAGCACCGGGAACTGCAGCTCAGGGAAAAGGTGCCTGCAGCCAAAAAACACTGGGACTGAGTTACTGTTCTGTTTGTGGGTAATTACATAGCTGTTGTTGTTCTTGTTTGTCTTGTTAGATATACTAGTAAAGAACTGTTATTCCTATCCCCATATCTTTGCCTGAGAGCTCCCTTAATTTCAAAATCATAATAATCTGTAGGAAGGAAGGATCACATTTTTCAGTTCAAAGGGAGGCTTCTGCTTTCCTGAGCAAACACCTGTCTTTCAAACTAGGACACTTCAATACAGGTTTCTATTAAAAAAAAAAAAAAAAAAAAAAAAAAAAAAAAAAGATGAGAAAAGTTTCAAGTTAAAAACATCAGACCAAACAATGCAGGTGTTATAAAACTCTGAAATCATGACTCATGGTCTAATGCCTTCATTCATTTCATTCATATGATCCAGAAAACGAGTAGAATTAATGACTTTGTAAACCATAAGGAAAGCTTTAGAAACAAGTAATTGATAGATGTCTTATCTCACAACCATTATCTAATTTTGACACTGTTTCAGAGTAAATACATACAACCAGTGGTATTAGTGTGCAGAAACTCACCCGACATGGTTTGTTCCAGCTTGTGGATCAGTGACTTTTTAGCACATTCAACATCAGGACTTGGGTAATCCAGTACCTGTCTGCACCAAACCAATGGACTGACACTTTTTTGCAGTGGATTCAGTTTCTTCTTTGGAGATGTATATAACCTGGAAAAGAAAGGAAAAAAATAATTTATAAGGACAGACAAAATGAGCATGAGATCAGACATGCAACAAAATACCACAGGGTATGCTATTTCTATATTCTATCTACACTATAGTACAATCCCAAAAAGATAAAGCACAGATTTGACCCTAACATTCTGGATAGATTGTAACAGTGGTAACATATGACTACCCAAGAACTTCAGACACACCATGTATATGGACAATTTCACTGTCACATAAACGTACAAATGAAGATTTATCTTTTCAGATTCACCTGAAAGAAATTAAACACTACATAATAGAGAATTCTTGTTTTCCTAAACAAAGGAAGCAATAAGCATCTTAGTAGCCAAGGAGCAGTGCTAAAGTACACACAACTACTGTTTCAGTAGCCTTGAACAAGAAACAATTTTTTAAAATTTTATCTATGTCCTAGCACTTGATCTTTTTGTTCTCTTCGAACACGAACAAAGGGACTATCTCTGTCCTAAGGAGGTATACAATCAAGCATTAGCAACAAGGAAGAAGAGATACTACACACAGGAGAGTAGAGAAACAATGAGATCATATTGTTCTGCCAGATGTACTGAAGCATGTCTGTCAGCATCTTCAATTTTGTCTGTCAGCATCTCCATCAATTCATTTTAACATCAACATTCCATGACTTAAGAAAGTAGTAGTCCAGTTTAAACACTCTAAAAATTTAGCTGAAAACTTCTCCTCCCTCAACAGACAGATTAAAGGAAAAGTGACAACCAATCACACACTCAAAACAGGGAACTTTAAGCCTTACTTTGGACTTCTCACAAGAACCAAACTTGGAAATGCGGTTCAGCAAAGGACAACAGTGAACTGCAAGACATACAACTCTAACTAGAGATTACGTGTGTTGAAACTAAACAAGTGTTTCTTCCAGAGTAATGACAGACTTCATATTCCAAGTGAATATGATTGTATGCCACAGTGTCACTTAGGAACATCTGACAGTCTAATCAAACATGCTCCTGTACAAAATATACAGCAAAAAGTTGTTCTCTTTATGCCAATAACATTAGCAACACAGAACTTATTTCCCACAACTTTCTCTCTACGAGATTATCTCATCACTCCTCTGTAATTTTAGAACTTGAACTCTGTTTGTGTTATAATAGCTTTTAGAGATTTTTTTGTAATTACTACTATTAAGTTCCCTTCTTACAAAAAGCTTCCCAAGAAACACATTTATAAAATCACCCAAAACACAGCTCTTTGTTAAGAGCGGGCTCCAAAATACTCTTCCCTCTAACACTGAAATTAGCAAGCCATGCTTGCAGATCCGGGTGAGAAAATTTTTCTTAGCTGCCAGGTTTTAAATAAAAATGAAGCTTTTTGTAACAATCCAAATAGTCACTACTACTTACTGTACTTCAAGGAGTTTATGCTTTGGCCAACATCATGCTGTCTGTCATAACTGCTTTTGTAGAAATGTCTGCAATTTTCTCAGGCACTCAGCCCAAAAGAAAAGCTAAAAGCCCTTAATGTATTTATAGCCCTGAAGATCCTTGAAAAGCACAAGAGTCACTCAATTTTCACAGATGTATAAACAAAGACACCACTTTCTGCAATTTCTATGACATCTCCATACTGCTAAAAGTTTAATATTTACTCTCTAAGACTTTGAATTTACTGTCTTTTTAGTATTTTCCTGTACTCCTTTCTGTCCTAAGGTATGTTTACACAACACAAAGAAGTGTCAAAGGCAAAAAGGCCAGCTTTTCCCCAGTACAGGCCAGACTCACTCCTAGTTCTCTGGATGGGTGACATGCCTTGCTGTGTTTCAGAAGTTCCATGCACATTCAGAGTGTTTACAGTGGTAGCCAGTATAAAAGGCAAAAAAATTAAAGTGCATGTCCTCTTTGAGAAACACACAAAAGGGGCACCTTCAACAAACATACAAGACTGTTCTAATCAAAACTCTACCTGGTATTTTAATCTTCAACACATTCTTTTCAGGAATTCCCAATTGTTGCATTTGTTTCACAAGTAGTTTATTTACTGAAGCAATCCAGGCTCACACAGCTCCCTCTTTTCCACCTCCCTTTCTAAGCAAATACATATTACATATTCCCCTACCTCTTTCCAGTCAACTTTTTTTCCTTCATCCACCTTTGTTTCGTAACTTAGGCTTCAGGGTAAGACAGAACTTTGAGAACATACATAATTTCATGCAACTCCACTACCTCACAACACACACATGTACACTGATGCAGTGACAAATCAGTTATTTCAGGGCAGTTTCTTGCACATTATGCAATTATGGAGTCTCATTATAAAGCAATGATCTTAACAGCTCACCTGACAAAGAACAGCCAATCTCAAGTTTTGAGACTGACTTAATTCTACTTCCTTTGCTTAACCTGGATTTTACAAAAACCAAAAGGACCAAGGGCAAGGCTAGGAATCAGAGTGATGTCTCTGTTACCTCTTCCTCTCTTCCCAGCACCAGAAAAAGAACAGATACATGAAGCATGTACACCTAACTTCACACAGCTAAGTGGTCTTCTTTGTCAAACCGACACAAAAGATATAGGTCCTCCTTAGCTGAAGGGCCTTCCAGAAGAGATCCCATTTGCACCTGTGACTGCATTCTACAGCAAGACAACAGCACTGATTGGCAGTACAACAACTTCAAGACCGAAGATTACCAGAATAACTTCATACATCCTTAACCACTGTAAATCAACTCTGCAAAACAGGAAGTTAAAAATGATTGAGGAAGCTGACAACTTACAGTTGCCACCCACACTACAAATGTTAACACACCAGAAACATATACTCCAATCTCTCCACAGAGAAAAGACTCTACAACTCAGTGACATGAGGTAAAATAGAAGAAAATGTTGCATTAAAAGGAGCTCAGGAGCTCTGATTTACTTTGAAAGAACACTAAGAAGACCAGACACTGTGACTCTGCTGCAGCCATTAATATTAATTTCCTTTGCCTCTTACTAGTCAACCACATCACAGCAGCACCAACCTGAGGCTGAAAGCAGCCAGGGGCTCTACTAATTAGTTCCAGGAAGATGCAGGACAGAAAAGGGCAGAGCTTTTGCAGGAAGACTGCTGTGACTACAAGTATATATGATGTCAGCCAAATGGGGCAAGCTGCAGCACGTTGCACTGGGACACAGCTGACTCAGGAAAGGCTTTGAAGAAAGAGGACACGCCACTGCAGCAGGAGTGGAATATCTGTGCACGGATTACCTCACCTGAGGAACACCTCCCAGTGCATTAAACTACAAGAGGCTTGATGCCACAGGCATGAAACAAGAAGCCGAGATTCTAGCTGGGAAAAAAAAGGAAGTGTCTTTTTGTATCAAAATCCTACCACTGCTCAGTATGAGGGAAAACATTCAGATGTTTTCATGACATGCGTGACATGAAGTCACAAATCTGAATTAGAAAGAAGATGGCAAGTGGAAGGAATCTGAAGTCAGAGCTTGTTTATTTTAGCTACATTAGCTTTAAGCAAAAACTGGAAGGTACAATACAGGAAATTAAATGGGAGCACACAAAACATGATGCATGCATAAGCAAAGTGAAAAACCTGAAGACACGATGAGGAGAAAAAGCTGAAATCCAAGGACAGATCAATAAGAAATGCCCCTAGAATACAAGAAGGAAATTTCACAGCAAAAAGCTATTGAAAAATATATAAATTATACACATACATATATATATATAACATATATATATGTATATATATATATATAACATATATATATATATAAAATATCAGGAGATCGTAATACTGGACAGTCTTGGAAATAGATAATTTAGAACACAAGTGTTAATCTAAACTATATTAAGACAATTTAAAAGTTTCAGGAAACCCTATCTGAAGTGGCTTAAGCACATTAAAATTTAAGACTATTTTTGAATGGATGGGTAAAGATCTGAAAGGCATCTCTGGCTGAAAGATCAAAAATCAAATCAATCAAAAAATTAAGTGACATCCCTGCACTTATGTGGCCCAAGGATTTCCTTTCCTTCTCCCCACCCCACAAAATTCCTATGCTACAGCTGTGGCTGACTTGAGATACACATTGCTTAGCCTGTAATTATTAGTTTTCAGCTCTACTTCACAGAATACTTTTAGTTCTGAGAGATGCACAAATTACAGCAAACTCTGGTCTATGACTATTAACTCCGGGACACGAATACTGCAAAAAATGCTTTGACAGTCTCAATAAACCTTCCTATTACAGTGGCACACCTCAGCTACATTAAGTGATTTTTAAGTTGAATTAAGAATATCCAAGAGGTTGCAAAGTGCAATCTGGAACACAACTATCTTTCTGTGCCCAACAATTAGGTAGTTAGATGTGCCCCAGCTAGTTGCTGGAAATTACTGCCAATGTTCATTTCCTCCTCCAAAAGAACATGTTCGTGTTGGAAAGGGATGTTGTAGAATGGGAAATGGGCCATCAAAAACACCATCATGTAGCTTCCCTAGAACTATCACACAAATTGTACAACTGCCCACTATTTGAGAAGCTTTTAATAAGAAATTTGTTAGAGCATAGCATTATTGATATTTACATTGAAGACAAAAAAGTTGAGAAGTTCTGTGTCCTACTAAAGGTGATCCAAAATAAAATTCTGTTTAATGACTATGCTTGAGAGTTCTACCAACACCTACAAGTAGTAGAAATGTGAACCATTCCTAAACAAGACATGATTATGTAGTACATTTCAGGAATATCATTAGGGCAGTAAAGGAAACCCATATCAAAGCTCTCATTATATCTGAATATCAAGCATGTTTAAAAGCTATAATTATCACCAAAAAATCAGAAATGGAAATAGTTCTTCCTCAGGATTCTTCCTCCAGTCCTCAAATATCTGTTTCACAACAAACATGGATATCTCAAAGACACTAATTAAAGTGATTATTATTTAATGTTGCAAGTTGTTTTTCATTATAAAACTGGCAACTTCCATAACCCTTGCTTTTCCTACATGATTCTTTTCATATCATCTTCCTAGCTTGTGAAGACACTATCTGAATTTGGTTAAACCCCAACAACTTTAAATCAAATTGACTTTTTATCTGCCACAAAATGAAAAGCAGCAATTTCTCTTTTGCTTATACCATGGAACAGAAATTGATCAGAATCTGCCTGGTATCCAAGGGGCCTAAACCACATGAATACAATGAAATTTAGCAGATGAACAGGAATGAATTGAACAGGAATCCAATTTCAGCAATGGGATTTCATTCAGGTGGACCTCTGTCCTAAAATGGTCGTGGTATACTTTACCAGCTCACTATGGCAAACCAGGATTCCAAAACAATGCTAGTGCTCAAGGGACATCTAGCAATATGAGATGGAACACAGCTATTACAGATGACAATCATGCATCTCAAACAGGCCCTTAGCCAACTAAGGATAATGGATGGTAGAATGAAAACTTACACTATTATAAACAGGTGCAAATTAGAAATAGCTGCTGATTGTGAGTATAACAGTGCAAGCATGTGCCTTCCATTTTAACTAGTCAGGATACACAACCCACCCAAGTTCTTAAAAAACACTGAAACTATTGCTTTAGCTATTTAGTTAGTATAAAAAACCAGCAGCAAAAAATTGTCAGCTATTTTAACCCTACCGAGGAGATTTTATGCTGACATGAAAACATGGTCGCTAAGCTAGTTTTTATAGCACTGTCATTTAAAGAGAACACAACTGTTCTGAGGTTTGCTGAGCAACTACGTGTACAAAATAGATACACAGCAAGCTCTATACTCTCTTATGCACATGCTGCAAGTAAGTTTTGAAGAAAAGCACTGCATGTTTTGCTTACATTTAAAACAAAACTTCTCAGAAAGCTTAGCTGAGTGATCGTGTAACAAGTTACCACAAAGGAAGTTACGGTGGGTTCACAGCACAGTACCTACCACAACACAGTAACTGCCCATGTGTGCACACCTATCCTGCAATAAACTCAAGACCCAAACTCTTCTTAAAAGCAGCATGGCAAGCCAGCCCACCTCGCACACTGTCACCCAGATGTCTCCTGTGTGCTGCACGTCCACACCCAACCTAACCCAGCAAGTCGGGCAAGGAGGAGCACATCACTTCTCTGAAGATTTACCCGCTCTGGTCATCCCTTCCACCCTTATGACTTTTCAATCGATTAGTATGAAAGACCGTTCAGATTGAACTTTGAAAAAAATTAAATTTGATGCAATCTGGTTCAGGAACAGCTAAACAGGAACACCCACAGAGTAGATTACTAAAGTCGCTGATAACTGGAGGAAATAATCAGCAGGCCTAAAGCAAAGGGTCTGCACAGAGCTCAGTACAGTGTGCAAGTACAGATGTGCCCACCTGCAACCTTCAGGGCCTTATCAGGAACTAAGTTTTAGCACATTTAACAGCATTCAGAAGCACATGGACAAGAAACTCAATGTAAACTCACTGAAATATTTTCAGTGATTTACCATATAATTTGAAGATTGTCTAATGGGAAAATATTTAAAACTTGAAGTGTATCTGGATTTAACTAACCACAGAGAAGAAAAATAACCAAGTAAAAATATAAACAGTCCCAAAGTTCACTAATAATGTAAGGATGTTTTAATAGCTAATGCTGCTATTAAAACAGAAAAAGCTCCTTTGCTTGTTTGCTAGTTGCATCTTCTCCTTTATTTTTTATTTTACACTTCTCTTCTGCATACTTATCTAAATGCAACTGAAGAACTAAAAGCTAAAAATGAGCTAATCAACTCCACAATGTAGATTTAAAGAAACAAGTCATATTCTAGTATCAATTTCAATCACAGTATCAAGTGTTCTGTCCTAAATTCACAGCCACTAATCCCATGCAAACACTAAATCTAAAACAATGTAATTTTAATAGTTAAGAAAACTATTTCTTCTGCCATGACAAAGCTATGGACAACTTCATAATGGGATATGAAAATGTCTGTATTATACAAAACAGAAAAGAACAGATAACGAGCACCCTTTACCACCTATTATTGCCCACAGCAAGGTCCTTTCAAAATCAAAAGTAAAGACAAATCTTAATTTCTCTATGTAGACAAGAAAAACAGGCAAGATGAATCAATTTTTTATGAACCAACAATGATTTAAATTTCGTTTGTTTCCACAAGAGGTTTCCTCAGCTGCTGAGAGGTATTTGATTTTTACAGTGTAAAGTCCCATACTCTAAACAGGATTTTGGGTTAAGCAATAGTGATCCAAATCCATTTGAACCTCAAAGAGCTCATATGAAACTTAAATTTAACGGAGTACATTCAACTTTTCAGTTGATTATTTTTTTTTTTATAAGTGACCTTCCATAACCAAGGCCTTAGGAGCAGAATCTTTAAAAAAATGTTTAGGGAAATCCACTTATTCACATCAACCCCTCCTATCTTCACAGGCTTGTTTCTTTTAGATTGCTCCATTAGCCCTCTGAAAACTCCAAACGCCATCAAGAGCAATAACCTCCATTAATCAAATGCATAAATACAAAGCCATCTTACCTTCACAGGAAAATAAAAAAGGGTTGGACTATTTAGAGTCTCAACAATTGAATTAGAGGGTATCTAGAAATTCCAAGAGCTTGAGTTCCATTTTTATTAAGCACTTTAGAACAAAAAAAAAAAAGAAAAAAAAAGAAAAAAAAAAGAAAAAAAAAAGTAGCCAAACTATGTTTACCATTAACTGCATATTAAACTACAGCAGGAAAACACTTTAAAAAATAATAAATATCCCTATTTTGTGATATGTATGGCAATTAGTAAATTTTTACAATTGCTCTTTTTTGTTTCATGCATTTGTGTCTCAGTCAGCATCTCATGCCTGAGACTGAAAATTAGTTGCTGAAACACTTCAGCATTATGGTTGCCAAAACATTAGTAAAGGAATGAAGACGTGCAAAGGACTGCCTGTAAGTTTTGCTGTATTTGAGCACTAGAAACAGACTTGCACAGAAACATGACGGTGTCACAATAACTGGCTGCCAAACAAACACCTGACACCAGCAAGGGCAGTGCTCAGCGAACCATGCAGCTGCCCTGTGAGTGCCCAGAACTGCATCAACAAAAACACACAGCACTTATGCCACCACTGCCACCACACACTTTGTCGGGACATTAGCTTAAGAGATTCAATGATTTAGAATGAATATATAAAAGGTAAGATCTACTGTCACTAGAATGCATGACATTTACAAATTCGGCCATCCCACTCCAGACTTGCTGTGCCAATTTACTATATTCTATTTCCTGCAAGAAACAGAATCCTGTAGATTACAAGGCATACAGTGAGAAATAAGAGTAGCTGCCTTGCACAGACTCATCTTTTGGGAGATGATGCCTTGTGTTAATTTAGTCTTGGACGAGAATAAACTTATGTTCTCATACTTCTCCAGCGGATCAGGAATGTCAGGCAAATTACTTCAAGAAAGTGCACATAGTCTCCTCCCCGAGCAACTAAAACATTGCTCATGCATGGAATCACTCCAGCATTTTTAAAGGCGTTTCTAACTCTGAAAGATATTTTTGTTTGTTTTGTAATTTGGCTGCATGTTTGCTTCCAAAGATCTTTGTAGATGGACTTACAGCCAGTTCTGCTGCAAGACAGTTCACCTGTGTCACACTTTTTGTCCCTGTACATGCTTCCCTTGCACTTCTCTGTTGACACAGTGTTAACACGGTGCTCCACCCCACTATTTCTCCTGCAGCTCTGAGGCTGCCCCTCAACAACTGTCACAGGAAACTTCAAAACGACAGCTGGAGGCAGCATGATGCTTGGAGAGAGCAAGTCTTGATTCTCAGTGGAAGCTCATCCAAGTGTAATAATGACAAGGCAAACAGCCACCTGCAGCTGTTTCTGCTGGAGCAGCAGGATAAGCAGTCCATTTATAACGAGGAGCCACCTAAGGGAAACTGTGATCCTACATCATTAGCAACATATTAGAACACCTAAGGGCATCGTGTTGATGAGATGTAGAAGTGCTACATTTGCTGTCTTTACAGCTGAAAGAAATCGAGGCATAGAAGCTGCCTGATGCATGTCTGAACTCTAACAGTACCTGTGGGCTAATTCAGAACTACCCTAGAAATTTCCCACGAGTTTCTCAACGCCTCCCCATCGCCTGCACTCGCGAAAACCCTGACGGCTGATCCTGCGGCAGCTGTGGAGCCCGCTCGGTGTCCGAGCGGCCCGCAGGAACGCTCCCGCCGCGGCCGAACAGCAGCAGAGCCGCGGGCCTCCAGGGAGCTCCGAGGCCGTGTGCAGAAAGCCAAACACCCTGCCTTCCCCGGCAGGCTTCGGTACGTTTCGCAGAACTCATTAAGCCCTTCACCCAGCCCAAAGGGCGAGGCTGCCTCCGTACACAAAGCCCCGAGACCCCCTCCGATATCAGGCACACGCCTGGAAACAGCCCCTTCCCCCCAGGCACGGCGGGGAAGGGGGACGCGAAGCCCTGCCCGCCTCCTCACCAATCCGTCCCCACCCCGGTCGCCTCCTCACCAGCCGGTCTCGTCCTCATCGCAGCCGGCCAGCCGCTCCAGCTCCTCCGGCCTGAGCACCGCCGCGTCGTCCAGGAGGCCATTGCCGCCGCTGCCCCCATCGCCACCGCCGGGCTCCTCGGGGAGCGAACGCCGGGCGGCGGCCCTGGGGCTGAGACAGCGCCCGTCGGGCGACGAGGAGACGGCGGGGGGCGGCGAGGAGGGCCCGACGCTCGGCAGGCGCTTGGGGCTGGCAGGGGCGGCGGGCAGGGCGCCGTGGCGGCTGCGAAGCTGTTCATTCTGCTTCTCTAGCTTCTTCACCAGCTCCTGAAGCTTTCGCACCTCCGCGTCCGCGTTCACGCCCGAGCCGACATCCTCCATGGCGGCCGCCGGCAGAGCGGCGGCTGCGCGGGGAGAGGCGGCCGTGCCGCCCCGTCTACGCGGCCGGGCGGCCGGCAGCGGGGCAGGGCCGAGGCGGGGCGTGGGACGCACATCCGCCGCCGCCATGTCACCGCCTCCCGGCTCGGCCGCCGGAACCGCCGCCCCTCGCGCCGCCTTCCCTGCGGGCGGCGCTACGCGGAGCGGAGTGACCGGGAATGGCGCGGCGCGGGGTGCGATGGCCGGGCGTGGCGGCGGCTCCCGGCTCGGGGCTGTGACTCGGCCCCGCTTGGGGCCGTCCGAGGGACTCTTGCGGTAGCGTCCTGAGGGAGCGGCCTGGCCTGGCCTGGCCTCCCGTATCTTGGGCACCGCGGGTCCCCGGCAGGAGTTGTACGGGAAGCCCCGGAATACCTTCCAAAAACGTTCAAAACCTCTAGAATCCGAGGTGTGTCCTGGTCCAAGGCCTAGGTGATAGTGTTGGGCCTACTGTGTATGGCGGACGTGTGAATCTGACATCCTTTGAATCTACATTTTGTATGAATATATGCATATTCTTTTATAAGTTGTGGTGATTTTGCCATCCGTAGCAAAACTTACACCTTTAGGTTTAAGGAATTGGTGAGGCTTGGGGATTTGTTGCAGAATCACAGAATGGGTAAGGTTGGAAGGGACTACGGTTGTTGATCTGGTCCAACCTACCTGTTCAAGCAGTATCATCCTAGAGCTCAAGGCACAGGACTGTTTTCACTGGGCAATGTGTTCCACTGAGAAGTTCTTCATATTCAGGTGGAGCTATCTCTGCGTTGCTTTCTGCCCATTGCATCCTGTCCTATTTCTTGTGATGTTTTCTATCTTGTGACAAATTGTCTCCAAATTTCACTGGCTGACATTGTGGGGACGCTCTGCGTCCCCCTTCCCCAAGACACTGAGAGACAGTGTCCTTAGTGCCATCCCTTCACAATTTTTTGCTCTTTACAGGTTCCATCTACTCAACAGCTTCATTTTGGAGCCTGCTTCAGCTGAGGAGATGAAGAACATGAGCCAGTGGGCCAGAGGATGGCTGGAGTCTGCAGGGGTTGACACTGCCATGAGTAGTTTTTACCAGGTTCAGGAAGGGAAGAAGGAAAACAAAATGGGTGCTCAGACCTGCAGGATGTACTGAAAAGTTGCAAAGTTTAGGGGCAGTAAATGCCATGCAATCTGGGTTTAGGTATGGTGCATGGACTGCTGGTGTGTTGAGACTACCAGGCATGAATTTACAGCATCCTTACAAGACCAGGCCACTTCCTTGCCTTATGCAATGTGCTCCCCTTATACATTCAAAGATTGTATTCTCTATGTACACCATTATTTGAGGGTTTATTCTGTGGTGGTTTTGCACTGCTACTGTTAGTTTCTCACCAGAATCCAGGTGTTTGATCCATAAATGCAATTTATGTAATTGTTTTCCCAAAACAGTTATCACCTTAAGTGTTTAACTGTATCAAAATATGTCAGGGCTAGTATATTTTAACAAAGCAATTTAAATTACTCTTACGGTAACGTCTACATTATCTGCAAGTGAACAGAGCTGTGTAATTCTCACAGCTATATACTAAACAGTTTTGGCCCACGAGCTGAGACCTCTGGCACTCTGCTCACTGACACCACATTAATGACTATCATAACTCCTTAGAGACTGGTCTGTAAATCAGTTTGTAAATCCAGCTCGTTCTTTATGTCCATATGATGTGGTACAAAGTCAAGTGTTGTAAAGGAGTCCAGATATATTCTGTGAGAACAGTTACTTATCAACAGAATTTACAGTCCTCCAAAAGGCAAAGAAAACTATTAGATAAAGTTTTTTTTACAATAAGGATTTTCCATGACACTGACACTTACAATGGTACTGCTGACAATTCAGTGGTTGGTAGGTCTTAACCTATGCAGGGAAGTTCATTCCAAATTAGAACATTTATAACAAGACCATACAATGTAATTTCTTTATTCTTCTGTAAGTATTCTCAGGCCAAACATCAGTGGCACAACACAAGAAACCCTCATTCACTTGAATTAATCATGTTTTTATAGTAGCAATAGCAGGAGTTTAATCCTATTTGTACTGCAGCTACTGGGGTCAGAGGGGACTGGTGGCTGGAACTGGGAGTCTGACAGAGTGTGAAGTGGAGCTGTGACAAAGGGCTCTGCCAGGAGATGTAGACAGGCAGTGCAGAGGAGGACCAGGAGCTCCTGGGAACTGCTGCCAAAACTGCAGCTGCTCCTGGTGATTCTGTCATGCTTAGGGGCCTCCTCTGTTAGGTAGCGGGGCAGCTCAGAGAGCTGTTTAGTGGTCAGTGCACTGCCTGCATCCTGCCTCTCCTCTATTTCCTCTTCTTCTCCCTTCCTCTTCCCCCAGTTCATTTTATGATCTGTTTGTCTCCCAGATTTCTTACTCCAACTTTCTGTCCCCTGCTGACAGCATTACTTTTCTGCCAGCAGCAGTTGCAAGTTTTTCTCCCCACTAGATGCACGCTCTGGCAGGTGTGTGTGGACAAAGGGGGAAGAAAGTGAGAAGAAAATTTTAGAAAAAAGTCTCAGAACTGCTGAATCACCTGCTATTTTTACAAAGTGTAAGGGCAGTAGAAACGAGCAAAAGTAGTCATTGCTTAATAGTCACCATAGTCTGTGCTTTGAATAGCAAGAACCATGATTTTGCTTTCTCCTTCATTCTTGTACTGAGAATGCCCTTCTCATGTGCTGGGAACTGAAGAGCAGCAAGGCTTGGACCACAAGCTTCCTATGAAATATCAGGTTGATAAGAGGCTTCCATGACCTTCTTGTTCCTCAGATTACAAGCTTGCACTGGCCAGATGTGAGACCACACCCAAGCATTATACAGAAGTAGTGATTATACAGAAATAATATTAATTGATAGTAGTGCCACAAAAATGAAACCTTTCCTCTGCATTATAAGAGCAAGAGAAATTGCTCTGTATGTGAAATTAAATCTGTTGCAGAGTTCTTTGTGAACAGCTGCAATTGCACCCACGCTGTGCTTTCCCTTTTCACAGAGAGGGAGGTGAAAAGCAGCCTTTTCACAGCACTGTTTTCCAGATCTCAGGACATGCATGGGTGCTTCTCTTGTCTGATTTGGGGCAGGTTCTAAACTCATGAGATGAGAGGAAATGAGGAGCAGTCTCTCCAAAGGAAAGGAAGTCTGAGCAAGGCTCTCATGTCACTCAAATAATTCAACACACATCCTTCTGACAAGTGGTTCCTAGAAGAAGGCCACCAGGAGCCTTGTTTTGCTGATCTTTGAGCTCTCTAGCGCAGACAGCCCTATGGTTGGTTACTCACAGCTGTGATTTGCTGAATTGTTGTCTTTACGTCTGTCAAAACTTAGAATCTGACTCTGATGTCGCTTGTCACCTGGGAGGACAATCCCTCAGGGGGAATAGTACATGAAGATGGGCAGATGCGTGGTGGGAAGTTAACATTTGTTGTAAATATTTAACTTGATGCTTGGAAAACCGGACTGGATTTTAAGCAGCTTTGTTTTTTGTCCTACAGAAGGGTTGTTACCTGCCAGACTTTTCAAAGGAGGTGTTCAGCAGGCCCACACATGTTTGTGTTAGGCAGTGTTTAGCTAAACCTTTGACAAAATAGACAAAATATAAAGTATTGTTTATCATTATAATATATGGCATGTGCAGACATTGAATACAGAGTGGAAGAAGCATGTTCCTATCATAATATGTCCCTTTCAGAATTAAAAGTCAGGATTGTTCATCTGGTTCTACTAAAAGAACTAACATTGTAACTTCAGATATTTATAAAAGATACCTCTGAGTATATCAGGCTCATCAGTGATGAGACAACACATTTAGCCCTTTAGATTGGAGTTTGAAAACTCAAAAATGCAGTGTCTCTGCACACACCTTCAGTACCCATCCCCTAAAAACTGTAAACAGCGGTGAGCTGTGCATAGCTACACTTTAAAAGTCTTTATAATTTTTAAAAAGTGTTTTCTGCTGACAGTGTCATGGATGAGAAACCCACCATCGGTACGTTGGTCTCCTTACCAAGTTGCAAACCTACCTGAAGGGCAGGCAAAATTCCAGCCAGATTCTGCTATTGAAAGTACATCTATTTTTGGTATCATCATGTAGCAAATGTAGCTCTTTGGCATGAATTTATATGCCTGTTCTTTTTCTGTACAGAAAAAAAAAAAGATGTTAACATTTTGACCACAACCATCCTTAAGCATGTATTTTGTGCTCTGGAGCCAGAACAATTCTAGGATACTGGACAATCAGATTCCCAAAGAGGCTGATATCCATGGCATACCATGTGGCTAGGAAATGTTTGTACTTCAACCTTTTTAGTTTTTTATAATTAGTATACTGATTGTCCTTTTCAAGTATTATAATCACATTTGAGCATTGTATTAGTTTTTTCATATCACAAAATTTCAGAGTGGCTGAGGTTGGAAGGGACCTGAAGGTCATCTGGTTGAAGCCCCCTGCTCAAGTAAAGCCATCGGTTTGACCTTGTCCTGATGGCTTTTGACTATCTCCAGGCATGGAGACTCCACAACCTTGCTGGGCATCCTGTGCCAGTGCACAGTCATCCTGAGAGTAAAAAAAAAATTGTTTCCTGATGTTTGGATGGAGCCTCCTGTATTTCAGTTTGTGCCCCCTGCCTCTGGTCCTGTCGCTGGCAATAGGCTGTCTCTATCCTCTTGGCACACTCCCTTCAGGCATTTATATGCACTAGTAAAATCCACACCTCCCTACCTTTTATTTTCTGCAATAAACAGTCTGAGTTCTCAGCCTTTCCTGATAAGAGGAAGGCTCCTGTCCCTTCATTTTTTTGGCCCTTCACTGGACTGTCTCTGCAATGCCTAGTTCTCCCTTTTACCAAGGAGCCCAGAACTGGACACAGGACTCTGGATGTGATGTAGCTTCTGAGTAGTAAGGGAATAATCATCACTCAGCCTGCTGTCAACACTTCGTCTGAATCAGACCAGGGACCACTCACCTTCTTCACAGCAAGGGCTTGTTGCTGGCTCATCTCCGACTTGGTGTCCCCCAGGACCCCCAGTCCCTTCTCTGCCAAGTTGCTTTCCAGCTGGGTGGCCCTCAGCAGATACTGGTGCAGGGGATTGCTCCTCCCCAGCTGCGGGACTTTGCACTTCTCCTGGATAAAGCTCACGAAATTCTCCAGCCAGAGGACCCTCTGGATGGCAGCATGACCTCTGGTGTATCAGCCACTCCTCCCAGGATGCTGTCATCAGCAAACCTGCTGAGGGTACACCCAGCCCCATCACCCAGGTCCCAAATGAACACATTGAACAGGACTGGACTCGGCTCTGACTTGTAGCCTGCAATATTAGGCACTGACCCCCAAATAGACTTTGTGCTACTGACGACTGCCTTTTGGGCCTGGGTCACTGCAGACACCTGTTCTGCCCTGGTCTGCTCAGTGGATTTAGGGAAAGGTTGTTTCACTCTGGGTGATGCATGGGAGAAACAACAAAAGAATCTGCAAATTCAACAACAAATGAACTTTTATTTGCAAACTTTAGAACGTTAAAGTGGAGTAAGGACCTTGGCAAATTTTAAAACAACATCCTGACAAAGTAAGGCTTTAACAAAGCAAGCTTAAACTTGGCTAAATTTAAATGATTCAGACACAACAAGGTACTTTCTAAGGCATTGAGTGGAATTTTTTTAGTCTGGCTTGCAATATATTGTGAGAAGAAGGAAAGGGGAAAGGGGAAAGGGGAAAGGGGAAAGGGAAAGGAAAGGAAAGGAAAGGAAAGGAAAGGAAAGGAAAGGAAAGGAAAGGAAAGGAAAGGAAAGGAAAGGAAAGGAAAGGAAAGGAAAGGAAAGGAAAGGAAAGGAAAGGAAAGGAAAGGAAAGGAAAGGAAAGGAAAGGAAAGGAGAAAGGAAAGGAGAAAGGAAAGGAGAAAGGAAAGGAGAGGAAAGGAGAGGAAAGGAGAGGAAAGGAGAGGAAAGGAAAGGAAAGGAAAGGAAAGGAAAGGAAAGGAAAGGAAAGGAAAGGAAAGGAAAGGAAAGGAAAGGAAAGGAAAGGAAAGGAAAGGAAAGGAAAGGAAAGGAAAGGAAAGGAAAGGAAAGGAAAGGAAAGGAAAGGAAAGGAAAGGAAAGGAAGAAAAAAAAGAGAAAGAAAGAAAGAGAAAGGAAGAAAGGAAAGAAAGAAAAAAGCAAGCAAGCAAATTCAGTTTTGTCATGGAGTTAGCTATCAGTATTTCATGTTTATCAATCACTTGGAAATAATTTAGTTGCTCTTTGAAGAACTGCTGAGCTCAACATACTTAAAATGCTGTGGTGACATTGAAATGTCTCAGAACATTGGGAAAGGATTTTCTGTTGTCAAGAAGATTCATGATTTATGTTCAGTTGCAAGTGCAGTGATTTACCCACTCACTTGGGTAACAGTGAGTGAAACATGACATGTCTCCACCCATATGAAGCAACCGTCTGTTCTGTCATTCAGAAAATAGTTCCTAAATTTGCTGAGAACTCTCCCAACATGCCTTAAGCCAATGCTGGAAGGAAAAAGGCTTCATTACACTCTAGAAGTTTTTAAAACAGTTCTCCCTCTGTACTTTTTTTAGCATGAAAGAGCACCAAATCTTCAGAATGCAAAGTAATTGGAAAGTCAGCAACTTTCAAACTCATAGAAACTTTGAAATGCTGCATACTGGAAAAGCTAGCATGTTTTAAATGACTTTTTGCTCAGATTTGCAGAAAATTTTGTTAGTGTATAGGAGAGAGAGGGTATTTACATTGCACAGACAAAACTTTGCAATTAAATTGGGTTTATGCTCGATTTATTAATGTTTTGTACTTAACAAGGCTCTGCTTCTCTCTGAAGACAGTATGCTAATGCTGACAAAAGTAATTTTTAATGAGATTTGCCATCAAGAAAGGAAGATGTGTGACCATGAATGACCAAAATACTGTATGTAAACAAAAGAATTACCAAAGAAACATGAGATATTACATTGGTACCTGGGTCTGGAGAGAAAACGAGAATATGTTATTTGAGAAGTCGCCTATCACTGTATAATACAACTATTTTTTTTCTCCTTCCCTGTTCTCTTTTGAGAAAGCTTTTGGCTGTTTTGCACAGTATCGAAGGTATCCATCGCCATCTAGTGACACTGCGTTGTGCCTGAGTTTGAGCACGTAACCGGAGCGTTCCCAGGGAGAAGATGGTGCACCAGGACTCTTGCCACCCTCTTTCAGTGGTCTTGAGGTCAGGAGACCTCGGTCACGGCTCTGGTGGCTCAGGGCTGACTCCTGAGAAGGTGGCTCAGAGAAGGTGCAAATGTGTGTGGAGAGTTTCTAGTAGGACAGCTCTTGCCATGCCTGTGCAGTGGGGAGGTAGCACAGGTATATGCTCTGCACTTTGGCCTCTGCACTGGCATTTTCCTGCCCACATTTTGGTAGTGCTGGGGGAGGATGCCCTGTGCAGTGGAAAAAGTTCCCTGTATTTGGAGGATGCCATGAAGTAAATCCTATGGTGTAATCAGTCCCAACACTTACTGTTCTTTTCTTCAAGACCAGTATTATTTAAGGCAGTGTCATGATGTTTTCCTTTTGGATTCTTACATGGTAATTTTTTAATATATCAAATGAGGGCTGATTTTATCCAACAGTGGTAAAATAACAAATAATTCATAGGACTGACTAAAACATTCCTTCTGTGGTCTCCTATTGCTCAAATAAACATCTAACGTCAATGAAGAGCCGAGTTAGCCACTGTGCCCTGTGTCAACAAGGACAAGCAAAAGGAAAGGCCCTGCAGGGAAACTAAAAGAAAATCAGAATTAATTTGTTTCCCAGAGCCCAATTAAGTGCATACCTTTTTGCTGAAGTCCACAAGAAGAACCATCATTAGATTTCCCACTGCAATAATATTATAGGGTTTGTGAATGAGAAACAAATTGGGAAAACATTGTTTAGAAATCACAGTGGAATACAAGAGCAGGCTATCCAGGAAGGGGGGCGGGAAACCCCTCAGAAGGTCTTGCAGGCACATGGTCCTCTCGTAGTGGCTCTCAGCAAGGCCAAAGGAAAATAGTCTGGTCTTGATATGACAGGTCACTGACTATAAGTCAATAGACTTGATACAAAGATTTGGCTGCCCAGTTGCAGTTGGATCTTGATAAACAATTTGATGTAAAAAAATCAGGACAAATCTATTCCATTATTTTTCTACTGATTATTTGCTTCCCTTCTAATATTATCACAACATTCACCAAGCAGACTGGCATTGTTTTCTTTTTCAGTAATGACTGCAACAGCAAGATCATCCTTCAAAGTGTACAGTACAACTAATCTTATTTATTTTCATGTGGTTTTGCTTTATTTTACAGGCATTTCACAGACTACTAAACATTAGAAAAAACATCCTGATAAAATGGTCTGTGTCATTATTCATGCTCCTGCTTTGTATTTCTTCTGTTTCTGTTATTATCCCCCTAAGATTTTAAGGTCTTTTTTTTGGAGCAATTATCCAACATCTGTTTTTAAGTGCTACGTTTTGCTCTGGTACACCTAATAGAACTTCTCAAGGTGAAGTCAAGCTCTGCAGAATATAACTAGCTGAAATACTATTTAAAAAATATTGCTGCTACTCAGCTGATTTGAAGCCAGAATGGTTCAGTCAGATAACTGTGGAAGGCAACTGGAATTCCTCTAAGAATTCCTCCAGAATTTATCTTTGTGCTCCAGAAGTTGTCTTCAGCATGTATCCCAAAGGAAGAAAAATTATGGAAATAGCTCCATTCACAATTAACTGGGAAACCTGAACTTAATGAAGTAAAGAGTGAGTCTACAAGGAACAGAAAATGAAAAAAAAGTCTTGCCAGACAAAAGGCATATGAAAAGGTCAAATGTCAAGCTTAGGAAGAGGCTGCAAAAGAAATTTAAGCAAATAGTAAAAGGCACCTTGGCCATAGTAACAACAAAAAAGGAGTGGGTGCCTTATAAATTGTGGATGTGGTTGCAATTAAAGGTAATTAAGGTCCTACCCCAAACTACCTGATTATTTGGCCTAGCATGAGTAATGATAATGTTGCAGTACACAGAGCTAAACCCAAAGATGTTCATGAGAATAGGTGTGGAAAGATAAATTGTTGTGTATGAGGTGAAAATAAAGGGCAAAGAGCTCACTGGTCAAGGTGGACCAGTAGAAGAGATAATCAATTCAGTAGTAAGGTTTTTATTAAAACAGACAAGAATACCAAATGATTAAAAGAATAAAAAGTGAAGTCACAGTATTTAAGGAAAGAAGTGATGCACAAAAGTACATTATGATGATTTCAGTTGTCTACAAGGACTTAACATTTTGTGAAAGGAACAGATATGAAAGTAGATAAAAATTGGAGACATAGTTACCGAAGATAGATTGTGACAAATCAACTCGTATTTTTCTTTGCTAAAATACATGTTTTTAGAAAATTAAATTTTATATCGACTCCGGTAAAGTGAGTGACATGGAAATCAGTGTGATGCAGGAAAATCAGAGGAAAGAATCCAGCCAAAAAGCAATAGCAATTATGGTGCTTAAGGAAACTGCCCTGGCTATAGGGGATGATTTATGTAACTGGATTAGGGATTGACAGCATGTATTATTTCTGTTAATGGTTATGTCCAAATAAAAGAAATAATTAATGAAATACACTTGTGAACTACAAAAAAAAATAATCTGGATTGAACTGCCATAAAACAAGGTCTCAACAGAAGTCTAAAGCAACAAAGGCAAGGTACTTAAAAGACTAGGAGGAATTTCTTTAGCAACTGCAGATTTATCAGCTACTGAATAAAAATGAAGATAAAAGCCTGGCTTGAAGTATTTGTGAAACTGTTTAAGCTGAGACCTTATGGAGACTACTCAGAACATGCCACAGTGAAGAAAGATTAGAACACACTCAGAGAAGTTTAGGAGAGAAAACCTTAAAATGGCCAAGGAAATAGCAAAACCTTTAGTATAGGTCATGAGGTGTCTTGTTTGGCTCAACTAGATGAAGCCAGATGTGGTTTTAGAGAGCAACAAGGGTAAATACTGGGGAGGAAGAACTATGCAAGTCAAAGAACAGTGCCCCATGAGCATGTTTTCCAGCCTCCTCCACATTCAAGTTGCAATTCTACACAGTCTGAACATTCCCAGTGTAAACCATACATGAATAACCCATACATTGATGGTTGACTATAACCAAAACCTTATCTTATACTCCCTATTTATTCCTATTATCAGTTGGAATCAAAAGCTTGTAGCATCAAGATCCCTCAGGTGCCTTTGTAATTCAGGTAGTTGCAAAATTACAAGATTCAGTATTGGGTTTTGTTAATACATGTAATAATTATGAGTGTCAGTACGCATACCATGTTGCAACTGACATGTATTTCTCTATATATATGTATGTATTTGACTTCAATCAAAATGCTAAGATGAGGTATTAGAATATAACTAAAACAGCAATAGAACTATTCTACCTTGCTGCCAGGTAGAATATCAAATTTTTAATACTTTTAAACAACTGTATTTCTCTCTCAAAAAGGGGAAATAATATCTGAACACGAGTGACCATCACAGAAAATCTATTTATTGAGGGCTTGACAATAGTAAGCACAGCAGAACATGTACATTTTATTAGAAGTTACCTTCTGTATGTATCCTTTTCTGTAAAAATCCCTGGCTCCTTGCAGTACTGTACTTTGTACACATGCAGTTTAACTGATTTTATCATTTTCAGCTTGAAACAATCTTTGGAACGAGCTGTAACCTTCTAAATGCCTTTGTTGCTTGGTGAAAAGGCTGAGTCACTAGTCATGAGGGATTTATGGAGGATGCAAAATCAAAATATATGGGACAGATTCGGCGCAGGGGTGGTTGAAGTCAGTGGTGGTCTAGGGCTAAATATGAGGCACATTTAGGCTACCTCCAGGGGAAGGGGTCTTGGGCTGAGGCATCTTGCCCCCGTCACAGCCAAACCTGCACATTAGGGCACAGCAGGACTCTGGTGTCTGGTTCAATAAGACACATTTTGCGCTCCTTTATTAACAGGTCTGAACCTGTTCCACTACCACACAATTCTTTAGGTACAGAAAGCCCTACATAGAAGTTAAGCTATATTCAGACCTCAGAAGATGTGCCAAAATGACAAAAGTCAACCCTTAGTGGAAAGTTGAGAGTAGAGGGAAAATTCAAAGGCCTCTTATTTTTAACCAAGAATGTAGCAGTTTGTCTCAATTTCCCAACTCAAACAATGTGGCAGGCTGGTAAGAGTGAGATATTTTCTATGGGCTCAGTTCCTGGTATTGTTTGCAAGCCAAATGTGAGGGTAGATAGTAATGCGTCAGCCCACTCCTAGTCATGGCACAGGCATCTCCTACTAGTGACAAGCCTGGGTAGTAGAACAAAGAAGCACATGAAGCAAGGGACTTAAAAGCTTCTTCCTTTCTCATAAGCATTTTGGCAAGAAAATTTTGAGAAAAAACATTAAGGTTTACCCAAGGACTGTAATTATTTAAAACAAAACAAAACAAAGCAAAACAAAACCCAAACAACAAACTTCTAGTGCTCTGAACTATTGATTTTTTTCCTAAGAATTGATAGCTAAATAGTTCTCTGAGAATATTGCATTTGTGACAAAGTCCTGTGAAGCATAGAGGGATACTGATTTGGGAGAACTAGGGTTGTGGTCTGTTGATACTGCCATATTTCTGCAGTTCAAGTGATGAACCATATTGTGTTGTTTTAACTTGTCTTTTGTTAGATGTGTAACAAATGGTGTGTGTGCAACCATGCACGTTTGTGTATCTGTGTTTATATGTACACATACATATGCACATACAGCTATTAAACACCATATTTGCAGACCACATTGGACTTGAAAAATTGTTAGAATGTTGGACTGCAGCTTCAGGAGGTTGCAAGGAAACAGCAATGAAGTAAGAAGTAGAAATTCCCTCTTTATGTCATTGAGCGTCCCTAGCTCTCCCTATACTTCAGTATTAGGGGCTTTTAGGAACAATGAAACAATTTTTTCAGCAAGACCATAGCACAGGACTGGGCATTGCAAAGGATGCAACATTCATCTAACTCAGCTTTGCTCACAGCAATGCACATCCACAGGGGTTGAATTAGGAAAAAAGGTATATTTTTGTCTCTATTTAGTTGGTAAATATGACTTGAAAAGTGATCATCAGTTAAATAAAGTTACAAATTCTTTAATAACAAAACAAATGCTACTTCCTGCAACTGTTTTGGCAACATTATTGCCTGACACTGAAGGATGGAAAATGGGTTTTAGAGTGAGCGTAGGGATGTCAAATTCCCTCTAAAACAACAGTAAGGTCCTGTATGTGTTTATCACAGTGGACTTACTCTGAATTGTCATTACTGGGATGCCAGCCTGATAAGGGCAGAAATTAAGGTCATATGGCAAAATGCTTGGACTGGAGGCTGCTCCCATTCTACCGATTGCATTTGTTCAGGTGGGCTTATATAGTCAGTATAAAATATACCAGGTGCCTGGTATATTTTATTTTGCAGTTTTCTTAGGGAATCCCAAATACACTAAAGCTCCATAAGCAAAACCATAGTCTGACCTACATGTAAATTCAGAATAATTTAATTAGGAACATATCTACAATAATGTCACAATCAGAATCTGACGTTGTCTTGGGGATTTGGCATGATAGCCTTCTAATTAATGTGGTTCATCTGCTTCTTATAATTAAATCAGTGTAACATGGTTATATACACAGTGATACAAACCTCTCAGAAATGGAGAGGTTTTCTCTTGAGAGAAAAGTTATGTTTGCATTTTTGCTTTCCTTTCTAACCTTACTCTGTCTTACATAATATTTTATGTACTAAAATTACACATTGACACCTACTTTTCCATAGTATATTCTAGTTAAACAGACCCCATATTGACATAAAATTTCCTTTCAGCATTTTCCCTGTAAATTTGGTGTAACTCCACTAAAGGCAGATGTGAAATTCCAGTTTTGCTGAGCTCAGATTCTGTTCACTGAGCACCCTTATACATTGGTTAAATTTTGCTTTGCCACCTGTATCTAAAGGCTAAACTTGCTTTAGGACTCTAAGAGTGGGCTCTTCAAGCAGACTTACTGTTTCCTTAGCAGCAGCATGTGCTAAACCACATATGCTATCACAGTGTCTGAAGCTGCCCTGCAGTGTCACCTAGCCGGAGTTTTTGCCCACAGCTCCTGGCAGCTGCATGCTTCAGACAGTCCACACTTGACTACATTAGCTGGTAGGGCAGTAGGTTTCAGATCTAAAGATTATTAGAGGGTGAATCCTACTGTGGCCCTTCTTGGTTACCTCTGAAGGGTTCTCTGAGAAGTATCTAGAGACTCAGAGAGCACAAGCTGAAAATCACCAGAGCTGAGCAACACAACATACTAATCCTCATCCTTGTCTTTTTGGATAGTTGTTCTTTGTACCAAGACCTGGCAAAGAATTTCAGTGTCCTCCTTAGCACTACTGTGCTGAACCTGAATGTGCAAATACATGAAGAGTCTTTATGTTCTCTTCCATGTTATATATTCATGTTACTTTCCTGTCATGGTATTACTTTAGCACCTTAAGCTCCCACTCAAATCAGGCTGCGCTGTGCTGAAGACAGGGCCCTATTTGCAATAACTAACTCCCTTGTTTGTGGCAAATTGCACTGCAGCATTACACCATAGCAGCAGAGAAAGAGGAAAGAAAGGTTTGACAAATGTGTGTGGTTATATGATTTTACCAAACATTGTGGTCAAGCAGGCCCACCACTTATTAAAGAAGTTTCACATACTCTTTTGTAAATTTATGGGTCTGGTAGCTTTAGAGAGGTTAATGCATGGGTTTTTTGAAGGCTAATTTAGCCTGATACACACTTCTTTTACCTTTTGTTCATTATATCCATAACTGTATTAGTATTCCCGCAAAGTCTTGTGAGTTTTACTTCTGGTATATCAATAATCTGACTGTTTGATAAACTATTTCCCCAGTTTCTTTTTCCTGCATGGAGTTAGAATTCATTTATGACTCCTTCCTAGACTGTGGATATGAAAATCCCAAAATGTCAGGTGACACAGTTGCATGCCAAAGGAAAATCTGGCATCAACTGAGAACAGTTCACGCTGAAAGGATAAAAAGTCATCAGAGTGGAAATCACCCTGCATCCATCCCCAAGAAGATTAATCCCATCTTGACCAGTGAAGGTTATCACCACAGTAGGTCATGTCCTGCCCCCTCCCAGCTGCCCAGCAGCAGCAGTTACATCCTCCTACTTGGAAACACTGGCTTCCTAGTCCAGAAAGTAAAGTTCCTAGAGGGGACTTTTCAGAGGAGATGGTGATCAAGAAGAGGACAAGCGATACATACGGATAATTGCTGCTCCATACTTCTAGATTATAATTACAGTTTGTGCACCGATCTTCCATGTTGTGTTTGACAACGTTTATAATAAAAATGCTACAATATTCTAAAGCAGTGGGTAAAACCCCAGATTTCCCTGTGTTCCAGTGTGCTTTCAAAACTACGGTATCTTGTAAATCACAGAATCATTTAGGTTGGAAAAGACCTCTGAGATCGAGTCCGATCTTTGACTGATCACCACCTTGTCAACTAGACCAAGGCATCAAGTGCCACAAACAGTTGTTTTTGAACACCTCCAGGAATGGTGACTCCACCTCCTACCTGCACAGCCCATTCCAATGACTGTCCACCATTTCAGTCTCCTAATGTCCAGCCTGAACCTTCTCTGGCATAACTTGAGGCTATGTCCTCTTATCCTGCCACTTGTTGCCTAGGAGAAAAGACCAATCCTTACTTGACCCCCTTCCAGTTAGTTGTAAAGTGCAATAAGGTCTACCCTGAGCCTCCTTTTCTCCAGGCTAAACACCCCTAGCTCCCTCATCCCCACTTCTTAGGAGTTTTACTCCAGACCCTTCACCAGCTCCATTGTCCTTATCTGGGCACACTCAAGCCACCTCAGTGTCCCTCTTGTAGTGAGGGGCCCAAACTGGACACAGAACTTGAGGTGCAGCCTCCCCAGTGCTGAGCACCGGGGGACAATCACTGCCCTGCTCCTGCTGGCCACACCATTGCTGATACAGGGCAGGGTGCCATTGCCCTTCTTGGACGCCTGGGCACACACTGGCTCATGCTCAGCTTCTGCTGACCAGCACCCCAAGGTCCTTTTCTGCTGGGCAGCTTTCCAGCCACTCTTCCCCCAGCCTGTAGAACTGCAGGGGACTGTTGTGTTCCAAGGGCAGGACCTGACACTTGAATCGGCCTCGTTGAATCTCACACTACTGGTCCTAGCCCATTGATCCAGCTTGTCCAGATCTCTCTGCAGAGCCTTCTTGCCCTTCAGCAGATCAACTGATACCTAGGCTGGTGTCATCCACAAATTTACTGAAGGTGCACTTCATCCCCTCAGTGATCCAGATCACTGATAAAGATATGGAACAGGAGTGGGCCCAATAGTGAGCCCTGGTGAACACCACTAAGGACTGACAACTAGCTGAATGTGACACCATTCACTATCTTGGTCCAGCTGTCCATACAGTTTTTGACTCAGCAAAGAGTGCAACCATCCAAGCCCTCAGCTGCCTACTTTTCCTGGAGGATGAGACAGTATCAAAGGCTTTGCTGAAGTCCAGGTAAACTACATCCACAGCCTTTCTCATCCACCAGGTGGGTCACCTGGTCACAAAAGGGAGATCAGGTTGGCCAGGCAGAACCTGCCCTTCCTAAACCTGTGCTGGTTGGGCCTGATTCCCTGGTTGTCCTGTATGTGCTTTGTGATCTCGCTCAACATGATCTGTTCTATAACCCCATTGGGCACCTTTCCCTCAGGTGGCATTTGTCTGAAACAGACACATTTTTCCAGACATAACACAGTTCATAATACCCTGCACCAGTGTCACAACCTGCTGCTATGCTGATATGATGTTTTTGCTTTTTGACATAGCACAGTCAGGATACATCCTCACATTTACTGCAACAAAACACAACCCAGTGGCTGGCATTGAACTGGCATACACTTTCAAGACAATAATATTTACTGCAAGAAAGATTATTTTATGGTAGGTCTCTTACTCTCCACTGTTTAGTTACTTTCAGTGGTACAATGGAATTATCACACCCAAAATCTCTCAAAACTGGGCTAAAGCTATGGATGAAAGGAAAACCAGCACACCTGCTGATAGGGAAACCAGAAGATGAAGAATGACTGCAATTTTTCTCTCATTCACAGAGTTCCCTCTTAAGAATGTTATCTCTGCCCACAGCATGTGAGGAAAGAGAAATAAAGAAAATGCTGACTGACTACATTGACAGAATCCTCTGAGAAATGAAGGGACAAAGAGGATTTGACAGGCATGTTAAGGAAAAAGAGAAACAGCTTCTCTGTGATTAAGGGACAGGTAGAGATGCCTCTCTCTGACCAAAAATATCACAGAGTAGCTTTTTGAAACCAAGAGCCCAGCCAAAAGAACAACACTGGCGTCAAAGAGAGCATGCCATGAACCATGGGATGATGAAGCATCAAGAGGTGAAAAACTGCTGCAAAAGGTGGTCTATTAAAGTTGCCCTCCCGCTTGTGTGTTTGTTTTTCTCCCTTTGGTACTTTACACTACATGTGGATCTGAAAATTCATAAGCCTCAGTCTTTCCCGAAGTGGAGACATCCTCCTTGAGAGTTTGCCGCAAGTACTCTCCACCACTACTCTTTCCTTATTAGTAGAGCAAAACCCTCAGAAGCAGTGTCATCCTGTAGTTGCTTTGATTGCACCATCTTGATGATGTCCTTTGTCTGCCATTGCAGTAGAAGAACACGGGAACTGAGAACTGCAAACTCCATAAAGTTTGCAAGCAAATTTGTGATCCACAAGTCCACCACAAATGCTCTATTGGTTAGCTGATCAACATCAAGGTAGTTAACCCCTGATCAGTAGTTGTAAGAAGGAAGCATGGCAATGGCCACATGCTTTGAACCACAGAAATGTGACTCCCTGTCCCTTTGCTTCTGCTGCAGGTCTGGAGTGAAGCCACAGGAGTAATGTAGCTGCTGCTGGTTAAATCACAGTGTAGCATAACACATAATCTAGTTCTTTGCTAGACACCACTTCTTTCTAGAGCTCAGAAAGGGCACCATATAGGTGCTAGTTCAAGTTCCTCCTTTAAGCAGCTGTTCAGTTTTATTGTCCTTTCCCTGTGCCAAAGCAGCAGCAGGGGCGTGAGGAAAGCTGTAGCTGCCATTGCTTGAAAAATGAAGCAATAGTTGCCTGTTTGCAAAACTGACCGCATCAGTGGCAGTGGGTGAAGATGATCTGAATGGATGGCTGAGTGTGTGCTACCACAAATGTGTGGCTATGGAAGGAAGGAGGAGTGGTGACATGTGCTGGTGCTACTGGTCATCATAAAGTGGCTTTGTGGAGACTGTCCATGCATTTAAAGCAGAGAGGCCCCAGACATCAGGCATTCAGCCCTGACTTAATGTGACTCCCAGGTCTCAGTAGTAGTGTGACAGGCATGGTGAGACATGGTCACAGTGCCAAAGTAAGTTGGAGGAAATCCCTCAAGTGAAAACAAAGGCTCTGTAAGTAATTTCCTCTGAGCTGAGCAGAAAGACATCTGTGTTGATACAGCTATTACACGCTAATCACAACAAAACAGTTCTCTCGTAAACAGCATAGACCCTGCTTGCTTTCCTCTAGATTAAAATGTGAGAGATGTATTTCCACTGAACTTTACAAGATCTTTTTCTTTCAATGTGGTTTTGCAGTGAGAGTTTCTATAGGTCAGACTGGTCTAAGAGAAGGAAAGAAAGTAAAGAAAAGAGCCTATGCACCATCTCGGTACAGACCTTGAACTCTAAAGTTCAACACAGGCACCTGAGGGGTGCAAAAAGCCACTTGACTTATTCTGGCTGTAGGTTTGGGGTGGCTGGATGCGACTGTTGCGCATGATGGATTATGAAGGAAGGCACTGTAACCCCGGGGGTCACTGGGACATGAGCAGATCTGCGATGGGCATTGAAGAGGAGCAGCCTCAGGGTGCACAGCCCACTCGGGATGGGGGAATCCTGTGCCCACCACCACACCACGGCCCAGCCCGGAGCCCTGCGAGAACTCATTCTCACCGTGGTTTGGCAAGAGAAATGCTGTAGTCCAAACACAGCTTTCACACAATTTAAAGCCAGCCGGGACCAAGAATCTAGATTTTGAGGGAGAGTTTGCAACCTGCTCCGAGTTATGCAATTTGCTTTCTTCTTGTACTTCACGGACAGTATTCCAGACAGCTCCCGATGGGTCTAGGGGGTGTGGGACATTTCAGTTCAGCTTCTCGCCGTGCCGTACCCGCCCCAAGTGCGGAGGGCGCCAGGGCAGTGCGGCCGCCCCCGCCGCTTCCTCCGCGGGGAGCCGTGCTCGGCGGGAGGAGGAGGAGGAGGAGGAGGTGCCTTCCCGGGCCGGAGCGAGGCAGGACGGTGCCTCTCTCCCTCCCTCTCTCCCTCCACGCCGCCGGCGTCCGGACTCCTCCCGCGACAGCGGCCGGGACACGCAGGTAAGGCAGAGCCGGGGGTGCCGAGCGGCGGGGCCGGCCCGCTGGGGGAGCGGGGCTGTTCCGTGCAGCGCTCCGCCGGCCGGGGCTGCCCCAGCGCGGGGACCTGTCCGGGGTGCCGGCGCACGGAGCCCGCCGCAGCCGATGGCGGGTCCGAGCGTGTGCCAGAGCGCGGGGGCTGCTGCCCGGGGGCGCGGGTGTCGCAGCAGCTGCAAGCGGGAGCAGTGACAAAAGCCGGCTTTTAAACCTTTGCTTAAAATTGCTCTAACTGTGTAATATAAGGGGCTGTGGCCCCGGCTGCCAAATAAATTTGAAAGGCAACCTTGCTGAGTATTTCCTTGTTTATGCTACTTTCTTCCCCGAGTCTTACCTCCATGTAACCACTGTGCTTTGGTAAGACTGTTTCGCCTCGTCTCAAGGGAAAAGTTGCCTCCTGTTGAGTTCAGTTATCCTGATAACTCCTGCTGCTTTCTGTCCCACATTGGGTTACGCTTTTTTTGGCAGTGAATGCTCTCACATAGCCCTGTGCTGGGATACAGCACACCTGTTGTTTGTTCAGTAGGTGACGAGACTCGCGTGGTGCTTTTCCACAGGCTTCCTTTCTGCACCCTTAAAAGTTGGAACGCGTCATTATTTGAGCTGTAAACTGAACTTTTAGGACAGGCATGGCCGTGAGCTCCCTGCTTGAAATGACAGATACTATTCTGAAATACTTAGGGTTGTCTTATGAGTCAAATACTCTATGGATGGAAAAACTGACTGTAGCAGAAATGCAGGCAGAAAGGTGTCTTGCGAGTACTTGCTTCTGGAGCATTTGTTTTCATTTTAGAGTGGTTCTGATACTCTGACTGTCTGACCCATGACAGAAGATGAAGTTTTGTTCAGTTTCTCAAAACTCTTCAGAGACTGGAAGAGGGGTTATTAATTACTGCTCTTATATAAATATTTAGAGTATTTTGGGCTATCAGAAAGCATGTGCTTGTCTTTCCTTCTAACACACCAGCTGTGCTGCTCAGATCATGTCACCTGTGTGGAGGAGGCCCTTTAGGTGTCCTGGTCTTGTTTGCTGGGTATTCCTCTTGCAGGTGGAGAGGTAGCTCCCAGATGGGAGTTACTCATAGCCATTTGATAGTTGTGGTTTCTAAGGGGACAGCAGGAAAGGGCTCATTTGCTATCAGACTCTCCTCTGATATGCTTTATGCTTCTCTGGGGCTTATTTTATGTTTTATTTTTTGTGAGATACATTTTATCATGAAATGATCACAATTATCTCTGCACTTAGTGCCTTATTTGTTCCTCTAAATTTCTAAATGAATATTATGATTGTTTTGAACCAAATGGATGATTTCTATGTGAGCTTGTCTGCTGAAACCACTGAAAGCAGAGCAGCTTGATTATGTTTGGCACTTTTTTTGTTTTGATAAGGTAATCTCATAGGTGTGCAAATCAAAACTATACTGGCACTTACACCTCTGTCTTGAAGGAACTCTGGCTATCAATTGCCAGACTTGCTTTCATTAGCCCTTCAAAATTTATATCATTTGTACCATCTTTTTTTTATGTTAAGGTAGAATTTTTAAAGTCTTTGAAATATTTTAAAACCATTGACTGTGAGGCAGCTTGAACTATGTCCTAAGTTAAATAACATTTTACTACTTAGTTGTAGGCGTTGTGGATTTGGCATTGTAGCGCATCCACTAGGCTGCCTACAGTAGATAAAAAGAGAGAAAAATAATAGATAAACAATAAATAAACAATATAAAACAATATCAGCTCCATATTTTTTCATCTTGCCCTGAAACAACATTGTATTCAGAAATGCCATGATATGTGATATCCTGTAATGTAGTTAAAATAGCTGGGAAGTGCTTAATTTAACAGAATTGCTTGGAAACATCAAGAAAATGTAGGTACAACCTATTGTATATTTCATTCATTGTGTTATCTCATAAACTGGATGCCCAAGATAAGGTGCAAAATTTTATAAGTTTCATACAAATGTTTATACCTCAAATATGCAAAACGTTTTCTGTTTCTTAGACAATGGAAGTCTGTGCTGCCTGCTGTCAATGCAAAGGTCATGGAAAATAGTCTTTAGCCTTTGTTAACCATTGATGTCTATGTCTAAGATGTTTTTCTACTTTTACTTAGTTTGAATTTTTTCAGTAACTTATTACCTTTTCACCGCTGAACTTGGAACCGTTCTTTGAAAAAGGAAGATCTGTGCATGCCAAATAATCAGTTGTAGCAGCCTACAATGACTCTCCTGCAGAAGCAGTGTAAGGAACTATAAAAACTGGAAAGTGTAGAAAACAATTGTACTCAGAGTGAAGTACAGGTTGGCATAATGAAGAAAGCCTGAGATGGCGGACCTTTTATATTCTTAATTACACATATGTGCTCCCGAAGGACATATATAATATATTTTTGTGTTTGTGCTACATATACTTTTATTATTATATAGATGCATCTATTTGCACAGAATTACCAATACCTTGTCTGGAAAGTCTTGGCTATGGTCACCGTTGTTGCACCGTGAAAATTAGAGCAGTGAAGTTCATTAAATTACCTGCTCGTACCCATAGCTTTCTCCATTATGCAAAATGCAAGGGGAAGACTCTCGCTACACTGGCTGCATCCTTTGCTCTTTGTTGAGGAGGGATCAGCCCAATTTACCCTAATTCTTCTGGCCAGGACCTCATGCTAGCACTAGGCATTAGAGGTATTACTGATATAATGGAACACAACTCTCCAGAAACCCATGAAATTGCACTGGTGCTTTACCAAGTGACCACTCAGGCCTCAAGAAATGTATTTTTGTTAATGGAGTGGTTTACTTCTAGCAGCAAATCACCAGTTTGTTCTGCCAGCCCTCAGGCAGAGGTGCATTCTGCTCTCCTGCTTCTGGTCTGTTTTTCCAAGTGTATTTTCCAAAGGAAAAAGTATTAGGAAAGAAAGCAATGTGTAAGGAGGGAAATTAGTGCTTGGGTGGACACCTATCCTCTTTGTCTGGTGTGGCAGAAGTGGAACTGGGCAACTGAGCACTGCCCCGTGGCCATTACAGCACCGGCAGTTCTCAGTCATCCCCTGCCCTGGCTCAGCTGCACGGGCTATGATTCAGAGTCAGGAAAACACCACGTGAGGTAAAACCTTGAAAAACAGATATGCAACTATGTACCCATGTGAAGATAGTCTCATTGTAGAAGGTGCTTTGTGGGGAGGGGAGCAGGTTTTTGCATTTCCGGGGCACGGATGTGTGATGGAGAGAAAGCCATTTCTTACAAGTACTGTGAAGTGTGGCCACTGTGTTCAGATGGGGTCATGAAATCTTGGGAAGAATTACCAAAGTCTCCTGAGAGTAGGTCCGTCCATCATGGGCAGGGTTTACCTTTCTTAGGGAGAATAACATCAGCTAGAACTTGTATTTGGTGTGGACAATACCCAAACATTTAGGAGGAAATCACATTCTTTGCTGAAAGACACCTCTTGGTTCTATGACTGTCCTGTTTTCTGGGCAGTTCAGTAAAGCTCACGCTTAGCATGATGTGGTCCTGCCTTTGTGTGGTGGGCAGCAGATAGGGTTTGAAGGAGCCAGCTGCAAAAAGAGGAGTTGTTCTGGGAGAGTCTGAGCCTGGCCCACAGCTGATGTACATGAGCTGTCTCCCATCTGCTGAGGCCAGCTGTGGGACTCAGGTTTTGGTAATGGGAAGGAGAAGTGTTTGGCCATGTTTGTGGTCACAGCTCCTCTGCTGAAGCAAAGCACCGGGCTGCCAACTTGGCTACTCTGTTTCATCTCCTAAGGTAAAAATCCTTCGCAACATTAAACAAATGCAGGGAAAAAGGAAGTAGTAGTGTGCTGAGGGATGTGGGACCTGAGCAAAGGCTTTCTTGGCACTCCTGCTTTTTCTCATTTCCATTTCTCTTATCAGCACATATGTGAATCCGTACCACTTTGCCACACATAGAGTATAACTTCATGTAGGCTCAAGTAGGTCACAGCTGAGTTTCCTGTGAGGAGGGGTTTCATTCAGCCTTGTGCCTTTTACAGACTGTGATCGGATTAATTTGTAAGATCTAGGTCTTTTTTTCAGTTGAATGTGGGACAGAAAAGCATGGCTTTGAGTAGTAAAGAAAGCAGAATTCTTCCTTCTGAAAGAGGGTCTCGGTAGGACACTGGGTTCCTGCCCTTCCAGGGAGTATGAACTGTACACTAGACTGGGACAAACTCCTGACCATTTATGTTTATGAAACAAACAAAAAAGGCTCTCTTTGTTTGTTTGGTTTTTTTGTTTGTTTCTTTTTTTTTTTCCTTTCTGCAGGATAGCTGCATAACTCACCCTCAGTCCAGGTGATATCCGCCCTTTCATTTTAGCTGAACATTGTAAATCTGTCCTAGGCAGCCCTGTGAACAAATCTTGTCAGATTTGCTGTGCTAGCTTACAGGGCAGGTGAGATAATTTTACTACCTATACTAATAGATTCAAGGTTGCTACTTGTCCTGTGGATTACAGGATGTCCTGCATCACAGGGCGAGCTCCATACCCTGGCAGAAAAATTAACTGTGTGTGTGTTTTACCTGCCTCCCTGCCCCTATTCTGAGCACGTCTTCCCAGCTGAACTTGCAGACCATGTCAATTCCCAGTGCCATGGCAGGAGGAGAAGAGTGGCCACTCTCCCACCTTGGATTGTGTGACTCAGTTCAGGGGATGTGCAAAGTGAGTTGAGCTGAATGGGCCTTTCTCTGTCCCACGGGAGATCCTCTAAACTGGTAATCTTAGGTATATTTTGGAATCTTTTGAAATAAAAATTTCTACCTAATCTATATCTAGAAAAGGTGCTTAAAATAATATTTTTTTTACAGGAAGAGATCTAACACTCCAGTATTAAGAGTGGCTGGTTCAAAACTGCTATTGCAACTTGAATTCAGCTTGTTTACACATAATCTGTTGCATGTTTAGTTATGTAGCCACATGTGATTTTGCTGTTTCATTCAGACCATGGCTGGCTGGACTGTTGTTTCAGTTTGCTTTGTCACAGTCAGCCATGAGGACCACCTCCTCCTCAGAGCTGCAGGCTGGCAATCAGTCATCCTCAGTGGACCTCAAATATAGCAAGTTTGGTTGTTGGAAGGAAACATTTACAGCTGCAGTGTGTGAGATGAACTGTGAGGATCTGCTTTATCAGCAGAGAGTTTGGAGAATGGCATGGTGAAAGGCTGTGGAGGGTGAGAGCAGTGAGAGGAGGGCCATTGTTCTGTGTCAGGGGCTGCAGGCAGCCTCTTTGCCACCACAGCTGGTTTCTCTTCCCACCAAGCTACTCTCTCCAGCCATGAAGGGGATTACAGCTTTCTGATGAAAAAGATAAAAGTTGTGGGCAAGCAGCAAAATTCCCTCAATTTGGTTTAGCTACTTTTCTGGATCTCTTAACCTGAAACTAACTCTGAAAGTCAATGTGAATGTGACGCAGGCAATCCTAATGAAAACCTGAGACCTAAACATAAAGGACTGTCTTATCTTACCTTTGCAGTGCCTTAACTTTACTTCTTGTAATTTTGACCTTAATGGGACTGGATTATGGTAGCCCAAGTTCTGACGATATTTGATTGATTCTCTAATATCCTTGTGTCTCACCACAGATAAGTAGAGCTGAGTAAGATACCATCAAGCATTAATGACTGCATTGCACGATGCCTCAAAGAGTTTGAGCTGAATGCTGTTCCTTAAGACCATAAATGTCTTGTGACACCTGACAAGTGCTCTCATTCCCGGTTTAACTTGCAACAGTTGAAACACCTCAATCTCTGAGATCTGACATCAAGCAGAGCAGAGATACCAGCTGCTCTGGTAGAGATGCTCACTACCTTGCATTAGCCAGAGGAAAAGGGAAAACCCAAGACCACAGCCTGCGTCAGTTGTGTTTGTTTTCAGATTCAGTGAGAAACTTTTCCTCTGAATTAATACATATATATTGACATGAATGAAGCTGAAGTCCTTTGGTGTTCCTTATTGCTTAGGATGCACAGTGTGCGAAGAAGAAATTCTTCAAGGTCACAGCCTGGCTTTTCAGTCCTGTATGGGGATACTTTATTAGCGAGTGACTGAAATGCAAGTAAAAGCAAGGATTTCTTTCATTACCTCCTGTGGATAGACAGGTGTTCAGCCATCCTCAGGAAAGCAGGTCTAATCATGCAAAGCAGTTTCTTGGGAAGACAAGCACCATAACCCCAAAAGTCTCCCCTTCCTCTTCCTTCCCCCTCCACTTTGCATACTGAGGTGATGTCACATGGTCTGGAATACCCCTTTGGTCAGCTTGGGTCACCTGTCCCAGCTGTGTCTTCTCCTAATTTCCCATACATCCCCCGTCTCCCTGCCAGTGTGGCAGTACAAAAAGCAGAAAAGTTCCTGGCTCTATGCAAACACTGCCCAGCAATAACAAAGCCATCTCTGTATTATCAACACTGTTTCAAAACACAGCCCTGTATTAGCCACTGTGAAGAACGTTAACTCTACCCCAGCCAAAATAAGCACACCTATCCAACATAACAGAGTAAGAGAGTCTGGAATTGCAAGATAAGCACGCTGACCTTGCCAACATCACTGCTTTGCCACGCATGGGAACAGTAGTTGAACATCTCAGCTGAATTGTAAATGGTCGGTCATTTTGTGTTAGATCTCTTGTGCTTGTTTTGTAGTGGAGGGGGATGTATCCTGGGAGGACAACACGGGAAAATGCAACAAATGAGAACTTAGATATTTTCTGATCCCCACCCACTGCCTTGGGTTTTTCCTGCGCAGAAGGCAGTTCTGACCTGTAACTTTAGATATATTGTTTAGATATAGATAAATGTTGCTTTTTCACACCTATTGACTGACTAGTCCCAACTGACAGGACTCAGTAGGTGTGAAAAAGCAACATTTACCAAGTGGCCTTATAATACTACTTCAAAATAAAGACTTTGAAGGTAAATACATCCATTAGTCTTCATGTGAGACGGGCCAATAATTCATCATCTGAATCAAATTTTCAGCTTTGTCTTCAGTAGAAGTTCTCATGTTTGTTGAAGTATTTCTTACTGTTTAGCTTCCACGGAGCCTAGCAGATGGAGAACATGCAGTTGCTTAGGGAAAAAAGGTCTTGGAGTGTTTGGAAAGCGAAGTAACTGAGGAAGTATTAGTTATTCCCTGTGCATAAAGACAGTCATAATTTGTATGTATTGGGTTAGACCGTGTCAAAAGAGTGTCTTGAATACTGAAATAAATTGAGCTTGTTTTTGGTGTAAGATATCATGTGCTTACCCGAGATTGTTTAGCATTTGGGGAGACAAGTTCAAATTGTGAAGAAAGTTAATTAAATTGACTCCTTTATGGTAGTTGAAAAGGGGGATACCCTCAGGCACCGTTGACCTATTTTCTTTTTATATTTTTCTTTCCCATAGATTTGATTTGTTATTCTCATATTTGCAGTTTTGTGTACAGTAGCAGTTGTCCTCATACTTGATAGTGAGCTTTAGGACTCTTCAACAGAGTTAGATTCAACCTCTGATTCAATAGGTTCAACCTCTGATTCAATGGAGCTTTTATTTTTCCAGCCCTCTAAATCTTCAGCTTCTTGGAGAAGTAGGAAAATCTTTTGCACAAGAATTGCCCATTTCCTTTGCCAATCTCATCTTTGAATGTTTCTTTAGTAAGTATTATAATTTCTTTTCCCTTCTTATTGGCAGGGGACTTCTGGAAAAAAAAGGTGGAAGCAGCACTCTGCTTTACTAAATGTCCAGCCAGTGGGGTAGTGGTGGAGTAGCCTTGGTCTATGTAGAAGTGAAGCATATAGACTCTGCTCTTTAGGAGCTTCTGCTCCTCCAAACCAATGCCATGCAAGTTTGGAGTCAGTTCTTCCATGTCCCTCTCTAACCTTACTTTGAAAACACTTGTTGAAATAAAGCAGATTGTTTCCTTTCGAAGATACATAAATATGTAAAAGGGACCAGTACACCACATACCTCTTCCCAGTTCAGATCCTGTCCTTCCCTCTCAGTTCTTTATCTTTTACCTTTTCTCTGTCAGGTGAGGGTCAATTATATTTGTGCAGGTAAACCAAGCCAATATTCTTCACCAGACCTTTATGCTGCACAAGTGAATCAAAAAAAATCTCTTTATGCTCTGCCTCATCTTGCTAGCTACAGTCAAACTTCTTGCAGCATTCTGAAGTGCTGGTGATGGCACCATAGAGGGCAAAACCTGCTGGATGACAACAGAAAACTGTTTGCCATTTTCACTCTGCTTTATACATGGTATTTAGAATAAAAATAAACCTGATCTACAAAGTCTGGACCTGGGCAAATCTGCTGTCTGCCTTTTAAGGCTTAATTACAAATACTGAAGTTTCAAAGTCCTTTTGTTTTTGTGCCTTGCTTTCCCATGTCCCAAAATAATTTTCAGCTTTATTGTCTTGCAGCAGAGAACATTACAAATGACAGAGATTTTTGGTCTGAATAAACTGAAGGCAAAATACTCAATGCAAGTTTATAAATATTACAAAGTTTTTGTGTGGGAGAAATAAGAAAACTACAAGTACTCTGCCCTAGAGGAGTTGAGGATAGTGAAAACTGTCAGTCCATCTTTTGTATGGTATCTCACACTATCCCACAGCGTTGCTAGCTCAAACTTAGCGCTAAATAATTTCATGTAAAAAATGCCCATGTCAACATGTTTTCTTCATCATGGCTGGTAATAATGTATTTTTTATTTCATAAATTTCCTGAATAATTTTGTTGTGAAGAAGGTGCCCTCTAAAGCTGTGAAAGGATAACTTAGTAACTGGAGCATAGGGATTGCAGGAAATCCCAGTAAGGAGCTATAGCTGAGTTTATAAATGATTTGGAGATGTGTACATGTCATTCCACTAAATCATCATTGTAAGGGGAAAAGAAACCCTTTTGGTGCTCTTACCATTTTTCCTGAGCTGTTCTGTGCACTTGGGCTCATCTTCTCTTTTGCCATGCTTGATGAGCTGATGTTCCAGTTTGGGTGACCACCAAACCACTTCAATGTCAGCTGACCCTAAGAGGGACCATCACTTGTCATCATTGTTTTCTTTGCTTACCCCAACCACCTAAGTTAGAATGCTAAAAGGAAACAAATTATGTATTTTGTAAAATGTAGTTAACCTGTTTCCAAGAGATTTTGGAAAACTGGTTCTGACTGTGATAAAATGCTCTTTCTGTGTACATGAGCACCTTTCAGCTGAATAAAGACTATTTGGCAATGTCACATGGACAGAATCTCCAATCAGAATTGTCACAGGGTTATCCCTTAGCCTGTTTACTTTTAAACCTATATTTCGTACTGACAAATATGAATTTTGTTTTCACAGCATTTGATTATGTGTAAAATTAGCCATTTATTGTTTGGCTGATTTTCGAAGAGAAAACAAGTTTTTGCAAATCTTTGGCTATAATTTTGAAATCCGTTAGAAAGTAGTCCCCCCAAATTACATTTGTCACAGTTATTTATAAAAAAATCCAAACTTGCATATGACAGAAGTGGTTTCTGAGAGTCTGCTGTTAAAAAAAAATAAAGGAGGAAAAAAGTAAATCTAAATATTTCTAATCTAAATCTCTCCTTTTTCTGGATATGATGCATTTTGTATATTATTACAGTATTTTCCCCCTGAATTTGAATTTTGAAGTTATGATGGATTTTCGCTAAAGCCTATCTCTTTTGTATTTGCATTTCTGTGAAATTTACCTTTTGAACAGGGATTAGCAGTTGTATTTTATTTTATTTTTTTAGTTTGAATTTGCAACCTTAGATATGGGGCAAAAAGGCAATACAAGAATGTACTTTGCAACCCTTGCTTACACTGAATAGTAATTATTCAAATAAGCCTGTGCTGGGCACTTATGTAAATAACTGTCACATGTAACTCAGTTCATAGTTTCATGATAAAGCAACAGAAGCTCCAGCAGAAAAAAACAGAGTAAGGAGTTCTCCTTTTCTTGTTCCTTCTGTACTGTTTCTGCTTTCTACTCAGAGGAGCACTGTGCTGTGCTGCCTGCCCCACTGCAGACATTTGCAGGGACACAATATGAGCTTGATCAGCAAACTGAGATCTGAATTAAATAAAATGAAGGAGGAAAAGTATTCTGAAACTTACAGATTTGAGGAAGGATTGCAGGGTATTGCTTGGGTTTTAAAAATCAACATTTTGACTGATACTTTAAAAAACTGAAGTAATGAATATTCTATACTTTTATTTATTTTTTTTAATCTACTGCCCTAGGAGATACATTTTCAATGTTAAATATCCATATCAGGAGTTGGTATGGGTTTGGATTGGTGCGTCCCAAATCTGAAAAAGGGCAGTTGTGTGCCATGCATGAAATCCAAGTCAGAAAGCTGTGGATGCTGATTTCTAAGAGGGATTGTCTGTCTTGATTGCCCATCAGTTTAGCATTAAGACTTTGCCCTGAAGGACACAAATTCCTAGGGAAATTTTACCATCACTAAGGAGGTGTTGAAACTCAGAAAACAGTTCCACCTTGCTTTTAATTTTCTTTTCAGCCACAAATATTTCCTCCTAGTGTTCCTTTTGTATTGTTTCAGGTGTGTTTTTCAAAATGCGTTTTTTTCTTGTGAATGAAACGACTGTGTGGTGCAAAGATTTGTGCCTTAAAAAGTGACAATTACTTGTTACGTTTTCATCAGAGAAACCCTGATCAGACTGGATGCACTTTCTCTTTTTTGCTTGCATTGGGAGCATCATACATTTATCCACCTCTTTGAATGTTGAAGGTGCTTGCAGTCCAGCTGGCTTACAGTGACTAATTGTTTCAATAAACAAACACAGTCTGGGAGTTGAGAGTGGGAACCAGAAGATATGTGGGGTGGGAGGTGTTGCAACACCTGAGCTTACCACATCACTTGGTGGCTCAGTTTCCCCCGTGAAAATTGGGAAAGGTGGCATGCATAAGAAGCTCTGTCTACAAGTGAAAATGTACTTTGTGCATTTGGACCAATATTGACTTAGAAGGCTTATCTGAACAGATGTTTTCATTTGTTTTGAGGAAGGTGTATGGTGACTTCATGGCTGTACAGATTAATACTTGTATATAACGTGAAGATGGGAAACACAAGCTGATGCAGATATTTTGTTACTTAAAATTGAGTATGTTTTCCTGCCCTGAGAAAAGCTATGAATCTGTAAGTCTTCCTGATTTCTGCCATAATTCTGAGTCTTCAGCATCTCTGCAAATTAGTTCATATTTGTTATTGTGTAACCAAGGTTGGCAGGGAGCAAGGTAATTCCTTGGCACGAGTGTTATTGTGAAAAGTTTATATTGGGTGTCAGCCCAAAACTCCCACAGCTGTTTATAACAAGATAACAATGTGTCATGCAAACAGCTTCATATTCTGAGGGATGGTCTGGGAACGAAGGAGTATTTGGGGGGAAGCAGGGGAAGGGAAAGTGTGCAGAAAATGTCTAAAACTGTACTGAAGAGAAGTAGTGATACATGGGCTTGATAAGAGCTAAGTGTGGCTGTTGCAACGCTTCTTAAGGGAGCATTGCTATTCTGAAAAAGAACTTTCAGAATAATAGGTGAGGGTTCAGTTATCCTGAGTACTATTTATCAAAACAGAAATGTATCTAGAGCCATTGTCTTGGAAATTACCCCAAATAAAACAGGTTTCTGTGAACAAATGCAGATTCAAAGGCTGATCTTGTGACCTGGGAAACTGGTTCTAATCTGCTGAAATCTTCATAGCAGAGATAATTCAGTGTAGCTACCAAGTGCAGACTTTTACTGATGTTTATATTTTTAACCCTGATTTTGTCAAAAGGATTGTTTTGATTCTTGTGTCATGTTAATGTAACCTGGTAGAGAAATGAAATGTATTAGCATTATCAGTACTGAGATTTGAAATTATAGTTAACTTTGAATCCTTCATGCACTCTCTTATGCAGCATTCTGGGGATCTCTGAGTTCATTTTTTAAAGTGGAAAATAATTATGTTTTTGTTAAGTACAGGCAGAGGATTTTTACTATTGAGAACAGTAGAATTGTTTTGAGTGGGAGAGCCTGTGATGGGATCCCTTAAAGTTTTGTGTGCATTAAGCTGGTCTGAAAGTTAATACTGACTTTTAATTTTTTAGATAATGTTTGTATTTTCAGTTTGTGGTAGTATTCTTCCTTCTGCAATTACCTTTAAGGTTGCAGATTTATTTTTAGAAGGGCAACAAATTAGAATTGGTCAGCTTTAGTAGCTAAATAACATATCCAAGACAATTACTGATGAAAAAAGTCTGCCTTCTTTCCAGAATGCAGTATGACAGATTGCCAACAAAATATGTATGTGTATGCATTTCAGAAGAAGGGAAATAACAAAAAGAGATTATTGATAATAATCATCATTTGCAGCCAAATAATCAATATTTACTTATGCATCCTAGCCTGGTCTTATTTTGTAGTTCTATTTAAACCACTGAATATTTTTTTTTTTTTTAACATAGGAGGAGGCATTCTTAGGAAAGGAAAGGATATTTTAAAGCTGTTAACAACTACTTCCAGCTGTTGAGATAGCAGTAGCATGGGATATGAGAGCTCAGCTGGTCAAACCAGGGAGTGAAAAGTAGCATCAAGACTAGACTGGAAGGCAAAGGGTGTAATTTCATGTATTGTGACAGCAATTAATCGTTCACAAAATGAGACACCCTAAAGTGAGGGGTTTCTGCATTTGATTTTATTAAAAATTGAATCGTGTAAGGCAATGTTGTGAGGAGGTTTGTGGTTTTTCAAGATTCTCTGCCACAATTCTGTGAAATGTACTGTTTTGTCCATGCTGAAGTTATGTTGCCTGCAGAGAAAAATGTGCATGCCATTTCCCCAGTGAATTCTGAAATACCCTAAGAAGTAAATAGGTGCATAAAGTAAGCCCTGTGAAAAAGGAATGATTTTTTTGTTTTACTCTAGGGCTTTGGTCTGGGCTATCCCCCCGCCCCTCCACACAGCTGAGAGATTGTTCACAGTCACTGGTGCCTCAGCAGATGCTGCTGTTCCTTCTTCAAGCCATGGCTTCAGCTCCAGCTGTGCTGCTCTAGCCTGAGCTGCTCTCCATGGGCAGGGTTGGCAGAAAGTGAGCACAGCTAAAGGGAATGGGAAAAAGATTTCTGGAACAGCTTCTCCACAGCCTCTCCCACACCCTTCATTCCTGCCTCTGTGCCACTTCATTTAATGTGTCTGTGCAGGCAGCTGCCTCTGCTGCATGATGAAATGTCTGGTTGGATCCCCTCCCTAACCTGCTTCCCAGCCCAGAAGGAGGAACACCTGCACCTGCACAGGGCAGGGTGGCATGACGGGACAGTGGTGAGTTGCTGAGGGAGGAGGTCAGCTGTGTTTAAGCTGGCATCATTGCAAAGAGCAGAGAGATTGCCTGACTATGTCTCCGGAAGGACCCTGGAGCCAAATTAGCAAGCAAAGTGGGTGTGCAAAAAAATTAGCAAAGCTGTGGGTGTATCAGCCACGGTGTAGAACTTAAAGCAGCTTGACACTACAGACCAAACCTGTCTGAATTAATTTGCTTGATTTTGATGGTCAGCGTGAAGTCTTTCTAAACAGAAGTTGGAAGGCATATGTATAGCAGTTTCTGAAAAATAAGCTTAAGTTTTTTGTTCTCCAACTGACATCTTCTAAACAACTATTTGTGTCTGAAAATTTTCATTAATAAAATTGGGGTAAATTTTCAAAACTACTTTCACTGATCCATCTTAGGAGCAAAGGCTTGCAGTAAATAGGATTACATCAGGCTGATGACTGGTCCCTAGTGGAGTTCTCCAGGGCTTCATTGTAGGCCCAGCACTCTTCAACATCCTCATAAACAACTTGAATAGATTGAAAGAATACTAAATGAGTTTGCCAAAAATACTGATTTGGGAAGAGCTTTTGACTGCCTCAAGGGCAGAAAGAGAGAGAGCCCTTGACAAATTAGAGAGATGGGCAATTATCAACAATATGAAGTTTGAAAAGGGCACATTCTGGATTCTGCACCTGGCATGGGGCAACCCTGGTTTTGTCTACAGACGAGGGAATGAGAGGCTGGAAAGCAGCATTATGGAAAGAGACCTGGGGGTCCTGGTTAATGGCAAGATGAACAAGAGTCAGCAGTGCCCTGGCACCCAGGTGGGCCAGCCTGGAGTGTCCTGGAATGCATCAGGGACAGCATCACCAGCCAGGCAAGGGAGGGGATTGTCCTGCTCTGCTCTGAGCTGGGGCAGCTTCACCTTGAACATTGTGTGCAGTTTTGGGCCCCACAATGTAAAAAAGACATTAAGTTATTGGGGGGTATCTGAAGGAGGACAAGGATGGTGAAGAGCCTAGAGGGGAATCCATATGAAGAGTGTCTGAAGTCACTTGGTATGTTCAGTCTGGAGGAAACTGAGGGGAGATTTCACTGCAGTTGCGACTTCCTTGAGAGGGGAAAAGAAGGGGCAGACACTTCTCTTTCATGACCAGTGACAGGACCCAAGGGAATAGCCTGAATTTGTGTCAGGAGAGGTTTAGGTTGGGTATTAGAAGATGGTTCTTCACTTAGAAGATGGTTGGGCACTGGACCAGGCTCTCCAGGGAGGGGGTCACAGCACCAAGCCTGACAGCTCAAGGAGCATTTGGACAATGCTCTCAGACAAATGGTGTAATGCTTGGGGCTGTCCTGTCCTTGGGGCCAGGAGTTTGACTTCCAAGATCCTTGTAGCTCTCTTCCATGCAGTATATTCTATGATTCTATGATCTTCAATTCTGTATATAAAACTATTTCACAAATGGCATTTATACATGCACAGACCTTAGCAATTAAAACTTCTGTACAGGTTAGAAACTTCTGTACAGGTTTGTGGTGAAGCAGTTGCAGTCTGCTCTCTGCCTGGAGCACATTTCAGACTTCTCACCCATATTCTCTGTGACAGAGGCTGCAGTGCACCTTATTTTATCCCAGTCACGTACAGCTTTTGGCTTCCTGGGTATGTGCCAGTGCAGCCCTCAGCTGAGCAAAGCCTGAACTTCTAAGTCTAATCATTAACTTCTGTAAACTTCCAGGTGAGCTCCAGCTTTCTGTATATCCGGGCAGTTTCGTTTATAAGTAGAAACTCTCTTTGCTACAGACATCTCCAGTTCCGTGATCCTCCAAACATCTGGTAATGTTTTATTCCTCATCTTCACAGGAACTGATGTTCAATGGCTAGAAGAGAGCTGACAAGTGGCTGAGATGAATACGACTACTATTCTACAAGAGACTTTGATTAAAAGATCACAGCAGAAGAAGAGGACTTCTCCCTTAAACTACAAAGAAAGACTTTTTGTACTTACAAAGTCTATGCTAACATACTACGAAGGTCGAGCGGAGGTAGGAGACACAGATTTATACTACAAATTGCCCTTGTTCCATTTTGCTTTTGTATGATACTGGCTTTTTTTTCCTACCATATATCATGCTATCAGGAGCTGATCGGGAAAATGGTCATTAGTGGCCATGAAAGTGAGCTGGCATTTCTCTTATTTATAATGCAAGTTGACAGAGGTGTAGATAACTTACCTGAGAGTCAATGTGAATTGGTTCTCAATTGGAGAAGTAGTGCATATCCAGGATGGCAGAAATTATATAAAACAGTGTTTAAAAGTGGTCATCAAAGCTGTTTTTTTTCTCTCTCCAGAGAGCTGAAAGATCAGTGCGATGATGAGTTGGGGAAAAGGTAGAAAAAGTAACAATTGCATTTTCTTGTAGCTGTGTGTATTGTGAAAGCCATTGCATTCACACCTGGCAATTAACTGCATTTGAACAGGAGAAAGAGCATTTGATAGGAGCAGTGCATTGCAGACCAAGTTCAGCAGAGACGAGATCCATTAGAGTGGATCATACAACCTGGTGATTGAAATGAAGCTGGAAGCAGTTTATCTTTGACCATACAAACAACTCATCCTGGTTGCCACTTTCTGTATAAATTCAGTTACTCGGGAAGTCATTAGTGTAAACTATGCAAATCCTCAGACCAGCATTTTTTCAAATCAGCTCCAGACTCAGTTTCATCAAGGTCACCTGCCCGCAGAGTGCCCTGTCACATCCTTAGTGCTGGGGGTGAGATTTTCCACTTGTGTGAGGCTACTTTCCATGTTTGTCACATGCTGAAGAGGATTAAAATGACTGCAGTAGCTTGTGAAACATGTTGTATGCCTTGGGAAGCCATTTAACACATAAAGCTTAATGGAGGGAACTCTGCAACCTCTTGTGTTGGCTGTCTTACCTCTGATAAAATAAGAGGGCACAGGAGAGCTAAGGCTTGCTAAGCATATTTCTCTACAAGACCTTATGGTTGCACCAGAAATGAGCATGTTACACTTAGCATGTTACAAGATGCTCACAGCAGTTTTCTCTCTGAAAGTAGCTTGGACACAGGGATTAAGAACAAGATCACAGACTGAGGTTGGAGGGAGCCTCTGGAGGCCATGTGACCCAAGCCCCCTGCTCAAGCAAGGCCACACAGAGCTGGCTGCCCAGAACCCGCTGGCTGTTGAATATCTCTATCCAGGTGGCTGTTGAGCATCTCCTTTGATGGAGTCTTCACAGCTTTTCTTGGCAGCCTATGTTAGGGCACAGTCACCCTCACAGTAAAAAAGACCAACATTGTTTCCTGATGTTCAGAGGGAGCCTGTCTTTCAGTTTGTGCCCGCTGCCTCTGGCCCTGCTGCTGGACCCTGCTGGCACAGTCCTCTTTGCACACTACTTTCAGGCATTTTATGTCCCCATTTTATGATGGCAGAGTGTGTCAGTCACTCCTATTTTGGTGACTCTGGCCTCCTCCCAGAGAGTAAAGAAGTGGGAGCTAAGAAGCCCTCTGAAATATGTCTTGCATGCTTATCCCATGTCAGCTTACTTTCAGATCAAATAGAAATGTGGCAAACAGGTTTGGCAGGTCTAGTTGTCACTTTTTAAGAAGTTGCCACTTCCAGCTTCCCCTCTTCCAGTCTTCCCCTTCCAGCTTTCCCTTTGCCCTCCAGGTTAATATCCTCTGGCTAAAATGCTTTTCCAGGAGACTGACTTGTTGATCTCTCTGAGAGGGGGTTTAACTCTCAGTTTTATTTGCAGTGAGATTAAACAGGGCAGCCCATAGTGCCCTCAGTGGAGGATGCAGTAACTTCTTTAAATATTTCCACCTAAGATACTGCCAGTTGGGCTGAAAACACACACTATGCCTATGCTATGTCCTCAGTTTGCTGCTGAAAAAGGCAGGTCCATTTCATCCCTGTCCTAGCCTTCCCAGACTCCCCCATTCAGTTGAATTCACACTGGCCCTTCTTAGAATCCATACTGCTCTGAAAAAAAATTGTTAATCATGGAATCACAGAATGGCCTGGGTCAGGAGGGACCTTGATGTTCATCTAGTTCGAACCCCTCTGACCCAGGGCAGAGACACTTTCCACTAGACCAGATTTCTCAGAGCTCCATCCAACCTGGCCTAGAGCACATCTAGGGATGGGGCATCCACCACGTCTCTGGGAAACCTGTTCCAGTGCTTCACCACCCTTACGGTAAAGAATTGCTTCCTAAAATCTAATCTAAGCCTACTCTTAGTTGGAGCCTCTTGTCCTGTCATTACATGCCCTTGGAAACAGTTTCTCTCTTTCTTGTAGGCTCCCTTCAGGTACTGGAAGGCTGCAATTAGGTCAGCAGAAAGATATTTGATCTGGTTTTATTTTTGCTGGATTGGTGCTCTGCTGGGTTGGCAGGATCTAACAAGGCTGTGTCAGGTGTTGGAGGAGAACAGGATGCTCCCACTGTTGACATCAGCAGGCTGTTAGACTGGCTCAGCCACACTGCGTTACTTTCCAGCCTCAAACCATTTTAATTTTCACTGTTCCTCCCATGTTAGATTATTTTAAACATTAATCAGCATTTTATTTTATTAACACTGTTGTCTGAAAATAGCGAGCTCTGATCTTAAAGGAGCATACCGAGTATTTTTGTCTCTTTTTAAAAAAAAAATCACAACTGGAAGACTAAGATCATCTCTCTGGCACAGTTATTCCTTTATGTCTCTGGATAACTTAAATGGCAAAGATGTTTGTGGGTTTAATTATTTGTTTGGTTATTGTTTGGGGTTTTTAGAGCCAATTTTAATGGCTATGGATATGTATTTACAGTAAAACAACTGCATATTCTGAGATAATTTATATGAAAAGAAAAAAGTTATTAGCCATCAAGACAATTCTGCCCCCTCTGAATAACTGGGGACTTATTGCTGAAATAAATGTGACTACTGTGTATGCTGGTTGAATATAAAGACAAGACAGATGAAAGGATAGGTACAGACTGATTTAATTTTGGGCTTGGCAGTATTCAAAGTCCAGATTGGTAAAATAAGTGTGGAAATCCCAAGCCAAGAGCATCTCACACCGTCATTTAATCCTCTAACTGCGGTGGTAGCAGTCTGCCAAGGGTGGTTGAGTTCTGCTCCTCTAGGCAAGTGTGCAATTCCCAGTTTGATTGTTGGCCCATTTTGAAGCATTTTCTTGTTTTCTTCCGTTTTAACTTTTATGGAAGTTCAGTAGAGAGAGTTCAAGAAAAACCCAGGGTTTGTGGGCACGTGAATAATCATACCACTTCTTTTTAAAAACAAGACTAAATTTCATTAACCAGATTAGCCAATATTCAAAGTGTGGGCAAGGTGGGATTATTAATAAAATGACATAATTAGACATTTTGTATGTCTGGTGACAGAAGTGGAACATTTATGACAACAAAAATCTGTCAACCGTAGCAAGTAATGTTCATGTAAATGCTGCTGAGAGATTCAATTGTTCTGTGCAGGCAGAAGTGGAACATCACTTGCTCATTGACCAGAAACTGAACATTATAGATGCCACTCTTCTCTGTTTTTTCCTGTTGTATCTACTGAAAAAGTCCCATATACTTTACTTGGAGTAATAAGTTATTATCTCCTAAAAATGACTACTAGCAACAGGATAAAATAATATTTTAACTTGCTCATAACTGGTTTAAATCTTTCTATACATGTTTTCAAGCAGATCAGGCCTTCTGTCATAGCACAATGACAGGGCATGCCTGCAGTGAAACTGGAACTGCACTGCTGCCAAGAGAAGAAATACAGTTTTTTCACCTTAATAATCTTTTTATTACCTTAATAAAGATACTGCTCTGCTATAAGTCATGGAGCAGGTGCATGAGGTATTGATGGAGCATAGCTACAGAATCAGAGAAGAGGCTGCATTTCAAGACTGATTTCAAAACACAGAAGCCCATGGAAGGAGAATCCTGGTTTGGGTCACCTGTACAAAGCTCTACAATTGTAATTGGTATAATGGGAAACTTAGTTTGCATAGGAAGCCAAGAGGACCTTGGTTTTACTGCTTAACTTCTGAGCATTATGGTGTTGGATGAAAAATGTGGAAGAAGTATCACCTTTAGGTTTGTTAAAAAGAAGAATGTTAAGAAGTTGGAAAATTAAAATACATTAGGAACCGAATTGCCTTAAACACCATGGAGGTAGATTTTTAATGTGAGAAATAAGAATATTTTGTTTAAGCTGGGATGTGTTCTGTTTTTGTCTCTTTTTTATTGGTCATAAATTCTGAGAATTAGTAAGTGTAGCTGTTGGGGAAAGGGCATCAATGCACTATTGTGCGATATTGGACTAACAATGATTATATAAAAATATATAAATATATAAAAATATATTAATAAATGTTATATATGCTATATTATATATTAATTGAGAGGCTGAGCTAATGTTGTTTCTTGAAGCCCTTAATGGTTTTTACCAGCTGTCATTGTTGGAAAGAGTATTTCCTGTGTTTTCCCCTAATGTTGCAAAAGTGGCTATTGAAATCTGAATGTAGTGTGGTCCATTTACAATGAAGACAAAAATTCACTGCAGTGAAATATAACTGCATTGGTCTCCAAGCACAGAGTACTGGTCATGAATGTATAAAAGTAAAAAGAAGAAGTAAAATATCTTCCAATTTTGAGTATGGAGATGTAATATAAAGTACATTTTGCTGGTTATGCTACAGTCAGAAAGACTTGAGATATGTAGTGTTCTCAAACATGTATTGTAGACTTACGAAGGCAATTTTAAACACATTTACATAGATGGTAGTAACTAGTTTGAAAGTGGGAGGTGGTAGGCATTTTTTCTCCTTGTTCTTGAGGACTGCTGCACTGTTCTTACTGTGTCAGCTGGAGATGGATTGTAGTGTGACTTTGCTATGCAACCAGATTGTCCAGCAAGGTGTTTGTAGTGTTTGAGTAAGGAAACATGAGCATGAAATATTTTATTAGGAAATCTCTTTTCAATTTTGTGTGGTTTGAAAACTCAGTATAATACTTCAGTTGTGCTTCTGGTCATTTTCCTGAGCTCTTTTCTTCCAAGAAATCCAAACATATAAGTCAGTATCAAATCAATAAGCAAATTTAAGCAATTTTGAAATTAGCTGACTTGTTTGAAAATCAAACATTTCATGCAGTGATTTAAAAGCAATCTCATTTGGAATGGCTTTCTGTATTTTTGACCAGCAATAATTTAGCTGAAGTTCTGTGGCTTTTTCCAAATTGCTAATTTCATCTTGAATGGAGTGTAGGTTTGAATGCCAAGGAGGCATTTGTGGAAATAACACCACATATGCATGGCCCTAGGTACATTTAGCCATTTTCTGTCAAAAGTGAGCTTATATCTTGAATATTCAACTTAAAATTCCCTGGAGATTTTTTTCCAAAGGATTGATGCATTTGCACTTTCATCTGTGTCTGTTTGGAAACTCAAACCTTAAATGTTTGTCTAGGAGTCCACCTTATCACTGAAATTTTAAACACTTCAGCTGGACAGTGGAAAGGAGGGCTCATTTTACCAGTATGATGGTTGGTGTCCCACAGTTCAAGTGCCCCATACACTCCTTTGCAGTGTGGCTGCAAAGAACAGCATCATTTATTCCTCTTGAGTTAGCCAGCAGGACAGACCACACAAAAATAGCATCCAAGCTACTGCGTCCATCAGAGTTGTCCACCATGTGCTCGTGGTTTATTGTCTTTCTCCTTGTGTGGCAATGAATTTGATTGCTGTGAATCCTTTCTCTGGTATCTCTGAACTGGGCAGTCGGATGGCCCTAACTGGAGCAGGTTGTTGCTGCATTACAGAACAGCCATGATAGCAAATGAGATGTACTTTACACAGGTTTTAGTTAGCTAATACTGGCAGGGCATCTTGCTTGAACTTGAAAGTGCCACCAGGCTATAGGTTTTTGCTCTAGATGGCATTTTAGGCAAGGGAAATTCTTCATGATGAAGGAAAGGAAGTAAGCTCAGGTGCTAAAGTACTTATTTCTCACTAGTGAATAGTTAAAAAGAGCTGGTCTGTGCAAGTGAGATATTCTGCTAGTCTGTTGGTATGAAAACTTTCACATTGATGTTTCTCATGAGTGTGGTCCTTCCAAAAGGCGACACAAATCTGCTCATAATTTTACGAATCCTTTTCAATGTGTAGACTGTTAGTATCCTCGTATCTAATGAACCTGTGCAGTGTTTCACCATAACATAACAACCGACATAACAACCTTTCACCATAATATTTCTCTCTCTCTCTTTGTTGTTCAACTTGCTTATCAGTGATACTCTTTAGTTTGAAAGTGTGCTGTGTGTGTGGTTTGGTTGCTGTCCTCCCACACAGGGCACAACATGCTTGAATTAACCTTTCCATCCTACAGCAGCTTGCAATGACCATGAACATGAAGCTAACTATGAGCTTATGAACGTTACATTTCTTCATGCTTTAGCATCTTTATTGTTTGCTGTATGGATGGCAGTTCACAGCAATATATAGTTTGCATTGGATTTTGCATTTTCAAAAGGCATAGGCTGAATCCTGGTTCCTGTGGTTACCCTGCATGTGTTTGGGTGGGCAGGAGTCTGCAGTGTGGGAAAGGAGGATGAGAAGGGGGAGAGTTTGGGCTGCAATGCCCATTAGCTCTGGAAATGCTGCACAGAGTATATTGGAGTAGGCACATCACTTAAATGTTTATTAGTGTGCAGAAACCATTTGCTTCTACAAAGAAGGCAAATGGTAGTTCCCCGAGGGAAAATGTTTAACAGTCTTATTTAGAAGGATTCCTCTGTGGAGTCAAGCAGAAGGCAGTTTCTGAGCTGCTGAACTTGGGAGGTGCAGAATGCTCGTCTTCAGTGGCAGTAGTGGTATTTGCCATTAGGAGCAGACTTGTGTGAAAACTTTCTTGTGTTGACAGAACTGTTACAACTGATAAAAACCAACCAGGGTATAAATAAAAAAACAGAATAAAAACCTGAACATTTTGGGGGGTTGCTCATTTTGAAAGTCTCTTCCGAAGGAGGAAAGGTCCTTCTATAAGGGTTGTGTTTGGTTCTTGTAATTTGAATATAGAGGAGACAGAAGCTACTGAAATTGCAGTGCTGATATTTTAAGGAAGGAAAAATAAAAGCTCTGGGGCCCACTCTAAAGCTGTAGGTTTCAGGGTAAAATTGTGTAGCTTCATTGCAACACTAGTATTGTGCAAATACTTCATTTGGAGCATAACAACATTGTAGAGTTCCAAGAAGCTATGCTTCTTACTTTTCTTTTTTTAACAGAAGAATAATTCATTCTACTGTTGTTTATTCCTATGGTGTTTATCCTTTTTAAAAAAAAAAAAAAAATTACCCTGATTCAATGGGATTTCCATAGTCATTGCATGAGTGATTTATTATTTTACATAAATGAAAGCACAATCTATTACAGTGCTTCTGATCACTTCACTGATTACTCTTCTTTTTTAATGTAAGATGAATAGCTACTGAAATGAGTAGGTTTACAGAGCGTTTTTTTCATTCCAAGTGACAGGTCATAACTTTCTTTAAATACTTGAGAGTGAAAACTGAGTTGGAGACATAACGCAAAGCTATTCATGTGAATGGGAGCAGCTTAACAGATGCGTGGGAGTGCTCACTTGTAAAGGGCAATTTATAAAGAAACCTAAAATGTAAAAAAAAGTTGATTATGTTATAGAAATGATTCCCTGTTTTCTGTAACATCTACTGATAGAAAAAGTCAGCTATAAAATGAGAATCTGCAGTAATTATCTTTCTACAAGAATCTTGATTTTATGAAGTAGAACATGTGAGATGTAGATTAAGTTGAGAAGCTTACAATTTAGTTGTTAAGATATAGAAAAGGCAGGGATGAGAATATTTACTTTATAACTAGACAGGAGTGGATGAGTCTTAAAGGCCTTAAGGAGGGACTGGAAAATAGATGAGAGAAGGTTAGAGAAGGCCTAGATTTTTTAAAAAGAGCGCAGAAGAGAAGTTGAGAAACTTTAATCTATGAAGGTAATTCAGGGAAAATGCAAGAAAAACAGGCTTTTTGGAGGTACCTGAAAGATGCAGAAATTGCACATCAGCCAACAAAGAAACAAAACAAAATAATCTCTGACTTATCTATGCTCTTCCTGCTATGGGGTAACAAGCCTTGTGGATAGCAGAGACTGCAGATATCCTGTGTTTTCATCCCAGCAAGGGTTTTTTGACACTGCTGAATGAGATATTTTCATATGTCAGCATTAGAAATTACCTATATAAAAATTTTCTTGTAAATCTAATTGCAGAGAACATGGGAAGCTGATACTGTGTTGAATAGGCATGAGTGGCTTGTTTTCAGATTGACAGCCTGTCTTGAATGGAATGTCCTATTCTGCATTTTAGTATTTTCACTACTGATACTTTTGGAATAGAAGCTTGTTGAGTTCTCAGGTGAAAACTTGAAGGAGCTGCAAGTATTTTGAAAAATAAGTCTAGAAAACCATGTGGTATATTTGGATTAGGTATGTGGTGGGTTTATTGTTTGCCTCTTTTTTTTTTTTTTAATTTTGTGGAATGCAGTTCAATGTGGACAAGTAGAAAAGACAGGAATGCTGAAATGTTCAGATACAGAACAGCAATAAGTATCCAAGTGTCAGGCTGTCCCCAGCAAGATAATCCTCTGTTACAGGATAGTGAATCATAAACTGGATATGCATCAATGATACCTTGTTGCTGTGCAAACGGCAAATGTTACATTAGGATGAAAAAACATGACTCCAAATCCTTAAAACTGAATAACAGGGCGTCGGCTGCCGTGCTGCATCTGGTTTGGGGCAGTAAACTTCAGCGGAGTTGTGGATCTGCCAGCGAGGTTCAGGGCAGGAGCAGCAGGAAGGATGAGCTTCCCAAAAGCCAGTGATGAAGGGCTCGTGAGTGGAAAAACAATTGTTTAAAGCAGAGAGATGTACTGGAATCTCAAAAGACAAAAGACCCCTCTCAGCTCTGTAGTTGTGGAGGCCATCATGCGAACCTTGAGAAAGCAGCTAAAGCAGCTGGTGCCTTGGCTGCGTGACCTCTTGGGTCTTGTTTTGGGCTCTGCTTGCTTGCCTGTGATGCCTGTGGGCTTGGGCTCTCCTCTCTGCATGGAGGCTGAGTTAGGGCTGAATGCAAAATGCCACTCACCCAGCAGCCAGAGGGTGGTCCTGAGCAGGGAAAAAACAGCAGAAATGCTACAGCAGGGCTGGGCAGACTGAGAGCTCTGCTTGTGTGAACTTCACAAAAGACCAAGAAGAGAAGAGTTGTCTGAAAGAACCTGAAGAGTTATTTTGGCAGTTATTTTGACAGCTGAAGGGTTGTAGGTTATTTAAGGACTGACATGGACGGAGACCTGGCTGATTTATTATGTGTCCTTTACTTTTATGAGATTGCAGCAATGTATGGTGACTGCAGTGTGCACATTTGACTGGCTGCCTCCCCATGCAGGAGAAGAGTAAGTCACAGATAATGCAGTGTAGTCATAGTTAGGTAGTTGTATCAGTGCTATGGCAGAGAAATTATTTTGTGATTTTCAGTCTCTTCTGTGCCGGTCATTGACAGCTGCAGAGCAGCCAGACCATGGTAGTGGATTCTCAGTTTCTTAATTTGCATGACATGGTTTAAAACTTTCTTCTTCTCAATTATGTTTGAATTTTTTTCCCCTTTAAATTCTTCTTAGCAGTCAGATGTTAAATCAGGTCAGACTAGATTAGAATAGTAATCACCTTTTGCTTTTCATATCAAAATTCTATCCATTTTCAAAAGGCAAATAAAAATACTTGATACTTGCTTTTCTTAATAATTAAAAAAATAATTGAGGGAGAAGGACATTCTTAAATATATTTGACACACTGGATAATATAGGAATGGAAACTCTGGCCACCTAACACTAGCTTCAGTAATTATACTTGTGGAATCAGTAATTGCTTACCTCAACAGGGAACTGCAGAAGTATCCAGTCAATGCTTCTTATTAATAAATGGCAATACTATTAAAAGAAACAAAACCCAAAAACCTGCAAGCCCAACCTCCTGCCCTGCAAAGAACCAGGAAATGAAACCCATATATTGGACTCTGGAGCATATTCTATCAGAGCAGCTATCTATAGGCAGTGTAGGCTTAGCCAGGCTTTTTGTGGTTTTGCAGTTGAAGAGCCACTCCATAAAAGGAGATAAAAGTAGTGCTGTGATGTGCTACACTGGTGAGAATGCAAGTGTCACAACTCCGTGTGTCACATGCTGATGATCTTAGGATTTCCTACATGGGGGTAAGCATGGAAGAAAGAAATCATATGAACAAGAAGGAAAGAGAGAAAGAGAGAGCATGGGGGTGACAAAAATCTAGATATTTCTTGTCAGCAGGGCTGACTTGTGCATATTTTCATTGAAGCTTTTCCTTTTCCCCCCAAATCTAATGTCCTTTATATTGTTCAACACCCCTACATACACACATACTTCTGTGTGAGGGTAAGAAGTGCAGTATGTTCATCAGCAAAGAGGAAATACACTGAAGAAATATTTTCATCTGATAGTGAGGATATGGGCTTCTGAAGCTGTAAAGCTTCTGTATTTAGCAGAGGAATAATTCCAAAGGTATAGAGAATCAGCTGTTTGATTGTATACTCATCTAAAGCTCGGGTATTTCTTGTCTTACTCTATTCTAAGATGGTTTTTAAGGAATTGTGTAATCCTATGTTTGTTCCGTATTTGACAACATAAGTCTAGTGTTATGACTTCTTCATATGACTGTTTAATATACTGAAATAAAGAGGGTCTTTATAAAATATTCTTTTTGGGTCGTATGGAAACAAGACTTGGGCATACCCATTATGAGCAAAGAGCAGGACTTCTAAAACTGTAAATCAATATTTTGAAACGTAGGTAAATATGAAATATGTATGGCATTTTGAGAAGCTTTATATGATAGTTTCTGTATAGTCACTTCCCTTTTGTTATTTTCAGCAAGAGGCTGCATTAAAAAATGCAACCCACACCAAAACCCCAACCTTTAGAGTGACTTTGAAGTACATATTTTGCCTATTTGTTTTCCTTATTGGCATTTAGTATTTTTATACCTTTATTAATGTTCTAGCCCATATTTGCTTCTACAGGCCTCCCTCTAGAGGCATAGATGTATCTCTAGTAAAGGAGTGGACCAGGTTTAATAGGTTCAATTTCACTGACCTGTGTTTTTTTCCAAATCCTCTGTGAATACTTGTATTCCATTCAGAGAGCATGCTGGTAATGTTCTGGTAAAATACTGCTACCTATGCAATAAATCTAACGTTTTCCTACTCTTAGCCATCTTCCACCCCTCCCCCCCCCCCAAAAAAAAAGAATCCTTAAAAATGTTCCTCTGCTTCCTGCACTTTGCCATTGCATGATTAGCCATATTACTAATTTTGTCTCTTTGTAGCAGAGGTCACTTTTTGGAAAGAGTGGGTATGGTTGAATTTCTCAGGGCTGACTCATGCTTGCACCTCTACTTCCCAAGTGCTTCAGGACGAGAGCTCTGCCTTGATTCTGCACTTCATGTCTGCTGTAAGGCTGGAGCAGAGCCCACAGAACCCATTTACCTGTAGAATAAATGCAACACAGTTATGGTATGCAAGATATTCTGTTATTATAAAGGGAATTAATTTAAGTAGGGAGGAGAGAAGAATTGCAGTGGCTGTACACTTGGCATTAATAACTGTTACTTCTGATGTGATCTGAAAATGCCTTGAGCAGTAGGTTTGTTTTTAATTTCACGTATGCAAGGCTTGTTTTTTTTTAATCTATAAAATATGCAAAACCAGAAGAATCTTCCCTGACATTAGGTTTAATAAGGTGGATTGACTTGTAAGGGGGTCAGCTATGTGTTAGCATCTTGTGATGAAGCAAACTGAGCCACTCTAAATCATGAAAACATACAAAGGTATGACCTAGGAAATACAATTACTAGGATGATGTGCTGTACATCAGGGGATTTCCTTTATGTTTTTCCCCCCAAATGTTAGATGGTTATCTAGTTGGATTCCTGTTCTTTGTCCTGCTGTCAGTGTCCTCTGAACTGAGCACTCACTGAATGCCAGAATTCGCATGAAAATCTCTGAGCACAGGAGGAGGGTGATTCAGATAAAATAATAGTTTGTTGCCCTAAGGGATTTCTGTCTTTCTGGATACAAAAGTATTTTCTGTCTGTCCTACAACCTCAGTTAACCAGCAGGTGGGATCCAAGCATTATGAGTACCCCTCTGGACACAGAAGTCTGGGTGAGATAAGTTACAGGAGTGGCGTTTCTACTTCTTTGCATGCTGCTGTGCAAGGAAGACATCTGGAGAGGTGTCTTCAGCACAGTTATGTGGAGTGTTGAATTCTGGGGTTCTTGAAAAGGTTGATCTCGCTTGGACCCTCCTGTTCTGCCTTGGCTAATCTGGCAGCCCTGAACTTCCAGGGCAGCCACACAGTGACAAGGAGAGGGAGAGACATTACTGCCTGCTCTGCCAAGTGGTGTAGATTTCAGTAACAACTTTTGGCCTTTGCATGACTGTTTTACTTTAGGGTGTCTATGTTCAAGTAAGGGAGTACCATAGAATATCCTGCGTTTGGAAGTGACCACCATACTATAAACAGAAAACTTAAAATGACTTTTTGGTAAAAAAAACCACCAGGGTTGCATAGCTGGTACAAAATTATTTTTCAGTGTTACTTGATAAATCTTTGTAGTATAGCTCATGATAATGTCTATGATTTTATTTTTTTTCTTTATGGTTAGTTAAAGTGCCTAATTCCGCCATACATCCCCTTAAAAAACCCACCTCTCTTGTGTGTGTTGGTTTTTCGGGTAACAAGTAAGAGTTGCATCTTTATCTGAACTTATCCTTTGTCATTCTTCCTGGTGCTGACCATGATGTACATGAATTTTTCATGCATGTTTTCTCTGCACTAATCTATGTAAAACTCAGAGTGTTAAATGTATTTTAAGTGCTGATGAAACATCATGGGTAATTAACTGTAGAGTTTCTAGGGTGATGGAATCATAACTGCTGTATTTGAAGGTGTTCTTTGTTTCTGTTTACAAGACTGTGTTTTAAGTTGCTTGTGATTGTACCAGACTTCTGCTATTTGGGCTAAAATTTCCATCCCCAAGAGAGGACCTGAGTAAGGATTGGCATGGATGTTCTGGATGCACTTGGCAAATCAAGTTTTTTGGTGTGTATTAATTCAGTACTGGCCATGAGCTGCTACTGCTTTTGTTTTGTTCCAGACTCCAGTAGAAACTTCCTTTCCTGCTAGAGATTTGTTTCTCCCAAAAGTCAGAGGTGGCCCTATGCAGTCTTTCTGTGGATTTCAGTAGACCAAAGCCCAGTACACCTGGCTGTCATTATCAGCTGTTCTTCCTTGGGGCTGACTCTCCAGAGTGTTGAACTACACTGACAAACCATGCACTGTGCAGCACCTGCTGAGCACCCGTGCCTTCTTTGAAATTCTCATAATAATCAGTGTAGGTGACTAAATCTTCTTGGATTTAGTCTGTGCTTTTGATTTTGTTTCTCTGGGTTTCTGCTAGCCTTGTTCAAAGGAGTTCCTTCAAACAGACCCCACTTTTGTCTAGGGTTACATCCATTTATTCTGCTTTCTGTCTCATCACGGACTTGTGCTGCCTGTGTAGCATCCAAATTTCCCTGGAACCTTAGTGGAACACAGCAGAAGCCTCCAAATGGTGGGAGCACTTCAGCCACAGAACAAGGGAGCAGATGAGATGATACCAGTTTTAATCATTTAAACTCAGCAAGAGGAAGCACCTCTTTTTTCTTAAGTTATTTTTGTAAAGAAGAGTATATTAAACCTATGATTGTATCTGGTTGGAAACTTTCTATGTAAAGAATTGGTACTTTTCACTAAGCAAATTTACTGTGCTCACTGCGTTTTCACAAGTGCAAATCTTTATACCCTCTGTTTTCAAACAACTTCCCCAGTTAAAGTCGCATAAAGTGAAATCATTATTATAAGTGGGAAAGAAATCAAGACGTCTCTGCTGAAAAAATAAAGAGAGAGTTAGATAAATTGGTTATCTTTTTACAATTTTTTTTTCTTTTCTCTTACAGAAAAAGTACAGAAAAGGATCTGTGGATATTTCAAGGATTAAATGTGTCGAAGTTGTAAAAAGTGATGGTATTATTCCATGTCAAAATAAATATCCTTTTCAGGTATGTTTTTAAATTACAAAATACATAAATTAGTGCTCTTTTCAACAACACCAAGTCATTTGGACATAACTGCCCTTAAAATTTCTGTACATTCCAACAATGTGCCCATTCTCTGTTTCTTTTGGGCTGGTAGGAAGTAGTTCAGGATCAGTGGTTAAAACACATCCCAGCAGCAAGCTCTGCTGCCCATGCAATTCCTTCCTTTGGGAGATGGGCCACATACACTTGGTCTTTTCCTTTTCCTAACCCTCTCAGCTTGAATTTTGACTGGAAACTGCCCTGCCCTAATCTTCTGCTGGAACAAGTTAGCTGACAGCCCAATTTCACTGTCTTCATTCTTTCACATTAAATTAAATCTAATTACAATGAAATTATATAGGGATAAGAAAATCAATATAAAACGTGTTGGTTTTTTTCCCCCCTTTTTCATTGTGAATTGAATGGAAATGAACACAGAAAATAAAGTGCTTAGAGGGAAAAAGAAAAATGTGTGGGTTGGATGCTATGCCTCCTTACTACAGAGGGAATGGTTGGAGTGAGGAGGAATTCCACTGCTGGAGAGGGGCAGCAGTGATTCTGATCCATTTTTCCCAGAGCAATACTTGCTTTCTGACAATACAAGCAGTGGAGAAATAAAAAGTCACTTCAGAGCAATACTGAATTAGCTGGGAGAATGTCTGATTACAGTGTAAGTTTTGTTCATTAAATTGAATTGTTTTTAGAAAAAAAACACAGTGAAGAATGAGCAAAGCCAATTGTGAAGCAAACATTTTAAGGAATGCTGACAAGATAATATACCATTATAAAATTCTTCCTAATTATCCTGTAAACCTCATGTCTGAATAATAAACCTTAATAACCTTTCCCAGTTTCTGCATTTTGTGCCTGAATACACTAATTTTGCAAAATGTAACAGTCATTTGTATTTTTCCATTTCCTCTGTTTCTTTAGGAAGAAATGAATTAACATTATGAGTTGAATGTATTTTGATTATTTCTTGTCTCCCCTCCAGGTTGTATATGATGCTAATACACTTTATATTTTTGCACCGAGTGCACAAAGCCGGGATCAATGGGTGAGGAACCTGAAAGAAGGTAATGGGAATTGCTTGTACTGAAACTCTAACATAGGCAGGTACCTTTGGTTGAGCTATCTGCATGGATTGGAGTTAACTTGGTGCTGTGCTTTGGATTTGTGACCAAAACTGTTACAAACATACCAGTGTTGTAGTTGCTGCTGAGCAGTGCTTGCACTGCATGGAGGATTTTCCATTTTCCTGCTCTGCCCTCACAGTGAGTAGATTGGGGGTGGACAAGAGGCTGGAAGGTGACACAGCCAGCACAGCAGGCCTGGACTGACCAAAGGGATATTCCAGGCCATATAAAGTTGTGCTCAATAATAAAAACTGGGCTAGAGGAAGACAGGGAATAGGGTTTTTTACTTCCATATTGGCCGCTGCACAGGGGTTGGCTGGGCATTGGTCTGCTTATGGGACATGGTGAGTGATTTATTTTACACTACTTCTGGGTTCTTCTTTTCTCTCTTTTGGTTATTAAACTGTCTTTATCTCAAGATAAAAGTTTTTATTTCTTGTTCTTTCTATTCCTTCCCCCCTCCCACTGTGGTTGTGGGAGTGGGTGAGTGCCTGTATGGGTGCTTAGCTGCTCGCTAGCATCAACCCACAGCAAATTACAAAAATAAAATGGTAGAGTTTCTGCTGCTTATATCCACCAATTTTAATTTTTTATTGGGCCAGCTCATTGCTTGTATGCACAGGTACTTGCATACACAGGGTGTGGTAGCAGGTACTGAGAACTTCAGATACTCAGACTGATCTAGTTTGATTTTATGAAGTGCAGCTGTAATCAGAATTTGACTCTGTTTTCACACAATGAGTTAAAAAATTTATCCAAGCTAGCTGATGGCATCACTGAAAAGTCTTGTTTGGATGTAGCTAGACAACACTGTGGGCCTTAAGCTGATGTGAAATGATAAGAAGTATCTCTGCTGAGATGTGATCAGATAGTTGCTTTCACAGTGAGTAAAGGGGTTTTTTTATTAGCTTCTTAATGCCCTCTCTCACCATCAGATGGTTACATTAATTGCAGGTGGTCTGTAAAGTAACAAGAAATTATTTCTGGGCTGGGGATTCAGAGTGGCCTCTGAAACTCAGCAAGCCCATAGTCTGGGGTAAGGAACCTCCCAGGCCAAAATGATAAATTATGCCACAGAATAGAGATAAGTATCAGCCATCTTTCCCTCCAGAACACTGTAGATGAATTTGAATCACTTGCAGCAGTGACAAAGGAGGAGGCAGAGCTCCCACTGCCTATACAGCTGCCTGACTGATGGCAGTGGTGCAGGGTCTCCTTTCATTGATGCACCAAACCCCTGCTAGGGTTGTTGGTGTAGGGGGGGAGTATGGTACCCCCTCCTGGAATAAAGTTATTACCCTAAATATATCCTCTATGACTGTTGTATCACCTCCATGCAAACTTGCAAGAAGAGAAGCTGTGCTCAAGTAAGGGCAGGTAAAGATTATGCCTCATGTCAAAGATACTGTAATATGCAGTAAAAATTACCCTTTTGCAGACTTTTTTTTTTTTCATTTTTCAATATATGCGCTTTTTTCTTCTTGTAGAAATAAAGAACAACAGCAATATAATGGTTAAATATCATCCTAAATTCTGGACAGAGGGAATTTATCAATGCTGCAGACAGACAGAAAAATTAGCACCTGGCTGTGAAAAATATAGTCTTTTTGAAAACAGTAAGTGCATATGTTTTCTTATGATGTTCTTCTGGCATATTTTTTCTGGATTTTTATATGATTTTGTCATCACACCAGGTTGCCCTGGGTATTAGGCAAATTTATAGAGCAGAGTCAATCATTGATACTGTGCCTAAAGTAAGTCAAAGTTAATTCCCAAGTATTCAGTAAAAAAAAATAGAAAAGCTAGCAAAAAAAAAGATGTTTAGAGAAATCTGAAAGGAATTATTGAAGTTGCCGAATTTAATTTGTTTTTTTCCTCCCATTTGAAACTTATTTGACCAAGTGTTCACCTCAGACTGAAGATAAAACCTTATGGTGAAAAAGATTCAGCTACAAATATTGCCAGCTCTTCAGTTATTTATTAAAACCTCTGCATATCCTTGCAAAAGAATAATAACTGCATTGCAATCAGTGTTACTACACCAAGGTAAAAATTATACAAGAAGGGGTTTAATGTATTTACAGGCACTGGACTGAATTTCCTCAGAGGTTTGTAAATGTTCCTATGCTGAACCTGGATGAGCTGTGACTTCTGTAGGCACTGCATCTTCCAGCATCCAGATTGCAGGTTCTGCTGATCTGACAGTGGATGCAATACATACAATACTGCAGTATTGTCCAACAAAGGACCTAGTAATTGTTCAGTCCTCAATTTAAGGAAAATGCTATAGTAGGGAAAGAAATTGAGCCATTGCTTATGTCCCAGTTAAATCTGTGGCACCCAACTATTTCTTATGTCTGCACAGGCAGTCAGGAGGCCCTGGTGATTGAGTTGCATTAGAGGACTTGCAGAATAAACAGTGGCTCACGGCTGATCTGATTCAGCAAAATTAAAAGCACGACCTTTTAAATGTGTAAAAAAAGCAGTGCAGGAAAAAATAGTTTTGGATCTGAGAGATGTAATAAGAAAATAGATACAACTGTTAAGCATTATTTAGCAAAGCAAGGGTCAGGGCCTTATGTTTTTTAAAAGGGCAGATGTTAATAGATGTTAATACTAACAGGTTTTTAGATCATGGTGAGAAGAACGCTGCTTCATTTTCTTACACCTTTTTTATCCTATCCCTTTTTTATTTCTCATAAATTTCTGCATCTGTGGGCTGGTTCAGAGCTCTCTGTGGGATGCTCTAGTGTGGCATAGATGTTGTCAAATCTGTGGTATCTATAGGCACCTATAGCTTAATTGGAGTTCTCCTTGCTTTCTGAATTTCTAAGCCATACTGAAGGCTTGTTAAGATATGCAAGCCTTATGTGCAATTTAAACCCTTTATTTAGTTTTAAAATTTATAGCTAAGTGAATAGGTATAAATCCTCTCCTGTGCTTTGTTTTTAGATGTAATGAGATTGTCCACTTCAATGCCAGAAAAAAGTGTGGTAGGTAGAATCTTTAAAATATTGACTAATTACTGCTTTTTGAAAAACTGCTTGAATTTCTCAAAATGCTTTCTGTATCCTGGAGCAAAGGTCTATTTCTGTATGCATCAGTGGGCATCATGCTCTGTCTCATGGTGAAAAAAAAATCCCACTGAAAATTAGCTGCATCTATTAGCTGTGTCTGTACTGCTGGTGGAAGATGTGGGCAAGAAGCAAATGCCAGCCAGTTTTACTCTTTACTGGCAGCTGCAGGGCTGTAGTACAAACCAGCCCCATGGATGGCACCTGAGGGGTTTGTTGCCACAGGCCCCAGCTGGCCCCCAGGCCACCACAGGACTAGCCCAGTTTTTGCCTCCAGGATGCCCTGGTGTGATGGTGAGGGTGAATGGGGTGGAAAGATGGAGCAGCACGGGATGATAATTTAATCATGTTGTGTTGTTTCCAGAGAAGGCCTCCACCACCTGTTCCTCCAGTTGAAGAAAGTGGGAATGAAGAGGAGGAAATAGTGGTGGCAATGTATGACTTTGAACCTACAGAACACCATGATTTAAGATTAGAGAAAGGTGAAGAATATACGGTGATTGAGAAGAATGACATTCATTGGTGGAAGGCAAGAGACAAATACGGGTAAAAATGAGTTCCTTATTTTTTGTTATAAAATTCATAAGTCTATTTTCATATTGTAGAAGTTTATATTGACTGTGTATCAACAGATAACTGCATTAGACCCTACATTAGGCCCAGGCTCTGAAATCTCATCCATATATTCTCATGCAGAAACCAATTTTTAAAGGTGCAGTGCTCGATTGTGAGAGCGAAATGCAAAGACAGCTGCATTTTCCAATTATCTTTACTTTCCAATTTTATAGTTCCCCAATTAAAGCACCAGCCATCCTTTAAAACCTCGCTAGACTGGCAAAGTATTTCCACTTCCCTGGGGAACATCTCATTAGGGAGCAATATAGTTAACATTTAGTTGAGCAGGCTCTGACTTCCAGATTTGAATAATCATAATTTTATTTAATAGCTGGATCATTAGGGACAGTCTTTGAATAAGTTGAGAGAGAATTGCAGTGAGATGCTGTGATGACTACAAGTTCACATTCCCTGTATTAGAATTTTCCCTGCGGTTTCAAAGATGAAAGTTTTCATATTTCAATATTTATCAGGTTCCTGTTGCCATATGTTATGGGTAGTTGTGAGTTATCAGGCTGTGCCAGGCTCCAAGCATATTTCCCATGACTGACTGGGACTTCTGAGTGCAGAAGAGTGACATAGGGTTATTCACTCTCCTTTGACACTTCTGCTGGTTTTCTTAGACACTTCTGCTGCCCATGACACTTTTCTAGGGGCGCTGAAAGTTAATCTGGAAACGCTGATGTGGAAAATTAGCTTCTGAATAATCAGTAATAGAGTGGGTGAGTCAGTAATTAATAAATTGCATCGAGAGACCTGTGGTAATTAGCAGAATGAAACAACCCCCTTTTAGGCATGCAACTTTACATGTTTTGACTCAGATGATATATTTTACATTTTTTTAGGAAACAAGGATATATTCCAAGCAACTATGTAACAGGAAAGAAGTCCAACAACCTTGATCAATATGAGTAAGTGAATGCTTGAATTAAAATTTGGAATATCATAAAATGAAACCTATGCTTCAAGAATGACAATATGTTTTTATCATTTTGAAAGCAACTGTTCACGTATGGTAGCACCTAGAGGTTAAACTTAACTGAAATAGGCATATATTTTTTCAGATTCTCCTCATTGATTATGTTGGGATTTATAATATAGGGTCAAGTCAGCACGACAGCCATCAGGCATGTAGTATTCTGGTTATCATGGTTAAAGCAAAAAAAACCCCTCTTAATTCACTGATAGAGAAAGGGAAACTTTGATGGAAATTTACCATTGTAAGTGTGCTGAATTATGTTTTAATAGCAAAGTGACATGCAAATCCAAAGTTTGTAGGAGAAAGCAGTGGAAATCACTCCAAATAAACACAAAAGATTGGATATTTTGGAAACTCTAGTTTTCAAGAAAATATGTAGTTTGATGCATTTCAGGTTTCAATGTATGCATGCAATTTAACAGCTATAAATGTCTAGCTTTTTTTTTTTTTTTAATGCCTTTTCCAGTTGATGTTTAATTAAGGAGTACTTACTTAAGAACATCAGAGTAAAATTTAACAGGATACTCTCCAAACCTGTTCTTGATACTCAAACGCCATTATAGGATAAACTGCTGTGCCTGAGAATTTAGGACATATTTCATGACTTTTAGATAAAATGGAGCTGTAAGAAAATAATAAATAAAACCAATTTTCAAAACTACGTTAGTAGCTCCAAAAATTGCTCTCAGCTACATATGGCTTGTACTTGCCGTATTTTGACAGAAGGCAGAATTTCTTCTGGGATTTAGCCCTTAGCTTGATTAGAGGGGATTCTTTGTTGCTTTCTCATCTGAGAAACTCTTGCTAAGAGCTCTGTTGAGCTCTGGGCTGGGCTGCAGGGCTGGCAGAAAGGGAAGGAAGGAACTGGACTGCCTTATCTGGTCCAGCCACTTCTTGCTTTTACCACCTTGGGGCCAAAATTCTGAGTCTCTGCACAGTCCAGGGAGCATTACTCCAGGTCATGTACCAACTGCAAGAAACCACTATCTCCAGAACAGGCAGAATCTGATTAAAGGCTGCTGTGTTACTTCCCTGCTTGGTTACTGAAATAACAGCATAGCTCAAAACAACTGCACCACACCATTTGCAAACTGCCTGGTTTTCCTTTTTTTATTATTCTCTGTGACTGGCTGACATGCCAGCTGCTTTAACCTGCCCATGCAGCACAGAGCTCAGAGACGTGCAGCCATAACATTTAATTCACTGTTTCACCCTCCCCTTTGCTAGGTGGGTCCTCCCTGGGAGCCCAGAATTATGGAGATACTGGATGACAGAGCAGTCTGACAGCCAGCTCCATGGTGGTTTGACTGGTGTGCAGGCAGCTGCTTCCCCAGGGCTGCCAGCCTTCCCCTTGGGCTGCCCCTGACAGCAACTACTGCCATCAGCCTGGACGTGTTTGACAAGTTTTTTTTTTCCCAAAAACTTACATCAGATCCCTGAATTTTATGGGCTTTTGTGGGATCTCCCTGGATTTGTTTAGGGGCTTTTTTATGGGATAACTTCACATTATAGTAGAGACTGATTTTTGCATGTTATCAAAGGTTCAATTCTTGATCTTCATTTATCATAACATTATTTAATCTCTAGCTTCATAATACTTTGCTTAAAGCATTCTAGGTAAATCATGCACCTCGGGGAAGTTTAATTTACTGATGTTGTGTTGCAGGTGGTACAGCCGAAACCTGAACAGAAGCAAGGCAGAGCAGCTCCTCAGAAATGAGGTAAGCACATCAACCTTGCAGCATCAGCTGTGAAATTAACTTTAAATAGCTCCTTTAGTTGAAGCAAAGGTTTATTTTGTCAAGTGCACATCCTGGAACCAAGTGAATGAATCATGTAGCTTAAAACCAGTTACTCAAAATTTTCAATGTGCTTGCGTTTTAGGATAAAGAAGGTGGTTTTGTGGTTAGAGACTCCAGTCAGCCTGGCCTGTATACCGTTTCCCTTTATACAAAATTTGGAGGGTGAGTTTCTATGGCTTCTCTGCACACCTTGTGTCATCTGAACCTGTTTGTATCTGTATCCAAATTCATTGGCTGGGAGAAAGCCAGGAGAAGGCTCAGTGAAGAAACAAGGGCTGCTGTGATAGAGAAGATGAGTGACTAAAATGAACTTCTCAACTCCATGGTTAGATCCCATTTGGTTTAATCCAATGTGGACCTTAACCCCCACCCAAAGGAGGAGGTTTTTCTCTCCCACCCCATTTGGTCTCTTCTCTCCTGCCAGCCTGCATTTGTGTCTGCATGTGTGAGCTGGACTGGGGAGCTCACTGGGCTGAAAATTAACCTTTTCTGGGTTAATCTTCAACTTGGTTTGAGCACTGAGAGGAAGGCAAGTTGCCAGTGCTTAGGGTGTTTTACATTCAAGGTACTTGTGGTGGCCCTTTCAGTTTACTTTTCCTTGTCAATGTGCTCCTCTTAAAAATTCACAACAAATGACACTATATTATTATTAACGGTTATTATTATTTTTCCAGGGAAGGTTCATCAGGAATAAGACACTATCATATAAAAGAAACAGTGACATCACCAAAACAGTACTACCTCGCAGAAAAGCATCTCTTTAATTCCATTCCAGAAATAATTGAATATCACAGCCATAATGCAGCAGGTAGATGGATTGGATTCTTTCTGTTACTTAATGCTGATTTGGAAAGGAGTTTGAGACATTTTATTGTTTTAATGAAATTGGGGCTGGGGGGGTTGTGGATCCTTCCTTTTCAGGGAAGCCATGAAACACTGCAGTTTCACATTATTTCAATATAGACAGTAATTTGAAAGGTTTTGAGCGTGTCTGTGTATGTGTGTGTGTATGTGTGTGTGTGTGTGTATATATATATATATATATATATGTATATGTATGATGTATAAAATGTCACTGCTCCAGAATAACAGGAGAATAGTTGTATCAAGTCAGGAAAAGCTGTTCCCTTAGCTCCACATAGTGCTATTGTCAGTTGCCTGTAACCCACAGTAGATGGATAGGGATGGTACTTCCCCAGAACCCTTTCCAGGCCCTTGCTTTTTACCTGCTGGTCACTGGTCACAACCTTCCCATGCAGCAAACTGTTGAGGACAACAGTAATGTGCTGTTCAGAAAATCCCTACTCAAGATCCACAGCTCGTGGCTGATGCTGGTCTCTGCCCACTGTGTGGTGGAATGGGGAGAGTATAGGAATTGGATTCAAGGTAGAGATACTAATACTTCTTTTTTCCAAATCTGGTCTGTGCATAAATCTTGCTCATGAACTGTAGTTTCCAGATCTTTACATCAAACTCAGATGGCCCAGTATTTCCTGATGACATTTCTGGAAAATACACTCCAAAAACATGCTCCCACATTTTATTTATTGCAACTGATTTTTTGACATGTTCTTAACTGGAGTCTGCAGTGAGCAAGAGGCTGGGTTGCTGCCTGGTGCTGTTTCAGAAGTAAACTGTGTCTCTTGAATTATCATTGAACCTCAGGTCTCGTTACCAGGCTGCGTTACCCAGTGACCCCAAAGAAGACGACAGCACCAACGACAGCAGGATTCAGCTATGGTGATTGCCTGTTATGTTCATCTACATATATTCCAATGTTTTTATGTATGCTAAGATGCTACAGTACTTCCTAAAAGTTTTGGAAAGATCTGATTCTATGCTGTGGTAGGCTGTATGAACTTACACTGGTCCAAGTTGTACTTTCAAGACCCTTGCACAGAGTATCAGCAGAGGGACCACAGCTGCTGGTGTGCCAGGGACTGTAGTGAGGAGAGTTGGAATATGCCACTCGTGCTCCAGGGAATTTGGTATTTTCCTCCATGCTTTCTGCCATTGATATCTTGAGGTCTGCCTTATTAGAGAGCTGTGCCTTTAGTTCCTTCAGTTGTCTCCAGACTTCTGACTCAAACTTAGCCCTTTGATCTTTGTGGAGGGGTTGCTTTTTCGAAAAATGAATTTGAAATAATCATTTTTCAAGCATAGTGATGTGAGCGACTTTATGAGTTGGCACAACTTTCTGTGGTGGCATTTTGTTGAAATCAAATCTGATAGTATCAGTATGTAATTACTGGCCTCAGGAAAGTTTGAATTTTGACTTCTGTGTTAGTCAGGAGTTGCTTAAAGGTCATGTCCGCCTAGAAGTTTGTTTTGTGGTGTATAGAAGTGCTCCATTTTCAAACTAATTCTCAGACATTTTCTACCTAAATTTCTTAATTTGCTACTAGTCCAGTTTCCTTTTCCTCTTTCTTATCCTCTGCCAGCTCAGTAGGTTCCTTGACTGTTGATTAATTTGTTTTGTTTTATAGAGAAATGGGAGATTAATCCCTCAGAACTGACATTCATGAGAGAGCTGGGGAGCGGTCTGTTCGGCGTGGTGCGCCTTGGCAAGTGGAGGGCTCAGTACAAAGTGGCCATCAAGGCAATTCGGGAAGGGGCCATGTATGAAGAGGACTTCATTGAAGAAGCTAAAGTAATGATGTGAGTTGTGTGCTTGACACTTGGATTTCCAGCCCTAGGCCTCTGATGCTGTACACTGATTATAAATAAATGTTGGGGGAGGTGGTATTTCAGCAGTTTTGTGTGCTGGAGAACTAGCACTGGGTGGAGGAAGTAGTAACGACATGATCTCAATCTTTTCAGGAAGCTAACACATCCTAAACTAGTTCAGCTGTATGGTGTGTGCACACAACAGAGACCCATTTACATCGTGACAGAGTTCATGGAGCATGGCTGCCTTCTCAATTACCTGAGACAAAAACGGGGAGTTTTGAGTAAAGACACTCTGCTTACTATGTGCCAAGATGTGTGTGAGGGAATGGAGTACCTGGAGAGAAACAGCTTTATCCACAGAGACCTGGTAACATCCCATTAGGCAGCACACTCCTCTTTGAAATTTTTATTTTTGAACATACCTATTCCTTTTTGAAATGGCCTGTTTGTTTACAACTGCTTCTGTTCTTGCAGAAAATTGAGTGGATGAAGTTGGCTCTTAATGGTCTAGTCAAGTCTCTAAAACTGCTCTGTACAGAAAACTATGAGAGGTTTTTCTCTCCCAAGAAAAAGGAATGAAATTCTTATAAATAGTAGCAATTTGTGCTGATATAATAGCCTATCTCCTTTCTGTGAGAAAGTTGCCATTTTCACCACACATTGGTGCCATTTTCACCACACATTAATCCCTTGAGAAGTTATTTTTTTTCTGGGGATCTTTTACACAAGATTATCATTGTGAAAATGGTGCTATCAAGAGGAGATGCGCGTGTACTTTTTATAATGAGAATACACCACTGAACTTGGTAGATGGGTTAAATTGCTAAGCAATGAATACAAAGACCAGATTAGATAGCTGTAATTTGTCTGCAAGAGACTCCAGGTGTTTCATCCAGTTTTAACCTTCCCCTTGCAGGCTGCCAGGAACTGCTTGGTGAGCGACTCAGGAGTGGTCAAAGTCTCAGATTTTGGAATGACAAGGTATATGTGAGTGTGCAAAGGTATTTATGGAGATTAGGAAAAATGCACCTATCCCTTGTACCTAGCCCAAAGGCAACACAGACCAAGGAGAATTGCATACAAAAATGATCTTTTATTGGACCACCCTAGGGAACAGCCTTTGATGGAGTTTGTTTTACTTTTTATTTTCTGGTGCATTTAATACTAGCTTGTTCTGCGTTGATTTCATTTTCAAATTTTAAAAAAGAACTTGTGTTTCAGAGAGCGGTGCTACAGCAGAGATAATGGTTAATCTGTATTTTGGTAAATAGATGTTAGAAAGAGGCTGTTCAGTGAGTTTGGGATTCTCTTGGGGTAGATAGTTCAGGGCTGTGCTAGCTGAAGGGCTGGGAGATGCTGAGATCAAGAGGGGGGTTAATTTCCTGCCCTTGTTAGTACCTGCGTGGGTGATGTGTTGGTGAGGCAGTGGTGGGAGCTGCTCTTCCAAGAAAGGTGTTAAAGCACCGTGGTTTGGTTTCTGCCACATGTCTGTGCTGCTAAACTTCTGTGTCCCCTGACAACAGAACTCAGACTGGCTGGTGAAAAACAGAACATGAAATTTCTGCTTTTGCCTTATTTTCTCTCATAATAGAGATGTTTAACTTGCAGGAGGCCTAGTCCTGAGTTGTATAGCCAATAAATCACAAGAAAGGACTCTGGGGTAATATGAAAAATGAACAGAGTCGTGGCTGAAGCCGTAGTAGTGCCCCAGGGAAGCTTTATTGTGTGATGCTAACGCCTTTGGCCATTAGGTGGCAATATGAGCTTCTAATATTCCAATCCAAATCGAAATTAAAATTTGCAGATTTGGAGGCTGACAGAAGGATATAGCGTCCGTCTTTTTTGGTTTTGTTGTGGTTTGTTTGTTTGTTTTGTTGTTGTTGTTTGGGGTTTTGGTTTTATTTGTTTGTTTGTTTGGTGTTTTTTAGGTATGTCCTTGATGATCAATACACGAGTTCTTCAGGGGCTAAATTTCCTGTGAAATGGTGCCCCCCAGAAGTCTTTAATTACAGCCGATTCAGCAGCAAGTCAGATGTCTGGTCGTTTGGTAAGATATTCAGCATGGAAAGAAAGTGTATTTTTTTTATATTTTATTAATAGCAGTTAAGCTCTGTTTATTGGGAAGGATTCAGACATCTGAGAAGAACCTCAGAGAAACAACTTACCATGGTTTTATTAGTGATAAAATTCCACAGACACATTCAGTTGTGTTTCTCATTAAACCCATGCTACTCAAATAAGATGTTTTCAGTCGTGACATGTAAAAAGTGTCTAGAATATGGATCTAAAACTACTTATCTATCAGAAAGCCTGAGTCCAGGGCTCAAAATAAACATATATGTTTAAGAAGTTAATTATTTTCTTTTTCCTTTTCCCCCAGGTGTTTTAATGTGGGAAGTATATACAGAAGGAAAAATGCCCTTTGAAAAAAGCTCCAACTATGAAGTGGTAACAATGGTTAGCCAAGGGCATCGCTTGTATCGGCCCAAACTGGCCTGTAAGCAGATGTATGAAATGATGATGATGTGCTGGCAGGAGGTATACATTTATATATATATATATATATATATAAATTTTTTTTTTGGTCTTTGAATTGAAATAAAGGTTGATCTAGAAACAGCAGTTGTCTCCTCTAGAGCAGCATTCTGAGTACATCCAGGTCTCTCAGCTACTAATGTGCTTATTCTTAAGACAAAGATCTCCTCCTGGTTTGTAGCTGAACTAGACCTGTGATAAGATAAAACATTGAAGAAATTTCTATGAAATTAATTAACTCAGATTAAGTATGTGAAGGCATCTAGTAACAAAATTAACTCATTTCTCATTTCAGAGGTCAGAAAATAAAGTTGATGTAAAAGAGGCATTAGAGAATGATGCCCAAAATTCTTAGGAACATGAAAACCTTGCATAAGGAAAGATTGGAACAGTTCATTTGGGAAGGGTGGGAATGGGGAAGAAAAAGAAAAAAAGATGTGTAGTCCAGCAACATCTATTTATGCCTTTTTCAAAGCATAAAGAAAAGGTGTTGCTTACTGAGATTGACACATTCCAAAATCCAGAGAAGGAAGTACTTTTGCATTTCATACTTAATGAAATGCTAAATTCCTCACCAAAGAGCGATGATATGACCAGTAATTTATCAAAACCAACACAATTTCATTGATTTCTGATCACAGCTGTGCGTGCTTTCTATTTTTAGAAACCAGAGGAACGCCCGACTTTTGAAGAGCTGCTTCATGCAATCTTTGACATTGCAGAGGGTGAAGATGGTTTTTGAAAAAAGGAAGCAGCAACACAAGCAGAGGAAATGACACTTCCCAGAGATATGTGCCTTCATCGTTTCTTTTTAAGAGCTTGATCCTGTAAGCTGTTGGGTGCTGCTAAACCATGTGGGGGACCTGATGCACTCCAGAAGCAATATGTAATTATTATTATTATTATAATCTGGATGTAATATCTGATGCACTCCAGAACAAGGAGTTTTACACGCTGTTGGGAAATGAACACAGTATCTTCAGCAATCTTAGCAATCTCTGTGTTTTCTCTGAAAAGACAGCATTGCATAGCTCTAAAATTGAGTTCTTTATGGAGGCAGGAACTTGGCCAGAGGCCAGGAACTTCATTTGCATTTTGTGGGTTGGGTTCGTGTACGTACAATCCAGGTTTTTGGGTTTTTCTTTACATGGGCAGTAGCATTAGTAGTGATTTGCATGCTTAAAAATGGAACGTATTTATAAATGGCTTTTTCCTGGCACTGAAATATTTCCAGAGATTCTCCAGAAACATTATTTTTTCTTGGTTGATGTACGTTTATCAAGAAGACAAAATGTTCCTCTTTCATTTGCACATATTAAGCTGTTACCAGCACAGCCCTCAGTTTAACATAACACTCTAAAAGCTCTACTTCATGAGCTGTGATATGCCTGGAGTCATTGTAAGCTGGGTTTACCTCTCATGCTTAGTCTTCATGTTACTAATGAAAAATAAGTCCAAGATTAAGCACAACTTGCTGTCAGTGAAGCATAGTACCATGTTTTGAATTAATTATAAAATAATTTATATGCTGTATGTATTGTATATATATATATATTGAATGCATTTATTTATACAAAGTGGAGGGGTTTTGTCTTGAAATATTCAAGCCTCGGATTTGTCCTTCCTTCACTTAAACACTCAATTCTATATGGGGGGGGGCATTGTAAGTGAAAGAATTTCTTGAGTGTGTTTAAGAAGGGCTCATGTTTCTGTCTGTTGTCTGTACATAGAGTGATCTAACCTTTCTGTTCATAACAGAAGGTACCATACTGCATGTGTGTGTAAATAAACTGAATGTTAACTGTTGTTTGGAGCCAACTAATTTGTAGCCTATAATTTATTGTCAATGCGTCGTAAGTCAAACTAATTGTTCACATTTGTTCACGTTCACTGATTGAATGTGACATTATGGTAGTGCATGTGGATATATGGATATATGGGTATATGGATATATGGGTATATGGATATATAGATATATACATTTGGTGTGCATACATTCTCTCTCTCTCTCTCTATATATATATGTATGTATATAGAATGAATACATATTTAAATGAATTTGGCTGTGAGGAAATGTTCAACATTATCTGAACTCTCCCTTGGAAGTTACATGCCCTGTTCCCTCTGTTGGAGGCTAATGTCTCTGTAGTCTTACTGAAGCTTACTTCAGTTAACCTTTGAAGCAGTCCATATGAGGAGTATTTGCCTTCCTTTTTCACTCTAGTCACCTTCTAAGTAGCTCTGTTAAATGCTTCCATTTTCTGTTGTTGCTTGTGCTGTTGTGCCATTGTAATAGCAAACGGATTGCAACAAAAGTTTTTTTTTGCAAGTAGTCAGAGAGAAGTATGGTGAAGTTTATTGCCAGTGAAATTATTAAGAGTAACTATAGCTTAATACATTCCATCATTCTCACATTTGAGTATTTCAGTAATCAATTTTAGAGATGCTTAGGTTCTTCTTCTCAGGAGATTATTCCAACCATGCTAACCAACCTGTCAAATTGCTGAGTCCAAAACCACTCTCCAATCAATACCACCAGTGGGTATTGTTAAAAGGGAAAATCTAGGGGTTTCTACTCTACCCTGTAGAAAAAGTAGTGGCAAAAGCATTGTGGAACATCTAAGGTAAGCCAAGCACAACTTTCCTTCCCTAACTGCTCCTTTGAACCACTTTCTCTTAAGATCTTCCCAAGTATGGTGTTGCTAACTCTTTCAACAATACCTCGTGTTGTAAGTAATGTTTCCCTTAAAATCCAAATGAAGATTAGGAAAATCAGAAGATTAATTGATTGCAATGAACCTTAAGCCTATTTCTTTACAATAATTAAATATTTATCATTAATTTAGATAGTAAAACACACCCCAACTGCATGAAGTTTTCTCAGTGGGATCGGTGCTTTGAATCTGACCCTTTCACCTGCCTCTTCCCAGTACCTGAAGATAATTTCTGCCTACTTGGTATTTGGCTTGATACTTAGGGTGTCAGAAACTCTGAGGCACCCAGTTTCTAGACGAATTAAGTTTTTCAGTTGAATGTAGCCTTAGGTGGCTAATTTTAGAAAGGATCAGAACACCTCTGGAGGCAGCTGTGTTGCTGATTCTACTGGTGTCTTCAGAGACAGGGTGAAATGCTGTACCATCCTTTCATCTGGATGAGCTCATTCACCCTTAAACAACTTCAGCCCTTCCTCCCATTTTTAGTATAACTAATTTTTTTCAAATGTTGGGGTCAAAAATCCATCTGAACAAAACCAAATACTGTGATTTACATCTGCTGTGGCTTTTAAACTTTTTTAAAAAATAAATATTTAGACCTACAGGTAACAGTTTAGTAACTTTCTTTCCTATAAAATGCTTGATACTAGAGAGCAGACCTTTTTTTCTTCTTCTACTTTGTTTGGGGCTTTTATTTAAAAAATAAAGGTAAGTAGGCGTGGTCAAGCAATATTTGTGGTTTACCATGCTTCATATCAGAGCAAAGAGCTCAGTTTGGGCCATTTTACTCACACAGCTGATAAAGAGAGGTTTGCATTTTCATTTTAATATAAACGGATAACCAGACATGATTCTTTCTACCTGTAAGTAAGCTTGGCTGCATATTTTGATCTTGAAGTTTTGTTTTGTGTAACAGCAGTCTATTTAGCAAATTAAGTATTTAAATATTGCCATAAAAATGCAAATCTATTTTCTCTTGTGCTGCTAAGGGGACCTCTGTTAAGACTGCTTGTCTTGACTTTTAGAATTAATGCAGAAATATTAATCCATTATATGATGGATTTAGCAAAGCAACTGATTTTTCATATATGGGGAGATATTACCACATACTGTTCTTAAACTTGTAATCTGCAATGACATAGATAAAAAAAAAAAAATGGTAGAACTAAATCTGTCTTTCCTCCAGAGTAGAGTTAACTCACAGGAAAGACAGGAAGCCTCAGCTTGCACATGCCAGAAGCTGAAAGCTTGTATTTTAAAGTGCTTTTAGAAGCAAATTATATGGTGGCTTTCTACGAGGTTATTGATTTTAGTAGTAATGTTGAAAACTGACAGGCCACACCAGGAGGCACACTGTGTGTTGCAACAAAGTAATGGGTTTGATTGCTGAAGCTGAGTTGTTGTATTGGACACAGTTAACCTTCTCCATTGCAAGAGTTTCTTGCAAGAAATGGGAGAAGAGTGCAAACTTTGGACATGGACAAGAGTGCTTTCAGTGTTAGTAGTGCTTTGAGAAAGAGTGGTTCAGAAAAAGAAACTCAAGCGAAGAAAACTGTGAAATAGAACTATAAAATGCAAATTATAAAAGTTAATTTCTAACTTTTTGCTTTTGTCTTTGATGTTACTTTCCTAAAGCTGCCATTTACAGTGAGTAACAACTGAAGACAGGAGGAAGATTGCACATATATGTGTGAATGTGCACATATACAGATGGCATTATCAACCCAGAGTGTGCTCTGGGTGTTGTGGGGCTCTTTCAGGCCACAATGTGTTTTCACTTTGCCTTCTCTGTTCTGGTGGGACTCTCTTTAAGCTGTTTAAGCAAATGGCTGTTCCTGACAGCTGACCCATCTTTTTCTTCTTCCTCTTGCATCCCATCTGCTCTGTAGTGCACAGATAAATTTATTTCCAGGACTCAAATGTTGGTTATCAAAATGTCTACTGCATATTTTTAGGCTGAGTATTTGTCAGGGTAGCTTCAACACCAGTTTCCTAGTGTTTTTACTTTAGCCACATGTTTCTTGTGCCGTGGTTATTTCTCGTTTTGAAACTGAGCATCCTCACAGGTCTGATGTACAGCACTGTACTTCCATAGGCTGTCATGGCTCTGTACTAGTGTTGGGATTTGCATTTGCTTGCCTATCACCAGGGAGATAATGTGACACTGCTTTATAAACAAGTGTCTTCCTCCTAAATTACTTATTTTTGGAAAGAAAAATACATTAGCAGTAAAATGCACTATATTTATTTGTTCCTGTGTTAAATAACTTTGTCTAAGGTGGCAAGCTTTCATCAAAAATTAGAGAAATAAAAAATTCTCTATTCAATTGAAGAAGGAAGATAGCAAGTTCTAGATTCAACATCTCAAATACTCTTCTTATTTAATTTAAACTTTGGTTTGGTTTTAAACTACTGAATTTAGTTGCTCCATCATGACTTAGCCCAATGATCAAAGCAACATGTTTGGGTAGCTTGTGTTTTGATAGAACTCAAGGGAATGTGAGCTGAAAGATTTTATGGGTCTGTGGATGCTGGAGAAATCTTCCTTGCTATGGATTTAAAAGAAGCAAGATTTGATCACTTTTTAATTTTTGGGAAGCTTTTTGGTTAGGTAGGAAACAGAGAAGTGGAATCTAAAATTAAGGATAGCTCCATAAGTACTTTATTTTAACGGACTTCAAAATTAATTTACTGTTAAAAATTATGGAATATTTCTTTCTCTTAGCCTGTATTTCTTTCCTGTGTCCTGTCTAAGCAGCCTGTCATTCATAAAATGGCAAATCTAACTGGTCTCTCTGTTCTCTTCCAAATATGGAATCCAAAATGCGATTTTCTTGCTGAAGCACAATTCTCAGTGACACCATCAGTGACTAATCTTTAATTTATCAACTCTTCAGTGTTGTTATGTGAGTTAGGGCCCAGGGGATGAAGGCCAGCTAATATGTGTCTCTAACACTCCTTGACAAATCCAGTATTTTGCTTAGGAAAATATTATTGGTGAAAAAAAATCAAAGGAAATCAGAATAGTTCCACTGATTTCAGCGATCTAACAGAAGGGATAATCAAGAAGAAATATTTTAAATTAGTAAATTCTAAGAATCTATATTCAATTTATTTGTATTTTAAATGATAGCTTTTTTAAAAAAAATAAAATACAGGAGTTTAAGTGTTAGAATTCTTTCTTAGTTTTTCTGATGGCTGTTGAGAAAAGAGAAAGGAAGGAAGAGCACAAGACTTGAGAGGTTGCATGTGGGGGTGAGAAGTGTCAGGCAGGAAATGCCATCTTCCTGCTGCGTGACAATGTGCACTGCTGTGCAGCCCTCAGTGCAGGCATCTTCCTTGGCCACGAGCAGGAGTCTGAGAGGAGAGCACGTTAAATCAAATTATTCACTCAATGTATCAAAGCTTTCCCCATTTGCAGTGTTGGCCAAGTCTTTCTTAAACAGCATCAGAATTAGGACGTGCTTTCTGAAGTAAGTTATGAGCTTAGTAAGTATGAATTTATTCAGAAAGGAAAAGTGTAGCTCAAGAAGCTTGCCAACAATCAGGGAAATGTAAAATGTATGGATCAGTACATGAGTCTTTGCTTGAGAACTGAAATTTAAAGCCATCAGGTCTAAGCTTCTGGCCTTAAGTCAATTTAACTAAAGCAGGACTTAGCTCTGAAGAGCTGAAGGCCTTTCTCTATGGGCTCTGATAATGCTTCCTAGCACGCTTGACAAATTTGCAAGCAGAAATGAACAGTTTGCACTGAATTAATTTACAATTGTACTAATTTCTACTGAATTAATTCCACAAATACTGTAAGAGTAATGCAGGAACAAAAGATTTTCAGAAGTGAACAAGGTTGCTGAGAAAAGATGTTTAAAGATAAATTCATTCTCAAAGAGCTAGAAATTATCTGCTTTACGTTGTTAAATATCTGCTAGATTGATAGGCTGTGATTCCACACTTAAAATGCTCCAACAGAGTGAACAAGGACAATTAAGCTTTGGCAGGATGGTGCAAAGTTTGCGCTGTTCCTTCAGATCCCACAATTCAGTTCAGCATGGTCTTATCTGATCTATGGCCTTAGTCTAGTCTGAGCCTTAACTTACAGTCTGCAGAATTTATCATACCATACTTTGTCATCTTTATTGGATTACACCCTCTACCCTTGGAGAAATTGCTCACCAAATGAAGCACATGTCCCAGGAAGGAAATGTCACAATTACAGCTTCAACCTATATATCTTCTGTGGTTTTATGGACAGGACAAGAGGCTAAATATTCAATATCATATATGCTTAGGGTGTTTTTTAACATGTCACATAGAGTAATTTATTACTGATAGCTTTTAGCACAGTAAAAGGAGGGTGTCAGACACAAAAAATAATCCCTTAACCAAGTCTGAGATTCACTGAAGGCAAAAAGGATTCCTGACCTTACACTACAAATATACTGAAATTACTGGGCTCATAAATAAATCAAGACAGAATTACACATCCATGACATCTGCCTGAAACCCTTGCTTTCATGGTAGCAGCCAAATCTTTAAAATCTTATTAGAAGATTATTCCGGTGTTACATAGAAAGTCTGCAGGGCTAGTTCTATTTATTGTAAATGTTTTCTATAGAGAGCAAATAAACTGATGAGAAACAATGTATTTACTTTGACTAGATGGTTCAATGAGAAGAAACTGACAGGATTTCAAATATCATGTTCCTATTTGCAAATAACAGCGTACATTATAGGCATTGATTAAACTTCATTGTTTAAACTTTCACTGGCTGAAATAGAAGAAATCTCAGTGTTTTTTCACCCACAGTGTTCACTATCTATGAGGCAGTTTTAAATGGCCAAGGGACAGTTCGTTGTACACTGGACAATTATGCAGCAAATAAACTTCATTTACCATATCTTTTTAGCCTGTCCCTGTCAGATGCCTTGGGTGTTTTTAATTTCTGCATTTTTCACAGCTGTCACTAAAAGATTTTATCAAACGATTGATGGTGTCTTCTGATTACTGTTGGCTCATCTGTTCCCCACACAATAGATTCTTCACAGGGGAAACTTCACCATAACTTTAAAGACAGTCTAAGCAAACCACTCATGAGACAGGGCTCTTCCAACTATGAACTAGGTTTGGTCTTATTATTGACACATCCAACATTCTTGCTCTTTTATTAGCACAAGATTTGCTATGTTTTGTACCTTCATAGGTAAAATAATTTCATTTTCATAATGTAGTAAGGTTGCTTAATGTGTTGAATGCTAGGATTCGTACTCTTAGAACATTTGGCTTTCTGTAGATAATAGGCAATGGCAAAATGTCTCACAGGACACCAGAAGGGACATCCTTTTTATTCCAGGCTGAATTAGGTCATTAAGATCAACAATGCAAAAGGACCATGAGGGAAAAACAAATAATGTGGAAGGAACTGGTGGGACTGCACAAAGAACTATTATATGAAGTACAAAGCAGCAAAATTCTGAGATCTTGGGAAGTCTATTTCAAATAAAAATCTGAGGCCTCTTTGCAAACTATGACCTCTGTGGCAGAGAAAAATAGGACACACTATAGTGGGATATGAAGTTTATTTTGTGTTAGTGCAGCTGAGTATGAGAGGAACCGTGTCTCTCCATCCTTGACTCTCATGCTTCTTAAAAAACTGTACATTGCACCTGAGAACCTGAGCCTGTCCTGCAGGTGCTGCTGCTGCCCTCCCACCTGCCCAGTGCTGATGCATGAGGGTGAGAGGCTTCAGGTAACTGAGCCAGCAGTAAGGGATTACTTGCCCTTTCAGCATCCTGTCCTGCTCAGTTTGAGATGAGGTGCAGAGGGAAAGACTATGGGAACATAACTGCTGCAACTTGGCTCAAACTGATATGGGAACACAAACTGGGGAAAGTACATCTCAGCCTGGGTAGAAGTGGACCAGAGCAAGTGTCAACCATTTATTTACCTCACTAAAATCTTCTTAATGCCTTCTGACCCATTTGATATCGTATCCTCTCTGCTGCATATACAGGATATATTGGATTGGTTTCTCTCTAATTTTTTGATGCCTGTGATGATGTATTTTGGATTTTATAAACAATTTTATAAACAAGGATTATCAGCCCCTTGACACGCAAGTTTAAAAGCATATATTCTCTCCACACTTTAAATCTTGGCTAGTGCATTTATTATATTGATGGTTGCAACAGAAACAGGAAAATCAGTATTAATTCAAAGAAGTTATTATAGTGTGGCTCCTTTAATAGACCTCAAAATAAAGAAAAGCTTCTCATGCAAGCATGGTTTTGTATTTGGCTTGTATTGGCATGTATTTTGTATTTGACTAATTAAAAAATTATGTCAGTGCTGAAAGAGACAGTTCTCCACCTCCTGTCCCTGACAAGATTCTCATCTGCCTCATTGCACCAGGTAGAGCTTGTGCAGGATGATGTAATCAGGCAAATCAGTATGAATTTGGCTGGCAATATCTCTTTTTAAAATTATTTATTTTTGCTGATTTAGTGAGCTGATTTAGCTCATACATATGGCCTCATAATTGCCAAAACATGGCAGGAAAGTGGAAGGAAAGTTCTGCTGTTTTGGTGGCTACAGATTCAGCCATTATGATTTGCTAGATACATCACAGCAAGACAGAGCTAACAGTGGATCTAAGCACATAGGGTAGTCCTTAATTCTGTAAGTTTTGTGAACAAACAAACAGGAACACTGTAAATAAGGAAAATGTTCTTGTTCACAGATCACACCATCCAGTCTGTTTTCTGCTGCTGCTGCACAGTGCAAGAAAGGTATGTGAAATGCTTAAGCTTTTCAGTAATTAAATATCTACACATAAAGGACTTCATAAAATATTTGCGGTAGAAGAGCAAACATGTGGAAGTTTAAGGACACTGTGATCTGCATATCCCTAATGGAGGAAGGCATGTATAGCCATGGATATTTTTATGTGCATGTTTGTAGATTAGCATTCACACAAATGCTTGATGTTTTTCAAAATCAGAGAAATGAGAACAGAAGTGAACCTGGACCCTGACGCTGTCTTGGTGACCCAGTACTCTGCCTCACAACCAGATGTTTCCTATGAATCTATTTGGAAGTGCAGGGTAAGTAACATTTTGGCAGGTGAAAAGAGAAAATTGAAGTGATTTGACATACAGTGGCTCAGTACCAAAATAAGCAGGGGAGTAACTAGCTCTTGAGCATATAAAGTTATTTTTGTTGCATAAGAATTACAAAGGTAACTAAGCAAGCTGTAATGAAGAGAAAAGACTAATTATGAAAAATGCTTTTATTTTTCACTAGCAGAAGAGACAATTGCAGTTCAAGAACAAGCCATTACCTCCTCTGCCTGCTGAAACCTTTGAAGACTACGCCAAGAAACCCAGAGTTATTGCACTCTGTGACTTCTTTGCTAGAGGGCCTTTAGATCTACCTCTCAAGAAGTCAGAAGAATACATTATCCTTGAACAGCATGATCCCCTCTGGTGGAAGGCAAGAGACCAACATGGGTAAGAGAGAGGCATCTATTTCAATCTCCCTACACAGAAAGAAAAAAGCCTAAAACAACCTGAGCAAAAGATAGAATGAGACTTGTGGGACTGTTTAGGAACAGGCTTGAAACTGTTCAACTACATGTAAGGCACACAGACCAACTGGGCAGACTTCCAGCAGGGTTTGGCGCCCCAGAAACGGGCAGGGAGTCTAGAATCTGTTGGGAATTCAGTGTCAAACCCTACATTCAGTAATTTCCTGATCAACGGAAGGGTGTTTGAAGACCATGTGAATCACTGGGCTCTGAGCCATGTGCAAATTCAGCTTTCCATATTTCAAGCGCTTTACAATAGAGTGTGTACATGCAAAAACTTTATGAAACCATAGATATTACGGAGACATACCTGAAACAAAACCTCCTATCCAAAATGCCTGTTTATTTTAGAGAACTAGATAACTTCAGTTAGAATGCTGTCTGCACTTACATTTGTTTTGTGTTGTTCCCCTTCCTCCTTTGCATTTTCTTCAGTGCATTCTGTACTCTGATGTTGGGAATGGTTGTATGTTATGTTATAGCCATCTCCTTTCCCTTCAGATTTCTTCTCTAAATATTTTAAATGCTTTTTCTCAATTCATGTTTTCAGCAAAAGTACACGGACAACTATTTTGTATATACAAGCAAGCACATACTTTATATTTCTTCATATAGGAGCTTTGTATAGGCCAGAAATAAAGATAGTGGCTTCTAATTCAGAATGAAAATATTTTCTTTTTCTAAATCTCAGCCTATACCACTGGCTTTTTCATTTGAGAAGCCATCCACAGTTGTGGGAGAAAAAGATCGTGCCTGGGATGAAAGGACTCAAATTTTTGTTCAGTTCTAATCCTGAAATTCAGTATCTAACAACATAGCCCCTAGTATAAGGATCATTTGTAATTCAATGAAAGGATGATGTATATCTTAATCCTACTAATATTTTACACCACACTGTAATATTATCCCGAATACACTGTTTCAGGAATGAAGGTCTAATTCCCATCAACTATGTTACTGAGAACAAGAAAAGCAGTTTAGAAACATACAAGTAAGTAGCATTGAAAATTATAATTGTGCTTTCATTTCTAAAAATGGATTGCAGAGATACATTTTAATGCTTGATCCTTCAAATTTTTATTAAACATGAACATGTTTATCAAAAGCTTTTTTTTGTTACAAAACATTACTCTTAAAATGAACTAACATTCATTTGCATGAATCATAGTGTGAGAATAAAGATTTTTCCTGTTTCTGTAGACCCAATGCATAATGTTTCTGTATTCTGATCTTTGCCTGTTGTGATCATGTAGATACAAATTTAAATTACTGGAGAGAAGATTAAAATTCTAAAAAATTTTAGGGAAGAAAGGCTTGATGCATCATCCAGGACTGTAAATTTCAACACAGTTTGGCCTAACTTTTTCCTGGGGCTTTCTTTTATTTCAGCTAATATTTATTCACAGTAAAATGGGCTAAAATGTTCTAAAAAAAAAAGGTCTAATAAAATCATTCCAGATTAAGATATGTTCATATACAATGATAGTTCTAAACATATTTTTGACTTGGAATAATGCAACTATTAAACTGCGAAACAAAGGAAACATTTATTTTTACTGGCTGAAATAACAAGTTTATCCCCTTGTTGCAGGTGGTACTGCAGAAACATAAACAGAAGCCAGGCAGAACTTCTTTTGCACCAGAAGGTAACTCAGCTTACGCACAGAGCTAACAGTACTGAAAAATATCTACTAGTAGAGGCATCAAGAGCATTATCACAGTCAAATCAAAATCAGTTTGGTGTGCTGTAAGAGAGAAAGTACCTTAAAACAAAAAGGCTTTCTGGTGTAAGTGTAGAGTGCAGATTAGCTAGACTTCACGAAGCTTTAAGTTGTAGCCCTAGCAAATTCTACGTACATTTTCCATGTCAGATAAATCAAATTACATGGCTTACTGTGCTAGTCTATTTCATTAGACATTGAAGACTCAAATCCATGTAATAAACTAATTAATGAGCTTAGCAGGACTTAACAAATTTTTGTGTCTTCCTTAAATACAGAGCAAATGATCCGTATTGCATTCTACCCCATCAGTTACCAAAGAGCCTAACTTGCTCAAACTCATTGGATCTTTGCTCAAGGACTAACTCAGGTCTGGGACAAGAAAAAACAAGGAAGAACATCTCAGAATTGTTTTAACTGGCTTCCCCCCCGCCCCCCGTAATTTGTACAATTTGATTTTTTAATAAATCAGAGCATTTTCACTACTTTGCACTGAAGAGTATAATTCAGCTAAATTACTTCTCTCTAAGAAGTTGCCTGGCACATACTATTTTCTCTTGGTTTATTTTGCTCTGCTATGTACCTGGTTATCCATTCCAATTCTCCACTTCTTTATCTTACCCCAAATAGTCACAGGTATTCTATAGAATTTGGTAATTGCTGCAAGTCCTGTCTCAAGGGAGCATTACTGAAGCTCAAAAGCATAAACTAACTCTACTTGGATTCTTTCCAGCCCAAAGAAGGTGCATTTGTTGTCAGAGATTCAAGCCAACAGGGTCTTTTTACGCTGTCCATGTATTCACGGGCTAAAGGGTGAGTTCCTCTGGATGGTTAGGGTTTGAATCAAGGGGTGATGGAAAAGCTTCCTCCAAACTCCTCAGAATAATTGGGTCGGTTGGACACACAGTGCACAAAAGCAGGGAACCACTGGAATGCTGTTCGTGTCGAGTTAATCACCCTGTGTGCAGAAAAGATGGTGGTGGGCAGTGGATCTGGGAGTCGGTGTGCAAATGTCCTGGCAAGACAAGATTACCTGCACTCACTGAATCTCTCAAATGATCTGCTGTGGAAACCATGCCACAGCCTTTGGCCCCTGCACCAAATTATTTCCTTTCTCCACAGCCTCTCTGCTCTGTAAATCCATCCCAGACTCTGCTGTCCTCAAACTTCACCTGTTTGTCTCCAGAAATCACCTCACCCCTACTGTGCAGCCTTGCTTTTGTCAGACCACAGCCACAGGGCTCACACTTGCCTTAGCAGCAGCAATCATCTACAACACTGACTTAACCTATATCAAGTTGCCTTACACCCTCTTCATCAGCCCTTCCACATCCCCCTGTATCAACTGTGTCTGCTTTCCTTCTCTCCCTCTTACAGCAAGCGAGGGACGAGAGCAGCAGAGGCATTGCTGTTACCAGCACCCTCTCCCTCCCTCCATTTCCTCCCTCCATTTCCTCCTTGGAAACTTGGGGCCAGCCTGCCCTGCCATCCCTGCACTGGGGACAGGCTCACGATTTCTGTAGGCTCAGCAGCGTTTCTGACAATGGCTCAGTAATGCAGACTGTATAATATTTCTGTATTGTGGTCTCTACTTCCTGCGGCCATGTGTCCACAAATTAGAGTACTAACCTTCAGCAACCACCAGCCTGAAATGCAAACTTTACTGCTTAATTTTGAGTGTCACAGAAAGCAGGGATAGATGGGCAGCAAAATATACAGAAAGCAAAAAAGGCCGATAATGCAAGAAATAGAGAAAAACAAAGGTATCAGATAAAAGCTCCAGTGAAGACCCTTTGAAGACATAGAACAGAAAATTTAATCTCATGCTATACATGAATATGTGTGTAAGTTTTTTTTGGGGACAAAATCTGGGTAATTAAGAACATTTAAGATGTTATATTCAAATAAATGCTAAATTAGGAGGAACACCTCTTAAACACTTATGGTTATTCTTATGAATGCAATGATATATGGGTAAAAAGTACTTGGGCAACAAAAAAAATTGAGCAATTATCTCCAAAAGTTGTGAGAAAGAGCCATTCAAGGAATCCTTTTATTTTTTTTTTCCTGAAACAGTGTCCCAGCTACACACACCCATTTTAGGCTGAGAACTGTGTCCCAAGTTTTCAGATTTTTCTATTCTTTCAAAGTGAAATTTAAGCAGATTTATAGTATAAATTATTTTTACTGAAAAACATAATGCTTTGTTGATTTCAGAAGTAATAATGGAGATATTCTACATTATCAAATTAAACAAAATCACTTGGGACAGTATTATGTAGCAGAAAACCATCTCTTTTCATCTGTTCCTGAACTCATCGAGTATCATCAACACAATGCTGCAGGTAAAATGAGAGCTGATGATGGGTTTACATATTTTTCTAGTACTTTCCTTATAAAAAGAGACACAAGTGTTTCTATTGCTAATGAATTCAAATATGCCTTGATTCTTTCTGCCAAAGTCATAGCTGTCATGTGCATATAAGGTGGGGGAAGTGAAACTACCAAACTCATCTCTATGTATGAAATGAGCTTAGCAAAGATAAGAGCCTGCTCTGTATTCTCTTGGTTCATATTTGACTGAATGGGACTTGGGTAATATTTGTTAATAAATCTTTCTTTGTCTACAACAAGGACCTGCATACTTGAAATTTAATAAAGGCAGGAGCTATGCTGTGCATCAGCAGACAGCATTCTGCTGATTTTGAAAAAAACCCAAAACATCCCATACCACAAACAGTCAAGGGCAGAGTTAGGGAGCATAAGCATTCTCTAACACTGGCTTTCAGCTTACCAGGGTTAGACACCTCTAACTGTTGGCTGATGGTATATTTTTATAATTTTTAGCATGAAAAATATCCTTCACCTTGGCTCTGCCCATCATTTTAATACAATATAAAATGGTTTTATGCTGAATGAGTGAAGATGGGAAAACACACAGACATCCCTTGCACTAGAGAGGAAGACATGGGAATGGACAGAGCCTTTTGCTGGAGGGAGAAAAATTGTAGGAAACCCTTGTAGCAGAAATGGTCCTAAAAGTAATAGTGGGAAGAATCAGTTAACTCAGGGAGTCCTTGGTGAAGAATGTATTCACTAGTACTGTTGGCTCATGAATGCAAAGAAAATAAATGACAGACACAAAAATATTTCAAACCTGGAAAGTCATGCTGGCAGACACTTAGGTCAGTGACACAGTGTTTTAGAGCTCATTTAAGATCACTATCATGGTACAAAAAAGCAAGAGTATTACTGTTGGCTTTATGAAAGTAGAAATACTTTTGTCATCAGACTATTAAATAGTCTTTCTCCATTTCTTCTCACTATAGTGTTTTATCTGAGCAAACTGCAGGCAAAAGTAACTTCAAGAAACAAGAAATTTACATCAGATTCCAAGTATTTTTGTTTGAGAAGACGTATGATATAGTGTGTTTTAAAATTAAGTAATTGCTCAACAGAATATCATGGCTTTGTCCCCTACAGGTCTTATCACACGTCTCCGACATCCAGTTGGATCAGATGGATATGCTTCACCAGAAACTGCAGGTCTGAGTTATGGTAAATTTTTTATCTTTTTTTGAAGGATATTTAGCTATCGCATTTTATCTTCTTTTTTTCTCCTGTCTGAATTGGGATTTAATGCTCAAGAGATGGTATTTCATGTTCTAACTCAGATGTTTGTTAATTCTTATCTATTTTACAGTGAGTTCTACAGCTCTTCTAGCTAACAAGCTAAAAATGCCAATATCTCTCTCTCTCTACAAGGTCTTTTAAGGGCCAATCTGTCCAATGACGAACGGACACCTAAATTGTTTTTACTTTTAACCCAATAACCAACCACCTGTGACCCCACAATGCGGAATTTTCTATCCAATTACAAAAGTACCACCTAGAGCCATGAAGAAGAAAGTGAACGAGAAAGAAATCTCCGCCCTAAAACCTCCATCTTGCCTTCCATATACTCTATATTCTAAAACCTTAAATTCTAAATTTTCCACCATGTGATATTACACACTTCTATTCAAACTACACGCCAGTGATCCTAGTTCTATCATTCCATTTTGGAAGCCTTCTCCACAGCCTCAGGTCAAAAGCTGTGCTTTCTTGAGGGTCAGTGCCTGTCAGCACAGAAATTCTAAAATTCTTAGTATCCAGGGTTCCAACATTTAGCTATCTGCCTAGGCAAGAATTTAGCTCATATTCACCCAGCTAATGATTAAGTTGTGAAATTAACAGCTGTGAAACTCCTTGGTTATAATAAACATATAAACAGTCTAAGGTGTCAGTACCAAGTGAGACACCTGACTCAGCTGCTTCTGTGCAGTGACTGTTGTGCTTCTGTTACAACCAGCAGTGCATTCAGAGCTATTTTGACTTTTCCAAGCAAACCTAAGACTCAAATAGACATTTAATTGCTTTTGAAAGGCTATTTGATTTATGTAAAAGCTCAGGAAACCAAAACTGAATCCTGAAATTAATACTGTTAATGGAGAAGATTTTCTTTGTCAGTTCTGCAGGTTTTAGAAATATGAATGGAATCTTACATGGTATTAAAACAAACAAGCAATAAATGGCATTTTTGTGTATATAGATCAGGAATTTCATACCATCTATTGGACAATAGGAGCCTCCAAAGCTGAGTATCTTTTATGTTCCTATGAATCTCAAGGCTTAATATTTCTGAAGGGTTGAACTACTGTAGTTATTAAAATAAAGGTAGCCAGTGACTATATAGGTAGCTATACTATTCATCTGGAACATGTTTGGAGCTATGAACATCACTTAGAGTGTCAAAAAAGTTCTCATGTGTAATCGAAGCTAAACACTTGCCTTATCTTCAAGCCTCAGACATTCCTACATTGAGCAAAATCACTAATCACATTCTTTAAGCTGTAAAATAGCATTTATATTTAAACATATATGAGCCAGTGAAAATTTTCAGATATTTAAAACTCATGCTACAGCAGATGAACAAGTGTAATGCTTTGCAGTGTTCATTAATGACCATCAGCAAGGTGTGTCTCCTGGAGCATGGCTCAGGAAAGCTGGCCTGACTCTCCTGACATATTGGGTTACTTTTACAGAGGAATGGAGACTAAACCCATCTGAACTGTTGTTCCTGAAAGAACTTGGGCGTGGGCAGTTTGGAGTTGTTTATGTTGGTCAGTGGAAGGAGACTGTCAAGGTTGCCATCAAAACAATCAATGAAGGTGCAATGTCTGAAGATGATTTCATGGAGGAGGCCAAAGTGATGATGTAAGTACAAAAGCTATTCTGTCACTTTACCGAGAAATAAATACAACTTAATTCCATTTCAAACAAACAGAGTAAGCAGTTTGATGGGAATGGTGGACTTGTGGGACAGAAAGGCTGATATAAAGGTCTGAACCAAGTTGATACAGATACTTCCTATGCCCAAACTCTTTCTTTGGAGTGTGCCTTGCTTTGTACTATGGCACTCAGTGGGGAACAAATGTTCTAGTAAAATGTAAATGTGTTCATACAACTATTCTTTAATCCATAACTCAGTGTCTCCAGGAACATTGACAGAACTTCTATCTAACTAAAGCTTTTGAGAAACCATATTACCATATCTGCAGATTTTACAGACTAGGGAAGTATCCACATGAGGTCCTGGCAAAGCCCGAAAGAGGAGAACCTTTGCAAGGTCAAGACCCCTGCCTGCAAGCCAATTGTAACTTGCCCTTTCCATTTTGCATTAACAAAACCAAGCCTCGCATTCACTGCATTTATATAACTTATGAACAGTCATGAGTTCACAGAGTGAACTTTTTGAAGGAAGTTGTAGAGAGAAATGTGCTAAGTATTGGGAGAACTCTGAAGAAGGCTGAATAGGGCGCTGTCTATCAAGTACTGAAAGTATTTTTCAAAACCGTCATGAGAATCAATGGTTCTGCCAAGAACAAATATTAGCCTGTCTAAAATGTGATTTTAAACAGGAAGCTCTCCCACCCAAAGCTGGTCCAGCTTTATGGAGTGTGCACACATCACAAACCTCTCTACCTTGTGACTGAATTTATGGAAAATAGTTGCCTGCTCAATTACCTGAGGCAAAGGCGGGGGAAACTTGGTAGAGATGTTCTCCTGAGAATGTGCCAGGATGTTTGTGAAGGGATGGAATATCTGGAAATAAATAGCTTCATTCACCGTGATTTAGTAAGTACAATAGATTTTTTCTATTCATTATCATCAAGATTTCTATTAATTAAGAGGTTCTTGATAAAAATTTGCAGTAAAGAATGTGCTGTTGCATTTCATGGGACACTATGTATCCTGTAAGACTTCAACCCTGCAGGATCTACTAAGGAAAACCCAAACTTTTCAGCTATTATTTTGCCCATGGACAGCTCAAAAAACTGCTTGAGAGAAGTTTTCCATTGGAAAAACCCCTTGAGAAGTCAGAAAAAATTAGGATATTGACATGGAGCTATCTGGAATTAGGACATCTCAATAAAAAAAAGTGATTAGAACACAATCAAAATCACAGCATTACAAAAGGTCAGCAACAATGAGAATTTTAAAAATGAAAATATTTTTCAATCTATGTTTTTTGGCTCCCTACTGCTATACATTGATGCTGGGATATATGAGTGGCTTTTCTGCCCATAGGCAGGAAATTAGAGGAGTTTGTTTATTTACTTCTTGATACTTTTTTCAACACTCACATTTGGATGTAGAGAAGAAATTTTCCTCCTCTCTTACCTAGCTGCATGAAGAGGTGTAAAATCTTGAAAATTCCCAGGAGGTGGCTGATTTCTGCAATAAACATCACAAAACAGATTTTAAAATTTACGCTTATTGTCCCCAGTGCTGATGTCAGGAAAGTATCTGGTTGGATCATTAGACTCTGCAGCCTAAAATTCTTTCACTGTTCAAGAATACGTAAACATATTGCAATTCATACTACAAATATTTAAGTTGCTATGTGCTATGTATTTGTAACTAGACAGTAGTGAAATATGTTCACTTAGAGATAAAAATTCTCTAATTTTTTTGACCAATGTGCCAATCTTCTTTAGATATAAACAATATGAGCTGAAGCAAATATAATCAGATGCTGTATTTCTCTTAAAATTATTTAGCACAAATTTCAGATATGCTTCTCTCATTTTCCCCAGGCTGCAAGAAACTGTTTAGTCAATGCAGAGCACATCGTTAAAGTATCTGACTTTGGCATGGCAAGGTATGAGACACTGACAAAGTTTTTGTGAGCACCTCCTCTCAGACAGCTGCAGCAGGATCTTTAGTTAACCTCACTGCTTGCTTCACTAGTGTGGGGAATTCTGCTGTGGGTAATTTTTGAATCCTGATGAAAATTGCAATGTTGTTTAACCACTGTACTGTGAACTGGACGTCGTGTCCTCCTCTTGCTCTTGGTGAGTGCAAGACAGGTAAACACAGTGCCAGGTAAACTTCAGAGGTGTTTGTGGACAGAGAAATGCCCAGAGTGCACAGGGCATCCAGAGGCTTGAAGAAAGAAGTTTCCCAACTTTCCTGAACGGGACGGAGGTCACAAAGTCACTAGGGACAGAACAGGGAGCTGGTGCTGACCTCTCGAGGCAGTCGTAGCGGAGCAGGTGAGGCAGGATGCAGGGAGGAGCAGGCGGGCAGGAAGTATGATACATGCTGCTCTAGCAGGGAAGTGGTTTTCTGCTCAGTGACAGAACAAGCCAAAGTGAGGAAAGAGAGCACTCTCAACTCTGACAAGGACCAGCTTGAGAAATATAGCTCTAGCCTCACAGACTTTCCTCAGAGGACACGGCTGAGCTGACCAAATGACTGGATACTACCCAAAGGGGATGTCTGTCTTCTTTCTTCTTTCCTCTTGAGGGCCCAAAACTCTTCACTTTTGTATTTTACTGGCTGGTTTTGCCATGGGTTAGCAGACTGAATCAGCTCACTTAGAAGGCAGATGAACTTGAAAGACAGTCAGTGGCCCTGAGTAGAAGGTTGTGGTGACATTCACCTCATGGCTGCAAATCGTTAGATCAGCACAGATATGCTCCTTTGGTTTTGCCTCCTGTGTCCAACCTCGGGCTAACAGCACCCTAGCAGTTCACAGCTAAGCACTTGTTTTTCATAGGGCTATCCTGTACCACAGTTGTACTGCTCCCCAAAAGGGTAAGGTCCGTATCAGGCTCTGGACTTATCCAAATGAATCAGAAAACACAGTAAGACCAAGGTGGCTGTCAGGGTCCATAGAAAGAGCAGTGGGCCTGAATGGCTCACTGTGGCCACAAAGTGGAGATCAGTGGTGTGGCTCTAGGACTTATGCTCCAGGGGAGGCTGTGAAGAAGTGGTGGGAACATAACCAAATTATTTAGAGCTCACACAACTGCCACTAGAGGTTATTTTGCACTGCTATTTCATATGCTCCTTATTCAATAGCCTCCCATGTTTCTGTGCCTGCACCAAAATGAGAAAGTGAGGCAAAGAGATTACTTATTTCAACGTGACCTCCTTTAAAAGGTGCTTTAAAAAAATGACCTTTATGCTTTCCCTGAGAATAAATGTGCGCTGCATATCTGTGATCTGCTCAGGAGCATTAATACTTGGAAAATGTGACCCAAGTTCATAAGTACGTTGGGGTCAGCCTAGTAACCATTTAAAGAGTTGCTCTATAAATGCCTGCATTAGGTACATAATTTCATTTTATCTGAGAAGTCAGCTCCTACAAGCTTGGGCAAAAACAATTACTTTAATGCACCTACAAAAACTGTTGCCTTGAATGTGATGAACATTTCTTTGTGTGTTGCTTTGGTAACAATATCCCTGATATGGCATCTGTAAAGATGAACAGCGAGAGTCATATTTGGGTAGAACAAGAGGTTGAAAAGGTGGATCCTTTAAAAAAAAGACTAAGTATTTATTGCTGCTGATTTTCTTACCCATGGTGATGTATCCTAATAATATATACACCCAAAACATGACAATAATAACCATCCTATCAGTCTCATGATAGCATCAAAATGCTTTATTCTGACATATTTCTGATGAATAATCCAAAACATTCATTTAAACAGAAATGTCTTTAAGTGCTTAGCTTCCAGTATGTTTTTGGTTGGTTTTTTTTTTGTGTACATTTTATACTAAAATAGTGACATAATTTTGTTTTTTCCAAATTGAAACTGTTTTTCTGGAATTCTAAACCATCTGTGGAAATGTCACTGATTAAAATATATGTGGTTTCTTATTATTCTTCAGGTATGTCATTGATGATGAATATATCAGCTCTTCAGGTGCCAAGTTTCCAGTCAAATGGTCATCTCCTGAAGTCCTTCATTTCAAAAAATATAGCAGCAAATCAGATGTCTGGTCATTTGGTGAGTTGATAAGGTGAAAGTGCAACCACGCTTCCCTAAAACTAATGATGATATTTAGGAAAGTATAACTTTTTACCCATGCTACCTATCATACATTTCAGTCCTTCCCATTTTTCCAAAGTTTGCTTATATTGGACAAACCTTTCAATTCGGGAGGTTCTGCACCTAAAAAATAGATTTTGAGTGAAATGACTCATTTTTGATGAGTCATCATTAGCCAAACATATTCATCTCAGTGCCATGGGCCATCACCTTAACTGATTAAAAGAGAGCAGAACTATATTATATAGTTGAAAATTACTTGGGTTGTATCCTTCATTCAGCTCAGGCTACCCATATTTTCTTGCATTTTTCATGCATTTTTCAATACACAGAAGAATCAGGAATGTTTTTTATTCTCTTAATGTTGTTAAAAGCTTGTGGGTTTGGCATCTTTTGTTTTGTTCTAAACCTATTTCGGTTTATTTCTAGGTGTACTGATGTGGGAAGTTTTCACAGAAGGCAAAATGCCTTTTGAAACCAAGTCAAATTCTGAAGTTGTCCGTGAGATTTCTCAGGGTAACCGACTTTATCGACCACATTTGGCATCGCATCCTGTGTACAAAGTCATGTACAGCTGCTGGCATGAGGTTTGTTACCCTTCTTTTTGCCCTGGGGCATTACTTTATTACTAATTTTCAACACAGATATGAAAGCAATCTTAAAAGCTCAAGCCATTAAATCCTTATTTCACATCTGCGGGATTCTCAGCATCTCCAATTTTGTTTTTCACAAATCATACTTAAGTTTAGAAGCCTCTGCTTCTTTTGGCTGTTGCAGCTAGAAATATAGAGCACACTATCAGTACAATAGGTATAGACCATCGCTGGGTTGGAATACACCACTGTTGTCATGTTTCTCTACTGGGTCCAATGTGATATCTTTGTCACACCTTTGTATCATGCATAGCTTTCTCTAGATCTGCTCTGAATGATAACACATTCATATACCAAGTGGATATGCCCACTAAATGTAGATTTTGAACCCCCTTTTTCAAGTTTATATCAGTATCTCTGTACATAAGTACAGTTCCTAGGCTGCATCCCTTTCACCCTCTCCAAGCTGATTTAGAACTTCATGTTCTTTCAGCATTTGTCCAACACCTATTACTTCCTATATTGGTAACAAAACACTGATTTCATCAACTTCTCCATCTGATTCACCCCTTAAGAGCCCTCCTTCACTAGACCCTAGAAGAAATGAAAAATATTTTATTTTAGGTTAAAAGTACTTTCAGAAGAGCTTTGTGTGCAATTTTTTATGTAAATGTGCAGGCATACACAATGAGTAGTGGGGGAAACTTGTTGCTACCATTGTCTCCTTCATCTCCCACCTTACAACTCTGTATAAAATTTTTAAATAATGAGTGAAAAAAGCTTATGAGATGGAGATCTAAATTGCATCTAGCTTGCCTGCCTACTGCCAACATTGATTGGGTGCCAGCCAGCAGAGAGATCATGGGGAAGAAGTTCTCATTTCTTTCTGCCACCAGACAGGAATTTGTTCCATACTGAGCTGCAGCACTTTAAATTTTACAGCAGTGAAGATCCCTTTTCAAAAACACAGGAAGTATTCCTCAATACCATGGTTTCCTGACAGGTAGGGCTTTCCATAGACCTACTGCAGGGAGAAATTCCATAGGAATTCTGATCCAGAATTGAAATTAGTATAAGGAAATTTCAGGATTATTTTTAAAAGTGTCTGTGCTCATGCTGCTGGTGTCATTAATAACAGATTTTTCTTTTTCTTGAAAATAACAAACTCGATCTTTTCTTCTGTATTAATAAAAGGAAGTGCAATTTTTAAGTGGTATCTCATATGTACTTGTATCCAGTTTCTGAAGTCTGGTACTGTGATTGACCAATCTGTTAACACAAGTTTATCCTCTGCTTTTCTTTTCAGAAACCTGAAGGACGTCCTACCTTTGCAGAGTTGACAGCGACCCTCACAGATCTAACAGAGATGACATAATCACAGATTTTATACCAATATATTTACTGAAAGGTTAGCATTAAGCATGCCACTAATGTAGCTGGTACAGAAAACTCAACCTTTTACAGAGGTCTCTACCTAAATCACAGTACCAGCATCCAACATATTGAAGCAGCTGTTTGGTCTTGGCCCAGTTTTTATTTATTGGAGAAAGACACTCCAGGTGACTGATTTGGGACTCTCAAGGCTTTGTTTTCATGGTTAGGGAGAAAAATCTCCTGTCTGAAAAGCAGTAACCAAGCCTACTCACCTTATAGATGTTTTTATTCATTCTTTTGTTCAGAGTTACACTAACTCTTGCATCAATATTATTGCATTATTTGTGCTTACTATGACTCGTGCACTGGGAAATACTGGTTGGCAGCAGGAAAAATGATGGAAAAAGCTCTGGCTAGGTCATCTTTAAAGGCAAGTCCTTGTGCACTGCAAAGCATCCAGCCCTGGAGAACCAGAGCAGTGTTTCCAAGGGACAGCCACCTCCAGGAGCTGCTGGAGCAGTGCCCACATGTGTGGCTGGACCCACTGCTTGGACTAAGGCAAGCAAAGGGAGCAAAGACAGCAATCCTCAGTTAGCAGCTCCTAAGTCACATCTGAGTGACTGGAAAGACTGAGCACCTCTGTAGCCATTTTAAACCTGCATTTCAGGTCAAGGTGTCTTCAATTCAAATTCTGAGTAACAGAAGGGGATCAAGGATTGTTTTATTCCAACCTCTCCCACAATTTTCCAGTATTGTCTCCCATTCCCCTGCTCTTGCCTACTCGAATGCCCACAAGTGCCTTAGTCCTCCCCTTGCCAATACCCAGAATGGTTAATGGGCAAGTTAAAACTGGAATCTGACTAGATCCTATGATCCATGGACACGTCTGTACCCCTACTTCTTATGTTATTAATTCGCTTTTAATTTTAAATCTTAACTATGGTCAATACGAATATGTTGTAGAGAAGAAAAGGCTGATGGAATTCATAATTATTTAAAACAAGATGGTCATGCCATTACAATATGTGATTGCACTGTGAATATGTGATTGCATTGTGAATTATTTATAGGTGAATACATCACAATATTTATTTTTTAGGACTTTGTAGACAAAATATATATGTAAAACAGGCTAGATAAAGAATGATTGAGTTCAATTTAATTTTTGTCACAAATTGGATCACAGTTCAGTTTTTTATTTCCAAATTTAAAAAATAACTGTAACAATAAAATTAAATACAGAAAACCCCACAAAGTTTTGAATTTCCAAAAAATGATGACATCTCAAAATCAAATATAGTCCAGGCAGTAATCAGTCATCTTTACTGCAATAGTATTTTGATCGTTATCAGCCCTTGGGAAATTGTTAGTCCCGTTGTTTGAACATTTCATAGTACCTTCAAACACACTTTTAAGGCATTTCTGCATCAAATAAAGCAGGATATTCTTATTATTTCACGTAATTTGCCAGAAGAATTGCCACGAACTGACGACACTGTTTAATTTCATAATCAATTTATGAGCATTCAGCCCTTTATCAGACTTATGACTGAATGCAGATCTATAACAGGTGTGTTTTAACCCCAGCTGGCAACAGTACCATGCAGCTGCTTATTCACTGCCTCTGCCCTGGTGGGGTAGAGAATCAGAAGGTAAAACCTGTGGCTGGGATAAGAACAGGTTAATAACTGAAACAAAATGTAACAAGGCAATAATGAATAAAAAGAGAGAGAGGAATAAAACCCGAGAGAAGCAAGTGATGCACAGTACCAGTGCTCACCACCTGCTGGCTGATGCCCAGCCCATCCAGAGGCACTAACCAGCAGCCCCAGCCCACTTCCCTCCCTGCCCCCAGTTTATACACTGATCATGACGTTCTATGGTATGAAATATCCCCTTGGCCAGTTCAGGTCAGCTGTCCTGGCTCTGCTCCCTCTCAGCCAAAATCAGGACAACGACACAATACACACATGGAGCTTTTCAGCAGATGATGCACAACAAATGTGAAATTCAAACTCTCCCCACAATATAAAGTACAGGAGGATTTTGAATAATATATGAAGCATCTTTTTAAACAGCCCTTGTAGAACTGGTTTTGCCATAGTGCTGCAATTTAATATGTCATACGTTACAGCACCATGCAGTAAAAATCAGCTTCATTAGGTTTATGTACTCAAAGCACCTTGCTCCTGCCTGTCTCACTGAGCTGTCCCATATGGGTGAATATTCACCCATCTTGGAAATATGTTGGTCTAATACCTGGAGCCAATAATGCTTGTCTACCAGGCTTCCACTTGCCAATATAATATTTCTGTAGGCTTCTTGGGGAAAAAATTAGAGAAGCTGTTATTAACATTCTGACACAGATAAATTTAGCAGCTGCTATCATCAAGCTGGCAGTAAATAAATTAAAAAGCACTATAACTTGCTTCAGAGTCAGTGAAACTGGTGCTTAATTGGCAGCAAGAAATGGTATGCAGTACAAAGGTCAGGTATCTGCAGCGTATTTATTTACCAGAACAGCTACACCCTCAAATAAAGACTGAGTAGGCCATCTTAGACCTCATGGTGACTGTGAGCTTATTTCAAATTCCAACCATATTCTAACAGACAAAAATGGATGAATAGTGAATTATATCCTTGTCACTGACCATAAAGAGATGTCTGTTTGCTGTTTTTTTTAAACCTTCATGTGATAAAAATGAGATCTGGAAAAAGCAGTAAAGGAGACACCTCCATACAGGGAACCTTCCATCAGAGGTGTAGAAGTGTTCAGCATCTGTCAAAATTTAGCTGCTGTTTCCTGATCAGAAAACTTGATACTATGGAAGGGAGGAAAAAAGTCAGAACCTCAAGCTTTTGTGAGCCAGCCACTTAGGATACATCTCTTTTCTGTAAAAAAGATGCATTGTTGACAAAATTAAATTTATTTTCAGAAAGTGAAATGAATTCACTTGTCAAAAGTACTCCTGAGAAGCAAGGCAGACCAATTACTTGTGTGTACAGGGCTGGTGACACTTGTTTCCAGTGCCATTTGGTTTTCAGACCAATTCCTTCTCCTCCCCTGGGAGGCCCTGCAGCCACACCAAAGCACATCACCTTCCCTCCTCCCTCATGCACCTCCAGTCTGACTCCTGTTCAGCCTCCCAGCCATGTTCTGAACCATGGCACCATTTTAAAACCTGCCCAAAATGAGTCAGCTACTGCAAACCTCCCCTGCTGGAAGGTTATTTTCTAGCACACTTGCCAGTTTCATTTTTGCTGGAATTTAAAGAGTGAGAGAATGGCATTTCCAAAAGTATGCAATTCCCCATATGGCTCCAGGATGAAACCCTGATGAGTAGAGTTTTGAATATGTACCCTTCGCCATGAAGATTTATTTATGGCATGGTTCTTTCTAGTGTGGCTGGAAAATGAAGATGGTAGAACACATTTCTATAGAAACTAATAACTGATGTATTTCCTTCCAAAATCGTACAGATTTTTTATCCAAGTCTTTTTGACCTACCTACATTTAGCTGGTGCAGCTATGCAATGAACTTAATTGCCCATTAATTTGTCCTGAGGTATGGTAATAATGAGTAGCTGCCAAGATTTGTTTAGTATCAGCATTTAAAAGCTGTAATTTGGTTAGCAATGTATTGCCTCTGAGGATTGCTTTGTTCTTCTTAACCATTCGCCCTACATACCAAAACACATCTAATTACTTTATATAATGTCCTTTATTTCACTGCCTGGAAAACCTGACAGCTCACTGAAACACTCTCCGTGAGACTGGCTGTGAGTCAGACATGCCTAATACATCAGCTTTGGGTTTTCTTCTCTAGCTTAGAAATATAAATGACACTCTTTTTATCCCTTGTTTAAAAAACACAGATAATTTAGTACATAACCATGAATAATTTATTACAAGAGAAATACTAGCATAATTTCAATTAAAAATCAAAGTCATCCCAAGCTAGTAACTAAATATAAACATTTAAAAAAATAGCATCTCTTACAACAAATGGTTTCATACAAAAAAATAATCACTAATTTATTTTTAACATGATGGACTTCTTGTACACTATGAAAACAACCATTAACTTTGTTTTTTTGACATTGTTAAAATGCAACATTATTTTATTGTTAGTTGCTATTTACGTATAATAGTAGATATGTGGGTCCAGTAGAAAATACAGGAATTTTGCTTGGTATAAGTTAATTATTGACAGCAGTTGGTATATAAGGAGTCCACACCCTTCTCAAAGAAAGTATTATGACATATCTTTGAAAAATGCCAATGCACATCCCTTCAAGAATTGGACTGGTTGCTTTTGCTTACAAATAACTCATTTGGTCACAGCACAGTGATGATTCTATAAGCAAATAACAATGCCACGAATTATACAAAAGCATTTCTTTTTCTCTTTTTTACAGTCAATATTTTCTTCAGTTATTCTTTGAATTGTGCAATGCAGAGTGAAAAGTAATTCAAGTTTTTGTTAAAAAACAAACTATAAACCCCCCTCCATCTTTAGTCTTTTTATTATTTGTATTACTTGCTTTTAACTATAAAGATTTTGAAGCTTGAGTCTGGTCAATAAAACCAAAGTATTCTTTACATTAACTATGAAGTAGTGAAACCCTGTCAGCAGATTTTCTAGTCTGAAACTTTTTTAACACAACCATTTTAACAGCAAAGAATTGCTGTGAATCCCATCACTTGATTAAGCTGAAAAATGCCCAAAACTGATAATGTATACAATGTCATCAGATTTTGAAGGCAAATACATGTTTTTTTGTGAAAATGTTCCTTTTGCTGGATAACAGTGATGCCACACAAATATACAAATTACAAATAGCAACCCTTTTGTTATTACAGATAAAGGATGAGCTTTCTTCAGCAGAACAATTTTCTATCCATCCAAACTGTCCTCTTTTACTAAACCTTTTGAACATTAGAAAACATGTAGCCTGCTTCATGGGGAAGTTCTGCTTGGCATATAAATCTCAGATGATTAAAACCAGTTTTTAACTGCTGAAGTGCTGGCAATCCTCTGGCAAACTTTCTGGATCCACACTTAAAAATCCAGTGATTAGAAACACTGCTTTCTGATGAGCTTGTCACCACCTTCACGTCTGCTTGCTGAAGTTACTTCCAAAGTGCAAAACAATGAGGACTATAATGAGTAAACCATGGGCCATGCAAGCTTTTTAATGACAGGAAGATCAGTGGCCACAACCAAGGATCTACAGTACTACAATAATTACCAATCTTCAAGGCTTCTGGTAGGTTAACATATTGTTAAACATTCAATAGAGGCAAATACTCGTTTTTTGGAAAAGACAAAAAGTCCAAAATAACAATAATAATAATAAAAAAAGACTTTCTGATGTTTCTCACCCCTTGCCTACAGCCCATCCTTTACCTAGCAATTTTAGAAGTAGTACATGGATTGTAAAATGGATTTTGCACTTATAAAAGAGTAAAAATTAACAGGACTGCTTTATTATTAATAAAGAAAAATACCTTCCCACAAAATGAGGAAAAAATTTGAAAAGCTTTAATGGGTTCTAATTAATAGATGGCCGTACTAGGAAGAAGTAAGGAAATAAGTAAAGCCCCTTCTTAATCCTCAAAATAATATAAAACAAAGTGGAAAATTTTAATTGCATGTTCTAGTTTTCTCCTGCCTTTGGATACTTAATTCTATAACCTCATGTAACTTTTTAAGCCAGTAGCAACTGTTTTCAGACCTCTAATTAATTTTCTTTTTTAAAAAATTTGTCTTAGTTTTGAAATAAAAACGTACAGGCACATTCAGGGATTCACAATCCATTCAGGATTCCTTGTGTAGAAAAACTGAAACTTAGCAAGAATTGTATTTCCTAAAAATTTTTTGTGACATCTAATCAATATTCACTGACAGGTCATCTAAAGTGAAAAAATCTTAAATAAAATTTTATATTAAAAACTAGAAGTGTTAAACAATATTTTCTTCTTATTATGTCTTCAATAAATATCCTTCATGTAGAGTATCTACAAGCTTGCTTGGAAATAAATTATAAAAATATAAAGAAAGACAGAAATAAGCTTATCACCAAGATAATAGCAGAGTATCTGCCACTTCAGCAAAGACTGGCTTTAACCATTAAAAGAAAATTGCATTTTTAGATGTGGCTTACAAAGACCACTATTTTTTGCTAAAATTTCCCAACAAAAGATGCTGCATAAAGAAGGACCATGTTTTTCATTGCCTAACATATGATCACCATGAGGTTTCTGTCTGTCATGCTAATTACTGAACATTTTCATTCATTAGTGCCAACAGCTGATATAGAGAGAAGTGGCCCACACTTAACAGGCTTCACAGACAAATTTTCAGAGGACTTCGGAAAAGCACAGCATTCTAGTAGACCCCGGTGGGCTGAGTTTGCAATTCGTGACACTTTGATGATGAACACTGCTTGAGTGTTTCATTGACTGAATAAAATGTTGTCCTCGTCATACACCAAAGCCGGGTCTTCCACGCTCTCCAGCAAAGTGTGACTGGTTTCAATTTCACGGCGTGACAGTGATGGCTCTTTGGCAACAGTGGACATCAACTGACTCCAGGTGATGTTAGTGTTCTTGAAAGCATGTAGTAGGAAAATGCCAATGATGATGCTGCAGAATCCACTCAGGGTTCCAATGATATCACCCAGTTCCATACTACTCCACTCCTTGAACAAGATGATGGAGCAGGTCACCACTGTCGTAGTGAAGCACACGTAATAAATGGGTGTCACGAGGGATGTGTTGAACATGTCCAGTGCTTTGTTGAGATAGTTGATCTGAGTGCTGACTGAGAGCACCAAGATGCCCACCAAAATGTAAACCAGGGGATGGTGATAGGCTGGTTTCCCCTCCAGTATTTGTTTAATGGCAATGCCCAGGCCTTTCACAGATGAGACAGAGAATGCACCGATGAGTGAGCAAATTAAAATGTAGATCAGGATATTTGTTTGGCCTCTCTTTGGAGCCACGAAAACAATCAGGACAAGGGCAACAATTGTTAGGAGAACAGCAAATGTAACAAATGCTGTGAAAAAAGAGGAAAGGGAAGAGTAATGCACATGAGATATAATGTCAGACTATGTCCATGAACACACTCAGGGTTGTTCAGTGTCCTGGACACTTCCCCATGAACTGTAGCATGTGTTCACTGCAATTGCATACAGACCTGGATCTTGCAGCTTTCTTTCCATCTCATCTAGTGAGGTGACCTCCTCCTCCTCTGGGGCATGAACAACCATGACTGTTGACCCCAAAATGCTCAGTACACAGCCCAGCTTTCCATGAATATTCAGCTTCTCATTTAAAAAATAGGATGACAATATAGCACTGTTCAGCAAAATAGAAATAAAATGTTCAGCTCCACCAGCCATAAAAGACAATCAAAATCTCTCTGTGTAGCATAATGGTAATTCAAAACCTCTTTTGAATTTGGATATATGGTAAACCAGCCTGAAACAATCAAATTGTAAGGAGTTTTTCCAAGATAGTTGGTCATGACCAAGAAGGTAAGGTCATGTGTTAAGGAGTTTAGTAACCCTCATCGCTTTCCTCCAGGTTATAAAAGAGCCCCAATTGCCAAGGAATTTCTCATTCCTGATTGCCTGGGTCAGGGTATGCACTCTCACGGTAGATTAACCACAAGAGCTGTTTCTTGCTTCCAAAAATGGTTCAAAGCACTTAATTTCCATTACAACCAATGCACATGAGTTTTGGAAATTGTTCCTTGTCCCTCCCCAGGCTCTCCCACCCAGACATACTTTCTGCCTGGCTTGCCAGGACTGCCCCCAAAACACAGAGAAGCCATGCCTCCCCCTTCGAAGAGATCAACCCCAGGATCTCCACGGGGTTGATTATTTAACCTAAGGACAATAAGAAGCCCTGAATGACACTACTCACAGGGCATAATCAGCGTGTTAGAGCACAACCTTGGGCACAGACACAGGCTTAATGGTGTGTGAACACACTCCATAACAAATAGTTATTCAACCCACTGATCAAAATACATACATTTTTTCACACAAGGGTAATGAGTTCACTTAGAGAGGTTGTTAGAACTCTGTGTGTCTCATGAAAATTTGAACAATTGCTAGCCCCAACAAAGAAGAGGGCAATAAAACTCAAGCTGCTTTGCAAAGCAGCAGCCAGGCAGCCAGTTAATCTGCATTTATGAACAAGCTGACCCCAGCACCACTGCAGGGACTCAGTTACATTAGTTTTGCTATGACAGGATGGCTGCAATTTTAGCAGGTCGATTATTGCAAGTCCAAGGAGTTTGTTGTTTGGTTGGTTTTTTGTTTTGTTTTGTATATGTGGCACATGTAATTTGAAACACAGGGTTTAATATAGTATTCTCAGTTCTTAAAAATCAGAGTTTTACGTTTAAAATACAATAGTTTCATTTTGCAAAAAAAAAATATTTCTTGTAAAATTTTTATATGCATAGTCCATGTCTTTTCTGCTGCTTTGATAGCCACATGACTGTATGTACTTAAGAACTTGAAAATTATGTTTTCTTCATACATAGGAAACAATAAGTCTCTGGACATTTATGTTACAAAAGAACCACAAATTTAAATTATGGATACAGAAGAAAGCTAAAATTTTCTTTGCCTTCTTTCCAGAAGGATTTCAAAATGACAAAACAAAACCAAAACGTTTACTAACCATGCCTTATATATGAAATTATGGTCCTATAAATATAAGTGTATTTGAAAATATTTTGTGAAGGAATAATGTATTTTTATTTGCAGTTTATTTCACAACTGAAGAAGAGGATAACATTTTTTTTAAAGCTCTAGTTTTCAAGAAAAAGATAAATTACCTTCTCTCTGCAGTATACCTGGTATATGCTGATAAGAATTGCTTTGTAATCTAGGTGAGAAGCTACCAGGAAGTTACTGAGTGGCCTTTGCAACAGGACTTTTGATTCTATCTACCCAGAGAACTCAGTTCTAAATGAGGAAAAATATCTTTCCACCAAGCAACAAAAAACATGTTTTGTCCATAAATTGCTTTTCAGTTTTCATATTAAAAATCTCTGCTTTCAGCCAAAGACAGTAGTTTTCCCCTCATGCTGTGAGTGGTTCATTTGCTCCCAACTGGTACTGACCTTATGAGAACGCTCAGTGCACCCAAGGGTGTAACTAAGGTTGCAGGTGCAAAGGCATAGGCAGCAAAGTTTGCAGCTTCTCCTAATCCCACTGCAGAAGAAAGAATATTTGAATCAGCTTGGAGGAGGGTATTAAAAGGCATGCTATTGTAAATATTCTGAGTGACAGTTATGATAGCAAATACAAATCAAAATCTTTTTTCTGCACTATATATACACATTTTTGTTTCAAAATTAAGTGCACAACCTCTTCTGGAAATAATAAATGCTGAAGAAAACTAAATATGTTTCTCCTAAGTACTCCCGGAAGCTGGACAGATGCAATTCCTCTGTGTTTGACCAGATATAAAAGAAAAGATGGCTATTCTGCAAAGAGCTCTGGAGACCAAAAGCAGCCTTTGAAAGATGGCATATCAGAATGGCTTGTCATGAATGTGATTGCAAGGCCATTTCTTTTAAGTGAAATGAATGAAAAAAATCAGGCAATAAATTTCTTTAAAACAATCTGATTTTTGAAGATTTAGATATAGGCTGAGAGGAAAGAGGTGACTTACTTGATAGCAGTCCAGCCCACCAAAGCCATTCCTTCAAATAAGAATATCCACCTTGTCCTGAAAGAGAAAAAATAATAAGAGAAATAATAAAAGAAAAAGAGAATAATAAGAGAATAATAAGAGAAAATTCTTATTTAGAAGAAACAGATCACCTCATTGTAAGAAACAAAAAGTACAGCTTCACATTTGCACATTTTGCACCAAAAGAGCACGTTACCTGGCTGCAACAAGAATATTTGACTTTGACTGACATTTTTATTAACCACTCTACAGCTTTCTGACCTGGACTTCTAAAAAAAGATATTTGACTAAATATACACAGAGGGGAAGTTTCAATCAAAAGTAAAATGTTTATAAAGACTGTTAGGAAGCTTAAGAAATGTTTCAAAATGCTTTTCCAGGTCAGATCCAATATATTCATACAATCAACTACAGTTTGACTCTCCTTCCTTAGATGGAAGAAATTAGAAAGAAACATGCCCCTGATTTTTTTTTTTTTTTACATAACACATAAGTATATGGAATATTCAGTATCAGGGCTTTTTCAAATAACCAAATTCTCTGGAATAATATCTTGCAACAAGCACAACAAACAAAATAAAAAGTGCTAATGCTATGTATTTAAATCCATGCAAATGAAATTTTGAGATAAGTGCAATTGTTCTTTTACTAGCTCTTTATCTGTTGACTTTGATGAAGGGATAGTTGTACTAACTGGAGAAACTTGTGTAATAAATGTCATTTCTACAACTCATTGCACTTACTTTAAAAAAGCAAAGGAAAATGAAAAAGCTAAACCTAGGTAACAGTTTAATTACCACTTTCAATCTCAAACGAATGGGACAAAGATTGAAAAAAAAAAAGGGAGAAAAGCATTTTGAAGGTTAAGACAAATGAAGAATTTTATTTGGTAACTAATTGCTCTCGGTGAGGAAATAGCACCAGCTCACTGGATTTATTACCCCCTGCACCTGCCATGGTCCTATGAGTTCTGAAATCCCAGTTCCTGTAACCACACACAGAGAAATAATACCATGTCTACATCCGTCACCAAGACAGCACTTCTGATCACCACTGAAGGAGTTTTAAACATGTGATCTGTGACTTGAACCTTGATTTTGTCAAGTTATAAGAGGTGTTTGTGTCCCCAGCAGGAGCAATGCTTGCACCATCACTTACCAGCTCGGGTGACTCCTTTGTCTGCCAGTTTCAGAAGTCCTTTCTTCTTCAGTATGAAACTAGAACCAATAAAGATACTGGAACCTATAGCCAAAGCCAAGCCAATGGAGAGCTGATATTTGCTTCCAGAAGGCACAGAAATGCTCCAGATTGTTTCATTGCCAGTCCCCTCCATAGAGGTGAGGAAAGGAGAGCGTGATTCAGACATGTTGATGATCTGGCACCATGCTTAACAGGAGTCATGGCAAGAAAAAGAGAGCACGGCACCTGGGAGCAGAAAAAGAAAGAAAAATTATTCATGAGACAGGTCCAGCTCTGGAAGAGCTCTCTCCATTCTGCTCACTCTTCTTCATGTCTTTGCAGAGCACCTGTAATTTCTGACTGTGCAAACAGCACACAAAAACCCACACAATGTACACAATGCTTTCCTGGGTCATTACCCACTCCTGTAGCTCACAGGTAATTACATTATTTTACATACATATTTTACACTTCATTGGCTCAGACAAGCAATAAGGGAAATACCAAGGAATGCAGCAAAAAAATATTAGCTTCAATTTAAAATTCAACTCAAAATCTTAAAAGCTAACCTGAAACCTCAAGATGAAAGGGCTCTCTTTTTTTGTTGTGCAGAGACCACAAACATGTAGTCGAATCCATTATTTTGGACTTTGCCTCTTAAAGTAAGCCTGCTGCTATTCAAGGCTTCTGTTTTTACATAGGTAGCTGAGATTGAAAAAACAAATGGGAAAAAAGGAAGGAAAATCAAACAGGGAGCAAACTCTCACTGTGTATGGGCACTGAGACATTTTATTAAAACTGTTTGGTGAATTCTGTGTGAGCCAAGTCTTATTTAACCAATCACAAATTTTCAGGCCTCATTACACCTCACAGCAAATTTAATTTAACCTCAATAATCCCTAGGTGGAGGTAGATCACAAGCCACAGGGGACAGTTCCCCCAGCTATCCCTGAAACACTGCTGGAGAGCTGGGTGATCCTGAGCAGAGACTGAAGCTTCACACTCTCAGCCAGCCAAGCATTATCTGTACGTCATCACTGTGATGACAGTCTGCGGGAATGACCGCATTGTTATCGGCCTAGATTTGTTTTTAAAGGAAAAAGAGGTATTGCATTTCCAAGAAAAAAAGGAGGTGCTTTTTTTCCCTTTTTTTTTTTTTTTTTTTTTTTTTTTTTCCCCATGGGGAAGCAGGGGTTAGGCAACAAAGCTGCAACAGGGCTTAGGCAGTCTAGGCTGATGTCTCAGTTTGTCACAGCAGAGCGCATCAGGCAACCAGTGTGGATTATAGAATCTAGACTGGAATACGCTTAAGAACAGCTGGAATACTGTTAAGAACAACCTAAGAAAAGAAACTTATTGTGATGACATGTTAAAATATGAAACAGTTTGCAGAAGTACAAAACCTCAGTCCACTGTGATACATATAAAGCATGGGATGCAACAACTAGTTTTGTTTTCCATGTTTTCCCTGTAATTAAAATAACACATGAATGATTCATCCTGATGAGTGGCAGCATTAGTAATACACTCCCCTTTTTTCTTTCTTTTTTCTTCTCCTCCCCCCTCAACTGAAAAAATGCCACTTGGGGACTCGGTAGAAAAGCGTTGGAAATAATAATGTTATATCAAAAGTACTTCACTGAACAATTAACAAAAAGCAGACTTGGATAATTTATTTAATACATCTTAACAAGGAATAGTTAAAATACATAAGGTCTTAAAAATGTCATATTTGCAGTTGGCAATGCTGGCATTAACTCTGGGAGATAGCACACCTTACAAGTAAGGAACTAGTGAGTACCTGCTCCCTGTTTTTTCGTTCCATACTATACAGCAAACATACTACAGGAAGTTATAATTTGATTTTCAGGCTGTGCAAACTCATTTAATTTTTTGCCAAAAGTGTTTCCATATAACAGGAGTTGTTTTGTATTGCTAAGTCAGACTTAATAAAAATGTTCCCACAAGATGGGTATGTTCATATTTCCCAGCTGAAGAATAAAATCTTAGAGAATTTAGATCAACATGCAGTTGCTATTGCATATTATGTAGGATAGATACTATTCTACACTCTTGTATATTGTAACTGGAAATGACAGTTGGATAATGTAAAAATATGGAATTAGCATTTGCATCTGAAAGTATTTTAAAAGCCTAAACTATTAGCATAGTCATAGAAGAAAAATAATTTCTCATACTTCTTTTGACATAATTAAGGAAGAACAAATCACAAAACACAATTGTAGAAAAGTCCTTTAAGCATAAATATATTTTCTCTTAGTAAACCAATATCAGGGCAAGACAAAAATGTCCCTGCTCATGGCAGGGGGGTTGGTCTAGAGAGCCTTCAAAGGTCCCTTCCAATCCAAACTATTCTATGATTCTATGAAAAAAAAACCAACAATGGAGAGTAAATGAAATGCCTTAGGTCCCAATACCTATTCTGATGCTAAACAGGATGGTGTGAGAAGCGGTAACATTCCTTACCTTTAATTAAAAGAAAACATGAAAACAAACACTCCTGATAAGTATAGTCTTTCAGCTATCTGCAACAGTAAAGGCAGCCTTCCATCAGAGTATTGGGTTTCTACAGTGAAAAAAATAACAATTTTCTTCCCCCTTCTTTTGTGACTGGTATACTTTCACTTAGCTGGAAATGAATGGCAGGCTCATTTCATTTCACATGACACTACTGCTACTACTACTTTTTCTATGTATTCTAAAGTTTTTCATTCCTCAGCATATATTATGAAATCAAATATGGAAAATTTAATCACGCCATTTGTACTAAGTCACCCAATGTCTGCCACAGGTTATTTCACTCCATTCTGAATTACAATCTTTGCCCACATTTACAAAGAAGCATTGGATTTGTCACTGAGAAGAGCAATTTTGAATGTTTATGATCTCTGTTTATTGTGCTGAGCAGTTTTTCATAATTTAAAAGAAAAAGTCATTAGTTCCACTTGTGTGAAAAGTGGCATGTCACTGCTCTGATCAAAGAACCACCTGAGAGATGGGAAGAGGAGGCTGATCCGGGAATTACTGTTATTTTATTGCCCCTGTGAACAGTCTGAGGATCATTTGGAAAGGCTGAGGAAGGTGACAAACTGCTGAGGCTGGCTGGCTTGGTCAGCACAGAGTTTCTGTAGCTAAGCTAGTTTCAACTCCTGCTTCCAAATGTCAACAAACATGAACCTGTCAGCAGAACCACTCCTTGCAGAAATAATCTCTCCCTGCTCTGACTCAAGGCTGGCAGCAGCAGGAAACCAGTCTGAGCTAAGGCAGCTGCCTTAGTAACTTCTAAAGTTTTTATGATTCAGGTAATTATTTTTTTGTTTGCTTGTTTCAACCCCCCCCCAACACCTAAGTATTCTTTATGTGAATTGGGTAGATCAGCCACCCTGGAGCTACACACTGCCTGAGGCATGTATAACTTGCTGTCACTCTGCAGTTCTGGGATGACTTGCCCTGGTTAGTGACAGCCAACTTGGTTCTTAACCTGCCACTGAAGATACTGGTCCTAAGTCACCTCGAAAACTAATTGGTTTGATCAAATAATAGTTTGACTATTTCTATTGAGCTCAGGACTCAGCTCACCCCAGGCAGAAACATGAAACACCTTTCTCGGTCGCCCAGGAAATACCAAGCCCACCTTTACCAAGGCGCGGCTCCTGGGGCTGAAAGTGAGTGTACCGGGAAGCAGCAAGGAATTTTTTCCTGGCACACCTGGAGTGGAGGCTCACCAAAAGGCACAAAACAAAGATGTTTAAGCCGAGGCAGCCGCGGGAGAAATGCAGGAGCCTGCCCGGCGCCGGCCGCGCGCCACTCCTCGGAAAACAACCGGGAGACCTCCGGGCGGAGGAGAATCCTGGGCGTGCGGGGCTGCGGACACCGCGCCCGTGCTGCGGGCTCGGGGGGGCTGCAGGAGCACACGCCGAGCCCCGCGAGCCCTCCGCGATCCATCCGCACATCCCCGCGCCATCCCCGGCCCCCGCGGCCGCGCAGACGGACACAGACCCGAACGGACGGACACAGACCCGAACGGACGGACACAGACCCGAACGGACGGACACAGACCCGCACGGACGGACACAGACCCGCGCAGACGGACACAGACCCGCACGGACGGACAGACGGGCCCCATGGGGCGGGCAGCGCCTCTCCGGGTCCCATGGCTGTGGGTCCCATGGCTGCGGGCTCCGCGGGCTCCGTGCCGGCGGCTCCACCCGCCCGGGCGCGGCCCGGAGCACCTGGGCGCTCCCGCTCTCCGGTGGAGACGGAGGTGGCATCCCCGTCACCCGTCTGGGGAAAAGGGCACGCGGGGCTACAGGAGTGATCCCGAAGGGACTTTCTAAATCGTTATCAAGTCCCAGACCTGGGGAGTTCTGTGGCCTCACCTGAACACTCGATCCAAAGAAGAGTGCTCTCTCTTGAAGTACCTTGGCAGCATTTTCCTGGGAGTTTCTATAGATTTAATTTTCTTCCCCTTCGCAGCTGGGAGAAGAGGTGAGCGGTCTTGATGTGTAACCGCTTATGTCTGTGACAAGCTGCCAACGCTCGCTTTGGCCAGTGGATCCGCAGGCAAAGCAGAGGGATTCCCTGGACAAACGATGCCAGCGTCATAGATCAAGGGCAGTGCCTGGTGATGCATACCCTGAGATGACTCCCTGAGGCTTGACAGGCTCCAAGTTGTTGTAAGAAATAATTATCTTTATTACCCAATCAGTAGTTGCAACGTGGAAATCTAAGGTCTTGGTTTTGACAAGATTAAGTGAAATAAATTTACAAAATGTAAGGCTTAATAAAACATTATGTGTTGCCCACCAAACATCCTGGGACAGTCTGCAGACCTTTAGCATGCACAAGGATTTCTCTAACTAAATTGCAAATCTAGCACATAGCACCACAGGGACATGCAGAATTGAGATTAGAGCTGTAACCAGGCTGTGCAGCACAATACCAAAACTAATCATGGCTGGTTTTGAAAAGTTTTACCACTGGGGCATACTGCTGAAATAGGATGACATTATCAGCAAAATAACTTGATTTTCCCTGCCTTAGACATCCTTGACTTTGCAGTCCTGTTGTTGAACCAAGAGATAAGTTTCAATGTCTTTGTGCCATTTTTTATTTCTGTATTTGTTTTCTAGGATAACTAGCACCATGTATGTTAGGATAAAAGGAAGATTAGATTTGTTTTTTGTGATTTTAATCACCATTCCGCTTTATCTTTACTATGTCTACACTATCACAACTTCTGTGAGGGGTGGCCTGGACCCAGTGCAAGGCTGCACGAACAGAAGTTTGACTTCTCTACTTTAAAAACATTTCTAAAGCAGATTACTGATAAAAAAGCAGAGCAATAATTTAAAATGGTATTTGAAACAGTTAAATCAAAATTTTAAAGCACAATCTGAAAGTCTGGGAATAAACTCTGATTTTCTTGTACAACATAAACACACCCATAGCTTAAAACCACATATATGGAGAGATGCATATCTGCAGTCCGCTTCCAATTCCTATTTTTTTTGTGTGTCCCCTCAGATCTGTCAACTCTGTGTGTTCACATCCCTGTTTCTACAAACATGTGTCAATTTTTTGAGCTTACTGCGATCCTGCAAGTGACTGTGTTGGCAGATCTGCTGAGAAGGGAATGGCAATACCCACAAAGTCCTGCTGAAGCAGCAGAGAAGGTGGGAGAGGGTGAACTGCCAAAGACCACCTCTTCCTCTGGCACAGCTCTTGCTGTCATGGCTTCACTGTTGTGTAGTACCCAGAGCAGGAATAGTGAGAAATAATACAGCTAACACTTCTGTAGATGGGCCTCTGTACCAGCCAAGTCCTTTAGCAGACCATGAACATCAAAATCTATTTAATTAATGAATAAAATATTTAATCTGATTTACACATTTGTTGACAGCTGGCTAAGCATGAACCATCAGTGTGCTCAGGTGGCTAAGAAAACCAATGGTATCCTGCTGTGTATCAGAAACAGTGTGGCCAGCAAAATTTTGTCCCCCCTGAAGTTGGCACTGATGAGGCCACTCTGTGAATCCTGTGTTCAGTTCTGCACCATCACGACATGAAAGACATTGAAGTGCTGGAGCAGGTCCAGAGAAGGGCAATGGAGCTGGTGAAGGGTCTGGAGCACAAGTCCTGTGAGGAGTGGCTGAGGGAGCTGGGGGTGTTTAGCCTGGAGAAAAGGAGGCTCAGGATAAACCTTACATCATCCTACAACTGCCTGAAAGGAGACTGTAGTTAGGAGAGGGTTGGTCTCTTCTCCCAAGTCAAAAAGCAAGTGGACAAGAAACGACAGCTTCAGGTTGTGCCAGGGGAGGTTTTTCTTCACCCAAAGGGTTGTCAAGCATTAGAACAAGACACCTAGGGAAATGGTGGACTCACCAACCTGGAAGTATTTAAAAGATGCATAGATGTGTGTTGGTGGTAAATGGTTAACGGCGATAAATGTTGGTGGTTAATGGTAAATGTAATAGTGTTGGGTTAACTTGTACTTAATGATCTTAAGAGTATTTTCCAACTTAAATTATGCTATATATTTATTATTTATTGGCTGAAAATTTTTACATCTTTCATATTTTTATATTGCAATAAACAGCAAAAACCACTATTAAATGCTTTTCCTTCTGAGAAAAAGTATGAAGTCACAAAAAACTTGTGACTAACAATCCAAGTCAATGGACAAATGCAAAAATCTTGCAATATATAATAATAACACAGAAGAGACTAGGCATACCTCGTGTGTGAATACTTCACTGATGATTAGCAGTTTTCATACTCAACTTGTTTTGAAGAACTTTGAGACAATGTCAGGAAGAAACAAACTACATAAAAGTAATTTATCAACATTGATATATTTTTCTTTATTTTGAATTATACGTAGAAGTCAAATGGGAAAGAAAATAAAGTATTGATATGCAATCTTATCAACTGATATAAAGAGGAAAAGATGCCAGTTTACTGTTCAGAATGACACTTATGACTGATTTAGAGCAATGCCTGGATCATGAACTAATGCAAATCAGCACAGACCCATTTAATTCCCTGGAGCTGTACCAAATATAGCTAAGTACAGGTCAACTTTTTGTGTATGAAGTAAAAATATGCATGTACTAACAGTCAAAGCAATTTTGTGGCAGTTTCCACTTCACCCAAAGAGGAATAAGTGTCTTATGAAACTCTGCTAGGCCCTTCTGTATTATTGCCCTATTTTTCCCCCCATTAAATATGTGGAAAATGTAACAGAAAATTTATGTTAAAATTCTGCTACTTATGTAGTTACATAATTAATTATATAATGTATGAAAGATTTCATGAAACTTTCCTTGAAGTGAGCAAGCACTGACTTTAATTGTTGATCTTCGATAAAAATGGAAGCACTGACTATCTAGTCAGTTTTAATATTTTACATTTATAACTAAAGCAGTCATTGGAAACATCATTTTTGTCCCTTAACAAACGCCATGTTTACCTCTGTGCTGGCCATGAAAGTCTTAGTTACCATAATTTGTGTGTCTCCTTGGATTTGTTATAAATTCATTAATCTTGCTGAGGATTTTTTTGTCTGATGTGCATACACATTGAGTTCCTTATGCAGTATTTAATTACATTATTGTAAATACTCAATATTATGACAACAAGTTTCACCACAATTAGAAAGCCTGCTCACTATGCAGCTAGTTCAGGTGCAGACATGAAGCAAGATCTATCTCTTTTATTATTATTTAGGAACATTGCCTGTGGCATTTTTAAATCCTGTAATCATTGCTCAGCTTCCCTGTTCTGCATTACTCTGCCAGCAGTCACTGCTACAGGACAGTATCCAAACTTGAGTTCTGTTCAATACAGGCAGATACAGAAGCTACAGACAGATTTATTACTTGTCCTGGCATGTAGCCACACAAAAATTACTGAAGTAGATTTGTGAATGAAGCTTTGACCATGGGAACTCTATCTACTCCACTACATGGTGGTTTAGCGCAGACTTGCAGGAGCAATAAGTGAAGAAATTAAGTTCAACTGAGAAAAAAAATTGGGTTTTTTGTTCAAAGTTCAAAATTATTAGATTGCTGTACTTGCTGTATTGAGATCAATTGTAAACATGTTCTTTTATAAATTCCCAGATAGTGCCACCTTAACTTCTTCTATATTAAAAAGAGTGAGAAACATATAAGACTAGATTTATTAAACCTTTTTTTCTCTACAGTGCATTTTCTACCATTCTTATTGGTGGAAATGTCATATATTGATGATTTTTCTTTAAGCAGAATTAATATGAGTTGAATCACCTTTGTATCTGTAAACATTTTAGCATCATTATTCTGCGCAACCAACAAAGATTTCCTATGTTATTTTTACTTGAAATGAAATTCTGCAAAATAGAAGTACTGACTGTACTTCCAGAGCTTCTGGAACTGGATAAATTATTCTTTATCCCAATGATACCATTCAATGAAGATCTAGTATTTTCTGGAGGGTTTTTTGATAAGCCAGTCTCTCTGTTCCTTGCAGGTTTCACACTGGGAGTTGAAGAGACATCTCAGAGGAGAGGAAGACATTTCTGGAAGAGACAAGGATAGTGTTACTGCAGGTTCATCTCAGGGCACAGAAAAAAAACTGCCAGGTGTGGCCAGACACAGTGTGGACGTTTCAGAAGTGCTAGTCCCTGTGCAGAGTAGGCATGCAAAAACTAGGGTCTGGACCCAGAGGATGATGGTGAAAGGCTTTGACACAGTGTTTGAGCACACTGTGTGGTACTGTGCTCTGTGCCTGAGAGCGCTTGCAGCTCTTTGTGATTCCAGCCTCATTTGCACATGAGAATCCAACACACCAACACAGATCTTAAATTGCTTCTGTTTCACTCTCCATCACGCACCCTGAAGTAAAAATACAGTACCACCTACTGGTGGAGACACTGTTGGTGCTGATGGTGTTCTAGTCATCGAGCCTCACTGGGGCCAATTGAGCTTCATGAGACTGAATTCTACACAAGAGCGTAAATAAGACAGAAGCCCTGGAGTCTTCTCAGCTACACCACTTCCAACATTACATTAATTGCTGAAATCACATCAGCACTAGAAAAAAAAGAACAGTATTTGCAGAAAATAAGCCTGCCAAAACTGTGGTCCCAATCCAAACACTAACACGTTTACAGAGCTTCAACACAGTGAGCTGAAAGGCAATGTTGTGCCATTAAAACCTGCTTATTTGTAAGTCATACATATGTGTAATGTACCTAGTGTTTTGGCTATGGGTATCTGAAACTACTCGTAGCCTTAATAGGATTGAGAAGAATTACAGATGATGACAACACAAGATGCAAAAATAGATTATAGTTGGCCTACTAAAACAATAATCCATTAGTGCAACCATTCTCCCATCAGTCAAGGTTATTCCACTGGAATACGGAATGACAGCAAAAATATCCATGAAAAAATATTGACATTAAACTAATATAATCATCAGTGAAGTCAATGACAGCTATGTAACTGGCTTTTAAGGGAGGGCAGAATTGACACCACTGTGTTGAGCTCATCCAGAATTTGTCCTGCAAACTTCTTCACAGGTTAGTGAGGTCCTGATCACTGTCAACAAGGAACTGGCCAGGCCTAGTAGGACTCATCTTCCTCTGTTTGAGAGCTTTGAAAAATTTCAGGGTAAACCAATTAAGAAAAAGATAAATTAGTATTGCTTTGCAGGACTTACTGTTTTTTAGGAAAACTGGCAGTTCTATACCAGATTAAAAAGGTCTATCGACTCTTTTGTGACACATAACAAGGCATATGTCCCAAACACTTAGTGCCACCACATATTCACAGAATCACTGCTCAGCACTGAACATTGACATCTTTTAGACTGCAAGACAGGAAAAAATCCTGGAGAATGACAGAGGTAAAACTGATCAAGATTCAATACTAGTTGGACGCAGTAACCTTCCTTTCCTATCTATGATCTTAGGATAAGAGATGCATTTCAGCTCTTCAAAGACAACAGTAAAGCATATGCCAGAATTTAAAAGATTATTCACTTCTTTATCTATTTGTTATGTTGCATCTCCTACTCAAAACTAGTGTATGGGGCTACCATTGTGCATAAGATTATGCATTTCCTTGTTGCGCATTACTATCTTATTTAAAATGAATTTTATTCTTTAAATTTCAAATGCATGTTCTCTTTTCTGGAAAATGGAATGACTGTCTTCAGGGTTGGAAAGTCATAGCAGCGGATGTGTCTAATTTGTTGCTCTCATCAGGAGGCTGACCTATGCTGAGCTTCTGTTTTATGATTAAATCCATAAACTCAAGTCACCTCGGCTGCAAGATTTAAGTTGGTTCCTATGGTTGCTAATGGCATTTTTTCCTGCTGCCCTTAGTTATGGAAAAAAAAAGAAGTGTCATAATCCTGGAGTCCCAGGCATTAGACTGCTTTCCTGGATTCTCCTTTTAGTGAAGGAAATTCAGTAACTTTAGCTATGTCCCAACTGTGACAAAGATATAAATACAAGCTTCAACATTTACCTCTTTTTGCTTAAGAGCCTTTTTTTTCCTCTTACAAAAATGGGCCATGTACAAGTTTCCAGACTGAAAAATTAATCACTCAAACTTCAGAGAACATTATTTTCCTCATTCTTATGGTATCCAGCAGTGAAATATGAAAGGTGAGGTATGCAAATACCATCTATACTTTTGAAGTATATGCTAGGATCTTCATGGGGCCTTTCTTGACTCTCTGGCCACTACAGATGCACTATTGCACATTTCTAATGGAGGAGGAATGCAGCTACTTAAACCGTTTTGCAAAGTCATAAACCATACTGAGGTTGAAGATCAGTTCAGTGTCTTAAAACTTCTTTATCAAGGCATTTTCCACTAAAAATTTGTGCACAATTCACTGGATTTTTTTAAGCATCAAAATCTGTTCTATTATTTAAGAACTTTAGGTAGTTTAAAATGTTATTTCCTTTTCTTCAGCCATAGGGTGTACACATTAAAATAGACAAGAAATTTCCATTTATGGTATTTTATCTATTACAGTTAAAAAAACTGTTACTACAGTTAAAAAGCATCTGCAATATTAAGAAAACAAGTGACCAGACAATACTGAATATATAGTTATTTAGAGTATTTTTTTTTTCAGTTTCAAAACAGAGCACGCTCCAGTATTTGTCACATCTTGTGCTTGCAGATAGGGACAGTAAGCTTCTGCTCAGGTGAAGGATAAAACTGATTGCCACTGTCACTTTCATCTCCCTCTAAACCTCAAAATCCATCACTAGGTCAAGGAAATCCTCCTCTAATAACCATGTCCTTCCTTGGGAATAATTCAGAGAACTGCACAGGAGGCTGGCTCTTTGTGAAATCAATCAGTAAGGGATTTATTTATGAAATGTTGATTATATTTAGCTTTTTGTGGTGATTCTGCTTATGTAGTGAAATGCAGCTGAATTAAAGGACTGAAATTTGTATTTGAAGCAGCAGATTACCTTCTCAAGGTAAGTAAGCACATTGCTTGTTGAAACTGCTTGTTGCAGAGCTGCTAAGCACTCTTAGCATGTTAGAGAATATAGATCATGCTGTAACATTATGCAGATTTCAATGTTAATGAAGATTTTTTTTGCTGCTTTTTTTTAATGAAAAAATACAGATTTTTATATGAATCCTAAGTCTGTTCCAGGGTATCCTTATTTAAAGCATTTTCTCTATGAAAATAATGATTAGACATGTGAATGTGCTGGGTCAGGAGGAGAGGGAAAAATATGTAAAATAAAACAACAGAAGCAACAGAAGCTGATCTTCCTCTCATCACAATCCTGTGAAAGGCTAATACTGCCTTCATTTTCTTGCAGCCCTAAACAGTTTTATGTTTAGTAATTAATATAATTAGCTTTGAGGTCATAATGCTTGAAAACTCGGTTGTTTATCATAGTAGTTACATTTTAAAAAATCCAAAGCAGTAAAAGGCAACTATTTGGGATGATACAGTAAAAACCATATGGTAGAAATCTAAAATATGTCTAAAGAAAGCATTTATCTTTTACCTTTTGAATATGCTGCCTAAATATGATAGTGTGAAAATTTGCATCCCAATATTAAAAAGCACTGTAACAAGTTGTGACAATGTATCAGTTTAAGAAAAAATATGTGAGACTATAGAACAGGAAACATGATAATGATATAATTTAGTAAAGAAATTTGAAATGCTTGAAGATGCATTAAAATGGGTATGGACCCACTGAGTTTAATGTGATATTTTGTACTTGCCCAGTATGGGCAAATGCTGTAGCAAGGTAACAGTCCTAGTCCCCAGAATAGATTTAATTACTGTACCTGGCCACCTTGCACTGGGCACATGCTGCATTAGCACTACTGTGTCTTAGACTTGGGAATTTAAACTCCCCACAATTTGCTTTTAGACTAGTGGAATTGGAAGGTATTCTTGTACTACACATCCTGACTGATTGACAAGGAAAATAAACTGGTGCAGCGCTTGCCTGGTCTTGACACTCAAACTTGATATTTTGGGACTACAGGGTAGTTAATACTTCAATTTCTATGCCACTTAATGTTTTCAGTGCCTCAGTAATATGAAAAGTCCAGTCCTGCCTCAAATGGCAGCTCCTCTTTGCCAGCAAATCCTATGCATGACTGCCATGGCTGCTTCCCCAGAGCACACAGTATCCCACAGTGACTCCACTTATAATAGACACCAACAGACCCAGAAGAATTTGTTTATTTGAAAAAAAATGCACAGAAAATCCTATTAACTTGAAGAACATGGGAATGTAGAGGATAAAGATTTTTTTCCCCCAGCCTTTAGGCTACATACTCTGGATTAGTGTGGTTTTGGACTCTATTTTATCATACATGTCATCATCTTTAAACTCTAGTACTAGTGCAAATTAGTATGTCTGGAGAGCAAAAAATCAAACTTCTATTTTGTTTTGTTTTGGGCTTTTTGTTCTTGAAACTAAGGAAGACACAAAGACCAAAAGTAAACATGAAAAATATATGCTTTTATAGAAATGTTGGTACTGTGAGTACTAACATGGACTAGCTTAGAACCCTCTCTGTCAGAGAAATTATTTCTCTTGAGATTAATGCATTTGCATTTGTCTGGTGCTGAGTTGGACACAGCTTTATTTTGCACTGTTATTTGTGTGGCCCTGTGGAGGATATAGGTTTAACCAGGATGGAATTTTGTGCGCTGTTACTAGTAGAGCTTTCAGAGCACCTGTAAGCAGATATAAAGCTACTTAATTGAAGCTGGTGTAGTTTAAATCCTCTCACTTTCAAGCAGTAAATCAGTGGAAATCCTGGTACAGCTTTTTGTCTTCTGATGAATCTAACCTGAAGTTTACCATATCTTAGATATTTAGAATATTTTTATGTCTATTTATCTTAGACCTGATCCTTGCTGGCAAGCATTTAAAACTGACCAGTAATATTGGACTATATTTAGAACTATTCATGGAATAACACATCTTAAAATTCACTCTTTATCTTTCTATTTGGTAGAAACTTATATTGCAGTTGGTCAGAGCATGGTGCCAATAACACCCAAGGTTGTGTTTCATCTCTGTATGGGTCATTCACTTAAGAGTTGGACTCAGTGAATCCCTTCCAAACCAGAATATTCTGTTATTCTGTGAAATTGCTGTATTATTTTTTGCATGTGCCATTCATGTCTGATGAGTGCTGAAAACATGGACTTCCCCTCCTCTTTCCTGTATAGGCGTATTTTTAGTTCCATTGACAAATAAGGGAAGACAGGTAAGTCTGGCAGCAATGTCAGCGGTGTCATTGTGCTTCTCCTTCGTGGTGTGCCAGAATGCACTGCTTTAAGACTGATCCCCATGGCATTTGACTTCACCTAGTGGTGGTACAGACATCCATTTGTCAGTTTGTGGCTTACAGAGATCTCTATACTCTGATTTCACACACACAGGGATATGGTTACTGCAGTGGATAGCAGTATCAATACCTGTTTTATAATCCTCTCTAAATGGCCCTGGCAAGAGCAAATCACACTGGTAGAATTCATGCCTAAAGAGCCGGCAGTCTTACTGATGCCAAGATATAACTGACAGCATTGTAGGAAAAAGTGGTGGAAAAGGAGAGCAGAAGTTAGTTACAACAGTGCTAGAAAATTATGCAGTAGAATGCGCTGTATTAGCTGTAAAACATTTTCAGTTTGGGGGGTTTTTGGTTTTTTGTTGTTTTTTTTTTCCTTGTGATGAACAGACCAGACATAAAGAGCCACTAACATTTCTATTTAGGTGTTTATTTATGTACCACCTGCTATGTGAATAAGAAAACTACTACCTTAGTCTTACCCTCTTATTTACAGAACGCACTCTTTGGTCTCAAAAGAGTGTAAGTCTCAGTTATCAGATATACTGAGATTTCTTTGGACCTACAACCTTTTAGTCTGGTTTTCAGGATGTCACCCGTGCATTAATTTGTTTATCCATCTTGATACAGTGTTTCAAGCCTTTGGTTCAATACCCGAAGAAACAGTAACAGATGTTCCAAACACAGTTGTTCAAATATTTTCAAAGTATGTGTCAAAACTCAGTAGTAAGACCTAAATTAATGGTTCCCTAAAGATGTGTAAAATTTTCCCTTTAGCAGCAGTTGCCAGGTTACATTTTCTTCTCTGGTGGGAATGCCATGGGAGATAGGAAACTGCAAATATTCTTGTTGGTCTTCAGGAAAACAAGGATGTAAAGGATTAATTTTTACGAGAAAAAGAAAAAAGTTCCTTATTCTAGTGGTGAAATGACTTGATTCTTCTTTTTATTCAGTCTTCTTCAATTACCCAAGTTAAAACAAAACCATGAAGGTAGGAGTGATTGAGACCCATCACTCCCATACAGTTGTTCCCACTGTGGTAGTGCATGACACCAGTAAGGACCTCGGACTGATGCACAGAGAAAACAGGTATGTCAAATATATTTTGTGTAGGTTTGGTTTTTTTTGTTTGATGATGTACATAGGATTAGCTAAGCACATATATTTACTATCATGTCATTTTCTCCAGTCTTGGCAATAAACTAAGTTTTAAAGATTATAGAATATTGCTTCTTGTAAATATTTAGAAGATTTTTGTTTTTCAGCAGATATCATATAACTGTGTTGGTTTTTGTTCCCCAGGCAACAATACCTACCTGGAGTATTTGCATGCTATAATATTAACAATAATAGTAATAAAGATGAGTAAGTATCTTTGCCATTTGATAAAATGAGAGTACTGCAATTTTGATTATAAAAGCAGAAATAAATACTTATTATATCTAATATATTATTAGATGCAATAAATATCTAATAGTTTCATTAGAAAAAGTTATGTCATTCAGGTAAGCCCAAAAGAGACTCCACATACATTTCAACTTCATGCATATCAGTTATGATGATCATCATCCTTATTACCAAAGTTCCTGATATTGTATCTATTAATTTAAAACAAAAGTAGTTCCAGGTGAATACAATAAGCAATAAGAAAAACACATTTTTTAAAGGCCAAATGCCTAAGCATAATGTTATCCTTACTGAATTTAGATGCTTCTAATAAATAGATGTTGAAGAAATGGGACACACATCCCATGAAACTATCATGTTTTTCTTTTTCTTAGAGAGGAGAAGAAAAGGAAAAAAGAAAAGAAGAGGTAAGATAAAAAATAATAATATTACTATTTCTAAGGTTTTTTTTTCTAAGTTTGTTTTAACGTGGTCCTTAACAATGGAAAATGTTAATCTATTTCTTAGCAAGCCAGAAAAAAAAAAGGACAGAGAAACACAAAAGAACAAAGAAAAAAAGGAGAAAAATAAAGATAAAGATAAGTTGAAGAAGAAAGAAAATACTGAAGCGTAAGTATTTTTCGTTTAGGTCCAGTTATGCCATATAATAAAATTGCTTTTGATGTAAGAACAAATTCATTCACAGATGTCCTGTGAAGATGTTTATATTTCAGTGAATGAGCGTAAAGACTGCTGTTGTTCTCCCTAGAGCAGAGCTGCTTGACTTAACTTCACATGTGGACAATAGAAATATACATGCACGGAGGTGATCTGAAAATATTAATATGTTCTTTGGATTCTGATTATCTAGTATTTCTTGGATAACACACTGCAGCAAACGATGTGACAGTATAAAGCAATCTCTTCCACACACAAAGGCACCTACAAGCAAGTAAACTCTTCTATGCTCTAAAAGTTGTTGCTTTATAGTCTGCTTGGTAAATTCATATTTTTCTGGCTAAGGAAGAGAAAACAGTGCAGTAGAAACCTGTGTTGTATGATTTCCTGTTCTTTGGTTTCTTTATGTAAACTATGCCAATGTTTCATCTTCCTCAGGGCTGGACTGTGAGAAAGGCATGATTCATCTCATAATTTATATTATTTAAAAAAATTAGTAGTCAAATAATTTTTTAAATGATAAAATAAATTTTCAGATGAGTTATTTGGGTAGGAAAAAAATAATTTGAAAAACCACCTGTGCCACTATAAAGTGAAGTGACACTGCCAAGCTCAGCAAAATTTAGATTCAAAAGTTTGTGTCACATGAAATCACACCAGTTTAATATCTTCCAAGCATTTGAACAAGGAAGTTTGTCTTTGATAAAGATCATTTATTTCACAATAATAATTTCTGGAATGCTTAATTCCTCAAAAATTATATGTGTACTTCAAATCACTCATTAAATCTCTTTTTTTCCCCCCTGCTTACCACTCAGGAAGAAGAAAGATAATTTCACCATTGATCCAGCAGGAAATATATATTACAATTGGTTGTTTTGCATCACAATGCCTGTCATGTACAACTGGACCATGATTATTGCAAGGTGATGTACTCTAACGACTACACAGAATTTCTGGAAAATCCAAATATATCTAACCGGATTAAAAAAAATATTCTATCCATCACTGATTCATGCAAATATTTAATTTTTGTTTTCTGGTTATTTACTTTTGTTTTTTCTTATTCAGAGCCTGTTTTGATGAGCTTCAGCATGATTACTTAGTGGCATGGTTTATTATTGATTATGTTTCTGATGCCATTTATGTTGCTGATATGTTTGTACGGACAAGGACAGGTAAATATACTCAATGATTAATTATTCCTTTTTACATATTTACACCATTTTTTAAAAATTAAAACAGTACTACTAGTCTTATCTGAATAGCCTTGACAAGGTGCAATAGTGAAAAAGACACTGAGATAGATTTCTGAAAGACTGCAGCCTTACTGTGAAAGTAGGAGAAATTCTGATATATTACTCAAAGGACACATGAAGTTTGAGATATGCAGGTACAAGCTGTTCTACCTGCAGCCGACTCACCAAGACAAAAGAACCGTGTGATGCCAAGAAAGGGTCAGGGGTTCTGAAAAACCAGCAGCTAAATCTGGTTTTTGTATTAATGGGAGATGCAAGTATTTGCTTGATTTTCAAGACCATTGAGCAAGCAAGACATCCCGTTAACTTAAGCTGCAACTACTTATTTCAAAATATTATCCTACTGAGCTATTAAGTAGATACACTCAATATGGAACTGAAATTCCTGTGTTCAAATTCTTTTCCTCATTAATCACGCTCCCTATAGCTTGTGGAGGTTTCTTTGGAGGGGAAGATGGTTTTTTTCAGATGTTCATCATGGTGGAAAAGAGGAGGAAAATATTCAGATCTAGAACTGCTTATCTTTCATAGCTCAAGCCGAACCATATGGGACTAAGCTGACTATTTGGAAATAAGAAATTAAATATTAAAAATTAAGAGAAGTTAAATGTTAAAAAGTAAGGGAATTTGCACCCAAAATATTTTTCAAAGTAGGTTTAGAAAACAACACATTTGAACCTGTAGCATTTTTTTTATTATTTACAATTTTATTTTAGGTTACCTGGAACAAGGTCTTTTGGTGAAAGAAGAGCATAAGCTACGAGAGAAATACAAGAAATCTTTTCAATTCAAACTAGATTTTCTATCAATCATACCAACTGATCTCTTATACTTCAAGTTAGGATTGAATTACCCAGAATTAAGAATAAACAGACTACTCAGAGTAGCTCGGATGTTTGAATTCTTCCAGAGAACAGAAACAAGAACAAACTACCCAAATATCTTCAGGATCTCTAACCTTGTCATGTACATTGTGATTATTATTCACTGGAACGCCTGTGTGTACTACTCGATCTCAAAAGCCATTGGATTTGGGGCTGACACATGGGTCTACCCCAACACCTCAGATCCTGAATTTGCCCGCCTGACTAGGAAATATGTCTACAGTCTCTACTGGTCAACACTAACCCTGACGACTATCGGTGAAACCCCCCCTCCTGTAAGAGATTCTGAGTATTTTTTCGTGGTCATTGACTTCTTGGTCGGAGTACTGATCTTTGCTACCATTGTTGGTAACGTGGGCTCAATGATCTCCAACATGAATGCTGCCAGGGCGGAGTTTCAAGCAAGGATTGATGCTATCAAGCAGTATATGCACTTTCGGAATGTGAGTAAGGACATGGAAAAAAGAGTTATAAAGTGGTTTGACTACCTGTGGACAAACAAAAAGGCTGTGGATGAAAGAGAAGTCTTGAAGTATCTGCCAGATAAACTAAGAGCAGAGATTGCAATCAATGTTCACCTGGAAACGCTGAAAAAAGTTCGGATTTTTGCGGACTGTGAAGCTGGTCTGCTGGTTGAACTGGTTTTGAAACTCCAGCCCCAAGTATACAGTCCTGGAGATTATATCTGCAGAAAAGGAGATATTGGACGAGAGATGTACATTATCAAAGAAGGCAAGCTGGCAGTAGTTGCTGATGATGGAATTACCCAATTTGTGGTCCTAAGTGATGGCAGCTACTTCGGAGAAATCAGCATTCTTAATATCAAGGGTAGCAAAGCTGGCAATAGAAGAACAGCCAATATTAAAAGTATTGGATATTCGGACTTGTTTTGTCTGTCTAAAGATGATCTCATGGAGGCTTTAACAGAGTATCCAGATGCAAAGGCTATGCTGGAAGAAAAAGGCAAGCAAATCCTAATGAAAGATGGGCTGCTGGACATTGAAATTGCAAATTTAGGAAGTGATCCTAAAGATTTGGAAGAGAAGGTCGCCTACATGGAACGTGCCATGGACAGGTTACAAACAAAGTTTGCCAGGTTGTTGGCTGAGTATGAAGGAGCACAACAGAAAGTGAAAAAAAGACTTACACAAATAGAGAAAATACTGAAGCCAATTATAGAGGAAGAGTTTGCAGACTTAGAAGAAGCCGATCCATCCACAGATAAGCCTGGATTGTCAAAAGCAGAATAAAAACAATGGAAGTTGCCAATAAGACTGAGGGTCAAATGCTGACTGGGGCTGAATACCTTAATTTCTCATCTTTGTAGTACCTGACTATTGCAAAAAAATTCATTTGTTGAGACAATGTCACTAATCTCCTCCAAGGAGTTCATATTTGGCAGTTTTGGGGCAGAAAAAAAAGAATCAAGAATGAGAATGGAAGATAACACGTTGCTCCTGCACAAAGAGGTGGTATTATCTGCTAATGCATTTTGTACTCTCTGTACATGGCAGATGCACATACACTGTCATATACTGGCAAATACTGGAAGTCCTGCTGATTGTTTTAAAATAATTTCTTTGTGTCTGCTTATGCAAAGAAGGAAAGGTTTGGCAACGATTACATTATTTGATGTCATTAACCTTTATATTAAATTTGTTTATATTTGTTATATATATGTATAACCTTTATATATAATTTATGAGCGCATTTTAATATCTATTAAGATGAAATTAAGTGTGGGATATTATAAAAAGAATTAGATATATCTACGATGTAGATGATGATACTGAAGGCTGTAAGATTTGAAAAATTCTAATACTTCATTGGGTACACCTTGGCTGATTCATTGAAACATAAGTGGGCAGTTTGAAATAGTCCTTTTTTCAGGATAATATATATGCAAAGGCTGGAATGCAGAGAGGAGAAAATACAACTTTTTGCAAGCAGTAATATGAAAATTATGGATGGCTCATAATCTAGTGTTCTTTTCACAGTAATAGCAAATAATATACAAATATACAAATAATATACTAATAAAATATATATTTAAGATTGTTGTGTTTAATGTAATCACATGGCTGTAGAACACAGACTATAATGTTTTGAAGATTTGTAATTAAAAATGTTAATGACCGTAATGTAACACTTATTTGTGCTGGCAGAGTGCAAGGGTAAGACATGACAGCAACAGGCCAAATTCTTCCTACAGCATCCTATGTAGATGCTTTGGGGGAAGAATATGACTAAAGAGGCTGCTTTTTTTCCCCACTGATAGAGGATTTCTTTCTTCATAACTACTTCTGAGATAGTGAAATCTATAGATTCATATGTGAGATCCATTTTCAACTGATTTAAGATGCATTATCTCCTTGGATTTTCCTCTAATTTATATCTTTCTTAATTGGCAATAAATGGTTTGCTTAGTTATGGTCTCAGCCAGGTATTTTCAGTAGAATTTGATCATAGGCACATAACATTAAGTTTGATGAAAGGTAGTGAAGAAAGCAACTGTAATGAGAGAATGGACAATTCTCTGTTTAGGGAAATTTGATTATCCTGAGCAACTGGACTGCCACTCTTAAAAAATACTTACGTACATGTTACTGGCAATAATATCTCTACACTTGCATTCTCTCCTTAAAAAGACGGAGAGAATGTAAATTGGGTATTTTATAAATTGCATTGCTTTCTGGGTGTTTTATTTTTTATAATGTTGATGCTTTCCAGGATGCCAGAGATCTAGAAATAACTCCCGATTTACTGGAGGGACTAAATTTTCTCAAGTACTTAATGTATAGGATATATATGGAAAAACAAAGGTAAATATAAATACAAAATGGCTGTTCATGCCCTGTTGAACCTGTCCTTTGAATGATAAATGGTTTAATTAGCTGATAAGGGGAAAGGGTGTGCCATCCTGTCCGTAAAGATTCTATCCCTGTACGTAGGAACAAGGATTATTCTGGTATTTAGCTACATTGTGACTGTTGGACTTTGCCATCAGCATTCTTCCCCTTCAGGTCTTGAATATAATTTGCAACCTGTATGCCAGCAGCAACCTGTCCTATACGACTACTAGGCACTTAGGAAGAGCTTCTCTCCTCTGTTGAAGTGCTTATGACTTTTTATTAGGTAAATGTGAAGTTTTAATTAAAAAAAAAGGCAGATACCTACTGATAAGAATTTTTTTCCGGTATTGGTCTTTCAGTCTAAGACATTAATTGCATTCACTAGTTGCCTCTTTATTGAGAATAAAAACTCTTTGATTTAAACCACGTCAAAATCAAACAGAAAACCAGAATTGATCTCCGTGGTTTGCTTACTATTTTCAGACTACTTATGGTTGGAAACCTGACATAACAACTTTTATGAGAAGGTATTTGCTAAAAAAAAAAGGCTAAATGCAGTTTTCTCCTGGCACACGACATAACGTAAGTGCTATAGGAAATGTCAATAAAATTAAAATTATTTCAACCTGCCTTTATCTGTCAGAACTTGGGAGGCACACAAGTTCCTCAGTATGTGCTTCTGTGCACTATAACTTTCTGCATGTACTTCAGCAAAGTTTCTAAACAGGCTTTGGGGTGGGTTTTTAAGTCTCATACTCCAGGAGCTATGAAGTTAGAGGAGTTACAGGAGCGATGAAGAAAACGTGTGGAACAGCCGCATGCCGCAGGAGCGGCTGCTAGAAATCCTCTCCAGGGAAAGCGAGGCTCGGTGGGGACCTTTTGGCTCGATACGAGCAGCTGGAGGGAGGCGGTGGTGAGGGGGACGGTGTCTGCCCCTGAGTAACAAGAGACAGCACGAGAGGAAATGCTCCCGAGCGGCGCCGGGAGAGGTTAGATTACTTAGATCAGTAACTAAGTTTCCTAGTCACCAGGTGAAATTTCAACCGAAACGGTTGTCCAGCATTGGAATAGGCTGCCCAGGGAAGTGGTGGAGTCACCATCCCTTGAGGTATTTAAAAGCCGTATAGATGTAGCACTTCAACGGTTCAGTGGTGGACGTGGCAGCGCTGGGTTAATGACGGGCAGGGTGATCTCAAACCCTTTCGGAACTGGAACACTCCGTGACCCAGGGACAGAGCCGCAGCCCCGGCTCCCAGCCCGGCCGGCCGAGGCGGTGCCCGGCCCCGGCCCCGGCCCGCCCGCCGCGCGGGGAGCGCCGGGAGCTGTAGTCGCGCTGCCGCGGGCGCACCGCCGGCCCCGCGCCTCCACCGCCGGGCGGAGCGGCCAGGCCGGGCTGGGCCGGGCTGGGCCGGGCGGAGCGCTCCCCGGGCGGCTGTGCCCGCGCGGGGGAGGCGGAGGGACTGGTTCCACCGCCGTCCTTCGCTTTCTGGCGAGGGACAAATGGAGGCTCAGTGGCGTCAGGGCGGCCGGGGCCGCGGCCGCGCCAGGCCCGGGGACGAGCTCGCCGCTCGCTCTGGGGCGGCCGCCCGGCCCCCGGCCGCTCGGGGCCGCGGCGGTGCCCGCGCTGCGGCAGCGGGGTCCATCGGCGAAGGGGCCAGCGGTGAGTGTCGCGTTCTGCCCTCTACCCGAGCTGCCGGGCCCCGGGCTGGGGAGCTGGCGGTGGCCCGGAGCCCCTGCAGGTGGCGAAGTCGGGGCTGTCCCCGCGGAAGGGAGGCTGGCGGGCCCCGGCCCCGCTCCCGCGCTGCTTGGCGGTGTGGAGCCGGTGTTCGCCGTGTGCCGCGTCCTGCCTACCGCTTCCTGACGCGGAGAGATGCGGAGGCCTCAGGCAGTGGCGAGGAGCGAGGGGCTAAGCCCTTGCCAGGGTGCACAGGGTACACCGTCGTCTTCTCGGAGCGGAAGAGTAAAGTGTGAAGTAGGATGAAACATCTGTTTCTTTCTGGTTGGACGCAGCCCGGGGAGTTGCTCGGTGGAGCCAGCGTTAGGTGCGCTGGTCGGGGAAACGCTCTGCTCCGAGCTGGGCAAGGCGCGGGCTTCGGTGCTCGCGGCAGCTGTGAGTGCAACCTCATCCTGGGGAAATACACCGGAGAAGTGCCAAAGACGGCGCTTTTTAGTGGCGGCATAGTTCCTTAACAAGAGCTTTACAGCTAAACTCGGTGAAACCGCGGTAAATATATTGGGTGTAGTAGTCTAATAGGGAAAGGTGGTGATCTCCTGTGAAATAGCATGAGCACACTGTTGCAATAAAGATTTGTTGAATTTGAGGGAGATCAGTGAAAGTCGTAATTTAAGAAATACCAAATAGTGGAAAAATACCTGAATGGTATCTGCGAGTTAAAAAAACTGTAAATTTGTTATAAAGAGAACCGCGTGTCTTGTTTTTTTTCTTCCTCATGCTGTGACAGCTCTGTTTGTGTGGGATGTGTGGGGTTTTTTTAAGTATCCTTTTCATAAAGTGACGTTATAGTTGCCTATATTCTGATATGTTAGGTTGGATTCGTCAGCAGCAACTGACAGATAATAATTCCTATTGTGAATTTTATGATAAGGCGTAGTGAAGAAGTAGATACAATTTATCTCTTCTTGTGTGGTATTGAAAATGTTGTGACGTAACACTCCTAAAAAAGTGAAATCAGCAAACTCTTTAAAGAAAAGGACAATTTGAAGTATGTAGAACTGAAGTGGTGTTTACAATTACCTATCACAGTATAAATAATAACTAGTATTTTCTCTTAATAGAATTATCTTCACTGAAAAAATTTGATGAAATTAAGAAGGCTAATCAGGCTGCAGCAAAAAAGCTAGTCGAAGACCAGTTAAGCTCCTCGTCTGAAGATGATGATGAAGATGCTGAAGTAAAACAAGGGAAGATTTTGGACAAAACATTTACTATTTACACCAGTCAAACTGGTAATGTTTTATTCATTTATTGACTTTTATTTTGGTATGAAAGCATAAATAATGCAATATCGTTGTGTGTTAGAATTTTCCTCTAAGTGGAAGGAAGGCATTCTATCACGATGTCTTACATTAAAAATATTTTTTCCCATCAGTGCATGCTGGCTGTACTTCTTGTCTTTTTGTGCAGAAGCAGTGGTATAACTTCAAACGGTCTGAAGTGTGGCTTTTAAAATAATACGTGACTGGCTTTATTCAGAGAAAAATACTTTTGCAGCAGTCTCAACATGTACAAAATAACAGATCAAACATTACTGATTGCTTTAAAAATCTTTGTCCATTAAAGATGGAGATGCAAGTGAACTGGAACGTACAAGACAATACATGAATGAGGCTTTTCAGTCAGGGGCCATGACATGTCTCATCTGCATTGCTTCAGTTAAAAGGAACCAAGCTGTAAGTACTTCACAGTAATCTTTTAGAGCAGAACAAATGTAACTGTCTGAATAACTTTGCATTATATTAGAGAGGTTATTCTTGGGATTGATAGCTTTAAAATGGCAAAGGTACTAAATACAAATTTGGCATATTTGGATTTTGAAACACTGGAAGATGTAAGTGGCTGTATGTGTAGCTTGTAATCAGAATATGTGGTTTTTGTTGTATGTCTGTTATCATAGTGTAGAATAGCTAATTTTAAGTTTTAGGTAGTAGCAGGTGACAAAAATAAGTGCTTGAATGCCAGTGCTTGCAATTTGGTATTCAATAAGCTATGAAGTAGCAAAGCAAAACATGAAAAAATAGAAAGTTAAGAGATATTATTAGATTTACAGCAGAGAAGCTAAGATAAACTTGGCTGCCCTCAATGCTGATCAGGTGAAAAAGAAGTGTGTGTTTCAGAGGAGTTTGTCCTATTTCATATAGGTACATTTCATATGGGAGAGATTTCAGGACAAATATTTTTTCCTCTATCTGTTAAAGGTGCTTGAATCAAAACATGTTTGCAACTGTATGTTTAACATTAAAAAGAACTGCAGAAAATATTTTAAATTCTTATGATCGATGTACACAGACTACAAGTACTCAGTGAAACTGTAGTCAGTAGCTTCTTTCTAAAAAGAAATTCAATATATTTTGTATAAATTCTTAACATATTTAATTCAGATTCTTTCAGACCTTAATGAATATGTTTAGCCTGATATTTGAAGTTCTGTGGCTCTTGATACAGTTAGTCTTATCTTAGCAAAAGTGAGATGATTTGGTAACTTGAAAGCCTTCTTCTATAACTCAGTGGTTTGCTCATTATCTTGAATCTGTATCATTTCAGCCATTTCTGGTTGTTTATGTAATATCTCCTGCTTAGCTTTAGTTTTGGGAAGTTAGTTACCATAGTTCTAGAAACTTAGTCTTTGGCACTGTCCTCTATAAGTTAATGGGGAAAGTCTGTATTTTCACAGTATTATTTCATAGCATTGTCTGAAGTTATTAAAAAAATAGTTAAATTTTTCTTCTGCACTTTTCTTACCAAATTCCTATAATTTTGGGTAAAGCCAAAGTCATCTTTATGATGCCAGGTGGTTTAATAAGGGAGAGGGGCAGAAACTGGGACTTGGGAGGTGCAGGTTGGATACTGGGAAGGTAGTATGACAGTTGGAGTAGCTTGCTCAGAATGCTTGTGAAGTGTCCCCATCCCTCAGGACTTTCCAGCTTCACTAGGCAAAGCTGTGTCTGAACAGAGCTAAGCTGGCTATAGTCCTTCTTTGGACATCAGTTTGTGCTATATGACTTCCAACAATGTGTTTAAATCAGCATTTCTCTGATTATCTGAGTATTTTAATCTCTGTCAGCCTTGGCAAAAGCTTCCCACGGGAGTCAGAAAAAAGATCATAGGTATGAATCTGTAACAGTGAAAGTGCCTGTATTGATCTAACAGTGGGTATAATCTATCTTAGAGAAAACATTTTTAAAGAGAAAAATAGCAATCTTATGTTTCTTTAGATTTTATGGAAGTTCATCAGTGGAAACAGAAACCTCATTTGAAACAATTGACACTTGATGTCTCCTTTTTAGGTCTGGAGCTGTTGTGGATGCTTTTGTATATTTCATCTGGTGTGTATCCAGAAGTGGGCCAAGGACAGCCTCTTTCTTGTATCTTCTCCTTTGACAGATGACGATTTTGGGAAGAAAGATTATCCCTGGCCATGGTGAGCTCCTCATGGTACATTTACAGATGTACCATTTATTTCTGTTGGGAAAACCATGCAAACTGGTGTTCCTTTAGAAGTAGTGGTACTTGTATATCATGTGCACAACAAAAAGAGTTTAGAAGACTGACTTTTCTATTGCTTTTTAAAATGCTTTTAAAATTTTTGTTAACATGATTCAGAAAATTTCACACTGATATTAAAATCTTGCTGCATCAAATTTGTTTTAACCTCTGAGATAGTAACTTAATAGCTCCTGACATTTATTTATGAATGGCTTTACATATTTTTCACTTTTAAAGTTGGCACCATGAAATAAGTTTAAAAAGTATTGTCGAATAGCAAGATGTAGGGATTTATCTATTTATTTAGTCTCAGTGTAATCCAAACATTAAATCAGGTCTTGAAATTTTCCTTGAGATGGTGTAAAGAAGAAGGCAATAATGTGGCTGCATGAATAAAATTTCCTAAGCAGGTTTGTTTAGGAAATAAAGTGTCTGTTGTTGGCTAGCAGCCTCTCAAGTTGGTAATGCCTTTTCTGCTGTGAACTTGTTTTGTTTTTAAACATAAATGTTTAAGAAAAAAAATTCCAGGCAAACAGTGTTTTATTTTACATTTAAGGACATGCTAAAACTATGCTGTCACTACTGAGAAATGCTTTGTGGTCTGTAATGTATTATATCAGGGCAAATTGATGTTTTATTTGATAAAAATGAGTGCCTAGGTCTTTCAGAGTCTTTTTGTTCTTCTCTGAGGGGGACCTTCTTGTCTGTTGTCTTTTCCCAGGGTAGCCAGCAATGTGAATTGCTTTGTTTCTCCTTCCTTGTGTTGCCTGTATTGCCCATGGCCTGCCTGGGGCCTGTTTGGCCTGTGGCACTTTATAAATTCCAGGCCTCTGGTGTCTATCTACCTTTAGCAATAACGAATTTTTAAATTTATATCATCATCAAGGGTGAAAAATGAAGGTGTACATCTTGAATCTAAATTTTTCCAGATAAAATTCTAAGTATTATGCATGGTTTTAATAGCATTCCTAAACTTTGTTTTACATAGTTAATAGACTGCTACTAGTAAACCCCTGTTTTTTATTATTTTTAAATTGGTTCTATTTAAGTAGGTTAACTGTTGCATAGATTCTTTTGAGATTGCTTGACATAGAAATTGTTCTGATTTTTGCTGTGCTGATTTTTTGTCTATATATATTCTTAGAGAAAAGAAATTGCATTAACAGGACAATTCCTTAGACATTCTAATTAATGTATTGTGAAATATATAGGAAGACCTTTATTCTGTGTTACTGTATATTGTTGTTATTCATTACAGTAGTTGTAAGAATGTTAATTGGTAGCATTGAAGCAGGCTTGGGAAACCAAAATGATAAAAACCGATTTTTTAAAAATTGTTTTAAAAAGTTGCTTTTGTTTTCACTCCTTTTTCCCTTGTTGTAGTCCAAAATGTAGGTTTGAATACAAACGCTCTGAAACTCCCAGTAGGTATTACTGTTACTGTGGAAAAGTGGAGAATCCAACAGTGGACCCATGGCTAGTACCTCACTCCTGTGGTCAGATATGTGAGAGGGAATTCAAACCTTCCTGTGGTCATAAATGTTTGCTGCTTTGTCATCCAGGTAAATCCTCTGTGTTTCTTGGCTGTGTGACCTGTATTTAGATACCTGTTATACAGTTCAACTTAACATCCGTTGAGTGTATTTAAAATTCTCAGAGTAAAAGAGATGTAGTCAAGGCTGCATTTGCTGAATGGTCATTAGCAAGATACTCTTTTTGCTGTAATTAGGACCGTGTCCACCTTGCCCAAAGATGGTCACAACAACCTGTCACTGTAAGAAAGCCAAGCCAGTGCCCCGAAGGTGCAGTGCCAAGGAGTGGTCTTGCCGCCTGCCGTGTGGACGGACATTGCTGTGTGGGCAACATGCTTGTGAGAACCCCTGTCATGCAGGTAGAACAGCCTTTTTAAATTTCAGAGCAGCAGTTGTTTCTGTTGTTAAGATACATCATTCTTTTGCGATTCCTACTCTCAGCATCACTTTTCAATTCCATACAGGAGATTGTCAGCCTTGTCCACGTGTCAGTAAACAACGGTGTATCTGTGGGAGACAGACAGCAGAGAGACTTTGTGCAAGTCCTCAGTGGCAGTGTGATCAGGTATGTTGAAGCTATCGTTTTAAACTGATTTCTCACCTTTATAAAATTTGATTAATTGGTGTGTTAAAGATTGGAAAAACATACTCAGTAAGAAAAATGTAATCTTTAACTTTAGAAACTGTATTCAAAAATATAAACACCATTGTTTGAGAAGAGATGTAATTGGTAGCTCCATTCATTTTTATAGTAGCTAAAATGTTACTGTTCTGGAATTGTTTTAGGGTTACCCTAGCAGTGAATTTAACTTTGTATACTCTTTTTTTTCTTGTGCTTGAGGCTGAAGTTTCAGCTGTTGCCTTCAAAAATAAGAATGAAACCACAGCTTGGTAGACATTATTTTTAGGACTGTAGCAGAATGAAAGATTTATGATTAATTATTTGAAGTATATTTGCAGCTTGTGCTTAAGACCAAGGCTATGGATTGACAGACTGGAAAAAATAAAAATAATTTTAAAAATTAAGTGGTGGCTGGGAGGTTGCACCAGGAGATACTTGGCCATTCTGATCCCAGTAAGAAAAGTACTTGGCCTCCATGAAGTATCAATTAAAATGCAGTTTTTTTTCAGCTAACACTATAGAGAAAGGGAGTATAATCTAAAGAATAGTATGTCCCTTTAGATCTCTGGAGCCCCAAGCCTTGCAGAATTGAATGGGCTGTGATAGATGTGCAGCATGCAGTGCAGACCCCATTTTGATTGTTGAAGGTATTGTAGGATCTTCTTACAAGAAGGCATCCTTGATCATAATTTCTACAGTCAAACAGAACGGGTGTTCAGATGAGAACTTCTTGCTGCACTTTTAGATAAAGGCAAAGACATGCAGATAGCATAAACAGTAGTACCAAGTGGGAAGTGCCTCCAGTCTCTTCTGCTGCAGTAAGTTTATCCTGTGGCCAAAGTGTATGTGCAACACAGTGCAGGTCTGAAGGCTGAGCTCTGTGTGCAGCACACAGAGACCTGCAACTGCTCTGATTTTTCTGAATCACTAATTCCTCACTGCACTGTAGTCTTCAAGGCAGGATCACTGCAGGGATGATCAGTTTTATTTATTGAACTCAGCAAATACAACATTTATTAACAAAATTCAGAAAAAATAAATTCCATCCAGAAGCATCTCACTCCTGCTTTTTTAACCCTTGGCTTGCTTTGGCTTGGTATGTAGTTCTATTGCATTGCATTCACTTGGTTTCTCTGAATTTCTCAGGTGTGTGGGAAGTGTTTGCCATGTGGCAATCACACGTGTGAACAAGTTTGTCATGCTGGTCCCTGTGGAGACTGTCCTCGTTCTGGGAAAAGGTTCTGTCCATGTGGAAAAACTAGTAAGCTAAGTTTTTTGTTTTGTTTTTTTAATGATAGATTGAGTAAAAAGACTTCCAGTTTTTCAGTCAGAAGTTCAGGCTAATTAGTTCTTATAGTCAACCATGACACTATATTAACTTTTTTTTGCATAGCTTTCAAAGCTTTATTTAGCACCTGGGGTTTAATTTGTGATGTGAATAACTATGTAATTCTAAAGAAGCTTTTAAAATAACAAAATACAACTGTCATTTGAACTTAATATACATTGCATTTTTGCATTTTTTTCCTAAATATTTTGGCTTTTTTTTTTTTTCCTAAATGTTTACTTGTGCTTCTATTCTCTTCATCTAGAGTTTACATTGCCTTGTACAGAAGATGTGCCCACCTGTGGTGATAGTTGTGACAAAGTTCTGGAATGTGGCATCCATAAATGTTCACAGCGCTGTCATCGGGGTCCCTGTGAAATATGCAGACAGGTTAGTCTTCCTTCATCAGGTTCACATTTTGTTTGGGCTTTTAAACTATGTGCCTGGAGCAGTGCAAGTCGCCTAAGGAAATGCAATCCTATCTATCACCAAATCTGTGACTTTGTTTATTGAAAGCAACAATGTTCTTTCATTATTCCCCTCCCACCCTAACACACCTCGAAGTAGTTGAGACTTCTGTTGAGTCAAGGCTGTACCTCTGGATGAGTGTATTGTGTTGGCTTGGTTTTGTTTTGTTTTTTAAAATTATTATGCCCTAAAGGACAATTTTTTCCCCATCTTTTCTAGCTTCCTTCTGGCTTTGTCTTTCTGTGGTATTTGTTCATTACTGAGATGGAAGGTGATGTAACATAATGTTATTTTCTTCTTTGTAAGAAAATTAAGTTTTACTGTACTCTGGATATCTCTGGACCTTCTGTGGTCTGGCCTACAAAGCCATTGTTCTGTCAGGTCTCAGTTGTTTCTTCCTGAACCAGCTTTGGCTACAAAGTCTAGGTGATGGTATTCATCACATGACAGCCATGATGAAGGTCAGATAAACCTGCTCATCTGCTTCTTAAATTATCTGTATACCCTAAGGGTGAATCTGCTTTAATGAGCAGGAGAGGTATTTTTTGGTACGAATTTGTTTTGCAGTTAAACTTACCTTTCGTGACACACTTGCGTTGTGTATGCGGTGTAATGTTACCTTTCCTTGAACTTTCCTTAACAGATAGTAGTGGAACATTTTATTCTCCTTTTTTTTTTTCTCTCTTGTATTAAAAACACCTTGTCTTGCTGCCCAGGAGGTTGAAAAGCAGTGTCGCTGTGGGAAGCACACCAAGCGCATGCCGTGCCATAAGCCATATCTGTGTGAAACAAAGTGTACTAAAATCCGGGATTGTCAGAAGCACCAGTGCCGGAGGAAGGTCAGTGCCATCTTTCTCAAATGCATTGTTTAGCTGACTTTTTAAAAAAAGCTACACAAAATCACATCACCTTGTTGCTCCACCTTATGTTATTGTGTAGAAAGAGGAGTTTTCTTCCGTGTCACTGAAACTAGTTTTCAGTGTACCAGGATTCTTTGAAAAGGATGACATCAAACTGACTGGCCTTATAAACAGGGAGGGGATTTTGACAGCTCTGCAGTTCCTGATGGCAGTTTTGCTTTCGGATTCTTGAGTAGCCACTGATGCTTTAAGCATTCTGCAGTAGTTAGATCAATTTATTTCCCTACTTTGTAGGAAGAGCTGAGAATCACTTATAATTTTGTTAGGGAACACGCTTTTTATTTTTGACAGCCCAGCATTCCATCCCACCTTCTATACACAGCAGTGCGAGCAGCAGTAGTCTGACAGTTGGGAATTGGAGTTTTGTTTCCCTTCTTATTTGAAGTCCAAAGGAATGATTAATACTCCACAGTATCTTTTCAGTTTATTCACTCAAGAGAGCCTGAAAGTTGCCTGCTATTTGTGAATTAATGCATTGTGGAAGTCGGGCCACTTACCACAAATAGGCATGGAAAAATACAGTTTTACTCTTAGGTATTTTTGAATGTTATTGCTGTATTGAATTTATTTTATGTGAAAAGATTACAAAACAAGTAAATGAAATCTTGACACCTCTCTGATGAAGAATGCAGGTTTCTTGTTGGAAGGAGGGTATCTTTCAAGTTAATAGAAAAGATGATGTTCTCTACTGATACAGCATCCACTGATGTGATGGTTTTGTGAAATGTTCTGATTCTTTCATGTTGCTAATTTATTTAAGAATAGAAAATAGGTAACTGGTCTTGGAAGTTATCTACCTTTACTGCAGAGGTAAAAGGTGTATTAAAAAAGGGGTTAGCAACATCTTTGTGCTGGGGACAGTATATCATAGAAGTGGAAGAAATTGCAGAATAATGAGGTAAACTGTTACATGTCCTATCTTCTGAAATTATTTTGGATTAAAATATTAAAATATTTAAAATGTTCTTATGTTTTTTTGAAGCCCTCTACCTTTTTAGTGTGTTGAAATGACACATTCAAATGTGTGTTTTCTTGTTATTTTGTAATTTGAAGGTTTTTTTAAACCACTTTATGGGTGGCATTTTTTCTGGAATGAGTTTGAGGAAATTTAACTAAAGTGCGCTGACTTTGTTAAAATAAGTATTGAAGAAATGAGATAGTAGAAGAGGGAAAGTGTATACCAGATATTTCTGTTTCCAGTTATTAGAAGTATTTTTTTTTTTTCATAGTGCTGTTCTGGAAACTGTCCACCTTGTGATCAAGTCTGCGGGCGGACTCTTGGCTGTAGAAATCACAAATGTCCTTCAGGCTGCCACAGAGGTAAGAACAGGTGACGAATCCATGTTGTGATGGAATATTGTTTATTTTTGCCAAATTTTATGCTTGCATGACTGTCTGTGGTGCTTAATAAATTCTCTGCATTATTGCATGTGGGCATTTTGTAGAGGCAGTGTTTTTGAAAGTGCTTAGAAGTTCAGTTAGTGGTTTGAAAGTGGTTAGAACTTAAGGACTTACATAGTGGCAACCTGAGTTTTTACCTGGTGATTTTGCTTAATATTTTTCCTCTGAAAATGCTTGTCTCCTTTCCAGCTGTGTAATACAAAAGCCATGGCTTGATTTCCTTTTTCCAATAATTCTGTTCACTGAATAGGCGTAACAAAGTCCAAATGCATGCAGAATTTTTTTCTATCAGCAGAAAGACTGCTGCTGATTGAGTCTGCATGGTTTTAAAAAATTGTAGAATGCAGCATGTGGTACAAGTGAGCTTAAGATGAAAAAAATAAAAAAAAAAAGATGACATTTGAATGTCTATTGGTATCTTACTGGTAAAAGAAAATAAGAACTTGCTGCTGATTATAAGGATAACAAAAAAGTTTGCTTCTGAATCCAGTGACCTGGGTTAGAAAGATGCTGGAAACGGCCAAAATTACCTGGCAGATTGCTTTGACGTTTGCTGGGTAGGGGGTTAAATTGGAATGACTGAAAAGTTATCTGCCTTCTCAGCAATTTTCCCCATAGAAGCTGCTGCCCTGCTGAAACAGCAGCCAAGTAGCCTCTGTAATTTCCCTTAGTATTCTGAAGTATAAATTGCAACGACTCAGGAAATAAAGCACAACTTGTTCAGCCAGTCTTCCTTCTGAGCCAGTGACTCTTAGGAGAGGACAGGTAAACGTGGTAGTTGTACCTGTTAACTTGCTATTAAATCTGTCACCACAAACTAGCAGTTTGGTTTTTCCCTGTATACTGTGCCCCTTTTTCTCTTTCCCTTTCCTTTCTTCTCCATCCCCTGTAGCTCTCTAAAATCGTGGAAATACTTATTTTTTTTGTGTACTGTCAGAAGAAAACTGGTAACTTTGCTTTTCCACATTAGTTTGGTTTTTAACTAAATCCTAGAATAAAATTCTGATTGGAAAACCAAAGAGCTAATGCTGTATTATAGGATAAACTTTTATGTTGATAGATTGTTTATATCTGATGATGCTTGCATTTTACAACCTCACTAAAAGTGACAAGATTTCTAACAATTAACATGGAAACAATAAAGCAATGTCTGTACGAAAATGCAGCAATCTTTGAGAATGTAAATATCAAATTCTTTGAGAATGTAAATATCAAGTATATACACTTTGAAGAGTAACTTATCGAAAGAGCTTAATTGTCTATTTATTAACAAAAGTTTCATGTAATTAAGGTAATGACTAATGATTCCAGATGATAAATTTATTTTCTTTTCTAAATTCTGTGTTTTAACAAAATACAGTCCAGCACAGTTTGTAATATCTCCATAAATGTTTCAAAGTATTCCTAATAAGGGCAATTACTTTAATTAAAAAATATTTATATTCATGTGTTTCTCTCTATATACCAATATTTTAATAGCTACGAAAGTTATGATTAATTATTTTATCTTCAGTATGTAATACCATGTCAGGGTAATTTTCCTATGAGCTGTCAGATTGCAGTGACCACTGATACTAAAGGGAATAGATGCCTCCTAGAAAACAACTTCCCAGATGGAGTCCTTTAAAAGGCACCAAATCTCAGAATTTTTAGAAGTTGGTGATAATAAAAACTTGGCCTTTAGTAGGAGTCCCTGAAAAATAGGTAACTTAATCTATTCTGTTTGTGGCTTGGGTTTTTTTGCTTATCTTTTTTCCTTAAATATTTATCTTGCTTGCTGAAATTTGCAGTGTTGCCAGGGAATAGAAATGTTTTGCTTCCTGCTGTAGTGCCTTATAACACTTGATTTTGAGAACAGGGTGCTCTCACCTTATCTTTAGACTCTCTGAATCTCTGATCTCTGTCTTTCTGTATTTTTGAGAATGTAGTCAGTTGTCTTCCTTAAGAGGATTTTTGAGTGAATTGTAGACATTAGCCACTCTGGGCAGTATAGCTTTAGACCTTCAGTTTATTTTGCAGAAGTAACTGGACAGGCTTGAGAAGTGGGCCCTTGGGAATCTGAAGAGGTTTAACAGCCACGTGCAAGGTGCTGCACCAGTTGGGGCAGTCCCTGGTGATGGCTGAGGGATGAACAGATCCAAGCAGCCCTGAGAGGCTCCTCTGGGGAACTGGACGTGACCCAGCCATGAGCACTCACAGCCCAGAAAGCCAAACGTGTCCTGGGCTGCATCCAGAGCCCCGTGGGCAGCAGGGCCAGGGAGGAGATTCTGCCTTTCTGCTCCACTCTGGTGAGACCCCAGCTGGAACACTGCATGGAGGATGTTTTCAAGGAAGCATTCATTATACCTAGACTGAACATTAATATCATACAAAATCTGCAAAACTTAATTGTACCCATTGTTCAGTGTGCCTTTTTGAATTTACATGAAATATGACATTTCTTCAGAGGTATGCAAGACTGAAATACAAATAGAAAACATCTAAGTGTTGTATGGTCCACATACCTGGGCTTCTTTTTAAAACGTGAGAGGGGAGTTATTTGTGACTTGCTTGTCATATTTTTAATATGTTTATTCTTAGGTAGTTGTAATCCATGTCCAGAGACTGTAGACGTGAAATGCAGTTGTGGAAAAACTGTCATTAAAGTGCCCTGTGGCAGAGAGCGTACCATCAAACCTCCTAAATGCAAGCAGCTGTGCAGGTCAGTATAGGAAGTGTGTCTGTCTCCTCTTCCTAAGTGTCCTTAAAGTAGTAAAATATACCTTGAAAGGCAAAAATTGCTCCTTATCTGATTACAGTTATTACTTCTCAGTCTTCTATATCCTTGACTAGGCAGATGGAGATTAGCAAAAATCCTTCCTATCAGATACCTCTCTGACTCGGAGGTTTCATGAGTAGCTTGTCTGCTTCATGAGGGAGGTTCTCTCTCACCAAGGTCTTCCAATTCTGTAGTCCAGCTCATTTCTTCAAGTCATCTCTGATATGTTTTGAAGTACCTCAGTGAGGCAGTTTATTTAGAAAATTTTACTAGCAAAAGGAAAAAGAATATTTTCTGCTGGGGTGTAGCAAGATTACATAGTGCAGGGTAGAATTAGGATTGAAGCAGCTGTTTGAATATGTGAACCAAATTTTGATTTTCAGTTTTTTTTTAGAATACCTCTCTAATTTTATTGTAATGTTAACCACATGCTGAAGGTGAGAAGTTAACTAATATTAAAAAAAACACCAACAACTTGTTCATTTCCGTTCTCTGTATGTTGAATATACTTGCCCAATAATTTTGTATTTCTTGCTGTCATATTGCTTCATTCTTGGATTTTACTTCAGTCGGCCACCTACGTGTCACCATTCTACCCAGGAGAAACACTATTGTCACTTTGGGCGGTGCCCTCCGTGTCACCAACCCTGCCAGAAAACCTTAACGTGTGGTCACCTGTGCCCTGTTTCCTGCCATGATGAAGCACTTGTGAAGCAAACTAGCTTAGTAAGTGAAAAGCAGTGAATAATGGTGTATTACTTGTGTTTGGAACAATGAGCATCAGTTTGACCTGAATCTTCTGTTTTGAGGCTTTTGGAGTTCAGAGTAAACACGTAATCAATCACAGAGGTATGTGTGCTGCTCAGCATGATGCTAAGTGGTTCTAGCTGCTTTGTTGCAATCTAAGTAATTTTGTAATGCATAATTGAATTGCTCAAAAAAATGTGAGATTCTTGTTGGAGTTGTATTAAAAACATTTAATTTCAGCTTCAAGCAGTTGCTTTTAACATAAGAACAAAAAAAATAAATTTTAAGTCTGGTATTTACAAAGCCGTCAAATTTTGCACAAGTTAGAAATTGGTGTTTTTTAACATGACGTGTTATGCACTGCGTGATGGTAATTGAACTAGCTTACTAATTGAAATATTTTTACCTTTATTAACTGGTTAGAATTGTTTTACTGGTCTTTTTCATTTGGCTTGGTGCTTAATTTTTACCACTAGGAACCACAGTTTTAATTTTCCTATCCCTAACCAGGCTAAGGATTAAACTGTAATTTTTTTGTCTGTATGGGATGTAGAGATTTCCATTAGTAAAAAGCTAGTTTCTAGAAAGTGAATATCTTGGAACTGGAAATGGTTTAGATGTTACATTTACTTGTGGTCAAGCAGATGGTTCCATTTGTGTTTTGTATTCAACTGGTGTCTTTTGCTCTCAGCATCAATCTGCAGGGCCTTGGGAACAGCCATCCGAGCCAGCCTTCATTCAGACTGCACTACCATGCCCTCCCTGTCAGGTTCCTGTATTAGTGTAAGTATTAGAATAAAAAACAATTTAAAAAATAGCTTTTATATGGACAGATAGTTGTTTTGTGTCACAGAAGTCATCAGGGATATTTTCTTTAAAAAATAACTTTTCTTCAGACTAGATCTCTGAAATAACAGAAAAATATGATGTATTAGTAGAGACAAAGAAGATGCTATTTGGAACAATAGCTGGCTGCTTTGTAAAAGGTAACTGATTTCACAAACAAGTACAATTAATTTGCACGTGAAACAGATTTTGAGATTTTTGTTATAAAATACAACAATCCAAACAACTGTTGAAAAGGAGGAGGCATTGTGCTGTGTAGATGGGTGATTTTTTTAGTTTGCACTTTTAAAAAATAGAAGTTTTAAGTCCCCTAAACAAATATGCATTTTCTAAATCTCTGATTTTTAAATTTTTTAACAGGGAGTGTCTTGGACAACATGAGGTGAGTCATGGAAACTGCCCCATGAAGTGAACTATGGCAAATATCTTACTTTGTCAGTCTGTAAAACAAAAGGCATTAAAAAGAAATAGTAGATTTTTAATACATAATCTAAAATCAATGAAGTACCTTAACACAGCAGCTTATGTATCAGAAGGTATTTTAGTTCCTTTCTGAAGAATGTATAACTATTTGATTTTGTTGAATTCATGGACAGAAATTTAAACTCATGATTCATGTAGCTCTTTATGTTTTCTTGCAGGTGTTTAAATTGTGTTTTAATGTTTTTCAGTGGTCTTATTAAATATTTATGCTCTTTTTACTCCTCATTCTATAGTTAATATTCTCTCTCTGTCACACTCGAGTTCTATGAACTGCTTGTGTATATTTTAAAAGGATAAGGAACATAGTGTCATACAGGAAAATTCTCATGACTTGGATCTAAGCACTCGTGGGTGAAATCAGACAGTGTAGAGGAATCTTCTTTAGAAGTTACTAACTTGTCTTTCTGGTGTGTAAGCTCTAGTTTTAGATGAAGTCACTGTCTGTTTTGGTTTACATGAGAAGAGAATCTAATTGATGCTTGCATAGCTGCCATCATTATTCACAATAATTTCTTGAAGTTATGAAATGTAAGGTGAAGTATTTTTTCTTGATTTCAAAAGATGATTGCTAAACTAATTTAAAAAACCTTTTTGTTCTTATGACTTTGTCTATTGGTATGTCTGGTATAAATTGACTGTCAAAGCCTGACTAACAGGATTATAAAAAAACCTAGGATCATTTTAAGAGAGTAAAAAATTTTAGAAAACACTCTATACAAAAAAATTGTCGATACATCTATTTTTTCTTTTTTTCTTCGACATTTATTAGTAATTTCTTGATGTGTGTTGTAATGGTGCCTTGATTATGTCTTGGTGACATCTTCAGGTGTTGTTGCCAGCGTTTGTGTAGCTGCAGTCTGTTTGGGCAGCACATTCACTAACCCATCCAGGCTGGGAGTGCAGCTTTTCCACACAGCTATTTTGCTGCTTGATGGTTGCTGAAGAAAAAGCGTGTCCTGAAAGTGGATGAAAACAGCAACAGCACCTGTCTGTTTGTTGCTGAAGCAGATGGCTTTGCTTTGGTTCTCCACAGTAAAACTTAGCTGTGTATTAGTCAGTTTTTTAATGAGTCAGTGACATGATATCGAATATCACCCGAACTTCCATGAATTTATGTATAAACAAAATGCAAGCTGTGGTCAATAGAACCAATCTATAACATAATCTAGATAATGTAAAAGGATTTGGTCGTGTTCAGGTGTAGATGGCTGTGAAGTTTTTCCTTCCTCATAGCAGAAGGACAGTATCACTACTCTTACTAGAGAAAATAGTAACAATTACTACATATTTATTGCTACTTGTTTCAGAATAATTTAAAAAATATTTCATTTTCTGTTGCACACTAGTCTTGGCAAAATCATTCAGTGGATTTAGGTCACGTTTTATTTATGGATTTGCATAGAAAATAAAGACAAATCCTTGTGAGTCTCCAGCTGACTTTATTTCGATTTTTTTGACGGTACATGGTACTCTAGATGAACTGTTACTTCTCTCAGCCAGCAGAGGGCGATGCTGCCTTCCTGCTGACGTGCTGCAGTTCCTCGAGTGTAATTGTCTCCTGTTCTTTGAGATTTTGGTGGAAGTTATGGAAAAAAATTATTCTCTCATGTGTGTGGGAAATGTATTTTATTTGCAGTGGATTTTGTGCTCATTGTACATTTTTGTGTTGTTCTGAGATCTTTGGAAAGGAAAAAAAAAACACGTCTGTTCACTGTTAACAGCCACATTGGTTCTTAACAAATAATCTCAGCTCAAATTAATTTATTTTTGTTAATAAGAGAAAACATATGTATTTATGAATGCTTCTCTCCAGTAGAAGCTTCCAGCCCCTGAGGGGATTTTCACTGGAAAATGGGAAGTGTTCACAAGTGACAAAAGTAGTAGCAATTTTCTTAAGCAAAATTTTGCTGTGACTGGGTGCTATTGCTGTACTATTCTGCTATTTAGGTTGGACTGTTGTTATACCTCCTATAATGGAAAAGATATAAAAAAGAAAGAAACTAGGAATGAAGTAAGCTGTAAAGTCTTCTTGTATTTTATCAGGATGCCTACTGACAATATGTAGAATAGATAATAAAAGCAAACACCTTAGGAGTTGTATAACAAGCAAATCTACTGTCTAATTTTTTAATATTTGGACAGTAATTTTAATTTATGTTGATATTGGAGTTGGTTGTTTGTTTTATTTCTCCTTGGTATTTAATTTAGGAAGTATTTTTATGGGATTGATTTAGTTTGAGTTCTAAATGATCTGGCATTTAGAACAAGCAGTTTATCAGTTAAGAGCAGACTTAAAAGTAATTTTCAGATGTAATTATATAAAATCTGTGCTTAATGCAAGTATGATTCTATGTGATGTTTAAGCTAAAAGCATATTTCTTTTAGCTGAAGTCTACAGCTTTCTCTTAAATAATTTTACATATATTTAGAAAAATTATTAACTCATCATTCTTCCTTTTTTAGGTTCTTAAAAATAGCTCTCAATTTTGTTTCTGGTTGTGTGTCAGAAAAATCACCTATCAACAGTTGATGCCATCCAAAAAAGAAATCTTGGTTCTACCTTTTTTTTAACTGTTACAAACATTGGAATTTCATAGCAGTAGTACACGTATGCTCTTTTAAAATCTTGCAAATTCAAGTTATTCTAAATCTCTTTTTATGAGAAACATTAGTTAAAGCTGATACAAGGTAAATTAAGGCAAAGAAGGAAACCTTTACTGACTATGATAACAATTTATCTGCTGTATATAATTTTCTTGTAGTTGCTTCATTTCCTTAAATATTCTAGAGGAAGAAAAATACTCTGGTTTTGCTTCCTTGTAAATATCCTGTATCAGGCTTTCTGTCCTGGGCTTATAACTGAACTCTCTTCTTGGGTGTTGGTTTGTTTTATTTTTTCTTTTGGTAGAAAAATGGTATGTTTTAGTATTCTGAGTGGGTTTTAGTTCTGGTTCGTTCATAGGAGGAAGACCATTTCTCTGCCTCTAGGTAAAATTTTGTGTAAAAATCGATGAGATTTATCTTTATGGCTAAACACCTTGTAAAGGTTTCCAAATTTTCCTTGCCTTGTCGATTTTTGTTCTCATATTCTAATTGATTTATCTGTTAATTGCTTTTATGTATTTGGGAGATTTCTTGGAAAGCTTCTGAAAGCTCATGCCTTTTTTTTCTTTCCTTCCTTTCCTTGTCCTATGGAAGACCTGCAGTCTGAAAATGATGCCTTCTTTTTATTTTTTCCCAATTCAGCCGTCATAAAACACTTATGGTTCTCATCTTCCTTCTTCATTCTTCAGCTCATCAACCTCCTGGAGTTTGTGGCTACTTTGATGTTTGTCTTTGTAGCAAGAGTTCTGGCCCCCATATAGCCATTTCAGAAACTCATTCCATCTTTCGGAAGTAAAACTTTACTTTGTCATCTGGATTTATTACTTAGATCCACAACAGAGAAACGGAGGAAAAAAATGTAGGTTTAAATTAATAGAAAAGTTTCAGGTTTTGGCTATAGTGTCAGTTGATTCCAGAAGATTGTTGTATCTTACTGAGCTCAAGCTGGAGCTCTGGTGGATGCAGCCAGAGGGCTGGAATGTTCCCTCCAGTCTGCCCTCTGAAAGCTGCCATTGTTCCCTGGCTGGCTTGTGTGCTTCTCCATCCTTGCCTTTGTTCAACAGTGCCTCTCACCTGTGTACTCGAGGCATGCTGCTGGAAGGGATGCTCTACTTCTGCCTAAGTGCTTGGCTCTAACTGGAGCGAGTGGTTTTGTCCTTATCTGGTGGAAGACTTAATTCCTGGTTAAAAAAAATAAAGTTTCACCAGCATTATGGAACAGTACAGCCCTAGAGCTACTTGCTGTTATTGCCCTCATCTGCTGTCACTGTCTGAGCCACAGCAGAACCATAGTCATAAAAACCTGAGTGGCAATGGGTGAGCAAGGAAAGGTAGAGAAATGGGCAGATTGTAACATTTAACGTAGCAGATTGTAACATAACTTCTCTTCCATTCTTTTATCTTTTAGCATCCTCTGAATGATTACATTACTGCTGAAAGGATGTTGTGCTCTGAGGAGGGAGATGGAGTAGGATGTGAAGGGGTGGGATATTAGGAACATTAAAAGCTTTGGTAATTGGTGTGTACATTCTGGGTATGGTACTACTCTTTGCTTCATACCCTGTTTTTATTAGGCCTGCTGCTTGCTGGCTTTTCCTCCTTTGGTCACCAGAAACATCCATCAGAGGCAGAGCAGGATGTTTGCAAGGGGCAGCAGGAGCCAGGTGTTGGGACTACTTGAGGTGGTTGTTGTGTTAGTGTTTTAGCCAGCATTAGCTTCAGCTCTGACACAGGGGTGTGACACAGGTTGGATGTGATGGTCTCAGGGTTTTCTGCTCTGTATGCCATACTTGATGTTCAGCCTGTCATGCAGACTTCTCTTCAGTCTTGGTGACTCAGGATGATAGGAGTTCAAAAGTCTTGTGAATGAACTGGATTTTGCAATGGTGTGAAGTACTATTTTTTGGGTGAAGCCCAGAAAAATTTATATAGGCAAGTGGATTTAAATTCTACTTTGTGTGATTGATGGAGATGACATGAACAGTGCTGAAGGGAGGCTGTCCCTCACTCTGCCCTGTAAGGCCATATGTCTTATTTCTTTTCAATTCTTGTGTTCAACTGTTTATATGCCACTGGCAAAAGACAATAAACTTTTCCTATTAATTCCTTTTCTTCCATTTTGGTTATTTGAATGATCTTCCTGTAAAGAGAGATGTGTGGTAGGAATTGTTCAAAGTGGTAGGAGATTGCAGTGAGGGCAGTAGAGTTCAAAGAGAGAAAAGGAATGGGTACCCTGCAATGCTGCTCAGTCAACTGCAGTTGCAACATAAAATCACACCCTTAGTCTAGTCAAAGTGAGTTATGTCATATTAGCCTCTTGTGTAATAGCATCAAAAACAGTTTTTCTCTCTGAAGTGATCATAAAACGAAGAAAAAAATCAATTTTTCTGACAGCATCGCAGAAAATGATCTTTTTTTGTGTGTTATATAATTGGAAAATGCTAACAGCGAGTTTCCTTTAGTCCTTTGGTATGGAGGGACCTGTACTATTCAGCTTTAGGCAAGTAACCTAGTTAGGAGTTTACACTGGTTTCAGTACCAATGAAGAGTAACAGCTTCGAAGTAGATGCTCTGGAGGGTACTACAGAGTTCTGGTAACTGGAGTGTTGTCCTCAAATTGGAAAGTACAAATGTTACATAAGACATTAAAATCTTAGTCCTGTTAGGGAGCCATTTCTGCTTTTCCCTACCTCTCCTGGGAGTTATATTTGATGTAGTCAGTATTTGCTTTTTAGAGTTTCTGGCTTGCAGGTTGTTTTCTGGTTTTCAAACTGTAAAATATTTTGGGTTTATGGTGACCATAACACAATTAAGCCTGTGAAAGCAAATTGTTACTGTCTGCTGCAGTAATAGCAAAGTGGCCTAGGAGCCCTTAATGGAAGACATGAGTGTAATTCAGAAAGACAGAGCAAATGATGCTAAAGGATTTGAGCATATAATAGTCTTTCAAAAAGAAAGGGAAACTATCTGCAAAAGTTAGCTTGCTTAATGAAGTGTGGGGTTTTTTTTCCTGTTATAATTAGTGTAAAATTTGCGTGGATACATTGTGATGTGGACAGGAACCCAAATGATACTTCAAAAAAAATCAAATATAATTTCACTGGTGTTTTCTCTTTTATAAAGATACTGGAGGACCAAAACTTCTCTGTAATAATTCTGTCTCTGTATGTGTGAATATATATATCTCAAACACTACGTATGTTAAATGTTTGTATATATATCCCACCTGTATATGTATATTTATTTATTTTTAACTTTTAGGTTGGTCCATTACCATGTCACTCGGCAAATCCCTACTCATGTAAGAGATTTTGTGGGCGACTTCTTGATTGTCAAAATCATACCTGTATGAAAGAATGTCATCATGTTACTAAATTGGACAGTAATGCAGATGGAAAGAAGGTAGGTTAATTTCTTTTTTGCTTTTGTTTTTTGTGTATTTTATATGGATGTGCATTGTCTTCAATTTTACTTGGAAAAATAAAGAATTTGCAGCTGAATTTGCAGATCTGTTCCAGATCCTGCTGGGAGACTTGCATGTGTGCTGTTCCCATTGATGCTGTGACAGTTAGCTAATCTATATTTCCTTAGACTTTAAATCTGAGACAGTATTACATTTTTTTCAAATTCTGTAACTTTTTGTATTGACATTACTTTGATTTCATCAGAATGTTATTTAATATCCTTGAGACCTAAAGTAACCTAAAGTTACTTTTTGGAATTGTCAAGCTCAAGGAAGCTACTAATAATCTCTATATACAAATGCACTTGCAATCTACTGGGGAAACTATTTACTGAGGAGAGCTTAAATGATTGAGGAAACTGGGAGATCTTTAGGAGACCACTGGAAATGTTGCAGAATTGCTGAAGACTTTACAAAATACTGTGATAAACATGAATATATCATCTGTGTCTACTAGAAACTGTCATTTATGCAGTTAAGAAGTTGTAGGTGTTAACTACTGAAGATAACATGAAAAACAAGTATAAAGCTTGAAGTTGTTCAGGTTATGAGCAGTCAGAGCCACATATATCTGTTTTGTGGTTTGGAAGAGTCATGATTTGAAGGAAAACAGCTTCTCAAGGTTTTTTTTAAGCATTGGTTTAGAAGAAGTTGCAATATGGGCAGTCTGGGTATTTAGAAAACAGAGAAGCATTCATTCAGTTGGGTACAAAGCAGAGATGTTATATTTTAACTAGCTATTGTGTTTGAATTAAATAGCATAATATCCCTGTGGATTAGTGTCCTGGAAGTGGTGGTGTTATCATCTAATAACTGTATATTGTAACCAACACATTAATCTATTTATGATTATGGAAATTTTGTCTGAGGAGCATGGGCTGTTGGTGCAACTTGTGGAACAGTAACTTGCAGCAATAGAGTGACATCAGTAAGTAGTGAGAGTGACAGTCAAGCATCCCCAGCTCTGACTATGAGGCTGCCTGCCTGCTGCTTCAGTTAAGCCAATTAAAATGTGAATAAGTCAGGACTATTCCTAGCTCCATTTTAAATGAGGCAATATATTCCCAGAAAAAATGGGAGTCTATGTACCTGCAAAGCACAGGAAAATCTCATTTCTCAATTTTATTCAAATCTTATGAACTCAAGTTGGCGTTGACCTTTAGAGCTTTTGTTCTCTTGTTTTGGTAGACTAAATGTAGTCACAGCTGATTAAATTTCTGGCTTATATGTCTGAGTAGTGATTTTTCTGTCTGGAATTTCACTTTGTTCTGCCTGTTGTGTTATAAAAATGTTGCAGAAAAGGCAGCTGTTTGCTTTTACCTACTGTTAAATGTTATATGTCAGTTTTCTCAATGGCTTTAGTCGCTGTTGTTTTTCTTTGATTTGAATTTTTGCAAGTTAAAATTTGTAAACAATCATTGTACAAAGGTTTCTCTTTAAACTTCAGCAAAAATTGTTCAACTATAGAAGGAGAAGGAAAGGGGACTGGGGAAAAACTATCAAAACCTTAAAATTCTTATGCTGTTATTTTGAACAGCATAAAGTGGAACATTGGTGTTGGAATAGTCCTTTTGGGGAAGCTTTGTGTAGCTTCATTCTTGGGTAAATTTGCTTTCCTTTGGCTGGCTTCTTGGAAACTGAACAGTGAATGTGATAGAGGGCCTTAAACACTGTGCTGTGTAGGTTCAGTTGATAAAATCATGTCAATCTGTCTGGGTGTATTTGATCGCAGACTGGGGTTCTGGAATATTTTGTTAAGAATATGAGTAGAAATGAAGCTTTATTACTGTGCTGTAATGTTCATCACCTTGTGCCAGTGATCATATCACCTGGAACGAGTGTGACATCACAGCTCTGATGGATTTGATTAGTCTGTGGAGTAGAAACAAGACCTCAGGCAGCTCCTAGGATATACCCAAGTTAATAATCCTTTTTGGAAGGTTGTAGAGAATATCATATGTGTATGGAAATGTTTTAAATGACTTAGAGTTTGCTTCTTAAAATCAAGCAAACCAATCCCTCCACCCCTGTATTAGAGTAGTATTTAATGACTCAAGCATTACAAGAACACGGTATGTGGGATAAGTTAGTTTTGAATATGTAATGACTTACTTTTCTAGCAATTTTCCTTAGTGAATTATCAGGGGTTATGGTCATTTTCCAAAGCACTAATATTAAGGATGTTCTTTTATGCCCAGGAGGGAAAATAGAATTCTCTTTGACTGACAAACACTGGCATTTCTGGTTTTCTCTTAAAAAACATATTTTAATAATTATTCTTGCTTGTGAAATATCTTACCGAATAGCTTGATTCTCATCACTCCAACTCTTTCTTCTTTGTAACAGGTCGTTAACGACACCTAACAAAACAAATACTTGGCATTTTCTTTTGTACTTTGTTTTTATTTTGTTAGGCGGGTCCCGAATGTTCACAGTGTGAAGAGGAGTGCACCAAGCCCCGGCCAGCTGGCTGTCCTCACCGATGTGCTCTGCCCTGTCATCCTGGGAATTGCCCATCGTGTCTCCAGATGCTTAAAATAAAGTGTCACTGCAAACTATCAGTACTGTATATTGAATGCTTGTAAGTGGCAGAACACAGCTCAGCTTTTCATTTGAATGCTGTTAACTAGAAATAAAGTGAAATGTCTGGGGATGGGAGCTACTCTTATGGCAATTTAGAAAATTTCTCTTGATTATAATTTCTAAGATAATTTTTTTCCTATATCAATTTTGCAAGCATTTTATTTGGTATTAGAGTATGTAAAGAAGAATTTTATGCAAGTATCAGAATGAATGTAGTTAGTCTAAAAGGCCTTTAGACTTCATCTATCTTCGCAGTTAATGTCCTTCAATTTCTAGCTGTTTTAATTGAAAAACTGCTTTGTTTTTCAATTTGTACACCTTTTTAATCATTTGTATGTGTGGATAGACATTAAGCTAGACTTCATGAAATGTAAGTTGGAACTTGGGGATTGTTCTGAAAATATTCATCATATGCAAGTATATTTTTCTTTGTTAAAAAAAAAGTGTCTTAAAATGTCTAGAGTCCTCTAAATTTGTGTGGGTTTGTCTGTAAAACAGGGCAGTTTATATTAGTCACACAGGATGTGGACAAATGAGTCCACTTCTCTTGATAGTGAAATATACTGAAAATACACCCTAATTGCATTGACTTTTGTTGTTTTTAAATTGGATTTTTTTGTAACACAAATACATCTTTATTTTTACAGAAAGCTAACATGTGCTGATTTAAAAGAAAAGGAGCTTCTTATTTCCTGCAGAAATCAGTGTCCAAAAGAGGTAAACCATATTAACAAAGAAATACTTGAGTTGATGGGTATGTGAATATAGGCCAAGCTTAGTCTAAGTGAATATGTTAAATGATAGATGTGAAGGTGGTTAGTGAGCTGTACTAGAAGGACATTTATTAATGTATTACTGTCAACTAGGAGGGTTATATTAAAGGAACAGAGGTTTATCTCCAAGGCACTAATGGCCTGAATGTTTAAGCATGCAGATGAGGTTGAATGTGGGAGAGTATGTCCTCTCACATGGTTAAAAATGGTCATCAATTTATATCTCAAAAATGAGAGAGTGCTGTTTGATTAGGAAAAATGCTAAAAATTGTGCTTGGTGTTCTCATCTAAGTGCAGGTTTAGAATCCCTATCTGTTCAATTTGTAGACTAAGGGATTTTATACTTAATAAATTAGATGAACTAATAATGCCCTGGTGTGTTAGTGAAGTATTTGTTAAGTAGTGTACAAAGGAAGACAAGCCAGCTAGTCTCTCTGCTGTGTCTGGGTACATCTAAAGGTTTGTTGTGAAGAAGAATAATAACCTTACTACATGATACTTAGACTGTGAGCCAGTAGCATCAGTAAAGAAGATTCCTGTTCAATACTATGTTTGGGTAATGAACTTTGTGGAACAGGGCAGGAGCTGGTTGGAGAAGCTACCAGATTTTCATTAGAAGCAGCTTAGAAATGTTTCAGGTTTTCTCTTGCTGCATTGTTACCCACAAAAGGCCAAAGGACTTTGTCCTTGTCCATCCCAGTGCTACAGTTGTGTGCTGCTTATGTGCTTTCAGAAATCCTTGCATTAGTTAATATTTTATGTTTGTTCCTTAGTTGTCATTAATTGTGCTGAGGGTGGCAGCTCTTTCTTTACTCCATTTCACACTGGATAGTTAGAAAAAGTGTGAAGTGGGAAAACAGGTATTTCATTATCATCCAGTGTTAGAAACTTCAAATTTGAATCCTTGTCTTTATTAGAATTTCTTTTTTTATTTTGAGTAAATGTAAAAATTTACAAGATTCCTCCTGTTTTCCCAACAGTGTGTTCCTCTGCTTTTCAGACAAGATTGTGTTAACCCCAACAGGCTGTGCTTGGTACATACTTGTGTCTTCTGCTTTTTGCCCTTGTATGCCTATCTGATGGATATATATATTTTTTTTTTTATTTTTTTTTTCTGTAAATGAATGTTCCTGTCACAATTTTCTCATCTGGATGTCTAAAAGCTCTCTTCCTGTTGGGTGAGCACTTTGGGATATTTTTTAATTGTCCATTTACATCTTAATTTTTTCCTTTCATGTCCTTCTCTGTTACTTTGGTTTTATTTGCTCCAATACTTCCTTCTCTATATTTTTAAGAGTGCTTATAATCTCTTACCATGAACTGTATGTTCTGTACTTCAGCTTCTCTTCAAAGAATTTTAGCTCATCTTTGATTAAATTAACTGTTGTGATTTTTCTGAACGTATTCCCCAGACTTTGTCTGGGATTTGAAATCCACCTAGCAGTGGTCCCAAACTTTAGCTTGCAGTTCAGAATTCCCCTGTTCCACAGGTGATGTCTTTTTTACTTAGTTTGGTGGGATGTGAAATAAAAGAGTACGACAACAGAATTTACATTAGTTTTATGAAGTTTTAACTTAATTTTAAAATTCTTACTCCTAGAAATGTTTTTTGCAGCTATAAGGTTTTCTGCAGCTTCTGCTGTCCAGGGAATTGTTCTAGTGTAATTGATGACAGAAAAATGCGTGTTCTTCCTTTCCTGTGATGCTAGCTCTAGCTCTTACTGTCTTTCATGAAATGTAGAAGTTATTAGCTGTTAGTACTTTCTTGCTTCAGGTAGTTCATAACTTTGTGTTACAGTTTGTCCCTACTTTCTTCAGATCCCACTTTAATAACTATGTGGGTACTGTGTGGTACTGTCTAAAAAACCTGTTCCATTTCTCTGAATACTGAACAGTTCTAGAGATGTTTTGTCTGTTTCTGTTTTATAAACAAAATCTATCTCTGCAGCTTTGAGAAAATGAGATACCTGTATCATAATACAAATTATACAAATAGTCTCTTTTAAAGGAATCCTTTTTTTAAAAAAAGAATTCTTTAAAGGAATAAACACAATTTGAAGGGGCAGCCTTAACAGACACCACCCTGCCACTCCCACCACCACCTCTCCCCAGCAAATACAGGCCAAGCCCATTTTGTTGTTTTTAAGTTTTGTCTTGTGAGACAAGAACTTAGAAACAACTTGGCCAGAGATAAGATGGATAGGACTACTGAATTTAGAGCATTTACAGATTGCAAATCTAAAATGTCTGCTCCAAACTAATTTGGAAGTGTTTTTGTGTGTAGTTCTGGAAGCCTCAACTAAATTTCAAATTAGTGTTTTTTGAGAATTTTGTTGTTCAGTGTTAACTTCACCGAGCTCTGAGAATGACTCAGAAGCTGATGTTTGCTATAAATCTGTGTGCACTATCACTCCTAGCTGACCACAGTGCAGCTTAGGTTCAGTAGAATGCAGTATTTTACTGCAGTTGTCATTTTGAGATGTTTTTGTGGAAATTGCAGTAGACAGTATGCTACTGTATTTGTTTTACAGTTGCTGTGGTACATTTGGGGGTAAAGAAAACCACCTATGTTGTCTGGTTCTTCGAAAAAATGCTACAGAAGTTTCATGCTTTTCTTTTGGCTATGGCAGTATAAAACTAAAAAAGTGACTTCCAGGATTGCATAGTACAGCTCACATTTCCTTTCTGCTTTAGGGAGAAGCAGTGTCTTTAATGCTGCCACAGCTGTTATATATGAGATATTTTAATTAAAAAGTTAATTCTCTTGTTTGGTAATAATAACAACAAGATATCCTGTTGAAGGAAATGCAACCTTTTTGTCTTAATCAGGGTGATTAAATTCTTATGATCATGTTTGCAGATGTTTTGAGACAATTGTTACATAGCAATTTTAATTTTTATCAGTTTTCATAGTTTAGGTTTTCCTGTCAGTATTTGTGAATCTGTATTTAATAATTCATTCCATGTATTTAGTATTTTTTGATAAAACAGCCATACTTTGTAGTTTTACCGTGCACTCTGCTTTTGTCCTGATGTGAAATATGGGACTCCATTATGATAAATTTCATTTAACATGATAGTGAAGTAGGGACAATGTCATTTTCCCCCCTGTACTGGTGAGGCCACATCAGAATCCTGTTTTCAGTTTTGGGTCCCTCACTTGAAGAAGGACATGGAAGTGCTGGAACATGTCCAGAGAAGCATGACACTGCTGGTGAAGGGTCTGGAGCACAAGTCTGATGAGGGGCTGAGGCAGCTGGGGTTGTTTAGCCTGGGGGGAAAGGAGGCTCAGGAGGGAAGTGATCAGACTCAACACCTGCCTGAAAGGAGTTTGTAGACAGGTGGGGATTGGTCTAATGTCACACAAGTGACAGTCCAAGATGAAATGGCCTCAAGTTGTGTCAATGGAGGTTTGTATTGGGTACCAGGAAAAATGTCTTCACAGGTGGTCAAGCATTGTCCTGTGCCAAGGGAATTGGAAAATGGTAGAGTCTTCATCCTTGGAAGTGTTAAAAAATGTGTGGATGTGGCACTTGGGGACATGTTTTAGTGGTTAACTTAAGGGACCCAGTGATCTTAAGAGTCTTTTACAGCCTTAACAATTCTGTGATTCTATCAGTTTTAAAAGTATGCATGTATTTTTGGGTTTTTTAATGCATTGAATTAATTAGGCATTCTGTAAGTAAAATTTAATTCTGTAAACACACACTACAAATGTATGTGGATTGCAAAAAATTAGTTTTGTCTTTGGAAGTGGTAAAATTCTTTAGTACTTAGCTTTTGGGATTGGTGCTCAAAAGTGCTATTTTCTTTAGTATCAGACTATTTTCTTTATTATCAGATGTGTATTAACAGGCTGTGTTTATTGCCTTCTGTTGGCATTCACTTAAGCCTCCATACATATTGACAGAGTTTATCATCATCAGATATAAAGTTAAGATTTAGATGCATTGCCTATGGGAAAAGGTTTTGTACGACATTTTTTGGTTGTTTTTTTTTTTTCAGAGCTGTGGATTAAATCTCTTCTTTTAATGACCTTGCCATATCAAACATAAAGCCTGTTCAATTTGGGCTTTAGTCCAGAAGCTATTGACAAGAGATTTTGTACAGTAGAAAAGGATCTAAAGGGGTCACACACTTTGTGTTTTACCACCAAGTAGTTCAGCACTGACACTTAAAAACAAGCAAAAAAAGATCCTTTCCCATTACATTTTTTTATCCAGCAGAAGCAGCAGAATGATTGTTTTTGTTTTCTGAGATCATGGGGAAATGTTGTTCTGCCATTCATTTCATAGCTTTTCTTGATATTTTTTTAGTGTTGGTTTTACAGTGGAGGGAGTAAGAAGAAAGTTTCCTGCACAGAGATATAGGACAAGAAAAAAGCTGGCAGGGAAAGTTAGGTGTGTACCTTTGCTTTTCAATATTGGATTAAACATACTCCTGTGCTATATTTTGGTCTAATGATGTCGAAGAATTTTATTCCAGTAGCACTTATTGGTCGAGGTGAGGGTTACTGTCTTGAATCTGCAGCTTTGACATGTCAGGTAGGCCATGGCTGTTTGGGCTTAGGTGCATTTTCATTAATTGTGTCAAATTACTATGGAAGAGTAAGCTGGAAGTAGTAGTTCTTGTTCTAGCAAGCAGGGGAGACTAGATGGAGTTATTGTGTATGATGCTCTTATGTAGGGAGCCAGGAGCCTGGCCCTCCTACAGCACAGTGTTCATGCAGTAGCAAATTGTTTTTGCAAAGACTGTGGACACTTGTGAGGCAACTCAGCCATTAGACTCCATGTTCTGGGTGGTAGTCTGACCTTGATAACATGCTTAGACAAGCTTCTCCCCTCATATTTTCAAAATGAGTTAAAATAGTTTTTTGATTTCAGGAAAAAATATTTGCTGGTCAGTCGTGTCTGCAAAAAACAAAAATCCTTCTTTGATAAGGTGACCAATCTATATATTTTTCTCTCCAGGTAAAATTAATAGATGAGATCTGCTGCATGAGGCTTCAGCAGAGTGAGTCAGTGCTACTTAGTGAATATCTAGTTCAGATATAGGAGAGGGTTAATACCAGCATGGAGGTGGCTAAAGGAAACAACTGTATTTGATTATCTTTTGAAAAAAACCACCCATCTCCCTCCCCCAAAACAACATCAAATAAAGAAGAAGTTGGAGCAAAAGGTATTAAAATAAGGAAGATTTCCCAAGGACTGAACTGACACTTAACTTTGCATTGTTTTCAGTAATGACCTTGGGAGGCAAAAGCTTTGTAATTTTCTGATGAAAAGTTGCGGGGTGTTGTCAGTGTATGAGAATTGAGGAAGTGCATCTGTGGAACACATGTATTAGGGTCATGTTATTAAATACAGAAAAAAACCCTGTAACAATAAGACCATGCATGTGAAGCTTATAATAAGCTCCCAGGAAACAGCAGATATTCTTATTTTCACAGCATGATCAGCTGGAGAGAAATTCAAAGAGAGCTGAAGATGTTTTGGGGAAGGTACTTCACTAAGAATGAGGTGCAATTAAGGCATTGTACAAAGTCCCTCTTGCTGAGATGTCATTTGAAATATTACATGCAGTTCTGGCTGTGTATTCAAGAAACACTGAACATAGTTGAAATTCAATTAAGGGAGTACTATGATAATAAAGAGCCTTTTAAGAAAAGACAGAAATACATCAATATGAGAATAAGAACTGTGGCTTAGACTACCTAGGACAAACCTTGGAAACTCAAAAAAACAAAAAAACCCTCTTGCATCTTATAGTGAGCTACTGGAGCACTCTCCTTAGTGAAACAGTAGAATAGGGTCAGAATGGGGGACTGTTTTCATGGTAAGCTTTCATCCAGTCCTGGAAGGATACATGAGGTACCTTCCAGGTACCTACGTGGATTTCAGGACTGAACATGCTGTCTTCAAGGTTCAGTCTAGCCCTGTATAAATGTGCTGAAACAGTAACTAAAAAACTGAACGGAAGCCACAAGGTATCTATGGTCGCTTGTGACTGTCCTGGGCATGAAGGAATGTGCATGTGTTCCATAATTTTAGACTGAAATACTCGTGTTCTCTTCAGTACTAGCTCAGATGTTGTGCCAGTCCCAATGGACTTCTGAGAACCCCGATTTTCTAATCAAAGTGTACCCACCTGGGTGTTTGATAGTTACTGTTTTCATTCTTGTGGATGAAGTGATGTAGTATGTTGTATCCATTTTGAATTTTTAGTAAATGTGAAAAATATATCTTAAAATTAGAGCATTTTCCAATTTGTGTTAATCCCTTGATGACAGTGAGGAGGTGAAATTTCACTTTTAATAAAGAACATCGTCTAATGCTATTTTAAGTAGATGGGGGCTTTAAAACTCTCTGTAAGTAAACTGCTTAGATGTCTTCTGTAAGATTCCACCTTCGGTTATTAACAGCATTGGGTTATGTAATTGAAAATGAAAAATTGTTATTGTGAAGACTTCCTATGAGCATATGAGCAAGGGATATTTTTAGTCAAGTTCTTAACAACGAAAAAAATCTGTTTACTTTCCTGACATGTTTTATCTAATATAATGCTGGGAAGACTGCTACATTCTTATCACTCAGCATACTTAAATTAGTAACTCAATTCCTACACAGTGAGATGAATGATAATGTTTTCTTCGTAAGTTAAAAATTACACTGTTAGTAAAAAAAAAAAAGTCTCTGTCTTTCAGATGGAAAAATGGGATAATCGGCCAAATGCAAAATTTAGGATTTTGTGAAATTATTTTGGACATGATGAGAATTTTGGTGACTTTTATTTTACTTTTGCATAGTTCAGATAATGCTTGAATACAAGATTTCTTATGTGGTATTTTTGCTTCTGATTCTTTCCTCTTCCTTTATTACTCTGTCTAATCTACATGTAGCTGCAGTACATATAATTTCAGTTTTCAGGGTGTTTTAACCTTAACTATTTGTACTCCCCCAGCACAGAGATAGCTAGGGTGATTGTTGTATATATTACTGTGGAAATGACTGTTCTTGAAACATGTGAAAGGAGGAATTGTCTTCTAATCAAGCTGTGGCAATAAAAGAGAAATCATCCTACTGAAAATCAGTAAATAAGAAACAAACATTTCCTCCTGCAAAAAAAAAAAAAGCAGAATCAATTATTTCACAAGTTTAAAGACAGATTAACTGAACGAATTTTCTGTTAAAATGCTATGTCTGAAATAAAACCAATTCATAGATTCTTGGTAATTTTGCAATGTTCTGTTGATGTGGGAGTGTTATTTGTGTTTTGTTCCTTACAGTTGCCCTGTGGTCACCGATGTAAAGAGATTTGCCATTCAGGTAGCTGTCCTCTTAACTGCAGCCAGAAGGTTAAACTCCGATGTCTCTGTAAGAGACTGAAAAAGGTAAATGTACCTTTTGCATTTAAAAGTTGCATTTTTTTTGAAAGATGTATATTCTTTGCATGTTCCTGGGCTATGGATGGATTATGTGACTGCTGCAGATTGGAATAGGGCCAGTTGCTATAGTAGAGCTGTAACAGTTCACACAACCTGAAGATCTGGGCTGCTATATCAGAAGATTCACTGGAGCATATATAATCTTACTAATTCTAAAATATGTTAGCTGCCTGACTTACAATAGCTTTGTCTTCATGCACGCTTAAATTTTTAGATGGAGTTTTGTAAGAAAAATACTCAGATGATCTGAAGTGATTTGAGAATAAAAATTACATTTTTATGATGATATTGGGAAAATTTGCAGAAGTTCACATGAGCACGGATGTTGTAAAACCTGAACTAATGTAATTAATTAAGGCTCCTTGCAAACCTAAAAGCAAGTATGGGCATCAGCATCCATACCTTCTAACACAGATAAGGACAAAATAATAAAACAAGTTTACTATAGCTATACAATATTATGAGGGGAACAACAGAAATTCATATGGTGTGTTGACAAATAATAATGTCTTAATGAAAAAGAAAACCATGATCTGTCTTAATTAAAAGGTGTTTAAATTACTTTTCTGGACCCCTTTAATGTCTGATTATTCCAGCAGTTCCCCAGAGTCCCCAGCTTCTCCAAAATATATCTTGTGCATATAAGAAGTCTTGCAGGTGGGATGCTCAGCAGGAGAAAAGATTACATATATAGAAAAAGTGCTTCAAATTGATCAGCCTCTGCTTACAGCTAACCAGTTTGTTGTTTTCTTTTTTTTAATTTCTTCAATACTAGGGGAAGAGAAGAAAGTATGATTGAGAATGACTTTATTTCCCCCCGGCCAGACTTTGTCCTGTAATCTAAGACAGTTAAGATAATATATGTGAAATTACTGAGATTCTGAGTGCAAACTTTCTGCCAGAGGTTCAGAAGGTTATCTTACTTGCCTAAGACAAAAAAATGAGTAAAGAGGAGAAAAATTAAACTGGACTATTGATTTATTCTTCCTTTCAGCTTAGTTTATTAGAAAGAAGGAAAAAAAAAGAAAAATTTAATGCATAATTGCAAGTTGAAATAACATTCAGTCATTAGCTTTATTTATATGTAAAATCAGTTTTTTTACTAAATAAGAAAGTTTTATTATTTTAATAAAGATGACAACTAAAATCATATATGGGGAAATGTTTATAAAAGACAAATTATGCTTAACAGGAAGTACAGTGCAGCAAGATACAAGAAGGCCAAGTTTCACTGGAATGTGATGCATTATGCAAGGAAATGAAGCGGAAAGCATATGAGGTAATGTATCCATTGTAATTTTAATTTCTTATCAGAGCTTCAAGAAAAGTAGAAAAAAAGAACACACTATTTTGCAAGGCAGTACCTGCAGAAATGCAATGTAAGTGGATGTACTGTTGAATATGAGCTATTTTTTCAGACTTGAATTTATGAATGGTGTTAATTGACTGAAATGCTATTTTAAAACAGTATTGTTTTTCCTTTTTTCTTTTCTTTGAATTGATTGGAACTGATTCTTTCCTCTTTCACTGGGAACAAGTGATAATCAGTGATGATGAAATAGTCACTAGTGCTGTAAGCCTAGAGTCAGAGTGCTTCACAGGGCATTGTAAGGTCTGTAAGGTTTTGCAGCTATCAGTTGTCTGCTTGTCCAGTGTGCAGTATAATCCTGCCACATGGTATTAGTTAGCCTATACTTGAAGAATTGAGACTTTCCAGCAACTGCAGAGTACTACTTAGACTGCTGTTAACGTGACTTCTCCCTATCTGAGCTGTTTTATGAAGTAAAGAATTTGCTGTGTGCTGTCACACAGAGAGGCAGGATGTGATCCTTGCTGTTATAAACCTTTAATAAAAACATACACAGAAAGGATTGATTCATAAGTTGATTGGGTTTTATCAGGTAAGTATTAGATGTGATAAATTTACAACCTGAGAGCTCTATGGGTAAAGCTCACAAGTCAGCTTCTGCTCAGATTCTCGGGATCAATTGACATGTTCTAACAAGTACCACACTGACCAAATCCTGCAACTTTGCAAGCAGGTTGAATGCTAAAACTCTTGGGATATGCCTTTAGGGAATCCCAGCCATAACAAACAGTTCCAGTAAGAATCTGAAGATTAGTTCGTAGTAGTACGTAGACTCCATAAGCAAGGTGAGCTCACAGTAAGACTGCATGAGCTGAGACCCAGCAGCATGTCTCAGTGTGTGGTGCAGTGTCAGTGCTGTCTGACTGGAGCAGATATTACCACCAATTTCTGGCCCTGATGTTGTAATTCACAAGGAGAAACAGTCTAATGCAGTGAGCAAATGGCTACAAGTTTCTGCTGTAAGCAATGCCAGAGACATACTGGATGGCACAACCTAGCTTTATGTGCCTTCTCAGAAGAATGTGTATTTACTTGTTTTAGGGATTTTATATAAAGTGATAAAGTTTTATTTAAATTTTTTTCTTTGTCATTTTTGACTTACTAAGCAAATGACATGCCAGAATCATCTCTTATTACTAGGCACTTGATGAAAGTGGTTTATTTATGTCTATTACTGTTTAATGTGTCCGCACTGGGAAAAAAAACTTGTTGAAAACTGCAGACATTTACAAAGATAAATTAGTTTGCACATTTGCAAAACACCCATTAATTTCTAAAACCGAAGTGTATTAATTCTTAATGAAACTTTTCATGCCTGGCACCTAGTGAGTAAGCACTTCTTACTCAGTAGATGCTTTAGGAATGGAATGTGTCTTTTACTGTACATTTTATTAAAGAAATAGTCCTAGAAATGTTTTTCCATGCTGTGATTATGATAGTTAAAATTCCCCTTATGTGTATACATTATACCTATGTATTTTATACAAATATGACCACATCATTGTGAAAAAAAAACTTTTCTGTTGCTCTTTTGCACATTTGAAGATCACTTTTGTAGCTGAAGTTCTGCCATGAGTAGATGGCAGTGAAAAGCGAGGGGGCTCATTGTGTAGCTTTTTGCACACCAGACTTTCAGGTTTCAGATGTGCATAGCTGAAAAGGTCCTTTACACACATTTCTAAAGAGACTCTGCCATTGTATCTAGATTAATGAAATTCTCAATAGTGCTTTTATTTGATAGAAGCTTTAGTAATTTAAAAATTTGTCTGAAAACTTGAAAATAGGACTTTTGGCCTGCCCTCAGTGCCTGCTGTTTGAGCTGCAGCGTGCTAAAGCATAAGCTAGTGTGCTTTCTCCTTAGTCATCAAAAGCTCTTGAATTGGAAGTTACTTGTAACCAATTCTACCTGTGTAAACAGTATTCAGTAAATTGTTTTCATTGTTAGTATGCAAACCATCCAGATTGGGATCAAGATTTTTTTCATTTCAAGTTATTAATAGGTTTTTACATCGAACTTTTCTTAGGTAGTGATTCAGTGACTGCGGTGCTAAAAGCCTAAAAAAGATATAAGAAAAGGGGGATGTATAAACTTCTCCCATATATTCTTTCCGTGGGTGTGATGGTGTCTTGCTGTCTAATGGCCTTTTTTGGATTTATCTCCTTATCTCCTTTTCGCATGCCTGGTTGTTTTTCAGTTGATACAAACTTTTGGCATCTACAAATGTCCTGTAGTACTGAAATTCTAGATTTAGCCAAATACTCTGTGGGAGTAGAATACTTTCCTCTCTTGTGAGCCAACCTCCTGGTAGATTCATTTTATGCCTTTGCATTATGAAAAATAATAATTGACGTTTTATCCCTGTTTGGCATCTGTGTACTCTCCAGGATTTGTTGTCCTGTTAGTCACCTGATGAATCCTAGTTATGCATCTCTTCAGATGGAAGCCACTCCATCCTGTTGTCTTTTGTGTATGCTCAGGCTTCATATTTATTTGTTATTGTAAGGCCAAAATGGAATGCAGGTGCTAAGATTCAAGTATGTGGTGTCTTTACATATTGCCAATTTTTTCTGCACCATTTCTGCCTTAATACTTTCTAGCATTTAATTTGCTTTCTTGAACATTGCAAAATATTTCTATAGAATTATCACTTGTAACTCTCATGACTCCTTTTAATATGACTTTTGGATGGTAGAGCTCACATGATAGAAAGTTTGCAGTCTTTTGCTGAGAGCCATTCTATAGGAGTATACATGACTCCTTAAGAAAATAGGATTAACTGCTGTTTACAACAGTTTATTATAACTTTGTGTGTCTGGACAGATAAAAGAAGCAGAAGCCAAAGCTGCTCTTGAAGAGGAGAAGCGAAGACAACAGGTATTAGCCTTTCTTCTTCCTCATCCATGTGATCCTCACCTTGTTCTGGCTAGTAAATAATGTAATCTATACGCAATTAAAGATGTATGGTTTTTAATGTGATGTGCACAGTCATTCTTGTCAGCTGTTACCATACTCTGTATGCTGTGAATTATTTGCAATGGTTGAGGCCACATTTTCCCAAAAAAATTCATAACTTTTTGCAAAATGGTACCTTTATATTACTATAAATTATACTTTGTATAATGTAATTTATTTTTAAAATACTAGGTACACTTTATTTTAATGGAACACTTGTTTCAGCATAAACACCACAGAATACTGAATACCCTCTGCAAGATTTAAATCTTGGGTGAAGCTCCCCTTCTTCCTCCTATCATGAAAGAACAAGGACAGCTAGATGAGTCTTTGTCCTTCAGGCTCTCTGGGGTGGGGGGGAAAACGTTTATTTACTGTAATTGCTGCTGGTGGTGTGGGTATGTGGTTGGCTCTGTAATCCACAAAGCTGCCGTGCCAGCTGCCTGGAGGTGCTGGTACTGATCACATTCAGGTAAACACTGTAAGCTCAGTTGGTGGTGATGGCTAGGTCAGGTTTGTCATCTGGAGTCTGTATGCCTTCCAGCCAGTTCATGCATGTGTGCCTGTGCCTGAGTGAGCATTTGACCCCAAATCATATTCCATGTCCAGTGTGTGCCTTCTGACTCCTCTTACTCAATTATCACAGCATCTATGTATTTAGCTTATACTCGTGTTTTCACCTGCATGTCACGCTCTGTTTTATCAGGGATCAGTGGCTTGCTCCCTTCTTGAAAGGGGGCAAGGGAGGCTTACAGAGCTGACCCACTTGTGCCATTTCCCCAGTCTCATTAGATAGACAGTTTCTCTGTGGGTCACAACTTCTGTTATACAAACTTTGTAAGTTCTCTAAGCAATAAATGTAAATCTTGCATCTAAAGTGCTCTGGGAAGGCCTGTTTTTGTTTGTCAGAGGGGAACCTTGTGCATCCTGCAAGAAAAGATGGCTATGCATCTATTGTCCAGAGCACCAGGCACTGTTTTGTGATCATCCTGCAATGTTTATTGCAACATTCATATCTCATCTGTCTACAGTATTGAGCACATACTCCCTCATATAACTCCTGGCCAAATCACGTAATTTCTTGTTCTCTAAGATGACCCTGGAAATGTTACTTCTGGCACATAGATCAGGAATTGTGACTTAGATACAGATGTCTGAAACAAATTGGGCAGAGGAAATAGGTAGGTGTTGGTCCTGCAAGCTAAGTACTGAAGTGTGTTAATGGGCATTTAAACATGTAAAGAACATGCTTACAGTCCTAGAGCTAGAAAGCCAGAGTTGCTGTTTGTCTTGCACTGAGTGTTTTCATGCATTCCAGAAGACATCCCACCCAAATACTAATGATTTCTGCTCAAAATCACTTAACAGTCCCTCTAGTAAAGTGTCAGTAAGGAGGCTCCTCTGAAACAGTAGCAGGTTCACTCTACCAACAGTGTGCTGGATTTTGGCTGGGTTCTTCAGCAGTGATTGTTTCTTTCTGCAGTCACACCACCATTGCTTTCTACATGTACATTCTCTGAAGTCTCATAGTTCCAGCCCAACAGTAGTAACTATATGCAATATGTGGCAACTGCTCCTACATATGTGATAGATGCAACTTGAGGGATAGAAAACTTCATCTATACATAACGAACCCTATTGAAAGGTTAATTAAGAGTTGGTAGTGCATTAGGAAACAGTAAAAGAATTTTTTTAAAAAAAGACAAAAATTGCAAAATAAAAATGGGGGGGGGACAGCTGTAACTAATAAATATGCTCTAGAACAGCAAAGTACTAACTACAGGTACTGCAGCCTTTTTATGTAATATTGGTTCCTATCCAGTTAGAACTCATAGTCTGCCATCTGTTGATGGAAATTGGAGGAGTTGTAGGTTGTTGGGACACATTAAGAGTATGTTTTTGAGTGTAATCTCTTCTGACAAAAGGGAAATCTTGTACCACCTTCTTCAGTGTCATAAGCACATTTTTGTAGAGACTGTTCATCTGTTAGTCACAGTTTCTTAAACCTGTTTTGATTAATACTTCATTAGATGTTTTATATAAAATCAGTTAGTGCTCTAGAAAGTCCATGCATTTATATGTTGGTATTTGCTATATTTGGTAGCAACTTTTGTTAATACCATTTACAGATGGAATCACTTGTTTCTTAGTGGAAGAGATGGCTTGGCTAGGCTTCTTGTCATGGCCCTAACAGCCAGACTTTCCCTCTGCTTCTAATTCAGAGGTACCCTGTGAGGCCAGGGTTTTCACAGTTGCTAGAGGTGGAAAAAAGATCAGTGCTTTGATTTTTTAACAACTCAAACCAAGCTCTCTGTGTCCCTCTCCATTTTACAAGATTTGGTTATATTTTCAAGCTGTTTAAGGTTTCAGTACTGGAAGTTAGGGTCTTCAACTGAAGTGTAATTTACTGAGTTGTATGAAAGATTTCGTTTCCCTTTTTTATGTACAAAGAAAAATTTTAACAGATCCTTAGAAGTTAAAAAGTCAAGTGTACCCCTCCCCTATTAATTAAAAATATATCCTCACTTTAAGAAAATACACTTCGTCACTATTATTTGCATTCATTTAGCTACATTTTCCCGTGGGAATGCCACTCCTTTCAGTGCAGGAAGAATATAGTGAATAACACTAGTGAAAGAAGAAAATCTAGTGCCTGAGCAACACTCAACTAGATGTTTTGAGTATACAGTTTAAATAAATATGTTTCATTTCACTTTTATTATGTTTATATACAAAGAAGTTAGGTTCTTATATAAATAAAAACCCTAGGCTTGTTTAGCTTGAAAAGTTAAGCTTGTTTGAAGACTGGGCACAACCGTTACTTCACAGGTCATTAAGGTGGCACTTCAGGAATGTGACAGTTGCACAAAATCTGTAGGTAGCTTTTCAAGAGCTTCTCTCTCATATTCTGTGCCTACAAGTCTTTCTTCATTCTGTGTGGGGTTTTTTTTTAATCATACATTTATTTTTGTAGAGTTCACTAGGAAAGCAATTCAATAGCTATTACACAATTTTGTTTGAGGCCTATATTTTAGTTTGACTATTGCAATTCATAGAGCTTTTTGCTTTTAAAATGTACTGATCACAAGTGTATAGTAATTGTAGAAGCCCCAAATTTTACTGAAGTGTCTGTCTAGAATTATATACTGCCATGTTGTCTATAAAACCATAAAAACTCTGCCCTTCCCTCCAAATTTTGGATTCTGAAAAACTGTTTCATTAAAATACTTTGCTTTTCTAAGGGAGGATTAGCTAGTTGAGAGTACTCTTGTTTCAAATAGGCTGTGACTTTGTCTGAACTCTTCTCCCATGTCATCAGAGAAGTGCCAACAATTTCTGCCTTTATTAGGTACAAAGGAATAAACATCAAACTAGATCCCTTTCTCCTGCTAATGGTGGTATCTGGCACAGGAACGGAAGAGCTGCTTTGTGAAACTCTGACAAATATTTGCTGTCAGTGGAGGAAGACCAGACATCAGGCAACTTTGAGTTCTGAGGGAAAACGTTATTTACTGAACTGCTATTCTGTCCATTTCCCAAAACAGTCTTTTTCTTGTTCTCTTACTGCACCTAGTGTATTGTCTTAGTCCCTCTTCCTGGCAGCACTGCAGTCGTAGATTTATTTCCTCTCATGGCCAGGCTTTGTCTCTGTTCACTGTCCATGATTCCTCTGCTTCAGCTCAGTCTTGCACCTTTTGCCCAGCCAGTCCTGGCTTGCTGCACTCTGCTACTCTCATCTCTTTTCCCTTTCACTCCATCTGGTTTCTCTGCTCCCTGATGCCTTGTCCCGTGTTTTCTCTAGTAGCTAACGACCAAAAATTCCGGTAGTCATGAGACTTTGCCTGATTTTAGTTTGTCTCAGGTCTTTAGAGCATCTCTTTTAATTTTGCTAGCAATTAGATGCCTTCTTATTGGAGCCTCATCCTAGTCTTCACTCTTTATTCTAGGCTGCCTAGTTCCAGTTTTATTTTAGCTTTGTACACTCAAATGATTTTTTTTCCCTGTATTCTCTTGATATTCTTTTAAAAAAACGTGGCAGAGGATGAGGAACGGGGATCAGAGATCCTATTTTTTTTCCAGACAGGACCTTGAAACTGCCATTCTTTGTTGGAAGCCTGGCATTCTTACTTTTGCAGTTGTTTTGCTCCATTTTTGGGCTTATTGGCATGTGCTTCCTGTTGGAGGTTATTATATACCTCTTACAGTCATGAGAATGAATAAATGTTGAAGTTATAACACTTAATAAATGGAATATTGTTGTGCATATCTAAGATTATAGCAATTGATCTAAAATTTAGTGAACATGCAAATATAAGGAATTGAGGGAATTAGAATAGATTTTTAGTTACTTACGTTTTTATTAATTTTTGGCAGAGTGCATCTTTATTATGAGGGAATGTCTTTGAAGGTTTCAGCATATACCCTTATAGATGTTAGTAAAATAGCTTGAGTGCAAGTGTGTTTCTAATAGGAAAAAACAAGTATTTTAAACATATTTCATGGAAATGACAATCTTATTTTAGCTTAATATATTCGGCCTGAGTTAAAAAACTGAGCATGCAAAACTTCAGCTGGCTGTATTTTTTGGCAGTGTTTTTATAGGAAACTAAACAATGGTTTAATACTTGAAAGCAACGTGCTTTGTACCTGCGGGGTGTAGTGCTACCATCTCATCTCTGAGATGTGTAACTTTTGTTGGCTGACAGTTACTTCTATTAAATGTTATTTGGTAATGTTACTTAAACCCTTCACATTTCCTTGTTTTTAATTCTGGCATAAATGTCAACTACTTGTGGTTCTCTTTATTTAGGCTGAACTGGAAGCTTTTGAAAACAGATTAAAAGGGCGAAGAAAGAATAAGAGAAGAAAGGATGAGGTAGAAGTTGAACAATCATCATGGCAAAAGTACAAGAACCTCATTGTGCTGCCGGTGTTCGGAGTTGCTGTTGTGATGGTTGCATGGCTCATGGTCTACAATGACTGAAAACAACTCAATATTTAATATACCTCAGTTGGACTTTAGGTAGCTATTATTCCTAGAATGTTAGTCTGTGTGTAACAGAATTTAATAAGCATAGATTATGTATGTATACTATTTGCTAAGAAAAATGCAGAGGAGGGAAGAAATGTCACTTTTTGTGTTATTACATACACAGCACAAAACTGAACTCAGACACTGAAAGGAATAGTAGATTCTAGTCTACAATGAAGTGCTGATAATTTGACTGAAATTTGTTAACATCTCTTATTATTAGTAATGTTATTTTTCCTTGTCTCCATTTCATAATATTAAGAATAGCTTAGTATGAAATGCTTTATTGAATATGTTTCCTGTAAAATCAGCATAATGGTTTATTGAAGATTAGTGTTCTTATGCTAATCTTTATGTTGTATCACACAGTCGTTTCTGTGCTTCACGCCAGTTTTAATTATGACAACAGGGAACCTTGGGTCACTTAGGCTTGAGTATTCTGGGGCCTTGTTCAGAGCTTTTTTCAGATAAAGGAAATATGAACTGTCTGTCAATTCAGCTATATCACAAACAAAGCTGTTCCCTCCCACCCTTACAAACTGTGGGGTTTTCTTTTTTGTTGTTTTGCCCCACCCCTTCCCATCCTTGTTTCCTCAAAATTGAAGTAACTGAGAAGTTCCTTTAGTGGACAGATACACATGCTGAACATGGATGTGAAGAAGTTTCAGAGTACAGGGGTGTATTCTCACTGTTGCCCCAATTGCCAACAGCAGAAAAAACATTTGAAATTAATATGAATATCAGTTGACTATTTGTATGGGTGTCAGAGTTGGATATTTGCATAGGTGTGAAAAAACTGTAATTGGATAGTTATAGTTACAGTTATATGATGTTCTGAAGCCATCTGGATGGTGCTTGGTAGTCACATATAAACCATCTACCTAAACTTCTGAATGTTTAAATATTTTCTTACTGACAGTTTTGAATATCTTGCTTTAGGTTATCAGTATTGGTTGGTAGAACTGGAAGGCTTTTACCTGGCTTCAGGATTATCAGAGAGGCTATGTAGTCTCAGATGAGAGACTGCAAGTTAAATTCAGGAATGGGGAAATCAGAAAACTGAATTTTTAAACCTCTGCTAGAAACTTTTTGCTGATACTTGAGCATTGCAGGTTACTGCAAAGTGATAACAAGCTTCTGCAGAAAATGTGGTGCATAGCCAACAGGTATTACTATTATGCCCTTGTAATTCAGGCATATAATGTCATCACAAATCCTGGAAAAGCAGTTAGGACCATTTGTATGCGTTAGTAGAAAATGGTGCAGTTTGCTTGAAAGTTCTTTCAGTTGATTTTAACTTACTTGTAAAGGGACCCAGTATTAATTTGAACAGATACCCAATTTTAATTCTGATTCGGCAGCAAAAATATAAAATAGAAAAGCTGGGAAAAGGCAGAAGTTTTTGAATACATAGATTAAGAAAACTGGGATAAAATCAGCTTATTTTCAATTTTTCACAGATGTTTGGTGAATGAGGAGAAAGGTGGGGAAAATTTGGCAATATTTAGCATGGATCAGTAATATTTCGTAGTACCTTGTTTTTAAATGGATATTTTAGAGATGCATATTAGTTATGCGTCAGGCCATTAGTATTGAAAGTTGTAGAATTAATTGAAATTACACTATGCAAAGTTGCATCTCCATTTAATTTCTTATTTTCTTGTATGAAAAGTAAACAGTGTTTCATATTGTTGCTTTAACGTTTTTTTCTATTGTATTAACAGAAGATAATTCCAGATAGAAGTATGTTTTCTTTAACAGAGTGTGGTGATGCTATTGTGTGACTACGTATGTCAGTGACCCTTGTGTCTCTGAGGGAAAAGAAGAGAGATTTTTGTTCAGATGAAGTAAAATGTGATGGGTTATCCAAAAGTACAAAAACATACCTTTCTGGCTGAAATATGGAAATCAACATGAATGAGAACATTGTGGAAACAGCTTCTGTCTTGCATGACTATCACTAATTTTTCTGTTTACTGCTAGCTTTACAGTAAGTACAATGGGAAGTTTATCCTTGCATCTACAGCAACGAGAAGAAACATCTCTAATGAGTTATACTAATTAACTGCACTTGTTATGTGTTTGAAGAAGTTCTTAGTATTTTTTCTGCATATTTGTGGGATATACTGGAAAGGAAAAGGCTTCTTGTTGATCATCTTCATTAAAGATTGCCATGCTTTTTTACTATACAAATTAATTCTGTTCATACAAAGGTTATGTGTGAGTGGGCATATTCCCTTTCTTAAAGGATTTGTATCTCTTCTGAACCTTGCATATGCAAGTGGCATACCTATTTTTGAAATTTTATTCAAAATAGTTCTGTATATCTTATCCAACCATCTGAGTCATTTGCACTCTGTTGGTCTGCCTGCTGAACCAGATATTTATTTCTTGGCAAAAAAAAAGTGTGGGGGTTCGAGCAATCTGCAGTTTAATAAATCACTAGGGGGGTTTTTTTGTTTCTTTAAAATATTTTTATAGTTAATGTTTTGCCTTTATTTGGTTGGAGCTGCATGTTGTCAACAACCTTTGAAGTAAAAGGTAACAGATAAAATCACCTTTAATTCAATATTAATGAAAGATGGTAACTTTAGAAATTTTGAACTAAAGGTAGGGCTTGTTAGCAATTTATATGTAATGTACTGTTGCATAATGTAATGAACAAATACTTTGAATGGCAACAGCTTACAAAAAAATGTGTACTGATCAATATACATTAAAACAGATTATATAATTTGACCTGCAGTTGAAGGGAAATTGCAGTGATAGAAGCCTGATGATGACTTAAAATGAATGTTTAGCTATGTGTAAAATGAAAAAAAAAAAGGGGGGCTTTTCCTGAATCTGAATGTATTGTGGTAAAAATTTTATCCTTCCACTGAGCCAAGGTTCTTAGAACTGGTCAGTATGTTTGGGATTGGAAACTCCTAGGGCAAGTTTTTTCCCTGTAACAATATCAAATCCATTGTGTGTGTTAATTTAATGTGAAAACCGAGTCAGATAATAAATATATCAAAACCAACTTGAAAAACTGTTTGTTCTCAAGGATTGGTGTCATGAAGCAGCAAACTTCCCAGGTAATGATGACTGACATAATGCAGCCCAAGTTTTAGGTATGCTTTTTGCCCCCTTCTCTGGCAGTGATAGTAAAAGTAAGAACTTGTTTTTCAGATTAAATCTGGAATTATGTAATTGTGTTCCTTCATGTTACTGCTCTGATGAAATTGGGAGAATGGGTTGGAGAAGACGATTAAGATGAAACAAATGGGAATGGACTTTGTATTTGGCCTCACGGGGAGAAATACAGCTGATTTATTAGACATTTGTGCTGACCTTAACTTCTAGAGAAGGAAATGTTACTAAGCAGATAGCACCAAAATTTGTTCATAAAAGCATCTATGTTTGATTGTGGCTTTAAAGCAGTGAACTCTTGAGTTTATAATCTCAGCAGTAGTTCAGGCTCCAAAACATATCTGCCCTGTGCCAGCTTTCTCTGAGTGATGAGCTTATGTGTTGTGAGGTTAGAGCACAGAGATGCTTGGTCTGAAGTGTGTTCCAGTGCCAGGCAGTGGAAGGCAGCTGCCATGTGTGTGGCAGCTGCTTTCTGGTGTGTGCTTTAGAGTGGAGCATTCTTGTTTGGACAGTTCATGTGTGACCCTATCCTCATTTTCATTTTAGTTTGGACATCCCTCTTCTGCTTTGGTTTCCTCCTGTTACCAGTTGTTATCTATGAGCATTTCAATTGCTCCCTTTTCTTGCTTCATGAATGTTTGTATTCCTGTCTGCCCTTATTCAAGTAAATTAGTCAGTTGCTCTAGAGAATTAGAAAATTAAGAACCTGTAGTGTTTTGTATTTCCTAGGAAAAGAAACGCAAGGTAAAAATTAGGGAAAAAATAAAATTAAGTCAAACTAATTATAAGATAATGAGATATATGGCTTTCCACACAGATGGAAAGATGATTAGATGATAATGAATTATTTGACCACTGCATTAAGAAGTCTATATGCCATGGTACTAGAAGACAGGTCTGTGGTATGGATAGTGTGTGAATATGAACCATGATACTGATCAAACTCAGCTGTAAGGCAGGCTAAACAGGAGCTGTGTAGAAATAAGTCGTACTCTGGGGGAGCTGTGGCTTGATTCAACCAAGCATTATTTAAGCTAAGTAATTGTTGCTCATGCAGTGATTTCCATAAAATCACCAACAAAAGCAGAGCTCGGGCTTTCTTTGTGTGCTGCTGAATCTTGTTGTGAAAGTCAAGTTTAAGTGGCTCTCCTGTTAGAGGAAATGAGTATGAGATTAGGAGTCAAGACTGGCTTGGTGTTTGTGAATTCACAGTTCTCCAGCTGAAGCCATCCTCAGCCAAGGCCAAGGTGGTTTTGCAGTCTTGAGTCATATAGTACACCTCTTAGATACAAGTTTTCATTTATTGTTATTAGAAGGGCTAATGTTATTGGGCTACCTGTCAAAATCTCTGTAATGAATCACAAATTATGCTTTGATCCCTGCATTACAGCACAAAATATTTGTTGTTTTGCATTAAGCAATGTGATGATTTTGCATAAATGGTCTTGCTTCTCTCTCTTTCCATGCTTTCCCTATTTTTTTGTGCAATTGTTTTAAAACCACTGTTTTCCTCCAGATGTTGGAGGTTGGTATGGAGATGTTCGGTTAGTTGAGTAAAAAGTGCAGCACTGAATTACCATGTGCAGAAGCCTCTTAAGTACACTGGCACCCTAGAAGCATAGAGAACACTGTCTGCACTATAAAGTTTGCACACAAAGTAACAGGGCCTAAATCTGAAGGTATGGAAATACAGGTATGGAAAATAAACTTGGGGGAAAAAAGCTAAGAAGTGTTCATCTTACTTATTATTTATGTATAAACATATATAATACCATGTGTTTATATTTAAAAATATAAACACTTATGAGGGGTGTCACCATCACTGGTTGTTGAGAGTGGTGACAAGGCTGGAAGCTGTATTCATGGAGAGGTGGTGGTTCACATTTTCTTGGGTGTTTTCTGATTCACATTTTGAATGATAGCACTTCAGAAGCACTAAATCATGCACAGTAAAAACTGGAAGCCTTTCTGGTTTACAGATGTCATCTCAGAACCCAGCTGCAGTGCCAGTGACATCTTCCGTGACTCTTGGAAGGGTCCTGAACTGTTTCTATTCCGGTAGCACACACTTCTGCCCCTTTTGTACTCATTGTTTTGCCTTTTGTCTTGTTAACTTAATCGTGGATAGTATTGGTGAACTCTGTTGTGTGCACAGGCCGGGGCTTCAGTCAGACTTGACATCTTTGAATGCAAATGCAGGTCTGAAAAGCTGGTATCTCATGGGGGTAGGACATTTGCTCTGTCATTTGCAGCTTCGGGCGGCACTTGTCTCTTGGCATAAGAATTTTGTTTCAAGAGATATGCAACAACCAGCACCTCCCTCCAGCTCCAGATCGTTGGGGCCGGTCAGGACCAGGACCGGCGTGGGGACAAGGGGTAACGTCGCCGGATCGCCGCTGTTCTCCCGCGCAGCGCTTCCTCGTAGGGAGAGGCACGGCGGGCTTGTCCCCAGGGTGCTGGGACCGGAGACTTCCTGCGGGGAAGGAGCTGGGGGAACCTGCCGTTGGCTTCGGGAGGTTCCTCCTGCCGGAGCTTCTTCCCCTCCGCTTCTGCGGTGCCAGCGCCTTTCAGCTCTCTTTGGAGCCTTAGAGGCTGGGCTGCGACAGGCCAGCCTCTGTGCTACAGAGGGAAGCGTTGCAGTCCCCGCAGGCGCCAAACTCTCCGTCCCCGGGCTGAAAGGAAAGTCTTTGCCTGACCGTAACTTAAAATAAAGCGCAGGGAAGTCCACTCGGGAACTGCGGATGAATGAAGGGACCCGGGGGTCTGGCCCACGCTGCCAACCTCCGCTCTGAACTCCGCGCCTCGACCCATGGGCCGAGAGCGCCTACGGGTCCGTGTGCTGGGCTGGCTCCGGATCGCTTCAGCCGCAAGTGCGCGTCCGGGCGGCCCGGGGGCGGCGGAGCTCCGGCCAGCCAAGGTACGGGGGGGCGAGGGGTGAGCCCTGCGGGTTCTCGCCCCTTACACCATCTCCGTCTCAGGTTTGTCTTGCCACCTAAAGCACTTCGCAGCGTGACGAGGCGTCCCTTAACCGGATGGGGGGGCGGGGGGCCGCAAAGGCTGTGCCCACTCCATCCGCCCGCATTGGGGGACGGCTTTAGGGCGATATTAGCAAGTGGGCTGTCTCTCAGCTGGTCCCCAAGGGGTAGAGCCTTGTGTGCGAAAGGGGTGGGGATGTGGTTCCTTCTCGCGGAGATTTATTATTATTGGGTGGAGGAGCGGGGAGGGGGAGTCTGCAGAGCAGACAAAATGCGAAGCCCTCCCCGCGAGTGTGTCTGTGCGGGAGGCGGGTGGGCGCAGTTCGTCGGAGACCGAAGTAGAGAAGGGCGAGGGGGCGGCCAAAGTGGAGAGGGGTTAGCAGCAGGCAGAGCATGCTCTCCACGCAGCAGTTCCCTGCGCTGCCTGCGGAGGAGGAGCGCTACCGGCAGGTCCTCTCCGCCAGCCGGGTAAGGCGAACCTCAGGGCGCTCCCCTCCTTGCGGGGAACCGCGGGCCGGGGGCAGGGAGCGCGGCTGGCTCGGCCGCTCGGCGACCCCCGGGCTGCGGGCGGGGGGCTAACCCAGCGGGCAATTGCCGTGCGCGGCGCACAGCCTGCGCTGCCGCCGCGGGGCTGAGCGGCAGGTTCTCGGGCAAGCGGAGAAGGGACAACCCCCTCTCCGAGCCCGCCGAGATGTTGTAGCGAGAGCGGACTCGGGGCTCGCAGGCAGGGACGGGGCCGTGTCCCCCGGAGGCGCGGCCTGGGGGGACGGACGGCCGGGGACGAGTGACCGCCGGCACCCCACCTGCCGCGATGGGGCCGTCCCGCAGCGCTCTTGTGTCGTAACTTGCGAGGACGCGCCGGGGACGGCCGCGTCCAGAGGCGCGGGATGCAGGTGAGCCGCGGCCAAGGCTCCTTGTCGGCGTCTCGGGGAGGGTCGAGCGCGCCCTCGCCCCGGTTTTCTCACCGAGCGCGGAAGATCAGCGGGGCTGCTGTGCCCGGTAAATGCTCTGCCGCTGGAAGGAGCGGGGATGAGTTGGCCGAACCCGACGACAACAGGTCCCGCCAGGATCTGCGGGAGCAAAGTTTGGGCTTAACATCATGACAGCTCCATCGGCGGCCGGGCTCCCGGAGAGCCGATGCACCGTGACCCCCGGATCAGCGGGAGCTGGCTTTACCCTTGCGTCGGTGCACCCTGGGGTCGGGTGGAGGGACCCCCGCCCCCTCCCACGGCTGTCCGGCGGGATGGTGCCACTGGCCGCCACCACCCGCGGGAGGAGGTACAGGGTCACGGAGGGGGCGCTTAATCCTTCCAGGGAGAGCCAGTCTGTGTGGTTGCAAATGTCCAAAGGGGGTAGCGCGGGTGTGGGCAGTCTCCCAGCACACACCTGTAGGGAGGGATGAGGGGGTCTTCCCTTACGGGAGAGGCTGCAAAAGAGGGGGCGAGAGGGAACTTGCAGGAGGTGGCTGCTGCGCTAGTGCGGACTCGCAAGGTGGGTCCCCTCAGCCTGCCCTTCCCTCCGCTGGCCGGGCCGCAGGTGTGTCCCGTGACCCGGCGCGGTGGCGCTGTCAGAGGGGCAGCGGGGCCAGTGCTGAGCCTGATGAGTGGCACTTGTGGAGAGGGCGACGGAGCTTTCCCGCGCTGTCACATCGATCGTGCGCGACCGAAATGGCACAGCAGGGGGTTTCACAAAGTTTGCAAACACGGCAGTTCACTTGAATAGTATCATTGCTCCACTTGATCTAAAATGCAGAATCCTTGGATGCATTTCATGGCAGGCGATTAATTAATTGACTTAAATTACTACCAATCTGGTGGAGATGGTGAAACTCTGAAGTGAAATCAAATATCTAGAGCTTTTAATGCATTCACAGAATCTCTTGGGAAGTTTTGGCTTTCAGCAGTAAGAGTATGGTAGTGGATTTTTCCATATGGCTATGTACACCCTTCCTAAAAGATGGACCAGTCAGCAGGACTAAATTCTTCTGTTTGTTTTTGTAATGGATGCTCTAGTTGGAGATCTCTGTTATAAGCTGCTTGGGTACTGTGGCACACAGGTGAATGAATGTATCACTGAGATAGTCCAAACTACTAAACAGCTGTAATACAAGACATTAGAGAACTTCTCTTTCTGTGTCCCTATAAAAGGTAGGGGCATCCCCAGAGGACCTTGGCCATCTGTGTTCTGTAGAAGGATGGGGACTCCTTCAGGTGAACAAGGAAATCCTAAACAGTGTTCAAACCTCTTTTAGAAATGAAATACTTATGACTTCTTTTCCCTCCTCCAGAGGCCATTTATAAAACACCCTAACAGGCAGACGTGTCTTTCTGCCTGTGGAGAAGCCTGGCCCTCCAACCCCACAGATAATCCTCACTCAGCACGCATTTTGAAGGAAGCCACCAGCACTTATTTTCCTGAGAAGGCTCTCGTGGTGGTGAGCCAGGCAGCACAACACGCTTTGCCATGTTAAAGGAGTTTGTTTGTGCTCTACTATCTTATGAGGCCATCAGGAGAAAATACTGTTTTTCCTGAGTCTTTTGGAGCTGGAACTAGAAAATACTGAAGAAAACATTAACTTCCTTTCCACAAGTCTTAGCTGGCACTCGACTATGCAGATAACTTGAGTATCCAGTGAATTAAAGTATTGTATGTTGATGGTTCGAAAAGTGTAATGATTGGAGGTGTTCTATAAAATGTGCACAGGGCAATTTTATATATATATATCTGTTATTTTTTGGCTGTTAATTATGTATTAGATGATGTCTGCAGATACAAGTGAAATCCAGGACTATTAACAGTGCCAGTAATTATTTTTAAATATGGGTTTACTTGAATGTAGGAGTTGCCCTTTTTTAAAATTTTCCTTTTCCTGCTAAGCTGATATGCATGTTTAGGTCTTAGCACTCAGCTCCCTTGAGGAATATTACAGTCCTGGCACTATATTAAGTCCATGTATTGCCAGACACATAATTTCTTGTCATTACTCGCACAGCCAGACAAGGAATGTGTGCAGAGGCTGAGCTAGATGAGCACCTAGACAGAAACCTCATTTGTGAGAAGGAGAATGGTCCTTTCAGGAATGGTCCTCTGAAGGTGGAACAGGCAGGGGAATGCTGGGATGGTTATATCAGGCAAAGAACCCCAGCAGCTCCTGCTCAACTGGTCTAACCAACAAATTCTGAGCCATAAACAAACCCTTTATACACAAGCAGGAAGACAGCACTTCAAGCAGGGTGGCCAAGCGGGTGTTTGAGCTCTGTGAATTTTTGCCATGCTTAGGCGCAGCAGGTTCAGATCATCCCAATCCAGGAGACACAATATAAGCACTGCTGTCACTTCCTTAAGATGTGGGAGCTGTGGCTTTGAGTCCACCTGGACCAGGAGGACCTGGCTACCAGGTCATCTGCTTTCAGGCTGAACAGATCATGCTGTTAGGCAGTTACATACAATGGCAATATCTCCTAGTGTGGTCAGGTTTTAAAAGATGGTGGTTATAGCTACATTGTGTGGGAAGAGTCCTGTCTGCGTGTCGGGTATCCTTAGCAAGTGCTTACAAGGCCAGATGAATGTCTTGTTTCTGAATGCCAGCCAGGGTTAGGCAGGGGCGGATGTCAGGCCACTTGCAGCAGGGCAGTTTTAGACTTGCACATGCAGCCTAGGCTCTTCCAAATGTGGCTGCCAGATACCTCCTGATATTTAAATACCTTCAGGATGAAGCAGCTAAGTAAGCAGTAGGGGTTGAGGGGGGCAGTCTGATTACATTTGGAATACTGATGCTTGTAGTCTGTCCCAGTTTCTTTCCCCCTGAAAAGAAAGGGACCACATAAGTGGCAGGCTGGGTACAGACAGTTCTCCAGTGCCAGGAGACAAGGGTAGGTGATAACCTGCTGTGAAGTGATGGATTGTCGTAGTAGGAGAAAGAAAGCTTGAATCCTCTTTGTAGAGATCTTCACACTCAGAACAGCGACTGAAGACAGCATGCAGATAGCTCCACCTGACTACTCTCAGTGCCTCTGAATTTTTAATTCTCTTGGCCCTCCGCAGTCAGCTGTTGTCTTGTGAGCAAGTGCAGTTTCACCTGGAACTGTCCTGAGCCTCACTCGGGTGTCAGGGCGTGGGAGCCCCCCCTCCCCTTGCTGGGACCTGCGGCTCCCGCATGTGCGGGGGGGACCCTCGCTGCCCGCGGGGCTGCGCCAGTCAGAGTGCGGGGAAAGAGAGAGGGAGAGAGGGAGGGAGGGAGGAGCGCCTGGGCTTCGTCCCTTTGGGCAGCAGCCCCCGTGTCCTGCGGGCTGTGTCCTCTCCCGGCCGTGCCCAGGGGCTGCTCCTGGGTGCCTCTCCCAATCCGCAGCCCCGCGGCAAAAGAATACGATGCCGATCGCATCCTTTCCCTCAGTCCCCCGCCCTCTATAAATAACTCTGGCTGAGCTGACCTGTCAGATTCCCTCGGCAGAGCGGATCTCCTGACCCGGGCCGCCTGCAGTGGAAAGTCTGAATGCAAAACATACCGCAGTAAAAATAGAGCGGCCGGGGAGCCCCGCCGGCAGGTCCCGGGCTCTCGGTGCCGCACCGGGCCCGGCTCCCGTCAGCGCTCAGAGCTCCCTCCTGCTCCTAAACCTATGGGCACCTCAGTGCCCCAGTGGTGAATGCTTTTCTCGCTGTCACATGGAAGCATAATCCATTTTTGCTGTGGAACAGAGTTCCAAGTAGCGTTTTTAATTTCGGCTTGCCTTTTTAACTAGCAAAGGTGAAAGAAAAACAAATAATGGTTTAATATCCTAAATGTAAAATTAATGATGACTGTCAAGCAAGAGTTTCTCATTTCAAAAGGAGGTGAGAATATTGCTAATCTGAAGTCTGAATTAGATTCCATTCTGTGCCTACCTTGTGCAGAAAACTGCTCCCCTGAAGGGATAGAGGCTCCTTGGCTGTGATTTCAAGCAATTATAATTTAAAGCAATCCTTGCAGCTAAATTGTGCATATATTATTTCTGGTTGTTTCACCTGTGAAACTTGAGTGTCTGGTGGTTAAAGCCAGCAATAGACACCAGAAAATGCTGTCTGGTGCTGTTCTGCCTTGTCGTTTTGGTGCATCCCTGGCACAGTTCTTGGCCCTCAGTGCCCCTCGGGGCACATCTGACTCCAGGGCTGGTGGCAGGGTGGCCTTGGCCCACAGCCAAACACCACATGGCCTCTTGGGCTCTCCCCACCCCATCCTGCGGGATGGGGGAGAAAATAGGAAGAATGAGAAAGCTCATGGGTCAAGATAAAGCCTGGGAGATCCCTTCCTGATTACCATCACGGACAAAACAGACTCAAGTGGAGTAAATTAGTTTATTACTGATTAATATATATTGACTAATTCAGATATTGTTAAAGAAAAACAAAGAATGAAGCAAGCATTAAAACACTTCAAGAAAACACCTCTCATCCCCACCTCAGCTTCCCTCGACTCCCCTCCTTTGCCCTTGTAATCACCACGAGTGGCACTCAGTCCCTTCAGTGAGGCAATGAACAATGCACAGAAGGATTGTGGTTCTCTGCTACTCCCTTGTTCTTACTTGTCCTCTGCTCCGGTGTGGATCCTCTGTGGGTTGCAGTCCTTTTGGGAGTATTCGCTCTACCATGGAGCACATACTTCCCTGACCTTGGCATTAGCACTGCTGTTTCTCTCTTTTCCTGCTTCTCTGCCTGTGTGGTGTGTGTGCCCTTTCTTAAATAACTTTTTCACGGAGTCACCAACTCGGTTGATTGGCTCAGCTGTGTCCTGTGGCGTGGATCCAGGTGGAACTGGACATAATGGGCACACAAGTGCTCCCACTCTCTTCTTAAGGAGGGCAACCTTGCAGTCCCCCCACTGCCAGCAGCTTGCCACCTACACAGATGTCCATGTAATGAGGATGGAAACGATGGCCAGAGTACTGACCAGAGTAGCAGTGTTGCCTCTGTGATTGTCTGCTTCCCTGTCCCTCTTTCCCTATCTCTGAATCATGAAGGGATGAAAAGAATCCAGCCATCCTTCTGTCCTTTTCATGATTTCTGTCTTTAGAGTGGAATCTTTGAATCATCTGCTTGTTTGGGTACCACAGAGTTTACAGTTCTCTGTTTTTTGGGTTTTTTTTTTGAGTTGTTTCCACCATAAGGTAGCTTGTTAGCACATTGACCTCCTAGAAAGGGAAAAGAGACTGAAAATCAGATGCTGACAGAGCTGCTTTTGAATGGCGAATTTTTTTGCTGTGATGGTTCAAGTGCTGCCCCTGTGGTAGCACAACTCCTGTAAGTCTGTGGGAAAAAAGACTGTGAGGGCTTGCATCTCTTGCAAGTCACTTGCACCACTGCAGGTGCTCCTGTAAGCTATTGCTATTCCAGAATTCCAAGGCTAACTTTTTCTCGCAAAAGAATTATTGTGTATATTGAGCATTTAATTTGAGGGAAAGGAAGTGAAGGTAGCGTTTCCTTTTTTTAGGACTGCATCAGATTTCATCTACTCCAATTCACGTGTTGTAGTTCAGGGAGATTCCAGTATTCAGTGTATGGTGCTCTTGCTTTGGGACCGACTGGTCAGTGATTGTCAAAGTTTGTCTTTCCCTTCTTCCCTTCCTAAAACCTGTAACACTCAGTTCTGCCATATACTGAACCCGGTGTTTTAAAAACTGACGTGGCAGAATCTTTCAGAACTGATTTGTTTGATGCCAGAGTGAGATTTCACTTGGCAGTGATTTAGCACTTGTAGTAACTGCCCAGAGCAATTCCTATTACTGTTCATCACCTCAAAGAACTCCTAGTTTCAAAAAGCCTATACTGTCACTCTAATATTACTGAAAGTTACTTGATAACATCAAAGACTCGGGAAGCATTTCCTACGGAAAGAGACTTTCATTTCCCCCCTTTTCTTCCTCTGAGTGAAGCAGCGACAAATTGAATTGTCTGTCTCACTAGATTTCAGAAATCAGTCAGGTCTTTCTTGTGGAAATAAAACCACCGGTAGGTAGCATTAAGGAGTTTTCCATCCCTCACTCACCATCGAGTCCTGCAGCTCTGCATTAATGTAATAGTACAGCATATAGCTGTAATACACAATTATGTTTTCTCCAGACTTCTGTGGGACAGTGGAGTGGCACGGAGATATCTTTCATTGCTGCTGCTTTTGCTGGGTGGATTATTTTGCCTTTGTTAAAGTTGTCCTGAAACCAGTGGCACCTGGAGATTATAAAAGCAGCACATGCTACATTTCTCAGGCTTTTCCCAGCCTCCTGCATTTTCACATCTCCCGCAAGAAACACAGACAGCTGAGCCCACCTTGCCTTAACAGCCTGTGCATTTTTGCCATGACACAGTATTGAGGGACAGATGTTGCTGAGAGATACTTTATTGTTTGAAAGATGCTGGTTCTGTGCATCAGCAAATATTGTCTAAATGGATAATACATCTGAAGGAATATTAGGAACTGTAGAGTAAGCAGCTATCTTTCTTCTCTTTTTTTTCCCCTCTCACATTGCTTTCTGCTATGGAGCAGCAAGGTAACAGAAGAAATAAGTGCCTTTTCTTGAGCTTCATTTTGTCCCTACTCAGCCATTTTAAGGGTGTTAGCTTAAATAATTTGTAGTGCATGTAGACGAGCCTGGAAAGGAAGTCTGAAATGATGATTGAATGTGTTTAAAAGTTGTTAACAAATCCTTTTTGCTATAAAGTGAGAGATATGGAATAGTATTGGTGGTAGTCTGGATGGTTTGAGAACCCAGATGGTTTCTATTTGCTTTTTCCTTATCATAGATAGGATTATTCTATGACTCTTAGAGTTTTCCAAAATATGAATGGAAGGAAACCTGGCATCTGTTCCAGGGATGATAAATTGAATTTTCCTAGCCATAAATACACTAGAATTTTTCATATTTGACAAAATAATCAGATCGTTATTGTTTCAATGACTTAGATGGATGTTTTTATCCAATAAATCTTTATGTGATCCATAAAACTTTTGTGTTATATTAAATATACAGCAATGTTTCTTGCTAACTCAATCTTGAGTTTTCTGTATCAGCTCACTTTTTTCGTAAGTTCAACAATATTGAATAGGTTTAATCTCTAGTCACCTGTCCAGTTATTTCTGTCACAATGTCCTGGTAGTTTCAAAAAATATCCTTCTCTTTCTTTATTTTCTTTTACTGAAGCAAAGTGTTCGAAGTTGACATTATTCTGAACAAGGTGGTATCCTACTGAAAAATGAATGAGTCACCTCTAATTTTTTTAGGCAGCAGGTCATCAATCTTTGTGACATTGTGTAAACCCATTTTCGTCTCTGGGAGGAGGTCAAATAAAAATCCAGCTATGATGAACAGATAAGGCTTTGCTTTGACACTAAATCATGTCCTTTCCTTTGATTAATACTGCTGTTGGCCTTACTTTGGTCCAAGGGTTAGTATCTTTTTTATTCACAATTCAGAAAAAAGTCAGTAAAGTTAACATTATACATTCAAATACTAAATTTTAATTTCTTCTAGGCAGATGATTATAGTTGAAGAATAAATATGCATTTTAATGAAAAATTAATTAAAAATGCATGAGAGGTAAAGAGACAAATGCTTCTAAGAAGATTCCTGCAATTTTCTAGCTTGCATTCTAGTTTACCATCTAGTTAATGTAATTGAAAACTTCTGATTTTAAATGGGTTAAGCAATTACATAATCAGCAGTAGGCATGGCACAGAGGGTAAAGCCTACTGATGAGACATTAACAGGAAAAAAAGGTATGTCCAATTATGAGCTCTAACTCCCTTGTGTGGAATGGGGCTTCTGATGGGGTTTCTACACAGGCAGTGGATGACTGATACACTGAATGTGAGCCACAGGACAGGCAGGATTTCTTTTTTCCCCTTCGAAATTTCCAGGCTTGAAAGATTCTTTTAAGGGGAGGTTTTCCTCTAGCAGTATCCCTCCACCCCCTCAAAATGTTGTGGTTTTTTTCCATTTTTATTTTTTTTTATTGTCAGAAAGTAGGCCACTTAAGATTTTCTATGTTTTTTTAAATGGTTTTCAGTTTTCCCTTTCTGGTGCTAGTTGCTCGTCTGCAGACATCTGCTCCTTGAATTCCCAGCAAGGCAGGAACCTGAAGAGGGTACTGTGTTACTCCCTGCTTGCTGGGTTGTGATTCTCAGCCGTGTGCAGCCAGAGGCTTGCCTTCACTGTTCAGTGTGCGTAGCTCAATGCAATGAACATCTGGGTAGTCAGGAAAGCATTAAAATAGTCTCTCTGTGTGTTCAGAAAAACAGCACGGCACTGTGGAAACTTTCATGAGTAATTTTTGCAGGCTGTAGCAACTTAAAGAAAACTAATAAACCCTAGAGCATGAATTTTGCATTAGTTAAAGAGTGCTTTCCTCAGAACAATTTCCCACTGCTTGCTGAAGTGGGCTGAATGGATGTTCGTGTTCTGGCACTGGGAAATACCAGATAATGCTAACCATAGTCTAATCCTTAAAATTAATGCCTTTCATACATACTTCAGTTTTTAAAAAATCTTTGCTATCTTCCATATGTTTACTGAGCCTTGCTCATCTCATGAGGCATGGCAACATCGAGCATCTTTGCCACCAGCTGTGAGTAATAAAGAAGAGAGGACTTAGAATTGTAGTAAGGTTGCCATCAACTGTATTATTTCCTAATCTGAACATTCTTGAGAATTCAACAAAGTTCCGTTGTAAATGTGGGAAGTATCCCCACAGTACTTGTAAGTTTACATCAGTGAAATTATAAATCATTTTGAATACGTACAATATATAAGTAAATACGTAAAAATTCACATCTATGCCAAAACAGAATCATTATTCAGCAGCATTTCTTTTTAAAAATTAAGAGATTGCAATATATTGGTATTTAAGAGTGATACTAATGTTCTCTGGTAATGACAAATATCCTTTTTCCCCTGTTTTCTAATTCAGATTTTGAAGATTGATTTGTATTGACTGTATATGTTGGCTAATGGTTTGTCTAATTCTTATTTATAATGAGATGGAGAACAGTTATTGATATCACACATGGAATCCAAGAAAATCCTTTCTTTTCCACTTCCATCTTTGCATGGGATGTTAAGCATAGATTGCCTGTAATGGAGAGTCAAAGTCAATAGTTTGCTTGTCAATAACTTTCTGATTTTTAAATAAAATATTTTCAGGGAGACCAATTATTAAGTTATTTATGTTTATTTTGATATCAAATAGGTGTTTTTCAAAGTGTCTTTATGGCCCACTACATTGCCAGGATAGAACAGTGTATTCTTGGCCTAAAGAACTAGATGAAATGAGAATAAACTCAGAACTCCAAATCGCCTGGCTGCAGTGCCTGTGTCTGAGTGGCCAACTTATTTCCAAGCCTTCAGAAAGGGAAGAATGAATTATGAAAGAGAAGTTGCACCAGAAGCAGGCTCTTAATTGAGCATACACTGTAAAGATGGTAACTTAGGTGCTAGCAACACCACTGACAGCACAGCATTTATGTAATCCCAGATAAAGGCAGACTTGGAAGTGCACGTTGGTGTCTCTGGTAGCTGGAGATTCCTCAGCTGGAAGTGCAGAGTGAGGGTGGGTTATGCAGGAGCTATCTGCAGGCACACACCAAAGGAGATCCCACTTGGCAGGTGGCAGTGAAGGATTTTCCATGAGTGGAACACCAAAGGTGTGCCTTTGGATTTGGTCTCAGCAAACTTTCTGCTGGCTCACTCAAACTGAAGCAGCATAAGAACAGCGTTGTGACTGAACATGGAGAGACATACCCGAATGTCACCTTGTCCTGTCTGAGCTTCTCCTGCATCCTTCCTCAGTTACTCGGTTCCAAAATTGTTTCAATGGCTCACAAAACTGAAATTGTCAAGAGTAAAGAACTCCAAATCTCTGCAGCAGAAATGAAGGAAAGTATCACAGAAACATTTGTCAGTCTGAACTTGTGCTGGGCTTCTGGCGTTGCCCAGTTTGTTTTTTGCAACACTGTTTCTCAAACTGGGTTAAAAACAGCTCGAAGAGTCTTCTGAACAGTGGACAGTGGGTCTCCGTGGTAGTGTGAAAGGCAAAACATCACCTGATTTTACACCTTGCATCTTCTTCAACACAGATGAAACATCACTGACACAGTTACACTTTACTTATTTTAAGTGAAAATCTACATCAGAAAGATTAAATGTGTTTCAAGTTTATGCTTCAACCAAAAGAATCTGGGTGTACATCTGGTGTCTAGCACCAACCAAATACTTCTTTTGGAAAGATATACTCAGCTTTATAGGACATCTCCCTTAGTGGGATACTGTGTATTTTGGGTTAATTTCATGGAAGAGAAAGGAGGTCTGATTGTCAAAATGAACTTCTAATGAATTATGTCAACAATTGGTAATTAGTCTGAGGGTATGGAATTCCCTGGGAGAAGTTACAAGATTACATTGAACGTGAACTATCAGGAAAAGAGTGCATTTCTCTGGCAAATAACAACTTGTGATAATAACATGCTTTTCATGTTTGCTGACTTGCTGTATGAAAAGGGTTGGTTACTTGGGATTTTTTCCTGCCTTCTGTATGAAAAGGTGCTTGGGTTTTTTTCCCCCCTGCTTTGATGCCTGCAAAGTTTTTTTTTTCCCCTCTAAATTGCACTGTTTCCTTTTAGAATAACTATGACACTACTGTTCTTCAAGTTGTGTACACTAGAATTTGGGTATTGCTTGTATTTGCAGACAAAAGCTGCTTAGAATCCAGTTTCTTATGCTGCCTTAACATTCATTCTTCAGTGTCCATTTCAGTTTGAATTCCTCTAACACTGAAAATGAAATCTTCCACACAACTTTTTGCCTATTTGTGTTTTTAGCATGTGACTTTGTACCTTTGGGGGATTTATCTTAGAGTTCCCACTTGTTACAATGACTACTGAAGTAGGGTGTTATATTTTTTTGACAATAAAGTAGCAAATGGAGGTGCATTGCTGACTCCTAATATTCATATAAGCAGGACAGGACTGATAAAAAATATAGGCCATTTTCAGCTTCTGTTACTCATTACCAGGACTTTGAATATTATTGCTTCACCAGAAAAGGCTGTAGGAATGATTATGGTTAAATATATATATATATACATACACACACACACATATATAAATGTTTGCATACATATATATATATATATATATACACACAGACATATAACACAAAATGTTTTGTGCTTAGACATGGACACTTCACATGTTCAGTTTTTGCTCTGTAGCCATAACAAGTGGGAACCATCTTCCTTTAATGGCAAAGGGAAAGCTATAATGGCTGGTATGGTCATGTCAGTCCAGTATCTAGAGATTTAAGGCCAGCATCATAAGAGAAGATGAAACCACAAGAGGACTTGTGAGGACAATGGCACTATGAGGTCACCTGTTAACTGCCCCTTGACATTCTTTCTGCATTTCATGGTAGTACTTCCTTCCATTTCTTTCTGTTACAAGCACTAAATAATGCTTTGGTGTATGGCTTGCTCAAGATATAGTAATGCTTCTGGTCTAAGAGGTGTCTTCCACATTTCTGTGGAGAGACCCATCATGCACAGAACATACTGACAGTAGGCAATTAGCCCTAATGATACTTCTTTACTGGGAGAACATCTGTTAGTTCTGTGGTGACAACAGCAGGAGATATTTTTGTCGAGTGCTTATAATCATGATTCAGGCTGTTTTATAGACTAGTAACTTAGATACTTTTAGTATCTAAAAGGAAAATTGCATGCTACCATAGGCTTTTCACCCATAAATCTTAATGTAATCTGTCATTCCTCTGCTTTGATATGACAGGCATGTTATTGAAATGACAGCCATGAGATCGGATTCTTTCCACATCTTGCTGAAAATGAGCTGTGAATTTTGGTCCCATTAATTTTTAGTCTTTCTGTAGTCAGATGGGACTACACACTCTTTTCCATCTTACTTTTTTTCTGCCTCTGTGGTTCCAGAAAATAAACTGAGCAGTCTGGTCCAGCAGTCCTAGATAAACATAGAATTTTAAAAAAATCTGTACTGAAATTAGATCAGATTTTTGTTTTTAGTCTATTTCCTTTATTGGAGTCATTACTGAAAGAATGCCACTCAGATAAGCAGTGCTTAATGTAATTTCGTTAGGGACAAAACTTAGTAGCTGTCATAAGAACTTACCTGATGTTTTTAGGCATCCTCTCTTCTAACTATATCCTTGTTAAATACAAAACCTGTTTGTATTAAAAGCAAATGACTTCTCGCCTTAAAAAGAAACACCAATATTTCCTAACTGTAGAGCACACAGTATTTAATTTAGAAAAATATTTATTATATTGAGTTTTCTAACAACAGTGGTAGGAAGAGAACTTGCACCAGTGTTCTTCAAGAATTGAGAATATCCTTTAATCCAGTGCTATAGATTTTTGGATAAATCTATTTTATGCTGAAATCTTTAGCATTTATGGTTGATTTCTTTCACTGTGCCCCCAAGGATTCTGCTTTTAAGTCTTCTTGTCCCTCCCTTGGCAAGGGAGATAAATATGTATCTACCAGGTACCTCAGTCTTACAGACTTCGAGAATGGGTCAGAAAAACTGTTAACTACACAGAGAGTTGAGGGAGACTGGTTTCTTCTCTCAGCCACTGACCTAGAAGCTTGAAGTGAACCAAGGAATAAGCATTTTGCACCTCTGTTTCCTTCCAAAAGCCCATTTTTATCTGAAGATTCCATTATTCATGTCTTTAGTCTATTATTTGTTCCTCTATTCTATTATTTATTAGAACTGAGAGAACAGAGCACGTCTGAAGTTTATGCAGATACCATTGTCATACTAGAGCACTTCAAGCTGGTGCACGTATTCTTTGTGTATGGCAATATTTGATGGCAAGAGGAAAAGAAATACTATCAGGGGATATACAAACAGTACGTGTAATGCATTCATCTTTATGTATAGGACACTTTATTAGGTTCTCATTGTTGATATAGGAACCAGTAGCACTATCTCTAGTTTTAGTTCATATTCATCAAAGAAATGGACAGAAACAAACTAATGTAGATGTTCAAGTGATGGAAAATGCTAAAATTGGGAAACTGGAAAAATAAAGTTTATCCTTGCATAGTCACTGATGGTGATTTAAACAGGTGTATTGTTTTTCCCGAGTTTTTTTCCCGTAGAAGGGAAAAATACAACATGTTCTTTAGTTGCCTATAAATATTTACTTTACTGTTCTACAAAACAAGCAAGTCATGGTGCTTAGAGAAGCATGTCTTTAACAATACAGCATTCTTTTCTTGAGCAATCACTGGAAGCCCATTTTAAAATCTTTGGCAGTGAGTTGTCAATACATAGATTGAGAATTATTGCTTTCAGGAGTGGACAAGAAAGAAAATGTTGGATGTTCTCATTTAGTATTGAACATTTATGTAAAGTTAGTAGTATTCACAAAGCCAGTAGACTTCAGAAGACATTTCTCACAGAAACAGAGGATCACCAGAAGCTCACTCTTTTAACGGGCACACGTTTAATGTTTCTGCTAGGTTAACTCTAAGGCGTATGTACAACAGTGGTGGTGACACCTCTCAGTTAAACACTTGTGCTTGAGATTATTAAGATCTCATGTACCTCAGAATGTTCAGTGCCACCCCCTCCTCACAAAAGGAGTAAAAAAGTGATGATGGATACTATTTCTGAAGGTATTTTTAAATATTTGAGAATAAAATTTTGTTCTTTCTTGCTGAGTTTTTACTCCTAAGACAAACTCTTTGTGAAGTCATGGGTTGTTGGAAAATCCCAGCTCTACAGAGATGGGGCAACTGAAAGGAGTTTTAAAAAGTTTTATTCCATTACCAGTCTCATTGAAGGGTGAAACATAAGAGATGTAAAACTCTGTGCTGTTCTACCAGTAGCCAACTTATTTCCTGGTTACAATATCTTAAAAATATGTTTCAGCCTATAAGATTTTGCCACACAATGGTGGTGCTAATACTTGTAACACCAGTCACTTATTATTTTACCCCACATGGTGTTGTCACAATGCATCTTTCACAGTTCTAATTTTCCAAAATGCCTGGTCTTTTTGCAAGACCATCGTTTGAAATTTGTTGCTACTTCAATCTCTCTCTCAACAATGTCTTCTCTATTCCATGGCCTTTCTTAGTCAGCACACCTTATCTCAGAGTTTGCATACAGATGTACAAGACTGTGTGAGCTTTCAGTCAGGCTTTGAGAATCCTTTACTAATCCATTTCTCACATTGGGTCATTTACTTTGTATTACACTGGGTAGAGTTGGACACTTCGACTTGGGACTTGCAATAAGTGCATCTTGGTTGGGTGTCACTTCTTCGGGAAAATGATCTGGATCTAAAATTTGTTTTTCTTGAAGAAACTAAGAATCAGCTCTTGAGTGCCTTGATTGCTGGGCTGTGTAGTGATGGTCCTGCTCCTTGTAGCCTGGCCCAGAATAACTGTTTTTGTTTTTTTGTTTTTTTTTAACAGAATATTATTTCAAGGCATGGCATGCTCTGATTCAAGAGGAGTCTGTGTTCATGTGGCTGTGATAGTCTGCTGAGTTGTAGATCTAATTTTTTAACTGCTTCAGGTGAAAGAGGGTATTGAACTCGGTTGCCCCATTTCCTGTGGGAGCACTGTATCTACTGCACCGTTGTCCGTGCTTTCAGAAGTAATTATGGCAGCGTTTTGGGAGATCTGTGTTCATAGCAGAGTTGTGTTATTCCTCTCTTACCTGTGCTCAGAGCTCACAAGGTGACCTAATACAGGCTGTGGAAACCCAGGTTGTGGAATTCAGGAAAGCCTACTATGAGTACAGCAGCTAAAGCTGCTGGATTCCGGCATCACCAGAAGAAAATGTCAGGCAGACACTGCAGTCTTTTACATGAAAAGGTAGATAAGTGTGGACTGAAAGAAGTCAAGCAGGTATTGTCTAAATGTCACATGGATGAAGTTCCTAATATTCACCTAAATCCTTATCTGTGACTGAATATTTTGGATGTCACTTGTGGACAAGGGTAGTAATTAAGCTGTTTGAAACATTTACAACTTCTGAATAAGCTCCTGATTAAGAAAAAAAACCCCAATTCTGGCTACAAATTCACTTTCTCCAGTATTATTTATATTTCTCTTGTGGGAAATGAGATTACAGACCTTGTCATCTCACCCAGACTATTTCAACAGACATTCTTTATTCTCATCCTGAACTGGCTGTTTCAGATTTTCAGAAAAACCCAACATCTATTAAGTTTACCATCCTGCCTGCTAGATAAATCTAGTAGTAGGTCTGGGTTGAAACGGAATCACTGGAATAGGAGGAAGATTATCGAGTGAGATACTACTGGCAGCTCACACCATACCAGTACCATGTACATTTTCAATGTTAGTGTCTTTACTTTGAACAGTGGAAGTAGGAGAAGAAGTCAAATGGGACAGACACTGAACTAGATGAGTTTCCAAGTGGTCAGATGACACGATGCTTACCAGTGTCTGAAAAGATACAGACAACTTCACAAATGCAGTTTTCTTAGTTTCTGCTCTCTGTCGAGGTCTGCAGTGTCTAGTAACCAGGGGTTTCAGGAATAGTTGATAATTCTGTTATCAGCAAAAATATTTCCTTCCAAATAGTCTTTGTGCCATGGTGGAACAAGAGAAGACACTACAGAATGATGGAAAATTATTCTGCAAATCCTACTTCTGCCTACAGTCTCCTCATTCGAGGCAGTAAATGGACAGTGAGGTTGTGGGGTGATAAAAATCCAGCAACTGCAGCAATTCCTTAAGAAATAGTTCAGCTTTGGTTTGTGCCAGTCAGTCTGATGATCTGCTCTTTACAGACAGGCACGTTCAGCAGAGCCAGCCAGAGGAATAACAACCCACAGAGACTGGCATTTACAAGACTAATATTATTTATGTTTTGGATTTCAGGCTCTTGAGGTTCTTCAGGGAGAGGCTGTCAGGGTAATGGATGCCTTTACTCTTGTGTCCTGACACAACTAACTTTGATGTGATTGATCCTCCTGACAAAGAGGATAAACTATTAGTCATCCTTGGGGAAGACACTGTCTGGAATGAATAAACCTATCATCCAGTTTCACAATTTCACAGGGAAGATTTTATTATTTTGGTCAATTTCAAATAAAGGGGCACTGACTTCATGAAAATTTCAATCTTGCTATTAAATATCAATTTGGAATTTTGTTTGTGTTTGTTTAAAAAAGTATGGAATTTCTCCGGTATATGAGATCATAGTATTAATGGAGTTAGGTTTAAAAAATATAAAATACATGTTTAGGCTTTTGCAAGGATTTGAATTTTTGTACTTTATGCAGCTCGATTGAATTCAGAAAATTGTTTTTCTCTATTCTTTTGTATTCCACTCATAGAACAGAAAATATGATTTGCAAACCATACAGAATATTGTGTTGTTATAATTTTATAAAGTACGTAAAAATCAGACATCATTACTGTGCATAGTAAGTCTCCTATTGTCACTTTAAAAAAAAGGTTATAATAGAATCTTGATTCTTTAATAGAAGAAAAAGAACATGGAGCTCTTGAATTATTACTAATGAATTTTTTTAATGATAAAATGATCTTTATTTAGCCTTATTCCTTTTGTTTATTATGTATTTTACATTTTTTTAAATGAAATGCCTATCCAACATCCAGTTTATCAGAAATGCTTAGAAATCTCAATGAAGCTGTAAGTCTGTGGATATTGAGTAAAGTTAAATAAATTACATGGATTGCTCTAGACTGTTCACCAGAAAGAAAATGTACATACAACTTGTCATTTAGAATCTTTTAGCCATTTACAGCATATATTTAAATCATGTAGCTGTGTAGTAGGGAGGGAGGACTGCTGTTGAAAACACAGGAGTTACTGATGGTCACCAGCATGATAAAACTGCATTTTTTTTTTTTTTATTTTTCAGGTCTTAGGAACAGATGAGGATAATATGGGGGATGGTTGCTCTCAGAAACTGGCTTCTGCCAAGTTCCTTCGACTTTTGCTCCTGATACTGATTCCATGCATCTGTGCCCTTATTCTTTTGCTGGTGATCCTGCTTACCTTTGTAGGTGAGTGCTTTTTTAATTAAGGAGACACTTTTTAAATTAAAGAGATTAAAACTAAGACCACATTCTCAAGTGCTAATATAATTGTGGACATTAGACATAGATTTAAAAAAATTAATCTACCTAGTGACTGTTGAAGAGAAATAAATCTGCTATTTGTATTTGTATCCTTAAAACATATTTAAAGTATTGATGAAGGAACCTTTTCTGATTTTCTCAAGGTAGATTTTTGAGGAACACATTATCTAGAACATGTAGATAGTTTTCAGCAGCCATTTTACAAGTACAAAAGATGCTTGTGTTACAATTTTAGAACATTGTCAGTGAAATGGAATATTTATTTGCTTATGTCACACATTCATATGCAAACCTGATTCTTATTTTCAGGTAGAATTTAATTTATAAATAGCCACAAATCTTTCTGAATAGCATAAAAATATTACTGTTTAACTGAGGAAAATTATGTTAATTCCTTCTGCATACAAAATATGTATCAATGCAGTACCCCAAATATGTTTTGTGGAAACTGGTTCAAGGTATATTAGATATGGCTTAGTCTGTTAAGTAATTTTGTGTGTGTGATTTTCATAATTAAAAAGTGCTAATTTGTTACCATAAATTATTTAAGAAGTCTTCCCATTGTTACATTTAGAGGAGCTGTCATATCATTAAATTACTTCAAGTACAAAATAAAAAAGACAGTAATACTAAGTTAAAGCATTTTTTTTTTAGGGAAAAAAGTTTAAAAGAATTGCCTTCATTGCTAAGTGTTTTTGGGGTTTTTTCTTTTTCTTTTGTTAGTGAGAATATTTTCTAATTGAGCTTCCTTAGGTATTTAGAAGCACATCTGAAATAAATAGAGTAATGTATCCTGTATACAGTATCCAGATATACAGAATACATCTATTTTCCTATTTTATTTCCAATTGCAATACACATCAAATAGTTAAAGAGTTAGCAAGCATAGGAAGAAACTAAACCTGTCTCAAAAACACTGTCAAAATCAAGACAATTTCAATCTGTTTTCTCAATTCAGTCTGTAAAGTATATGCAACATGATGTTGTAGGCCTGTTCTTTTCATTTAGTTTAAATTAAGGAAGTAAAAAAACCCCCAAAGCTAGTGAATGTTATGATTGACGGGTAAGTCTTGTATCTCTGAACTAAGAATAGTCTGAAAGGGATTAAAACCAAGTAAGTAATTTCAATTAGGAAATATGAAACCATTAAATTTGCTTTCCTTATGTTTAGCATTCCATTTGTATCTTTCATATCCTCTGCCCTGTATTATCATTCTTTGGTGACAAAGAGATAAAAAAGCAGGTGTATTTACATCAGCTCTACTCAATCTCTTTCTCAGGTATGTATCAAACTATCATTAAAATGTATGAAATCCTCTGGGAAATGGGGCCTGTTCTGATGCTACTTACGTAGCAAAAATCGTGACTATCTCCTCCTAATTCAACGTAATTACTGTAAGGTACAGAATAAAGCTTGGTGTTGTAACCCAAGTCTGAAATTGGCAAAGGTCCTTTCAGAAGCAGCTTTTGAATTAACATTTTATAATTAACTGTTCTTCTCAGCAGGTTTCATTTTCTATGGATTGATAGCCTAGAAGCAAATATATTTAATGACCAGAATTAGATGAACTGATGCTGTGGACATTTAAAGTGTGTGTAATAGAATATAGTCAGTTACAGCAACTAAGAATACACTATATCCAAAATAGTACTTCATACTCCTCTTAGGTTGATAATAACCAAATTCTAATATTGGTATGAAGTCTTACAGTGTAAGAAATAAGTTGATACTATTGACTTGGCTAATAGAAATTATTTAATGGAAGGAAGGATGGAAGGAAGAAAGGAAGAAGGAAGGAAGGAAGGAAAAAGAAAGAAAAAAGAAAGAGCAAGAAAGGAAGAAAGGAAAAAGGAAGAGAGGAAGTCAATCTATTACTGCAGCTTAACTGATGTGCAATTGTTTGGTATACTAAGGTATACTGATACTTAATAGTATCAGTAATGTGTCCATTTCTCCAGAGTGCAGAGTCATGGGTACAGACCCTGCAGGAGAAATCTCAGTTCATGTGTGCTGGCCAGCTGTAGTAGTGAACCAGTGCTTTATTTCCCTAGCAACTGCCTCATCCATTACCTATACTTTGTTAGGCTGCTTTGCTCCGTTTCATTGGTTTTCAACAAATTGGTCTTTTTGAGCTTTCCTGCTCTGAACAGCTAGAAATCTTCCACAATTTACCCTGCCAGAATCTCAATTTATTAGCTTGAACAGTGTGGCTATTTCTTAGATGTCATAAATATCCAGTTTTAAGTAAATTGTCAATTTTTAAAAACCTGCCCATATTTAAGCAAAACAATAATTCCCCAAAGTGAACAGCAGCTGGAAATGATCATTAAAACTGCTGGGAAATGTTGCTTTGAAATGAATGAGTCTGGTCCCAGTACCTCTATTTTGTACTAAGCACAACGTACTAAGGCAGCATACACTATGTTTCTGTCATCTGGACATGCCCAGCTGTAGTTGGAGACAGAAATAGAAAATAGCTACATCTATTTCTCAACTAATTAGCTATCTGGCTTATGATTTACCATCTACAGCTCTGTATGAACTCAATCCTGAAGAACAGTTGGATATAGTGTGCCTGTATACATTAATAAAGTGCTTGTTCTGTACGTGCTGCATGTCTGTTAGGAAACATTGATTGATCACTGAAGAGATTAAGAAAACTGATTGTTTTAAAGCATCACTCTGTTTTCTCAGGCATCTTGATATTTAAATAGAGGTGCTATAAAAACATATCCAGTAAGCTTAATTTAGGATTTAAGATATACAATAGTGTTTTTAGGGGAAGGGTGGGGGGAAGGATGAAAATTAAACCAAGTGGGAGTCCAGCAGAGAGAGTGAATTCTGCACCCTGGAATGAAGTGCCTAAATTCTCTATGGTGCATTGGTAAAAGGAGAGGATAGGAGGAAAATGTGGGGGAAAGAAGGAGGTGACTCAGGAAGGTGACCTAAAACTCTTACAAACTGAGTGGAAACATAGTTGTCATCTAGTGGGGAATGCCAGAGGCCGACACTTGCCTCCTCAAGGGCAGATGTACCTGAGCCAGGCTGATGTTATTTTGGAGGGGAAAAATGTTTAAAAGAATTTTAATATTGCTCATTCTCAGTGGAGATGATAAGAAAGCCCTTTTGTGTCAAAGAGGTTCATTGTGTGGTCCCCCTGTTAAGAGGAGTTGTTACCATTACTAAACTGTAAAAATAGACCAAAAAATGCTGTTGTTGGAATGATGGGTAGAAGAAGCAAACATTTGGGTATCTCGGTGGAAGAAGTAAATGACCTCATGGCAGTGATAGACATAGTTGTTATTATTTGTTGTTCCAGAAAAAAGAATAAAATAAGTCTGAGTTGAGGATAGAATCCAGTGGGTAGTCTCAATATTTTGCTTCCTAGTATTTATCTGACCACCGTATTAAACCAAAGGGGGTTTTCAAACATCTTTCAAGATTTTACCTGTCTTGTAATGTATTGCCTTCTGTTCTGCTGAGTGATATATAAATAGCTAATCATTTTAACTTTAATTTTAAATCAGTATTAATAGCTCTTTGGGACCAATGTTTTACACCCTTTTTCTATTTTTATGCTGAGTGGAAGAGATGAGTCTAGGGAGGAGGAGAGAGAATGTGAAAAAATGCCTTAAGCTGTTCTTGAATTATGGAAAAATACTATGCACTTTCTAAAAAGAGTTTAAAAAGCTTATTGTAACTTTTTGAAAACTGAAAGAAAAAACCAACAACAACAGCAAAAAAAACCAAAATAAAAAACCCCCCAAAAACAAAAAACCAAACCAAAAGAAACAAAAAACTAGTTAAGTTTGAAACTTGAAACAAAGTAGGCTTCTGAATTCTAGAGATTCAGTGCTTAGTTTGAACACAAATATCTGGCATCCAAATAAAGCCACATTTAAGTGAGCACAATTTCTGAGCACAACTATTCACTCCTCCTTAGCCTTTAGCAAATCATATTAATACTAGTCCCTATTTGTGAAAATGTACTTACTGTTTGGTTTGATCAGAGGACTCAAAAAAAATTGCTTAAATAATTTGCAGGTGGGAGATTTTTAGTTGCTTCTGTAAAATACACACAGTGAATTCCTCCAAACCCCAGTGATATATGGACATCTGCTAGTGGAAAACCAGAAACCTTAACATTTATATATATAGAAAGTTCCCCTGGGTTTGTCCAGTAGAAGTTAGACAGAAAGATTTACTCACAGTTAGTGACACTGGAGCCAAAACAATCCAGCCTGGACAAATGAGGATATGGTAAATCTCAAATGGTAACTGTTTCATTGAAACTCATTATATTTCAGAAATTTCACCGGTTTTTCTTGCTGCTTGCATTTGCTATAGTTAAAAGGTTGTTTAGCAAAAAAAGAAAATGCTGACATTGCCCCTTCTCAGCTATTCCAGTTCTGTTTTCTCCCTTGCCTATAAAGCTTTCCAACCTGCAGTCACTTCAGTTGGATTCTTCTGGCATTTTTAGTTACTTGCAGTTGTGATTAATAAACATTTCTGCCTGCCCAGTCCTTGAATTTCAGACCAGTTAACTGATTTATTCTAGCAGCAGAGTGCATGGAGAAGTGAGAAAAGGAATTCAGTAATGGGAATGGCCTCAGGATACCCTGTTGGGCTCTGTGTGGTGCCTGGATTGGCAGAGGGGTGGGTTTGTCTAGGGACACAGCCTGGGGTAGTGGGGGGTGAACAAAGCCGAACTCAGAGGTGATGGTGCAACCAGCCATTTTGGTAAGTGCAGTAACCAAAATGAAAATTAAGTCTGGGAGAGATGGTGGTGGGTGTTTTGTGGACTTACGAGTCATAGAATCATAGCAAGATCATCTAATTCCAACCTCCCTGCCATTTGGGGTTCATCTGTACCAAACAGTTAATGAAGGATCAAATGAATATGAATTTGAAGAAAATATGAAGAAAAGTTCTTAAAATTACCAGTTGTTGCCAAGGTACTTAAAAACATTTGGGAGACTTTATTTTTTCGAGGATTCCTTTTAAATTTATTTTTTAATCAAGTCTAGATGAACTGTGTTTATTATGATTGTTAAGCTCTCTTACATGACCCACCAGTGGCAAAAATAGCTTCTGCTATTTACCAAAATTTCTTATATTGTAATACAGAGTGGTGCTTCTCTTCTAGCATTAAATACAACTCTAATACATTTGCTTAAAGAATCTGAGATAGTATTTGCAGTTTTTATTATAGATAAATAAGGTACATGTTTAAGATGTCTTCTTTATTATTTGGATTAATAGGTTAAAGATCAGTTCTCTTACTATGTAGTTTAAATTCTCGGTGCTTGTGGGGTACATCTACTTACTGTTATACAGCTGTTTTGATTTGTGAATTATAATTATTGGAATGAATATAATATTCAACACATACAACTAAGCAAAGTCTGTTTTTGTCTATAATATAAAAATGATCAAAAAATAAAGCCAGCAAGTTACTAAAATTTTAGACAATAACTGTGTATTTAAAATCCAGTATTAGAGAAGAATGACAAAGAACTCAGGGCCCCATATTTAGCAGTGGTAGTTAAATTGCATAATCTTACATAGAGAAAACAGTACCTCTTTCAATTTTACAAATTAGTGAATATGAAATATATTAAAAATATACTGGTTCCCTTAAAACTTCAGAATTGGATTTCTGAAGATGGTGGTACTATGAAAGCAAGAGATGATGCAATTTAAAAGGAGAAAAAAAATAACATTGTTCATCTTGTTAACACAATGATAGAATGAATGCATGGTGGAGTACTTTGAAATTGCACTCTAGTTTAAAACATGTAAGTATTCGGTGACTGTAAATATTATTAGAATTTTTTAAACTCATGAAAGCATTTGCTTCTCTATTTATCCTACAGCAACCATGTTTTATGTGCTACTGTTATTTTATTGCTAGATAGAATTCTTAAATTTAGTTCTCTTTAATTTTAATTTTGAAATTAAAATGCTTTTAAAATCTGTGCCATATTTGTTATTAGGTTTCCAAAACAATTTGGTAACACTTATTATTCTGGATGATGATAATTTTGGTGTTTTTTTCCCCTTTATTGCAGGAGTATTAGAAAAAACATGCTTTTATTCAAATGGAAGTGAGGGCCTCACAGCTAATGGTGACTTTGAAACGTCTCAAGATCTTTTGCCAAATATGGTTGAAAATAGTTCCAAGACTGATCCCACAGTGGATTACAGCACACAGCCCTCTTCCTGGACCACCATGCCTTTATCCCACATTGACCAAATGAACAAGAACTCAAATACACTTAGGGAGTCTTTCCAGGAAAATTCCTTTGGTCCCCCAAGTCAAGCCACAGTGCTCAGTCATCAGCCTGCCTCTGACGCTGCTTTGGCAGAAGGCTCTGACGACAACACCCAGCTGTTTGCCACTGCAGAGGAGGAGATGTTGTGGTCTACAGATGCTTCTTTTAACAACACAGAGAGGATGACCACTCTGCCGCTATTAAGTCCTACCCATCCATCTGTGTCACAAAAAATGGATCAGAAAAAAAGTAAGTTTATATTTTATTTGGCTCCATAGTTCTGACCCAAAAACTACAGAGCATACTATTGGGATGCTCCCCAATGTGATTCAATGAGATCTAAGGAATGTGTCCCCTTTGATAATTTGTTTTGTTGCGTACATTCCATGTTGCAATCAACTGGTTTCTTATTGGAACCTTTTTTCAACCTGTTAAGGAAGTGTAAATTCTCTCAGGATGAAAATTTTCAATACATTCTTCAATTGGTGACAATCAGGTTTATCAAGGCTGGAAATGGGTGACTGTACTTATTAAGTCTATAAATTGTATATTGCATGTTTCTTTAAAACTATGTATGTGACAAGTACATTCCTGATCTTGGGATGTAATTGCAGTTACAACTTTTTCTGTCTTAATGGATAAATTCTTCTCTAATTTGAAGCAGTTTTTCTGGGTAATAATAAAGTTCCATTGGCATTTTTGAGAGACAGTAGCAACAATTAACTGGAATCAGGACTTTTTTTTCTGTTTGAATATGAAGGAAGGTGCATTTTATTAATTTCATAGTGAATGTTACTGATTCATCATGTCAGTGGTAGTGAAGGACTCCCTGATACTGCTTTGCTAATTGCTGGAACACAATTGAAATGAATCCATTTCTCTGGAGCTGTGTATCATTTCTTCTTTCTTAATCCCACCAGAGCACAAAGCAAAACTTATTCATACGGCCATAAAGAAAATGTAATGTAAATCACTGATTTATCAGTATTTTCTTCTCCTCCCTAGACTACAGTGACTTCATAGGCCATTTGAATGGTGCAGGCTTTTTGCAGGTTCTATTTGCTAGATGATTTTTCTTATATAGATTTCTTTCTCATTCTCCCCCCTGCACCCCAAACTCAGAATAAATGCATATAAATGCACACTTAATCATATTAGTGGTTCATTCATTTTCTTCTTCTGGCAACTTTGCAAGTTATCATTTTGCCAAGGAACAGCACGAAATCATAATGTGCTACACTAGATATATTTTCATCAGCATATTTGAGATAACTGAAATTCTAGGGAATATAGATGAAATAGTGTAAAGCCCTTTTGCCTTTTCTTATGTTGGAATGAACTCTTTTGAGATGCATATAGCATGCTTATGTAGTATGCAGATATGTGTGTATGGCAGTGATATTTGTCCCTACTACAGTGTTAATGCAGGGAGACCACTACAGTGACTCAGGACAGCCTTAGGTCTGGATTTCTAATCTTTTTGGTATTGTACAGAGAGGCACTTTTAGCAGTTTCCAAGTATGTGTTCTATTCTGGTAAGTGCAGTTCATTCCAACAGCAGTGTGACTACGAGTATATTCGGTAGGCGTCACTACTCGGAATTCTATTGTGGCGTAGTATTTTCTGTGTAAAGAGGAAAGGACAAAAGGTTTTCAAAGACAAATTTGAAATACCACAGATTTCTTAAAAAAACAAAACAAAAAAAAAACCACACCAAAAAATCCCATCCCAAACTGAGATACTTTGCCCAAAAACAAAACAAAAACATCCAGAAATAGTATGTTACTAATCAATAACCTCGCACTGTTTGATTCCACTTTCAAGTGTTTTTTTATCTGCATTCATGGGGACCATGTCTTAATTCTGTGTGTGGATTAAAAACAAACAAACAAACAAACAAACAAACAAACAAACATATTTTAAGTATCCAGAAGAATTTGATCTCATAATAATCCCATGGCTCTCCAAGGCACTAGAAAGCAGGGGATTTCTAGCGATGTCTGCTGCTCACTTCCTTTCTTGTCCTGGCCTTTGTAAATGAACTCCTTATACTTGTCTTTAGTCTCTTTGATCTATTTTTTTCCACTAATCTTGCATCATGGATAGAACCCTAAGGTAACACAGAACATGGTCTGATGTTCACAGGAAGTTCTTATGTATGTGGAGGACAATGAGATAAAACTGGGAGATGAGATATAAATGGGCTTCGAAACAGTGAAACTGGAATATTCTGTTGAAGTAAAAATGATTTTTTTGGGACAAGTAAAACGTAAAGACCACATCGGATTGGTGGTAGTAATCAAATTATTTATCTCTTGCTTAGTGTCTGAATCCAGCTGTGAGCATTAGCACATGCCTGAAGAAGAATAAACTAGGGCTGGCATGCTGAGACACTTGAACACTGTGTGGTAGCAGATTCCAGTGATCTGCAGTGAGTCCTGATGAGCGTTCATTCCTCCTTGCATGAATTGACGTAATCACTTTAGAACCCATGTAAAACTGAGGTTTGAGTTTTTAAAGCATATCTTATAAGGAAATTGAACTCCAAATGAAGTGCGAGGCGGATGTTCCGTCATCATCAATGCACACTAGCAGATCATCCCTCAGTACAAGTTTCATCTGGTTCAAGTGTGGGGAGGTGAATACATTTCTGTTCATTTAGTAAGTATGCATAACTTGGACTTTATGCTAATTTTATGCAGTACAATAAAAGATAAATGATATGTCATATGACATATGACATAGACACTGTCAGTTCAAAGCCAACCAGACAAAATTCTGTGAACACATTTGGACTGGCATTCATGTGGCTGTTAAGTTTTTGGTCTGATACTAGTATCCCTAGTGCTGGATTTGCTTTACTGGTGGACCACAGCTTCAATAAAAGACATTAATAAGAGAGATTACAAATATTGTGACCATATGGTATTCAGTCAAAACTTTAACACAAGTAAGATGTGTTGCTGGAGGGGAATGAAATTTGGCACATATGACATCAATTATTTGAGAAGTCCTTGAGGCAGAAGGAAATTCTTTGGCAGAAATTCTAGCAAAGAATAGATAAGTGGGTAAATAGGAATGAATGATACAATAAAGAAGAGATGAAGTAGTTTATTTCCATTTTACAAGGGGAATTAATGCCTCACAATTCTATTAGAAAGTTCTTTGAAGGAGACAGTGAAAATGCTGGTTAATACAAAATACTTGGCTTTCCAAAATGCTGTTAACAAGAATCTTCAGCAAGAAGTCTTACAGACGCTCTTCTCACAGACTGTGCGTTCATTAAAAGACAGAAGGAATAATAAGAATGAATGGCAGGGCTCCAGAGTGAAGAAGGCTGCTGATGGAGTCTTACAGACAGTGTTTTCTTATCAGGGAAAACAGAAAATAAATAATAACATCTCTGCTAATACAGATTTAGCTGCCTAAAAAAAATAGCTGGGAATCACGTAAATGTTTCATAGTGGGGACAGTGACTGATAAAATGTTTAAATGATTGTACCAATAGATGTGCAAGAATGCTGGAGAGTGAAAAACAATGCAAACTATCAAATACAACAATGCTGGACTTTCAGCTAGCATTGCCACCAAAATAAGGACCTGATGGTTTGCTGCATTCACCAGTCTGTCTCCATGAGAGCCCTTACCATAAACAAAGAACAAAATGGAAAATCTTGCTACATCAGTGTATAACTTCAGAAAAATTACAGTAGAATTGGAAAAGACAAATAGCAGGCAACCAGACCAGTAGAGACATGGAAATGTGGCATGTGGCAATGTTAGATGTGGGGAGGCACTAAATAGAAGGAAGACACTGTTTTGCCTCTTGAAAACAGCTGGATTATGAGTAAGTAATTGTCGTGGATATTCAGTTTGGGGTTTTTTTTTGCTTTTTTTTTTTTTGTTTTTTTTTTTTTTTTTGCCTATCAGGCAGTAAGCTAAAAAAAAACCCTCGTAGAACTTACTGCCACAGGATGATGGGAAGACCAGAAAGTATGGAAATGCTTGGAAAACTTTGTGACTGTGAGAGGTTGGTCTGTTGGGGCTTGTAGAAACAGTAGTACACTGGCAACTTCAGACTTCAGAAGGTTCAAGATTTCTTGTTGACAGAAGTTGTTGTTCCAGTCCTAGGTGGTTATTCCTTATATTTGCCCAATATTATTGGAATTTGTCTTGAATATATTATGCTGGCCCTTACCAAAGGTCAGCTTCTGAGTTAAATGTATCTTGCGTTACCTCTCTATTGGAAAGCAAGTGAAGGAATATGTTTTTCCTATTGAGGGGTTTGAGGTTGTGTGACTTCATATACAAATGTTTTCTGGAGGCATGGGCCATGGTCCTAAGTCATGAGGACAGCTCACTGGAGAGTTTGCTGATAGCAAAGGCATCAGGATGGGAGTCTTAGGTGAATCAATAGCTTCAGTAGTGTTTATTCACAGAATTTAGAATTATACGCAATAATACTCTGTTCATCTGCCAATCAATGTTTAACAGAAAAAAGACCACATATTAAATAGTAACTATTGTAGAGAATAAAGCACCGTTTCCCAAAGAAATATTAATACAATTTAGTGGTACTTTTTTTGTCTTTGAAGTAAAAGCAGACTGCACTTAGGCAGTGAAGTGGGAGATTTGATTCATATGAAGCAGACTCCCTGTTTTGTAATACTGATGATTTGGGGGGACAGACCACAAGTATCAGCATCTGATTTTGTTTCTTCCGCCCGCTCAATGGTATATTTGCATATGTATATTTAATATTATTTCTTTATTTATTTGTTTTGTGCCAAGTCTTGGATCTCCTCTAGCACAGAGTTTAGTAACGCCTCTGCCATTTCGCACAAACAGTTCCAGCGGAGAACTAGAGCGGTGGCCAGATCCTGACGTGAAAAGTAACATGGCAAAGACTGAACTTAAGCCATGCCCGTCCGTGCGTGCATCCCCTCGGCCCCGCAGGCTGTGAGGGGCTTGGGAGGGCCGGCCGCGTCTCACGGCCCGGCCCGGCAGCCTCAGAGGCGCTCCTGCCCCGCGCCGCCGCCAGAGGGCGCCGGGAATGCGGGTCCCGCGCCCCTCGCCTGCTGGAGAGGGGGCTGGAATGGGGCCTGGAATGGGGCTGGAGAGGGGCAGAAGTGGGGCCTGGAATGGGGCCTGGAACGGGGCTGGAGTGGGGCAGAAGTGGGGCCCGGAGCAGGGCAGGAGCAGAGCCGGAGAGGGGCAGGAGCAGGGCGGCGGGCGCTCCCAGAGAGCGAAACATGGTCTCTTGCACAAGTGTGGAGGAAGGTGAACGGTCCCCGAGCCCTAAATGATTGCTTTTAAGAATTAAGTGGGAAAGTGTTCTCATAAAAGCGAATCACTGTATCAGAGTTTCAAAAAGCACAGCGTTTATGTTTTGCTTGCTTGCATCTTTTACTCTCTCTAAGTGCAGAGGAACCTTGGGTCTTTTCACTTTCTAACACAAACTGAGCAGCTTAGTTTCTTTGCAATCCTCCACTCAGCCTGGATGCTACCTTAATTCTATTATCACTTAACTATGTTCAATTTATACATGAAATAAATATCTTTGTCTCTACCCAGCATTTCTTATTATGTATTTGGGGTTCTGCCACTACTAGAATTCTTCTACACAGAATTTTGTGTTCTGCCACTACTGCTACGGAGAGGGTCTGACTCACGTTTCTGTTTGGGAGGAAAAAGCAATATGAAATCCATTGTGCGGGTGGCCGAACACAATATGTCACAAGTAGTGCAGAAACAAGAAATTCCATGTCTCTCTATCCCTGCCTTGTGCTGTTCATACTAAAGACATTTTTTTCTGCTGGAGCTAAGGTATCCGGTAACCACATCCCAAGTCAGTCCACGAGGTTGATTCTCCTTAATCCCAGGTATTTCCAGCAATGATCTAATAAATCATTTTTTTCTTTTAGCTCAATTTGTGTTTAATTACTTATACAAGTTGGAGGAGACTCTGTTGTGTAAGGAGTAATAGCAGCACTTGGACCCATGCTAGATTTTTAGGGTATTCTTTTCCTCAAAAATGAAAAAGAATTCAAGATGTTGTTAAAACGTTATTTTCTCTTGAAGGGAAAATGGTTTTGGTTTTTCAGATTGGTGTAGAAGAATGTAAGCAGTGTCCTAATTATCAGGCCAGGAATTTAGCCACTCATCTGCATCTTTGCCATGCAAATGCAAACATGAATAGACTAATGAGGTAACTATTGATTTTGTTGGTGCTTGAGTCCATGCTCCAGAGTGTTTTCTCTTCCAGCTGTGCTGTCTGTTTTGTTACCTCACTTATACCTACATTTTCTCTCAAAATTAAAGATAGTGAAAAAAGCTGCTGTAAAATTTTGGCAATACAGTTCTCATTTAAAATTGCATAATTTTTTTTCACTACTCAAAATAGTCACTGAAGCCATTCTGCTTTTCTTCCCTATAATAAATTTAAAATTGTACTTGCATTTCACAAGGCAAAATTAGTAAGCTAGAAGAGCAGCATGTGGATTTTCACTAAAATCATTATCAAGAACCTGGTTTTCATCAGTTGTTTCATTGTTGTTTCTTATGATTACATGGGCATAGCTTGGAAAGGAAACCATGAAGTTTATGACATGAAAAATGTATTAGTTGAAATCCAAAATATTCTTAAAAGCCATTACTAACTATATAGAGCAATGTTTAATTACCATTTATAAGGGGAAAAAAATGCTTGCCAGCTTTTATCACCTAGTGTGTTACTGCTGTCGGGTAACTGCAAGTTTGCCAAAAACTTGAGATACTTGTATGAAATTTTAATGATGTTTTTAACATTTTCATACACTTACCTCTAGCTATGCTTGTGATTTCAATTCCTTTTAATAAATCCGTGGCTGATTATTGCAGTTCTTCTGGTTGTAGTTCATCTCTTCAATTTCAGTCTGATGAAACAATGTTCTGTGTGAGATATCTAATAGACTTCAAATATTTTTTAGGATTAATATTGAAGTACTGTGAATAGCTAATACACCCTCCTTGAAGTTCTATGTGTCTTTACTCTTTGGCCTTTCAGTGGTGTGGTTTCCTTTAGAGTGAGAGATTCCCACTTCTACTCAACTTTGGAAATAAAGTCAGCTTTGTTCTAGTTTAAATGACTTGTGCTTCTGGAGTTGTGGATATATGTCCCTTTAAAACTTGAAAGAATGGAAGACTTTCAGCTTTAGCCTGTTGATTCATGATGAGTTTTTACACTTTGTTGCTTGTTTTTTTGAACAGATGTTTGTTATCAAATTGAACCATGAATTGGCCAAGAGGCTAAGCAAGACATCGAATGCTTAGTGAGACTTTCAAGGATGGAACAATGAAGCAAGGCATATCTGAAGATAATTGTTTGAGAATTGCAGGCACTGACTTTGGTTTCAGACTCATCAGCTTGCCTGAAACTATTTAAAAAGTATTTATGTGGCTATTTCAACAAAATACATGATATTAATATAATCCTTTTCTGTTCTATATTGTGATTGATCACTTTGTTTCCAAAGGTACACCTAACATCTGGTAGCAGTATGTGATATTACGATTGCTTAATGTTTATCTGTTTTGTGCTTCTACATGGTCTGTTATGGATTATAACACATTGAATGCAGCCAGGTGTGGGTACAGAGTCATCATAAATATAAAATGGCAAGTTCTAAACCCTTGTTGAAATATTGGAAGGTCAGAGCGTTGATACAACAAAGTGACTTGTTTCACAATCTTGTGAAATTCAAGAACAACATAATGAGTACCATGGTTTGAAATCATTGTAGGGATGTGAATTTGAGAAAGTGATAAACAGCCAAATACAACCAAAGATTAATTTACCTGTTAATCCGTGCACAAAATGTCTTTCTCACCTTTATTAGGACTGCTAATTTTAAAAAATGTACTCTCCAGTGAAATAAAATAGCAAAACTTCTTACCAGAAATTAGAAAATTTTTTTTCACTGGATGGGTAGTGCAGAGCCCATTGCCTACAGTAGCTGTGGGATCCTTTTCCCTGCGTGTTTCCAAGACTCAGATAAAATCGTGGATGACAATGTGCTGGCAGCAATCTCACTTGGAGCAGCAAGTTGGGTGGAGACCTCCACAGGACTCTTTCTACCAATAGTTGTGTGATTCTACAGTATAAAAAATTGAGAAGAACATGCACATTTTGCATGACTGAAAGAAGTTTAACATTAGAGCTGGTTTAATGGTATTTAAAATAATTTAATCCTAATTTTAATGGGGAAACTTGAAATTTCTCTCTAACTGACATAGACAAGTAAACAATGAGCTGTAAGAGAGAGCACTGAAGGAAGCTATTGATATTTATTAGTAATTTATTTTAAAAAAATCTAAATTCACTTTCCATTCTGCAAAAAACAGTTGAAGTACAAGGATTTAAAAATCTCAGTTTGCACAAGCAACTTGCAAGCATCATGTTTCTAAGATTTAAATGCAGTCTGAACTGACATACAGCTGTAAGAAACTTAGTCATGTTAAGCTCTTAAACATTTTCCTTTTACACACTAAAAAAATAGGGTTGTTTTTGACCTCTAATTGCTCAGGATGAGAAAATGTGTCAGAATTCTTCTTTGTTCATGCAAAAAACATGGTGTAACTGGAACATTAAAGAATAACTGCATTAATGTAGCCAGCTAGGCTTGTCTGTGAAAAGAAATGTTCGGACTCTAATGGTAGAAAAATAATTAGGCTTTTACTAAATGTTTTAAAAATGCAATGCTTAAAGAAAATTTCTGTTCTATAAACAGGAGAGTCAGTACCAGTCAGATAAAGAAATGGCCAAGGAAGTTGTATCTCATGTCCTGTAACCCATATTTTGCCAAATAGGCAATCGAATTCAGAAGGTTTAGGGTGTAATATTTCTGGCTAACTCAAACGATCTTTTAGAGACAATGACTATAACAAAACAAGCACATACATACCTCTGAAAAATATTGTTGTGGGAATTTTCCATAGGGAAGAACAATTAATTTGTTAGACTGATCAGCCTTAGCTAATGGGGGCTTGGAAGATCAGCACTGGTTTCTTAAACTTCCCCTGTGAATTTCCACATGGGAAACTGCAGGTTGGAAAGCATGTTTTGTGTGTACTTGCAGTGCTTTGCTTTTCAAGTGAGGTGCTGTGTTTTGCTCTTAGGTTCTAGACAGATTTTGCAGAGAGGGGTTTGCTGTGTTAGTCTTCTCTGAAACTGAGGTGGGTATTGTTATCATTGTGAGATGTACTTGGGAAAAAGAAGCCTAATTTCTTATTAAATAGATAAGAAGAGTGGCTATCCTAGAAAGGTAATTAACCAGAGTGAACTGGACAGCTCAGGCTGTCCATATTTCTATGCTGACCTATTAATAACCTAAACTATTTTAAGTAATTTACAAAGCACTGTGCTTTTATGTTTTGTTTTGAATATAACAGTATTTGTACATAATTAAATGTTGTCAATCAAGCTAGCATTCGTTTTCACTTATTGAAAACATGTTTGTTAGAAAAACCCACAAAAAAACCCAACCAAAAACATCTGGATGCCTTCCTGGTTCCAGTGGAGGCTACCGTTTTTTAATTCTTTCTTTTTAAAAAAGCCTACCAAGAGAGGTAAAGTCATGCACATGTTTCAGAAGAATAGCAAAATCCTATCCAACTTAATGTATCATAGAAAGTAGCCTCTAATGATAGATCTAATTGTAAAATTAATTTCAATATGTGCCTTTTGTTTAATGGTAGGTTCTTAGAAATATGTCTTCAATTTCACTAAATAATTCTGTAATTAGGAAATGACTAATCAAAATACCAGACCTGGAGCACAGCCTGCTTGCAGGGGGGTAAATGTTCAGCCTCAGCTTTGGCTCTTGAGCTTACCTGCTCTCAGCTGTGCCTGCCCAAGGGATTAAAGAAGTATGTGCTTCAGCCAAGAAGAGCAGCATCTGGAAGCAACTTGCTGAGAGAAGTGCTCCAAAAAATGAGGTGACTTGATGAAGTGTCCAGCCTTTTGCAATATTCTTTGGTCAAAAGAATAGCTGAGTTAAAATTTAAGACTTGCTCTGAGCAAGAAGTGTCTGGGGCAGACTGGGTGTGCTGTTCCACTCTAAAGCAGCTTGTATAGATTGCCTTAAAAAAATAGTTATGATAACACTTCACCTCTGATTTAAAATATGGGTTGTATTTCCCTCATGGCCAATCCACTCTCTGTGACCTGGGAGATAATGAATTGTTTTTCTCTCAACTGCAGATGGTCAGTAGCCTTACCAACTCTCCCTTCGGTACCTGTGGAGCACAAGGGGGAGTTGACAATCACTCATTCCTTTCAAATTGTACAATTCATTAGCTGAATGAAATTTAATGCAGAGCAGTTGTTCTCAGCTAGTTCTGGTGCCCGACTTGTGTTCCAGATCCATGCATGGGATTTGCTGCTCAAAAGTTTGTTTTCCTCTTCCCTACATAAGCTATTATGAGTCAGATGGGCTTCATTTAAAGGGTGGTGCTACTGAGAAGGTGTCCCCATTCTTTCCCTTTGCTCTGAACCAAAGAGTGCTGCATGCTTTTATGCCATTTGTTTGCTCAGTGAGCTGACTCAGCTCTTAACACTGGCTAAGTTAGCTCTTGGGTGGTTTGGCACAGGAGTTGATTCAAAGAAAATGGCAAGCACACATGGTTGAAAGGAAGAAAGAAGTATTGCGCCATTGCATCAGTTCCATTGTCTTGTGAAATGTTTTCCTGACTGTGTCAGTTGACTTAAGAGAAGTCATGACCTTCTGTTAGAAACTTACTCGGGAAGTATCTTGCTTGTATCTTTAGATTACCATCACTGTTACTGAACCCTCAGGAGACAGACAGTTTGTTAGATGTCTACCCACATGTAAATGTAACAAACTTCCTACTGCTTGTCTTCAGATTATGTCTTTGTGCTGTATTAAAGCTGTATTAAATGCACTCCTCTTAAGCCTTTCTTTAGGGATCATTACACATTTCATGTGTAAATTGCTTCTGATAATTTCCCGAAGTCTACAGGATCATTTATGCCCATTGTCACCTAAAATAAAAGCTATTAGAACTTTCATTCTTAATCCATGTTTCCATTTTTCAGTATGCTGTATAGAATCTCTGTTCTAGCAGATGAGAAATGTTTATTTTTCACAGCTAGTATAGGGGCTTCTTTTTACATTGTTTTCCATCCCTTCATTATTTTTACATTTGGGTAATGGTGGTATTGCTGTTTGCACACCCTTTTGCTTTTGTATTGTCTACAGACACAGTATTTACTGAAAGTTTATTTGCTGTGGTAGCCTTCTTGGAAGAGAAGTACTGGTCAACCTTCAAGGATATTTTGATCTCATCAAAGAGGCTATTAGAAATAGGAACTTTGTTATTTACAGTTGTTTGTAATATTGTGCTTTTATACCAGAGTATGGAGTTAATTTGTCTTTTCCTTCACTTTGTCAGTGATTAATGGGTGCTTTTAGGTATGAGCTCTCTATGTTCATGGTACAACTAAATAGCTTGCCAGTTACAAAGGAAATGAGAAGTGTCATGGAAGTGGTGATTCTGTCACCAGTGGGTTTATTTTGGGGAAAGTTACAAATTTTGATAGTGATAGAGCAACTCCTTATCATTTTAGTGGTTTTTTTTGTTTTGTTTTGTTTTGTTTTTTTTTTAAACAGCTGATATGTATGGGAGACAGCAACAAAGCAAACACTGGTCTCTTGATTTCTTTGGCAATTAACTGTGTGATAGTAGTTGGAATCAGTTTAGAGAAAGATAGCTGTAGAATAATTTACTTTTCAGTAAGTTGTCATCTTTGAAAATTAGAGATTAATTTTAATCTTGAAACTAAAGTTTTTTATGCTATTTTTAGAAGGTGAATATATAATAAAGGAATGATTTAGTTCTGTAAGAGGACCTATGCTTTAGCTGTAAGACAATGAAACATATTGCCTGATGTACATCAGTAAAGAAACCTTAAGAAATAAATGCTTTTGAGTAATGTGATTTGCATTTTATAGGCTTCTTACTGACTACAACTCCTTTTTTTGTTCATGGTTTTATTATTTAAGTTACTCCTATGCAGTTATCATTCAATACTTATTTAAAAGAGTTGCAGAAGTGAATTGTGTCTATTATTCTAGAAGTAGTTTTGAGCTAATCAGAGGCAGTTGACATGTATTTTATGCGTGATGTTCCTTTTTAAATATCAGTTTGAGTGGAAGTTTAAAATACTGTTTTGATTTTGTGCAAATGTACCTGAATAAATACTGAAGGAATATGTGCAATTGAAGAGAATCCTAGTAGGAACCAGAGATGAGTAGACATTCAGCTCTTATTCATTCATTGTGTTACTTTGATTTCTTTCACTCCACTTGCCTTGTCACGAGGAATTTGGAGCCTTCTCCACTGACAGATGTCTCTTTAGCAAATTTTGTATTTTTCCAGTGTTATGGTGACAATGTGTCTTGGTTCACATTAAATCACACAAACAAAGACGTCGAGAGAGTGACATATTTAAAAAGGAAAGGCAACTATTTAGAACAACACTTGAGCATATGCTGACTTCATTCCTATTCAGACAGTGCTTCAGCACATGCTTAAAAGATGCTCTCAGTAAAGAAAAGATGTCTAGCCTCAGGATTGAAATTCAAAATAAGCCAAAGTTCTAACTTTGAAAAAGTCATTTGGCATGTACGTCCCCTGCTGATTTGAATAGAGTCTGCTGGTGCTCTGAAATTCTGAAAAAAAATTGTCCATGTAGTTTATAGCTAATTTATATCCCTACATGCAAGGATATGAAGAGTTTTAAGCAGTTTCTTCTATCAGAATCTTGAGAACAGTGCTAAACTTAAGAATTCCCTTAATTACCCATGGTCTGACAGAGAGGTTCTGCAACTTTTCACAAACCTCTGACCTCTGATTCAAGGCATCCAACTAATGCCTGCTAAAATAGTGTACTTCTAGTGAGATAGATGCCTTTTAGAACTGGATGTTTCATTTTGGATATTCAATGAGAGATGTTAAATCTTGGTATAGCAGTCTCAAATATTCAAAATAGTGATTCAAAATATGTAGGAAAATAAAGTTAAAAACAATCTTTGTAATGTTTTCTTTAATATCTATAATTTTAACTGCATATAAAGCACGTGTCACATTTAGATAGACTGAATTTGGTAGGATGACAAGGCAGTCTGATTAAAACAGGTGTTTAATTAGTTATTTAGATAAAGATACATTTGCATTATTTGTGTTCTAAGTGTTTCAGCATTCCATGATGGGAAAAAAAATGGAACTGAGGGTCAAAATGACATAAAAGTGTAATGGTTCTTTAAAACTAAGATACTAGTCAAAAAAAGCACACCCAGTCGCTATAAATTTTAAAATAGGCTGAAATTATATATATCTGAATAGCTTACAGCATCATAAGTATTTTTAAAATTCTTGTGTAAATAATTTTCAGAAGTCTTACCTAAACTATAAACCATTAAGTGCTGAAAAGTTGGATAAAATCCAAGTAGCAGAAATTAACAAAGAATCACAAGCAACGTGGGATGTGTAGGAGATTAAATTGCACTCATGATTGAAAGGTAATATGCACTTATTGTATGTAATAATTGTTAGATCATGTTTGAGATCTTGGGTCGAGGAGAAAGTATACAAATGGGTATATAAAAGCTCTATCTGAAAATAAGAGCTTCATTAACAATACAAGGTTATAGAAATTAGAGGATGAAGTTGACATTGCAATACAGAAAGTGAAAGGATGGTAAAGGTGGAATATAAAAGGAAATATAATGACATGGAAGGTTATGTTGTATAAACAGTAATGTCCACTGTGTCCAGTATAAGAGAGTTTCTGGGGAGGAGACAGCAGGGGTCCCCAGTAGATGGGAAGAATCATTCAGACACTGAAGAGCTTGAAATTGTCAAAGGAATTAAATGCTTTCATTGTCTCACTGTTTACAATGGCAAATTCAGGAGAGATGTCTAAAATACAAGTATTTTTAGGAGTCTTGAAGGGGAAATATTAAAGGAAAGCAGAAAAAGAAAAAAATAAAGATAAAAAAAAAGATCTTTAACTATCTGATTTAAAAACAAAGCCAGTCGAGCTGCATCTAAACTGAAATTATGAAAAAAAATGTGACTTATATTGACTTGTATATTTTGAGTAGTATGGCCAAACTCTCTGTGATATTTCTTTATTGACTTTTAACTGTGATTCAAAATATGTCCTGACACCAACAGCTGCGGATTAACCAAGAGAGTGCTATTTAGAGGAATTGAGAGGTTTAGACTGGGAGAAATAGTACAAATGATACAGAGATGTTCATCAGGCTTGAAAAAAATTGAAATCTAGATTTTTTTAAAGCTGTTTCCTTCCACAGCTTAATTTAGGTTTTCTGTCCATGTAAAACTTTCTTCTGGTTTATACTCTTATATAGTCAATATAACCTGACACTGAGACCCATGAGAACTTGATGCTGTAGTGGGAACTATCCAAATGATCTTAATCTGTTAATGCATCTTTGATGTGTCATTGTCTTTTCCTTGCTTCTATCTAGCTTTCCATGCAGAAAGATGACTATAATTTCCCCTTCTCTCAGGCTACCTCTCCCCACCCACATCACTGAATTTTTTCCATGTGACTCTGAGTCCGATGTCTCTATTTAAGTTATGCTTGGTTGGCATGGAGTTTATCTTCTCTGCCATGGCCACCTCCATGCAGTGAGAAGCACATAAAAATTATCCAAATCTGATGTGGAAAAGTGGGATCTAGGCTAGCTAAGTGAAGTATTTAAAGAGATGGTACAGCAATGCATGAGTTGAAACTAACTTTGTAGAATTGTTTCAGTTCTCATTTGTGTCTCAAAAAGTGTTCTCAATTATATGTTCATACTACTTGAGTTTGGAAAAAAGGGCATTTTTTATTAGACTGTGGTGGATTGCTCTTTATGGGCTGCCAGATACCTACCCAGTTTCTCTCTCACTCCATGCCCTCCACAGGACAGTGGGAGGCAGGAAACAAGATGTAAAATGTCTTAGGTTAAATGAGAGGCTGAGAGATCACTTATCAAGTGCTATCAGGTGCAAGACAGACCTGGGAAAAAATATTTGAATATAGTGCCAATTAAAACCAGAACTTGATGGTGAGAAAAAAAATCATAAGGACTAAAACACTTTCCCTCATCCTGCCCTTCTTCCACCAGCTCAGCTTCACTTCTTCATTTCCAGCTCCTCTACTTTCCTCATCCCCTCTACTTCCTCCCTGCTGTGAGTGGCAGAGGAGGATGGGGAATGGGGTTGTCTCCATGTCTGGGCATCAGTCCATGTGAGCTGCACTCTGCTGCTATTCCCTCGTCACAATTTTCCCTGCATCAGTTCTGGATCTCTGCATGGTCTTCAGTCCTTCCAGAACAGATCCTGTGTGGGCCCTCTGGATGAGTTGCAGTTCCTCAGGATAAGAGTTTTTCAGCACTGGTCCTTCCTAGGCTGTAGTTCCTTCAGGACATGGCCACCTGTTCTGGCGTGGAGCCCTCAACAAGCTGCAGAGTGGATAACTGCTCCATCCCAGGTCTCTTCCATGAGGAAATTTCTGCTGTGATGCCTGAAGTGCCTTTCCCCCTTCTTCTCTCACCTCAGTGTTACAGGATTATTTATCACATTTCTGTTTTCCTCTCTCAGTCCCCTGTGTAGGATTTTGCTCTCCCATCACTGCTGCCCTCATGGCTGAGCACTCAGCTGTGCCCAGGCAAGTTTTACACTAAATCATCTAAGAGGAAGCAAAACCCAGAGAAATAAAGTGACAGAAATTATATTTTTATAATTTTATTTTAGTTATAAATAAATAAAATAAATTACAACTGTGGGAGACAAAACAGGAGTTAATACAGAGAAATCTTTTGGCTGGAGGGTGATATGTTTCAACCACTGCTATAACCATCAAGGCCACAAGATCCTTGTAAGCCATTACCATCTATTGGCTAAATTTTCCTTTGACAGAAATGCTAACAGTACTTTATTCTCTCTGTATCAGGTGTTGTAATTAAAAATATCCATTCCTTCAGATGTTATTTTTCTTGTGGTGTTACAAGTTTTGAGTATGACATCCCTACTACTTTGATTTTGTTGGTCTACTACCAGAGAATTAGTTTCTTACATTTTTTAAGATCTGTTGTCCTGAACAAGTGTATTTTAAGTGTATTTTTCCAAGGGTCTAAAGAGTATATAAATTGTGCTCTTTCTACTAGTTGAAAGGGTGGGGGTTTCCTTCAGAATGTCTATGTATCCTTTTTATTTTCTTCGGTGGTGTAACGGGAGTATGAGCTGTTCTGTAAGGAGTAGTTGATGCTTTCTCTTTAATGTGTCCGGGAAGAGAACAAATAGGAGTGTTGAAAAAATGACAGGAAGAAACTGAGAATGTGTTTAGAAGGGAAGAGTCACCCAGCATACAGATTCAGCAGCCAAATTACCCATTGTGTCAGGAAAGGCAGGCTGCTGTGAGTTGTGCAAATAGAATTTTCAAGTTAGCATTTGTGAGAAAAAGTTGCAGACACTATGTTTTAGCTGTGAAATGATTGATTTGAAACTCACAATACTTAAAATAAAGAGAAAACAGTTTGTAGGTTTCCCTGCTGTGTGGATTCCAAAGGATAGATCCTAAGAAAATTCTGGAGAAAGTATCTGAAATGCTGTATGAGATATTCAGTCCCAAGTGGACTGTACATTGGAAAATTAATAGCTGGAGAGAGGCCAAGAACATCTGTCCATCTTCTGTTTTGATTGAAATAAAAAATGTACCAAGATGTCATAGTACATGAAAAGAAGTAATAGTAAATTAAAATTGTTGAAGACAGTAATGAGTTTTGGAAAAAGTATTTGCTGGAAAAATCAGATGCTGGGTGGGAACACTGTAGTGGAGCAAAATTCCATGACGAAGCAGATACTTATCAACAGGACAGAGGACCTAAAAAAGGCATTGCACAGGTTCATATGTCTCACACAGGAAATTGTGAAATCAAGGAAAGCGACAACATTTTTTTAAGGTCAGGGGAATATGGCAATTTGGGATTGGAAAAAAATTGATGTGCTGTAGGTCATTCCCATATCAAAAAACCTGCAAAATGCTGCCATAGGCAAGTTAGACTGGATGAGTTCACTTTTGTTGTGCTTCTTTTATTTGGATTCTTAGAAATTTTCAAGACATTTTAGGATTAAAGATAAGATTTCATTCTTTGTTGGTAGAAGTTTTGCAATGGAAGAGCCAGGTGAATATTGCATTTTTTCCTTGGATTTATGGAGGCTTTACCAGTGAAATTACAGACTGCAGCTGTGCAGTTAGTGCTGGGGGCATGCTAAGTTAAATTCTGTAATAAAGTGGGTGGTGATCACTGCTGCAAGTTGAGCACTTTCATTTTCTGAAAGCTGCTTAAAGATGCTCTGTAAAAGTTCTGATTAAAAAGCTCATTTTTAAATTGAAACTTGAGAAGTTTATCTTGGGATATGAAAATCAGGCTGCCTACTTTTCTCTTCAGGCCAATACGCTTCTCACATACTATGTTATGCTTTGCATACCTGAGATAGAGACATGTTTTGCATATCTTCTATAAAAATCCTGTTAAAAACATAGCCTAGCTAAGATCTGGGCAGGTTTACATTAGCTTTAACTGAGACATCATTTAACTGCATTACATTTTAGATGCCTGAAGGATCCCAGATGTGTTTTTATAGTGCAAATGAGAAAATGGATGCATCAAGAATGAAGAGTGATGCCAAATTTATTAATGAATTTTTTGAGGAAAGATGTTCTTTCCCTTCTCATTAGACAGGAATTGACTCTGATGGTGCAATTCAGGTATTCCTAAGGATTTCAAAGGACTTTATGTTGCTGGGCAGTAATGACACTTTGTGTAAAATCACTGCTTCAGCTGCTGTGAACAGCTCTGATCTTACCCTCTGGTTCCTGCCACTGCACTGGTCCACCTCTTCTCCCATCCTGGAGAAGAATATATTTTTGCCAAAAAAGATATTCAACCAAATTATTTGATTCAGTGAAATAGTTGGGTTTTTTCCCCTCTTTCTCTCCTTTCACCTTGTGCCCACCAAAATTACACTGTGGTGCAGGAGAAAAGTCAGGCAGGTTAATGTGCAGAGCCAGTTTATCGTAAATCCAGAAGAGCAATCACTTCTGGGTGAGGAACTATGGCCTTACTGTTATTACAGGCATGGCTCAGTTTTTACAACTAAAACGAGTGATTAAGCTTAGCTGCAGTTCTAATTGCTTTTCTTTGGGGATGCCATTAACTTTGTCTTTTGGGAGAGAAGGCAGGTGGTTATTTCCAGTCAGCTCAGCCTGCTAGTTCAGTGTATTTTGTGCAGATGCAGTCCATAGTAGCAGTCTGAAGAGCAGAGTGGGAAAGAGAAAAATGTGCAGTTTAGATTTGTTTCAGTGGGACTGAATATATAACTGTAGACTTGCACTGCAATTGTTTGAGTTAGAAGAAATCACTTTTTACCAGTTCAATCCATTTGGAAATTGCTGGTGCTAAACAGAAAACTCTAATTCAGATGAATGTCAGAAATGACCCATATAATTAGGGACCACACTGTTCTGACCAGCAGTGTTTTCACATGTTGTTATTCCCATTCACTGCTCTTCTTGCCTTCCTGTAGGTATTGCCAAAACTTGTTTATAGTCCCCATAATTGCAGCCTTACAGTACCTGAAGAGAGCCTAATGAGAATGATGGAGAGAGACTATTTGCACTGTTCTCTGTGTGATTGTTCTGTTGCAAGGACAGGTCCTAGGTTTAGTATCTTTTACTGTTTTAAAAATTGTTATATAATTGCCACAAAATTTCTTCTTCTTGTCTGTGAATTTTGAATTCATTGCTCTGCTGTCCAGCCAGTGAGTACCACAAAAAGATCAGATATCTCCAAGGAACTGTACCCGTCTCTGTCAGGACTGTGAATTTTAAAACATCTTAAGCAGTCCATGCACACGATCTCAGCTGAAAATGTCAGTGCTTCTTCTACGTGCCATGGCAGGGACTATCTTGCAGTTGTGCCTCAGGAGATACATGATGATCTTGTGAATAATTTTAAAGGATGGAGGAAATTTCTACTTGTGAAAGTAGAATGGTAGTGAAAAGAGAAACTTTATGGGAACATTAAAGCCAGAGCAGCTTCAGACCCATTTCTTTCTGTGTGACTTCTGTTTTCAGCTTCAACTAAATTTTATTGTATCCAGGCTGTGTCAAAAAGAAGTCAGTTTTATTTCTATTCCAATTTTGTACAAAGTCTGAGGATTGTGAAAATAGCTAAAATCTTATTTGGTTTTCCAAGGTATGCTTCTCTAGTTTCATTTTTTTTTTATTTTTCGACTGTATTACAATAACATTATGGAATGTTTTCTTACCTGTGAGATAACAGCATTGCTTATATATTAAATATACTCATTAGTCAATTCAATACATGCTGTGAAACAACTGTTCAATGGTCATACTATTGTTCTAAATATGTTGTTTTGATTTCACAGGTGCCTGCAGAAATATCACCAACAGCCAGTGCCAAATGCTGCCATATAACTACACCACTGTAACTTCAGTTCTTTCCATTGTCAAGAGTATTGAAATGGAAAAGTTCCTGAAGTTCTTCAGTTACCTCAATCGTCTCAACTGCTATCAACACATCATGCTGTTTGGCTGTAGTCTCGCTCTTCCTGAATGCATCAGTGACAGTGATGACAGGTATTTGGGAATGAAAATCCATCAGTAACTAGAGCCAATTGTGGTAAAATACTCCCTGTCTAATCAGACAAGGGAAGATCCAAACAGCCTATGACCTCATTGCAAAATTCCTGTCTGTCAAAGCTATTGTCAACATTTCTGTCATGATAAGCCAACTGTAATAGAACTCTTTTAGAAAAATGTTGCCACTGTATAAACTATAACTGTGATATTACGGTAGTCAGGATTATTTTCCTAAAGAAGCCTGTCTGGAGTTTTTTTGCCTAATTTCTTCAATTTGTCTGTGCCAAAATGGAATGCTTTGTAACAACAGTAATGCCTCAGATATCTATAGTATTGTCATAAATTGGGGTGGCCGTTAGTTAAACTTCAAATTTATTTAGTAATTTCCTTCAGCAAAGTTAGTATTTTAAATATTTTCTGGTATGAAATTAGGTGGATATATTCAGGGTGACATAAACTATTCTGGAAGCTTAAGGAGCATATATTATTTCTGCATTTACATAATTCCACAGCATTAGTTTAATGTGCATGCATTTTAAATTGAGTTTGATTTGAAAAAGGATCAGTGAGTTTAGCAGAGCTAAAATCAGAATATGACACAAAAAGGGGAAAAGGAATTTTTTTTTATATATGTACACAATCTTCAATGTTTCTGGAGGGGGAAAGAGAGCGGATACATTTATTTCTCCTTGTTTTCATTTTGTATTTCCAATTCCTCCATTGTGAAATTCAGTGGAAGAGAATATGACAATTGAATAAGTGTTTCAAACAGCATAACAAGACCAGAAAGTTGAAAGCTGTGCAGTTTAGAAGGAATAGGATAGTTATGAAAGAAGTTCTGTGAGAGCTGGTCAAAAATGCAGTTGCCAATGAAAGGTAGAGTCTCACTCCAAGCGATATATGCCTCCCACTTCCAGTGCATCACAGTGATTCCTGCACTGGCTAATTGAGCTCACTAAAGTGACAGAAAATTAACCCAGAATAAAGGTGTACAGATGATTGCATGGACAGTATTAGTGGGGAGGAAAGGCAGAACAGGTAACAGGGGGATGAGATTGACCTTTAGACTGGTTGAGTGCTTTAAAACAAATGCACCTGTATCTTTGTTAGCCTACCAAAAGCTATTTTCACTTAACCCTGTTTAATTGAGTGCGTTATTAGTTATAACACCTCTGCTCCAATTCAGTATTAAAATTGTTCTGATTATGGAATCTGATAACAAACAGCCTTACACTACCTGTTATCTTTATAAATTATTGAACAAAATAAGAGAAGTGGGCTTAGGTAATACATTGATACATTTAAATGTTCAACAACAGAACTGGCAATTTGTCTGTTGCTTCACTTATTCCACCTTGTTTGGAATTTGACTTTTAACAAACCTGTTAAGAGTGAGTTGTGTGTATCAAAATGGCAAAGCTCTTAAAACAATCAAACAAGTAAAATGGTGAAAGGATACATTTTGTACATTTCTTTTCCCTTTCTTTCTAGCAGATATGTTTCTGCTCTGGTTTTCAGTAACAACAGAAATCCCTTTCCCTTTCCCTTTTTCTTTTTTTTTTTTTCTTTTTTCTGTAGCAGCAACCTTCTCCCATTAATTCATAATGTCAAAGCTGGAAGTGGATTTTGATGTCCTATTTTATGTCTTGGAGGTCACAGTTGTTCCTCTCTTTGTATTTTTTTTCCTTTTTTCTTTTCTTTTTTTTTTTTTTTAATATTCTTGCCCCTGCAGACTGATGAGGAAGAAAGTCCAATGTGAGACTGCAAATTATGTAAGTTTACATTACAATTGGACTTCAGTTTTAGTAATCATGTCCCCTGAGTGTGCCATGGATGTCACTGAAAATGCAGTTGACTGCAGTCAGAGTAGCAACCATGTGAAGAACAATAAGAGTGGATTGACAGTGTGCTGGTTAGTTAAGTCTCGTTTGCTAAACCTCAGTTGTCCTAATTTAACTTCTGGTTTCTTTAAACAGGAATACCTTTTTTTTTTTTTTCCCCCTGTGGGCAACTAACTGATTTTTGTGATTACTGTCCTTTTTGTAGCATCCAGGTATTGCAGGCAAACCCATATATTTCACAGCCAAGAAAACTTTATTTTTAGGATCATCAGATCTGCAAAAAGTAGTTACTAACACCTTCCCTTTCCTTCTCAACCCAAACCCTTCCTGCCTTCCCCCCATATCTCCTGTCAGTGAGATCTAGAGAAAAGCATGTAACATAGTAGGAGGAAGTTTGCATATGCTGAGTGCAGATACCGAAAATGAAAGAGACAAGCCTTTGTTAGGTCTGTTGAACAGGGGAATCTGGTTAGCTGAAAGGTCCTGAAGCAGAAGAGTGGCTGTGGAAAGCCTCTGGTGGTAATGGATGCAGATGTGTCCATATGCTGTAGTGCTTTTTTTGGGGGTCTATGGCTGTCTAGAACCTACAGTATGAGAAAACACCCACTGGTGTTGTGAACAGTTGTTACTGACATCGTCATTATTTCCTCCCGTCAGTTACAGCTGGTTCCTTCCAACGTCAGTGGTTCTATATCTGATCATAACTTCTCATTTGTTGTTCTCTCTCTGTTTCGCAAAGCCATTGTTCCTAATGTATGTAAAGCTTAATTTGACAAACGTTGTTTACACAGTGTGGAAGAAATGAGACCCATGTGATGCCCAGATGTCTATTCTTAGGTATTGTTGAGAGTCTGTTGGCAGCTTGCAGTCATGGGAGCAATAATTATAACAAGAAGGAACAAGAGGGAAAGTTACAAGCGCTAATCTTTGGCATCCAGTAAGCTGTCATTACATATAGCTTTTCTCTGATACTTAAACTTATGTCTGTTTCCCATTTATCTTTCATGTATTTATAAACATTGTTTTCATTAACACTTGAAGGAGATTAAGTTTCTAGGCAGAACATATTCGGTATTTGTGTAGTTAGGTACAGGGATTTCTGAATACTACCAAAGTACTGTTGCTCTTCAGAAATGATCTTCTATATCTTACTGCAGTGAAGCCATGTGTGACAGTAAAAAATATTTTAATTTTAAAAGCTGTATTCAATTTCAGCAACTGAATATAAAATCAGCTAGCCCCGCTCTTTTAAGAAAATATTTAATACTATCTATATACTGCTTTCCAGTACAGAAAAAGTTTGAAAGTACAACTAAAACCCGTGTGAAAACAGAAAACGGAAGTTGAAGTGCAGTAAGTCTTTTTTCCGTGCTTACCCCTAATTTTTGTGGTAAGGGACTGCTTACATAAAGGTGTTATGCAACTTCCTCCTTCTTGAGTGGATGGATGAGATCTTTCCAATATGTCTTAAAAATCAGCCTTAAAAAACCCTGTCCTACACAGTCCAGCAGCAATGCTAAGAAAACATGACTCAGTCTTGAAAAGTAATATTAGTGGTGGAAGAACACCTTAAACTACGTGTGCTGAGCTAATGACTTCTAAAACATTCCCAGTAGTAACTTTGTCCTTTTGGGTAGTAATAGTCTGTATCCTCTGACCACCACATGCAACATAGGTACTTTATTTGTTGTAAGAGATCTGTCCTCAGAGCTATTGGTTATGATTAATGATTCAATCTAGTGAATTCTCCTTCAGCACTGAAAGATGCTCAGAGTGGGCCAAAGGTCAGTTACTATGTTGTAGTGGATGGTTTATTTATAGCAAGTTACATGGCTTGGATTCCACAATTCAAGAAGACAATAAAAGTTAATCTGCAATGTTTTCAGATTTCGAAAGGAAAAAGAAAAGTATGTATTTTAAAGCCAAAATTAATATAAAATTTAAAGATTCAGAATCATTAGAGAAGTTCATAGTAGGTCAGTCTATTACTGCATAATGCAAACAGACTGAGTGATGCTTTTAATATTTCTTGCACTCTATGAAACAATAAAAATTTGCTCAAAAGACTTGGAAAAGTAGGCAGGCTATATAAGATCCTGAAGGCCCATGTAGATGGCTTATTTTGACTTTTTATGCTGGGAATAACTTTGAAACTAACGGATTCTCATACCCCTGTGCTGTCCTGCTGCCTTTAACACAGAAATAATAGCTTGAGTACTTACATTAATCCTCTTTGTAGAAGTATATTCCAGAAAGTTCAGGAAATGGCTTCCGTTGAGAGATCCTCAGAGTCTCCTATCTTTGGAGATTGAACAGTTTAGGCTAGAAAATAGTGTTAGGGCAATTCAAATTAGGAAGTGTATAATGCTCTCAAGTTAAAATTACAATGCACCTTGCCTTTCTGTACATTTTTACTCACTATGTCAGTATATTTATATATACATATTATAACATATGTTTCATGTCATGTATCTTTGAAAACAGAGTTGTGAAGTGGCTTGTCTTAGGGCTCAAAGAGTCCATTTGAGATCATGGCTTTTTATGCTGGATGCTGTACAAACGTGCACTGAAGAGCAGCCTGCTGCCTCTGAAAGTTTATAGCCCACTGCAAGTATATAGCCCTTATATGAAGAAAACAAGTGAAGGATAGGAAGAGAAAGTAATGCTGTCACATTAATGGCTGGGGAAGCCAAAATTGAGCAAGAAATTTGCAGTAGAGCAGAAAACTACTCTGTAAAACTTTATAGCCTGTATCTTTACGCACAAAAATATTTTTCATCTTGATTGAAGTCTGAAAATTAATTTCACTTTTTCATTCACTTTACATGTGATCTAATGCACAGTGAATGTATGGCAAAACTTTCTGCCATAAATCAACCTCTTTTTTTCCCCTCAGATTAATTCTAAAAGGCAGAATAATACAATGAAGGGAAAAGACTTTGATTTTCGAACTCCTTCCTAGAATGGAATTTCTCATGTAAATGTCCATCTGTAACATTTTATTGTGCTGTAGTAGCTATGCTACACACAACAATAGACAGAGATTGACAGAACAGTAAACTGTAACTAATGAAAATTAGGTTAATACTAAATGGGTTCTAAGAAGCTGTGAATAGTTTGTGTGCAGTCAAATATTATTTGAAGAGCTGCTGATATGACTCACAGTGGCAAGTTCTATTCTGTGTTTTTTTTTCTGGTTGATTGTCTTAATCTTTTTTTCTGTAATTAATAAAAAGGAAAACCAAATAGTGTGATTTTCACTGTGGGCCTAAAGTAGGATGAAATATTAAGTCCAAAAAAACAAATCCAGAAATATGTGTGGTGTCTTTTATTAAAAGCTATCAACATTTTAAAACTATTTCATTAATGTCCTATTAGAAAACAGAAGAGAATCAATCTTCATAGAGTAATAGATATCTGTCTGTCATGTTTAGAATAATCCATGAATGAGACTTGTGATGTGGTTATTTCCTTTTTCCTGTTTCTGTGAACTTCACTTGAAACTTATCCATGTTCTTTGTTTCAGCTGCTGACAGTGAAATTAATTATATTTTATCACAGTTATAACAACTAAACTCATTAAAATAATAATATGTTATAAAACCCCTACTTTTTTAGAGTTAACTGAGTTGAGGCAGAGAAAAATCTGACTGATCACATGGATCTTGTTTACATAGCTAATGAGAAGTTTTGGTTTAAGGCTTTGAACAGGAAGCTGTCAGCATACATGTGAGTCAGTATCTATTACACAAAGTCCACAATGGATTTAATCGTGTAAGAATGAGGTATAGGTATGTATGAGTTTATATAGACAGTCCTCCGCTGGCATGCTTCAATTTTGTTTTAATCTGCTTGATTTTGGCAACAGAAGCAGGTCAATACACCAAGACATGCAGCTGCTAGGACCTCTGAGTGAACGATCCCATAGGAAATCTGACCCAGCTTCTACACTATCTATTTATAATGCACCTGTGTGGAGATGTCAAATTATAGTTGCACAGGGAATTTTGCCATTCTGTAGCTTTTAAGAAATGTTTAAATTTTACACATTTATGAAGTTAGCTTCAGAGTAATTTTTGAAGCGAAGATACTGAGAAACTCACTTGGAAGGACATTTAGAATCCTCTCTCATAAACCTATCAGAGATGCTTTCATTGAAATTGATGGTGTTTACTTTTAAACATTAAGCTTACTGCACTGGTGCCAATCACTTACCAGGTCTCCAAGGAATAAGGTGGGACAATTTTCTCCTGCCACCATATTGTCTCTTTATGTTCTTCTCATGACTCCATCCAGACTAGTTCTTGCTGTAACCCAGGCTCATAGAGTGGAGGCTTCTTTCAGATGCTTGTAAGTGGTTACCAGTTGTTTTCTGTGTTTGCAGTCCTGTCTTTCACATCCTGTGGGAGTTGTTTTATCCTCTTAATAAACTTTCTTTTCAATGGTGCCTCTTTAACCCAAGGAATTTAACATGACTCTCAAAGGCTATTCCAGATAGTTTTGGCAATAGTTGTTTGTCAAGGAGATAGAGAAGATTAGAATCTTGAATTTAAAGTAAAGCCGAGGTAATGTTCAGTGGGTGCAATGATTTATACATAGAATGTTTGGAATCATATGTCTTTTGTTTTAAATGCTGCCATGACTTGGCTTGCAGCCCTTCAGAATCCAGCAGACTAATCATGTACAAAACCCCACACTGTTGAAAAATCTGTCTTTGGATAGAACTGATTCATAATCCAGTCTTCAGTTTTTAAATCTGGTTATGGTCCATTTAAGTGCAAATGTGACTTGAACCACACAACCTTGGAGATCCAGCTAATGAAAAATGTGTATATTCAAATCCTGTCAAAAAGGAACACAAAAATTAGAGAGTGTAATACATAAATAGTATTCTCTGTCTGCCAGTTATTTTTTGTGTGTCTTGTCATTTATGATTTAAAGAATTCTCCTAAGGGAATTGATGTAAGTCTTACTGTTTAGCAGAAAAACTGAGGAATACACAGAGTCTGTGTTATTTGAAAAAGTCCAGAACAGCAAAACAAATTAATAACTTTTTCATTCATTTTGTCCTTTCAACCAGGTAATAACCTTCCAGTAGCAGTAATTTAATCAATAGTTATAATTATGATTTTATGGTGTAATTTTTTGTAAGTAAAATACTGAGGATAGAGTTGCTAATGGCAGATAGTCAACATGTTGTGGGAAACATTTTGCAAGGCTTTCCTATGCAATGTAAGTACTCAGCTCTGGTCTGCCATCAAATTGATAGCACACTAATTCAAGCTGAAGTAGAACTAATTTACAGCAGCAAGAAAGTGAAATGATTGAGAGGTGTAATACATTGGGTAGGGTTTCAAACTAGCAGAACTGTCTAGAACTGTATGTTGACTAGAGATCGTAAGTCATTCCCCTGTACATGCAGTGTATTATTAATAATAATATATTATTTCTTCTAAATAAATACTGATCATTTATGTAGCTCAGGTAATTTACAATTACTCCTAAAATTATCATGGTTTTTTGTTAATGTTTGTTTGCTAGTTTATCTTCTAGAAAAACACGCTCTTTCACAAAATAAAACTTATTTAATTTAATAAATTGCAGTAGTTGTAGTATAGGAACTTTCAGTAAAACCTTAGATTTTCATAAACATTTTGGGAGTATTAGCACTGATAATTTCTTATTAGACTGGTGTATCTGGGCTCACAACCAGAAACACACAGATGAGGTAACATTTTATCTGTGTTTGGTAGATAGAACTCTTCTTCTAGATATGAGTACACCCTCTTGTGCAGCAATTAGTGAACACAATGGTTTCGGATTGAAGCATGGTAAAATAATTCTCTAAGAATTTATATACTTTTCAGCTCATGTTTAACTTCTTTTAGTGCCATGTTATTAACAAATAGCTTATAAACCTATTGAGGATTCAGTTACTGGGGCATACTTACCTCTCACAAGTTTGGCTCCTCTGTGAGAAGCTGTTGTTGCCCTGTTGGAGACCCCGGTGGAAAGCACCAGGCTCACAGATGGAGCAGAGCAGACAAACTGGAATCACAAGAATATGCAGGTGGTGAGGAGAGAAACTTCTCTGGCTCAGATCAGGATAAGCATTAAAGATTAATTAAATTCCTCAGGACTGCTCTCAGCTGGGTTTTGAGTATCTCTAAGGATGGAGGTTTCACAACCCTTCTGGAGAACGTTCCAGACTACTGTTTCACAGTAGATAATGCTATATAAAATGCTAGTGGTGCTGAAAGAATCAGTATTACCCTATTCTGCTTGTTATTCCCCATCTCACCCATGTCTTTTCCATGGCCTGTCAAGAGTATTTTTTCAGCTCCATGACAGATTGGATTTGGAAACTGATCTGAATTAAATTACGAGTGACTGATGTTACCCATTGTGTAACAGCATGAAGTGCTGTGCTGGCATAAAGAAGTAGGGAAGAGAGGTGGGGAGAGGTTTTGGAGCAAGCTGATGGGGGTAGGACATCTTTAAATTGATGGCATCTGCTCCTGCCAGATTTGTTTGTGAAACAATTTTAATGTGAACTTCAAGTAGCAGGATAATGGCTAACAATGATTTTCTGCTTGACAGAGAAGATCCTTGAATGTCAATGAGTGAGAAGTGTGTCTGTGATTCTTTAGGATTCCTGATAAAATGCAGCTCGCAGAGTTTTAACTTGGGTTGATTCTTGAGGTCTTCCTTTTGGCAATGCTCTGAAGTGCACAGGGAAACATGAGTTCTGGGAAACTGCATGAAATTAAGGGTACCTCTCACAGTCATCTGTGGAAATGGAAGGCAGTTCTTTAGCTACAATATTGTTTTGGATGTCTTTATCATCCTGAAGGTACCAATACTTAGAGCAGCTGTGCAGTGTATGATTTACTTCCAGTTAGTCCAGAATTCCTGTAGCAATGCTGATCAAAATACTGGTGTGTGATTCAGAGGACTTCTATTTCACTGTGCCAGCTTCTCTTTCCCAAGTGTGAATTTTGTTTTCTAAAATCAAAAGATCTTGTAACTTGGATTTTCAGGCATTTTAAGAGTTTGTTTTGTTTTTCAAAAGAAATTTCTACAGAGTAAACTAAATAAACAGTGTGTTCATCATTTGCATAATAAATATTAGGCAAGAATTTTCAGAAATTTGACTTAATTTAAGAGTCATTTTGGCAGTTAGTACAAGATTGTAAAACCGGCTTGTAATTGTAACCATATTCTTAATAATACTTACTTAAACTGATTCATGGCTGAACTAAAGCTCTAATGAATTAATTTAGTGCCTCTCTCTTGTTTTCACTGTTGTCATTGGGTCAAGTGATGGGATCAGTAAGAGAAATCTGGAAGGGCTGATTGCTTTAGTCAGGACAGTTCATCCCAACTGATTATGGTCATTGTATAAAGCACACTGAAAAATTGAAGGTTTTTTTATCTTTTCAATGCTACATTGCAAAATTTATGTTTCTGCTGTACACTGTATACTTCAGGAGTTTCTGATTGTTATAAGCTCAACTTGTGAGGTATTATGTTGTCATAGGAAGTGACTGAGGAATCAGAGGGGATTGCTGAATTTGTTTCTTGCTGATTCATAAAAGCATGCAATATCCTGGGTTGGCAGGTACCCACAAGGATCATCAAAGTCCAGCTCCTGGCCCTGCATAGGACCATCCCCAAGAGTCACATCACATGCCTGAGAGAATTGTCCAAGGGATTTTTGATCCCTGTCAGGCTGATGCTGTGACCACTTCCCTGAGGAGCCTGTTCCAGGGCCCAAACGCTCTGGGGCAAGAACCTTTTCCTGATACCTGACCTAAACCTCACCTGACTCAGCTTCATGCTGTTTTCTGGAGTCCTGTAACTGGTCACAAACTTGAAGACACCAGTGTCTACCCCTCCACTTCCCCTCATGAGGAAGTTGCAGACTGTGATGAGGTCTCCTCCTCTCAGTCTCCTCGCCTCCATGCTGAACAGACCAAGTGTCCTCAGTCTCTTCTCATATGGGTTCCCCTCTAGACCCTTCATGATCTTTACTGCCCTCCTTTGGATGCTCTCTAATGGTTTAATATCTTTCTTACATTGTGGCGCCCAAAATTGCCTCCAGTACTCGAGGTGAGGCTGCCCCAGAGCAGAGCAGAGCAGAGCAGAGCAGGACAATCCCCTCCCTTGCCTGGCTGGAGATGCTGAGCCTGATGCCCCCCCAAGGCAGGGTTGTCCCTCCTGGCTGCCGCAGCACACTGCTGACTCAGACCTGATTCCTTATTTTGGTCATTAGTTTAGTTTTATTATTAGTTTAGTTTATTAGTTATCTGGGTTTTGTCTACAAAAGAAATTATTACACTGACCAAAAATTCTAACTTGCATTGTAGAGACTGCATGTGTCCATCCTTAAGGATATCCACATAGTTTGGTCACATTTTCTGAAGAGCATTTCTAAGCCTGAAAGAGATGTTAAATAACAGCAGTTGATGTTGAAGACATAAAATTCAACAGCAGCTGGTGCTTCCTTTACTCATTTTTGGATGCATAAGAGGAGTTTTTTTTAATCTAATGGTATATATACCATTTTATATCTAATGGTATATTCTGTGTGAGCTCTTTGTTAAGTATGGTACTCTTGGATATCAGATGTGTTCTAAGATTTTTGCAAGTATAACTCTTCAGCTGTGTTCTTTCCTGTTGCCATAAGATGTGGGAACTATTAAGGAGTAGTTAATTTGAAATGTCATTCTCAGAGAAAAAAAATCTGTATGGACCCACAGAAGAGATTCTAGTCCAGCTTTTCATCTATTTTGGTTTTGCCACTTTTCTGTTCTCATAGCCTTTAGACAGTTTGTTCTTCCATGCTGCAGGCAATCCATTCAGTATCTCCATCTTTTTCATCCTCATTGTATAACGCAGGCTTTTTTCAGTCTCTTGTAAAGGGCATTCCTCTTGTGGCTCATCCATAGTTGCCAAGCTTCATGACAGCAGATGGAGTATTCATGAGTGTGAGTTAGAACTGGCCTTCTGCACTGTCTGTAAATCCTTATCCTGAGTCCCTGTAGGGATAATGAGTGGACACTTACCCACAGTTCAGCCAATGAATGCAAGGCCTTATTCTTGTCTAAACAGCTGCAGCCATTACTCAGGCTGCCATCCCAGAGAAACTGAGCTGCTGTGCCTTTTGTCTCCTTTGATATATTTGATGTTTCTCAGGCTGTGGGTCCTGCCTGTCCTTTTACAGGTAATTTTGCATCTTTGTACTTATACACAGGAACCTGCTTTGAGGAAACACTACATGCATTTAAGCTAAAAACTAGGTGGGAGGTAATGCAGCTATCTTTGCTTTGAGTGTTGCAAAGTGTTACCTGGAATTGAGCTGCCATCATTAAATGTTGCTATATGGATTCAGCACTATTTTGTCAAGTGAAATAACCACAAAAATCTAAAATAATTTTGCGTTCTTTTCAGATTTTATTATGTAAAGAAGCAGATTTCAGATTTAAACCCCTATCTAGATACAAAACAAAAAATTCAATATTTAAAATGAACCTGCAAATTAGACATGAAAACCAAACAATAAAAGATAAAAATACGTAATTCTCTTCATTATGTGAAACATTAGCAGCAAATTTATTTATAAATCAGTAAGTCAAGTAGTAATATTGAGAGGTTTGTGAGTTTGTCTCATAAAACTCTGTCAGTGACTGTGCTGCTCTCCATATTGGAGTACTGTGAGAGGGTAGTGAGAAAAATTTCACATGAATGGTCACTTTAGTAAACTGTAATCCTGGATGTGTGTGTTTGCTCTGCTGTAGAAACTCCTTTTTTTCTGACATTTATATTCTCTAGAAGTCATTATTGTTAGAATACAATGGAAAGTATTAAAGACAATTAAAACTCACAAAGGCTGGTGTGTGAGCTAATCAGTTCAACTTGTTTGATTTCAGGGCTGTAGAAATAAAGAGTAACCTCAGTTTTCTTCTTCCCATAATTTCATAGTGTTTCACTTTATCCTTATACTCATCCTCCCTGCCCCAGCAATCTCTCACAATTGTATTACCAGTTCATTAATTTTCCCTCAGGCCTGAGATCTATCACCATTCTTAGCATGTGTGCCTGTTTACGAATAATACAGCAAAATATCCTACAGCTGTTTTTAGCTTGTCTCAGTACCTAAGTGCAGCTTATTGTGTGGCCACAGGAAAAGTTATCCTGAAACAGCTGCAGGGATGAAGCTGGGGAAAGAACAGTAATGAGAACCAGCAGTAGCTGGAAATGTTCATCAGTCTGGTTGCAGTCAGATTGTCTTTGAGCCACAAAAGTGACCTTTAGCAGATGCAGTTGTGTGTTCTCAGAGTGATCTTCATGCTGTGTTTTCAGCTCTGGCAGAACAACTTGGTTGTAAGCCTTTTGCAAATCATTTACCCTCTATTGTTTTAACCTGTAAAATTGTAATGATGAATTTCTCAAGAGGGCATGTCTATAGCAGTGCTTTTACCAGTGGAGATACTATTGTGAAAGCACAAAGAATTGCCACAGATAATAATGAGCACCTGATATATTATTGTATTTGCCAGGTTGCAATGGGAGCTGCTGCATGATGGTTAATTGTTTATTTTATTTAATTTAATGCTTTTGTTGGCTCTAGAAATTTTTACTTCTCCTCTACTAACATCATATTCTTTCTTTACCTGTATCCTTTTGAAGGACCCAATCAATTGCCAGATGAAAAAAAAAGTGGGTTTTTTTTCGTCATGTTACTCTTCAGTTGAATCAGTTATTCAATGTCCTATTATACAGCCTAAAAACAGCTCTTACAAACAGCAAAACTGAAAGTAGCACAGAACCAGATCCAGGAATTTGGGAACCAAGCTGGATGCAGTGCAGCAGCTTCCAGAAAAGACATGGCCTCAGTGTCTGCTGAGGTTGGGAGTGAGACCTTTTAGTTAACTTGAATCTTAAGCTAACCTTAGAAAATATGGTAAATTCTGCAGCAAGAGGAAAACAGTCGCCATGAGGATCTTCCTCTCCTTACTGCTTCTTGTAGAATGTTTCTTTGATAACTTCTAGAACTCAAAACAACCACTTAAGAAACAGAGTCTGCCAAGGAGCCCTGTACATGGTAATGTGATTGCAAAGAAAAGTGAGTATTAGAGAAGGAGTAAATTCTGAAAAAAATTAGTCTGAAAATGTAAAATATCTCTGAGTTATAAGAAGTAGGTCCCTGCAGTATTATAATCAAGCAATTTGAGATCCAATTTCAGTGAATGCTAGGTGATTGTCATGACAAGGAAGTCAGATCATCTGCTTTCAGGCAGTGTTTAACCTCTTTGGAAACTTAAAATCACTTAAGAGAGTATATGCTGTACTGCATATATCTGCTTCAATGAATATTTAATGTGAAACTTCTGATAAATAGTCTCTTCAAATATGCCTTATGCAAATTTGAAACCCTTATATTTTCTCTCTACCCTTAATATGCTTTTTAACAAACGATAAAGAAGATTTCTACTTCTTTTGGTGCCATACAATTCTTAATGTTGGTATTTCTGTGCATCTGAATTTACTGGTCTGGATTTTGAGTGTGGGGAAACACATAGAAATATGTAATATATTCTTTCTTTCATCAAACTCCAATTTCAGGAGTTTTTCTATTAATATCCTAAAGAACAGAATCACATGCTAATGTTATAACCTGCTTCTGTGCCTGCTACTGGTGCCAAATCAATTATGGTAAGATTGCCATTGACCTGCCAATTTATTTTAAAAATGATTGCTCTCTGAGTAGCTGTAAATAAGACTAATTAAGATAAAGACTTTTAATAATATTTTCATCCTCCAGCACATTAAGCAATAAGTCCTTACTAAACTTGATCATTATCCAGAAATATTTAATTTATGGAGCACACATAGCTCAATATTGAAACTGGACCAAATATTGCAGTAGTTGCTGGATAATCCCATGTTTTCTGATTTGTCAGAGCTTCCTTATGGACTACAAATTCTGTTTGGTCATTAGATCACCATGTAGTTGTCTTTTAGAAGATTGGTAATTTACAAATTATTATTGTTCTGTGCATGTGTGTGGTAGGTTGACCCTGGCTGGTCACCTCTAAAACTGCTCTGTTACTCCTCTCCTCAGCTGGACAGGGGAGAGGAAATGGAACAAGTCTCATGGGTTGAGATATGGACAAGGAGAAATCACTCACCAGTTACTGTCACAGGCAAAAGGGACTCAACATGGGGAAAGTAATTAAATTCACTGCCAATCAAATCTGAGCAGGGTAATGAGAAAAGAAACCCCAAATCTTAAAGCAACTTCCTTACATCCCTCTCTTCTTCCTGTGTTTAACTGTGGTCATGAATTCTCTGCCTCTGTCCCTGAGAGGTGCAGGGGAACGGCAAGTGTTGGCTGCAGTCACTTCATCGCATATTCAAATACTGGACTGCTTAATTTAAATGAATGAGGTAAATTTCTTGTGTTTGTGGGCTTTCCCCTCATATAATGTAAAGAATTCAATGTGCAGATAGATCTTCTTAAAAAATTACTCCTGATGTTGTTAGAAGCTTTTAAACAATTATGTGTAAGTATAACTCTGCATAGTTATATTTTAATATAACTTTTTAATATTATTTTTAAAATTTTGTTTGAAATGAATGTTCACTATGTTGAGAGACCTTTGGAAACAAGGAACCAAAGTTCCTTGGATGGAAGTTTGCTATAGTTACATTTTAAGAGATTGACATACACATACACATTTTGCCTGATTGCAAAATGTTGGGCTGTAGCTGAAGTGCGGTGCTTTGAAAGTTAATGATTTAGGTGTGGCTCATGAAAAGCAGAGATCATATCAAATACTCCAGACTTATATGAAACTTCGTCTGATAGCCCTCAAGAACTCTTTATGCTTTGTTTGTTTGGGATTTTTTTCAAATAGCATTCCCATTTGTAGAAATCATGTACAGATTGGTTAACTATGATAAATTCAAGTAGATCTGTGTCCCAGGCTTGTTAAATTCAAGTAATATCCCCACTAACACTTTTTTTTTTTTTTGAGAACAAAAATAAACTTAGCAGAATGTACTGTTTTCAGATTACTACTTGTGATCATAAGGCATACTCCATTGCACCAGTAAATGAGGTAGAATCACTGCTTACAATACTTTTCACTGTAAAGCAGTTTTATAGCATATTTTGTGGTTTTGTAAAAAATGAACAGAAAGTTAAATTAAGCATATCAGATTGAATAAAATGCAGGGTTATTACTCACCAACAGGTCAAATCAATACTCAGTTTTAGCTTTGTGACATTTCTTACAGATATTTTGAAACTCAAGTGCCTTCTGTAGTAAGTAGCAGCTTTTCTTTTGGCATTTTCTATATTAGGGAGCCTCTGTCAGACCAAAAGTGTTATTATTACTGTATTAGCTAAGAAGGAAAAGCTAAAACATATCTGGAGACAGTCACTTGTCCTGTCAAATCCCCTTTATTTAAGGAGTTTCTCAGGCTCCAGACAGGAGGCAGCGATAGCTGCTCAAGTACCCTTGTGCTCTTTCTTTCCATATCTTCTGTAAAAAACAGAAGAGTGTTTCAGAGCACCTTTATCTGAAGAGCCTTCACAAGTCAGATGAACTTAGTTTGCCAGTACAATGTGCAGAGCTAATAAGTGGCAACTCTTTCTGTCATCAGATGAAACCATTCTTGGTTTTGTACACAACCGTATAGGTGATCTTTGGTGCAAAAATTTTCTGTCTTTCAACAGACCACAATAAATAAATCTGGTGGTGAAAAGTGCTATTTTAGAATTTATATGCTTCTTTACAGGCAAAAAGTAATCTGCCATCGAGGAAGCTTCAATAGACAAATTCTAGAGATACATTCCTTCACTTGTTTCTGAGATAAATTCAGTACTGCAGCATGTGAAGTGCATTGTGTAAAAGTCCTTAGCATTACCTGGAGAATGTATCTCTAAAGACACCTTCTCTTAAAGAGTGGTTCCAGCCAGAGTGTGTAATGAACTCAGTAACAACACTGGCTGCACACTTGTCTTTTTAGTACAAAGCAGAGAAAGGCAACCGTACTGACTTCAGAATACTTATACAAGTGAATATTTTGCTTTACACCAATCTCTTCATTAACATTGTAGTCAGGCAGCTCTGGCAGCTTTTTTATGTTTTTCTTCTGGTTGCTGCCATGTCACACAGTTGCTAAAAGTACCATGTTACTACTGTCTGTTATTACAAAATGAAACACTAAGTTGGTAAATTTTTGGGTACTGTAGACTTCTTCGGTTCAGGCCATTTACTTGTAACTGAATATGGAATTCCAGCCATGGTTTTGAGATGGGCAGGTACAATTGAGAGTCAGACATGAAGATATTTGTGGTGCACCGGGAAAAAGATAGTTCTGTGGCATTAGGAGTGGTTATGAATAAAGCAAAATTTCATTTGCTAAAGCCTAAGAGGTTCTGCAGTTGTTTAGACAGAAACTGCAAAAAGTTGTGTTGAAAATTTAATCGTTGTAAGGGTATAGCTCTGTGGAGCACAAAATTTGTAAAAAGCACTTATTAATTTTTGCTCTTTCTAAAACATTTTCCCAACCTACTAAGGTAATAATAATTTATTATTTTGTTCTCTGTCTCTTTTCTTTAGTCGAGACCTCTTGCCCTGCAGGACATTTTGTGAGGCAGCAAAAGAAGGCTGTGAACCGGTTCTGGGTATGGTAAATGCTTCTTGGCCAGACTTCTTGAAGTGCTCTCAATTCCAAAACAAAACTGAGAATGACACCACTACAAGGGTATGCTTCTCACCACACCAAGAAAAAGGAAAGCAGTGTATGTTTCCATTCTTAACTGTTACACAATGTTTTCATTTAATAATGTGTTTTCTTTCTGTGTAGGAAAAGCTCTGGGTTGAAAGTATTCTTTCTTGTTCTATGTTCCATCTTATGACTGTGATAAAGTCTGGTTGTCAGTTGATTATAGTTTGCAGTGCTTTAATTGTTTAGGCTGATTTTTTTTTTCAGACTTGTGTTGATTTGAGGCCTTTTTATTTTACATCAAAAATCCTGAGCTCTTTCAAGGAAAGAAGGTTGGAGGAAAGTAATATGATCTGTTGACTTTTTGTTTGCTAGCTCTAGTAAGTACAGGTTTGTTATTTGGAGTAGTAACCTGATACACAGGGCAAATCTCAAGTGTATCTCCTTTTTTCTTGCTTTGAAAATGAGCCCAAAACTGATCAAGAGGTAAACATTTAAAAAAGCATGGTCTTTATACACGCTCACCACACATAAATTCATAGAATAATTTTTTATCTTGGAAAAGATGTTGAAGATCATCCAATCCAACTGTTAACTCAGCACTGCCAAGTCCACCACTGAAACATGTCCCTAGGTGTCATGTCTTTGCATCTTTTAGATACCTTCAGGGATGATGACTACACCACTTACCTGGGAAGCCTGTTCCAACCAGCCTTCCCATGAAAGAAAACTTTCCTAATACCAATCTAAACCTCTCCTGGTGCTCCTTGAGGCTGTTTTCTTCTGTCATATTGCTTGTTACTTGGGGTGAGAGATTCACTGCCACCTTTATACACCCTCCTTTCTGGCAGTTGTAGAGAGTGATCTAGTCTACCCTGAGCCATTCTTTCTCCAGGCTAAATAACCCCAGATCCCTCACCCCTCCTCGTAAGGCTTGTGCTCTGTAGACCCTTCCCCAGGTCTGTTGCCCTTCTCTAGACACGCTCCAGCACCTCGATGTCTTTCTTGTACTGAGGGGCCCAAATTAAACACAGAATTGCAGCTGTGGCTTCACCAGTGCCACATACAGCAGGGGACAATCACTGCTTGGTTCTGCTGGCCACACCATTGCTGATACAGGCCAGGATGCCACTGGCCTTCTTGGCCACCTGGGCACACACTGACTCACATTCAGCTGGCTGTTGACCAGCATTCCCAGGTCATTTTCCACTGGGCAGCTTTCCAGCCAGTCTTTTTAAAAGCATGGCATTTCCATCTCCTCAGAGGTGCTGCTGTGTTCTCTGGATCCAAATCTAGAGGTGAGATCACACCTGAGAGCAGCAAGCCTGACTTTTTTCTCACTGACCCTACTACTGAAGTTCCCTTGCTGCCGTCTGAGACTTTGCTGTTGATAATGCATTCTGTGAGATGAAGAGACTGAGGCTTGTGCAGTCTGTCTGTGGGTTCTAACTCTGTTAGTGACTTCCGTGTGACAATAAGCAAGAAGAAATGGTATGATGAAAATGGTTCTTCAATATTTTAATTAAAAACCCCAGAATTTATTCTTTAAAACTACCTTAAAGGATCAGAGAGGTTATACATTGTTTCTTTTAATGTTAGTTAATGGTACAATTAGAATAGATTATATATCCTGGGCTATCTCCTTGCAGTTCCTGAGTATACATAATAGATATAGCCTAAAATTATTAGACCATGTCTTTTACCAGTTGGATTCTCTCCAGCTCTAAAGGCATATTTTTGAAGAGTCATGAAGTATGGCTGTTATCCACACCTACTTTCATCTGTGGGAACTTTTTTACTGGCTGAGGTAGGGAAAGATCCAAAGGATTGTGTCTTGTTAAAGTTGAATGATTTCCGGTTAAATTGAACACTCTCCACAAACTTTTATTATAGAGTCATGTAGTATTTTGTGCAAGTTGCTGTAGTGAAAGCTGCTGGGACCAGTGTCTTAAGTGTATGATAAAAGTGTATGAGATTTATGCTGAAAAAATTAGGTGTAATGGATCTCTCCAAATGGGAACAGTAAGCAAGTAATTATAAAATGCATATTTTTTTCTGTGACTCAAATTCCCTATGTAAAATGGGACTAAAAGTATGCTTTTAGCTCACAGGGTTGTTGCAACCTTATGTTTGTTGATGCCTTTGGTATCAGAGGGATAAACATTATAGAAATAAGGACTACCATAATTTTGTCTTCATGGTAGGTTCAAGTAACAATTAAGGTAAGAAGCTGTAGCATAAGTAAATACATAAATGTGGTAAAGGCTTACACATTGAAGATTAATTAGCCATGAACAAAGGGTGACTATCAATCATTAATTGAGCATGATCACAGAATGAGGTATAATTCTGAAAAAGCAGCAGAATGTTAAATACCTGGATTTCATGCCTGTACATAAACTGAATACAAGGTATAGTATAAATATGCCTTAAAATATGTTAAATTTTGACAAATTATAGCTGGTCAGGGTATTCAAAAGCCCCACCAAATCTAGATAGCTGAACTTAAAGTAAGCCAGAAGAGATTTGTCACTTATGAAATTTCAAGTTTCAGAATATCCTGTGGCTAAAATAATACATTTAGTATTGCTAGAAAGGGAGCTTTTAAGATTAGTGTCTGGTTAATGGTTATTCCATAATCTGTATGGCAAGATTGATATTCATCTGGTAGTGAACTGTAGAAGTTACATCTAAGTATGCAGTGGAAGCTTCCAGAGGAAGAAATATAGAGCCAATTGTGAGACTTGCTGCTTCTACCTGACAGACTGTGGATACCCTTATTGTTCTACTTATTGTCAGTTCTGACATCCTGTTGAATAAAACAAGAGTGTTATAAAATTAAATTTTTCATTGTGCATGATGCTTGGATATGAGTGGTTTTAATGTAGAATGGGAGACTATAATTGAACTGTCTTCCAGGACCTGCAGGGGCCTACAAGAAAGATGGAGACAGGCTATTTACAAAATCATGTAGTGATAGGACAAGGGGGAATGGCTTCAAACTGAGAGTAGGTTTAGATTAGATATTAGGAAGAAAATCTTTACTGTGAGGGTGGTGAGGCACTGGAACAGGTTGCCCAGAGATGTTGTGGATGCCCTATCCCTGGAAGTGTTCAGGGACAACCTGAACAACCTGATCTAGTGGAAGATGTCTTGCCTATGCCAACGGGAATGAGATGATTTTTAAAGTCCCTTCCAACCCAAGCCCTTCTACAATTCTGTGATTCTATGGCTATGGAGAATATTTTGACTTCTATTTTTATTTAAAAGAATGGTTCTAATGTGATTCCTCTGTGACTGAAAAAGGTAAGAGTTTGGGTTCACTAGGCTCCTTCTACTACAGAAATAAACTGCTGTTCTTGAATATTTATTTCTGCAGATTGTATATTTGAAAGAATTTACTTCTCTGACAGTAGAACCAAACAGCTCAGGCTGATTCTTTGCTCTAATGCCTTTTCATCTAGTGTTCAGCATAAACTGCTTTTCATATACTCCTCAGGGTTCAGTTCCTGGAAACTTCAAGAGCATGTCCTTGGCTTATGACTGCTTATTTCTCAATTCTGTGGTCTCTTTTGGGGTTTGTTGCCTCCAGATCACATACAGTGAATCCTTCCCTGCCTACATGTGCCTTGCATATAATTTGTTTTGTGTGATGTAATTCTCTTTTGCATCTTTAGTGTGTTTATCAAAATTAAGGTCTGACTGCTATACCTGTTTGCTCCACAGATTTTTGTACAGTGTCATCCAGTCTTCCAATCCCAAACAAAACTTTCTCTTGATTTCTCTTGTTTGTTTTTGTCTGATTGTGGCTAAAAATTCCATATCCTCCACATTTTCTGAATTAAAGGTTATCACTCCTCCAAAATATCCTTGAACATCATATTTCCAAGCCCTGTTGGAGAAAATATGCTTGAGTCATGTTCTAGTTAGAATCCAGAGCATTTATCCTGGGGACAATTAACAGTTTTCCTAAAAAATGTTTATTGGTTAGAATAAGGATTGTCTTGTGGATGGTTGATGTGTCATAGCTAATATTTATCTTTGTCTAAAAGTGAGCTCTACAAGCATTGGAAATTGAGTGTAAAATACCACTGTGGGGAATCTATTATGAAATAAATCCCTGATCTGAACACAGATGTACTGACTGTACTGGAAAATCCAAGCTGTGCCATTATAGTAAAAACATCTAAATGCAAGAGTCATTCTGTCATTCTCTGAGTCACAGAGAAAAAGGTGCAGGTCTGAAGGCTGATGCCCTTCAAACTGATATCTGTTTACCAAGTTACAAGTGAATACTCAGTAGAAGAGAAAATCAGATACCCTAATAATAGTTGTAAGTATTTATGTTTTGATATTGAAGATAGGTGGTTGAACTGGTTTCACAGGTCTAATGAGCTATGAGCATGTGAGGGAGTGAGCAGGAGGCATTGTAAGTCATTCACTCCACAGGTAACCACTAATGCATTCTGGGGGGAAGAAATCACAGAAACCTTCCTGAAGGCTGTTAGTCATAGCCCTACTCATGGAAAAAATTCAGCTCTGCTTTTCTCTCTCTCTCTCTCTCTCAACTGACACTGTTTATTTTGTTATTTTATTTGCTTTGACCAGCCAACATATCTGTTGCTGTTAAACCCATGGTGGAAAAACCCCCAGTACCTTGAATGAGAAATAATGCAACACAATAATCTGACTTAGACTAACACGGAGCTCTCAAAAGAGCCCCGAAGTTATTTTTCTGTTAATTTGAATTGTAAAGTGCTTTCAAAAGCAGCTGTGAATATGATGCTTCTACTGTTTATGCAACAAAACTATGTAAATTACAGTATAGAATTATGAGAAATCGTTCACTTTTGTATTTTTCCTAAAGAGGCATTATAAATGAATGTCTGTTATTGTTAAAAAAGTGATGCACAAGTGGCCTGAAATGAGCTTCATTGCCATGAGATTTGGGTTGGAAGGGACCTTAAAAATAATCTTATTCCACCCCCTCTGCCCAGGGACACCTTCAACTAGATCAGGTTGCTCAGAGCCCATCCACCCTGACCTTGAACACTTCCAGGGATGGGGCATCCACAGCTTCTCTGGAAAACCTGTTCCAGTGCCTCACCACCCTCACAGTAAAGATTTTCTTCCTAATATCTAATCTAAACCTACTCTCATTTTGAAGCCATTCCCCTTGTCCTATCACTACATGCTGTTGTAGAAGTTCCCCTCCATCTTTCTTGTAGGCTGCTTTGAGGTATTGGAAGGCTGCAATTAGGTCACCCCTAGCTTCATTCAAACTAGTGTTAATTGAGAGAATTGTCTTTGAGGAATAACTTTGAGTAGAGTATTTAAATAACTGCTTGCAACAGGCATTTATTTTTCTGTGGGCAATGTAATTATATACATCCAGTAGATAATTTTTCTGAGAAAAAGCTTTTAAAATCAGGAAAACATTCTCTTTCTTTGTGCCCTTGCACTTACTTAATGCAGCGGAAAAGAGAGAGATGATTTGTGTATGTGTAACATTGATGCTGAATAGCTGCAAAGACAGCAATAGTGGAATAATTTTTTAGAGGAAAAGAAAATGTTTTTTCTGGATTTTCATGGTTTTTCATGTGAAGAAACACGCATGATTGATTAAACTATTTCCCCCACCAAATCGCTTTTTAATTCTATCAATCCTGAATTTATTTTGTTGTGTACTCTGGTTTTTATTCTCCTGTTCTGCCTGTATTCCTGGGTTTTTTGCCTGTTTCTTTTCCAGCTTGGAGTTTCTTATGTGGCCTTTTTAGGCCACATCACTTGAGTGAAAGAAAAAGGTCTTTTGTCTCTTTTTTCCCCCAGGGTTTTGCATCCTAAGGAAATAGAAAAAAGAACAATTACCGGGGGTAAGGAGTTGCCAGCTTTTCTAATTCCATTATTATGATCATAGTATCAAAACTTTCTAGAATTGACAGCAACAGGATGCATACACTGTCCTGCGGGGTACATAAATGGTATAGCGAGCAGGTGATGAAAAACTGAAAATGAGAGAATACAGGGATTCCTCTGTGTTGCATTGTGCTATAGTGGCTGTATTGGGTAAGAGAACAAGTCCATCTGTCTTATAATTCTGACTCCAAAAGCTGACAAAATCAAATGCCCAGAAAAGGAAAACAGGCCAAGACTATATGGCAGTACTTTTCCAAATACTCCTGCACTTTCCATCTGTTTGAGATTCAAGGATTTTTTCTGTAACTTGTGACCCGCCACAGATTTTTATTCTATTGTGTCCCTTTGTTACATGAATCTGTGTATATTTTAGTATCTGTAGTATCCATATCTAGATTGTTACAGCTTGTCAATGTATTGCATGAAGAGCACTACCTTTTGGTTGTTTTAATACCTCTTACTTCTTCCATTGCATTAGATAGTAAATCTGGTCTCTGCTTTGAAAAAAAAATTGAAGCACTTTCCATGGTCTTTTTGCCAGTTATAGAATGCTTTAAGTGCTGCTATACCTTGAAATGCAACCAGATGTCAGTCTTGAGGATGGTAAAAGAATATTTATTTCAGTCTGTGCTCTCTGCAGCTTTCCAGGGACCTTTCCACATAATCTTCTAGAGATGACATTCCAGTAATCTAGCTGGAAAGTACAGCACATAAATGGTCTTGCCTCCTCAAAGGCACTTTTGATAGTACATCAGACACAGGTTAAATAAAACACTTTTTGCTGCCACTGATGCTTAGTCCAGGATTTTGGAAGCTATTCCAGATTGTAAACCTTTCTGGGCAAGGACTAAAACAAGTTTCCCTATTAGCAAGGATTGCTTCCATTTTGTTTGGGATCATTTTACATAACGTTTTTCTTTCTTCAGGAGTTTGGGTGTGTATATTTTCATGACTTTATTAAGAAATCTGTAAATTATTTATCAGAGTAATTAACATTTCCCAGCATATTTCTTTAGAATAACATTGCCATTTGTAATAATTTTGGGTGCAATGGGCTATATTTTTCCTATTTCAGACAGCTATTACAGGCATTATTTCTTCTGCTGCTGCTTTGTTTTGAACAGTCCCAGCGTTTCTGAGTGTGCAGCCTGTGTTGAATAAAGTCTTATAAATGATCACATGCCTAAATCCACTAGGTTCCTGATCAAATACCAGAATTCAACATTCAACAAAAGTGTTTGCTTTACAGCATTAGATAAGGCTTTTATAATTTCCATTAAAATCTGATCTTTGGAGGTATGGTGGAATGATCAGCCTACTGCAAAGTTCATGCACAATCTTGGAAGAAAGCAGAATTTACATTAATTGGAGGTACTGTTCACAGCATCTGTGCTCTCCTTGCCCTGAACACTGCACTGATTGGACCAAACATATCCAGTCATTACCTTTTAGAAGACTGTAAGAGGTGAGATGAAAATTTCTAACGATTCCTTCTGATTGCTGCTGGATGCTTAAACTGAGATAAAGTAAACTAATTTCACTTTTCCTCTTGTTTTTTGTATAACATGCAAGATAAACAGGAAAATGCTCACTTCAGGTGTGCAGATATGGAGATAGTTTGGGATAGGAGCAGAACAAGGCAGGGATGTATTAAGGACGCAGAGTCAGGATGACTTATAAGTGCTTCAACACACTTTTGTTCACAGCCCAGAAATGAATATGGGACCCTGGAATCTTTTCTCTTCTGATATGTAAGAAAAGTCACCAAATATTCCTTCTGTTAACTTTCATTCTCCCAGGCCAAATTGGCATATTCACCCAAAAGACAGGAGTGCATTGCTCCTGCTATCTTAGTACCTTAAAAAGTGAATACTACTTTAGTATCTTAGAAAGTGCAGCTCTGTACTGATTAATATCTCCATCAAAGCAAATCAAGATAGTTTCTTTTGAGCTATTAATGCTCTTTTCCTTCTTAAATAGGAAGGAAATTGTGTAAAAGCCAAGTTATAAAAATGCAAGATTACCAGTCAGTTAAAACTGCCTTTCCAACCTCTAAGAGCCTTTCTTGTATGATGAATTACAAAATTTTGATTATGCGATCATATTGTATTTTTACCTGACATCATCATTTGTGGGATAAATACCAGTGTCCAGGGAACTAGTACTTCCATACCTAGGAAGTGTGTTGTTTCTAGGGGCCCCTGTAGAGCTTGGTGACTGCAGAAATCAGGAAGTGCAGTGTATAGAGCAGGGAACTGGAGAAATAAAAATATTGGCTCATAATAAAGTGTGACATTATCATATGAAATTATATTCTTGGCCTGTCACTGTTGCAACGGACATGCTGAACAATGCACTTGAATAAAATTTGTCTTTATTGTTCTTTGAACATTGCCAGCTAACTGGGCTCTTCATTTGTATAGCTGGAGTCTATTTGCAGCTGAGACATTTGCAGCTACAAGTAAAGGCAACAAGAGCTATTCTTTGAACATGTAAAATGACATCAGTCTTTACCCTCCAAAAAAACCCACGTGCTGATTTTTGTGTCTTAGATGTTACTATTCGTTATTTCTCATAACTCTCACTTTAATATCTCATTGCCTCATTTTTCCTGCTATAAAATGAGACTGTCAGTGTTATCTAATCTCATGTTTGTCTTAAGGCTTTCGTATTTTGCAGTTTGTAATACCCTTCCAAAACTGATAGAATACAAGTGAGGCTGTAACTCTTCAGTTAGAGGCTAGGAAATGTGTCCAACGACACAGTGTGAGGGTACCTGCTTAGGAACACATCATAAGGGTGTGCAAAAGGATGATGCTGGTGGTTTTGCGCTACCTTGTTTCTGATGAAGAGTCACAAACATTAAATGGCACAAACTAGTTGAAACCTTTTGGTTTAAAGTCTCTTAGTTTGGGCACCTTTCTGTGAAGTTAGAGAAAATAGAGAAAATCCTCCTTTAAAATACATTGCATAAGCAGCTTTCACTGCAATAACCATGTCCTTGTTACACAAGTAGAAAATTATGTTTGTATTGCAAAATCAAAATTATTTGCTGTCCAACCGGACAGTACACCTGGGAATGCCATAGAAAATATTTTGAAATTATTCCTAAATTTATATTACAAACAAATTATCTGTAAGAAGTGTGTGTTTCAGTTAACTAAGTTTGTCCTGTTTCTTGGGATGGTAAAATAATAGTGAGGCTTAGAAAAGAATGTAAGTATGTTTAAAAAAAAATCTCCTGCTGACAAAATTTAAAACTAATATTGAGGATGCTGAGGGTGTGTGTGTTTGTGTGTATAGACATTGCCATTGTGTGATAGAAAAGACTGCTATTCTAGGACCACAACTAAAATTAAAAATCTAGACAAATAGTTGAATGTACAGCCAGTGCAAGCTGGAGCTATTTGTCATTTTTAAAAAAACTGAAAAAGCATCCCCAGTGCTAAGTGGTACCTCACAGCATCCACTGTATACCCATTGTTTTGGCAAACTGTGAAGAATACCAAAAGGCTATACAGTAACACCAGTCTTAAGCAGAAAGTATTATACTTTTTGTAGGTGCATTCCAGATGAGCATGTAAGGCTCCTTCCTTCATCCCAGGGGCAGATTTAACAGGTGTAATAGTCTTTTCATGACTGCCTGTTGAGGTCTTTTAAAATGGTTCATTCACTGATAGAAGTTTCAAATGGCTTTGTTCTATCTCAAAAGTTGAGGCTTTTTTCTTTTAGATTTTCCACTTGACCTTCTTGTATTAAGTGATGTTCCTCTGAGAGCTATCCTAATGTTTTCCAAATTGGAAATACATTTCAATCCCTGTGGGAAATATTGGATATCAGTTTAACATTTCTGAGGCTCTAGTAACACTAACTTAGTAGTGTTAATGCTAATGATTTTTCTCCACATTCTGTCTTTTCTGCTCTCTTACAGCACTGTGTGGAGGCGAGGACAGTTTCTTGTGTGCCAGTGGGATCTGCATCCCTGGGAAACTGCAGTGTAATGGCTACAACGACTGTGATGATTGGAGTGATGAGGTCCATTGTAGTAAGTTTCTTAAACCTTGCAGTGTTCTGCTGCAGTACTGAATCCATTCAGGGAAACCTGGAAACTGAAGCAGGCTGTTGGCACAGTATAGGAGCTTTGCATAGTGTTTGCATATATTGACATTTGGATTCTGTCAGCTGCTGTGGACTAGGTTTAGCTCTGCTCACTCAGGCCACAGCATGTGCTTTTGGTCTGTCAAATTTTATGCCTTGAGGCAGATATTCTGCAAGAAACTAAATGGAAATAGAAAGTTTTTTGGTTTTTTTTTAATGGATCAATAGTGTGCATCAGAAAGGAGCACTTCTGGTAATCAGCTGAATACTGTTAGTTGTAGCTCTATCCTGTTACTTGGCATTGATTTTAGAGTAGATGCAAGACCATCTGTTCAGAAAGTTCTCTTGGTTTCAACCCTAGATATGATTTATTTAAATTAATCCCAGTATATGCTGCAGTAGAATGTACATATGTGATGGCTTAATGTATTTTTTTTGTCTGTGGTAGTGCATATCTTTAGAGCTCCTATGTTTTTCTTCCGAGTTAAGAAAACACCTTGAGCTACAAACACCTTTAGAAAAGCAGAGGAAATGTACTGTGAGAAAGCAATGAGAAGGCAAGAAGAACAGAGAAAAATGTGGAAAAATTACTAAATTACTATAGTAGGACATGATGCCATGAAACAGGATTTCTTATTCAGACTTTGAAAAATGTCAGACTGTGCAGTTTACACTCAACTCAAAAGATTAGTTCCTGTTAGTGATTTAAGAGCCTGGGTATTCCAAGGCTCACTAAAGCTGCTTTTAAGGAAGTTGTTGTTAGATTTTATCTGGCATACTCCAAGGAATAAATGAGGACAGCAATTTCCTCCTGGTCTCAGTATGAATAAGGCTAGAGCTTGATTTTCCTTTAATAGCCTACAATTCATTTAATGGAGATTGAGATAATGTCTGTTATGGAAAAAATATTGTATGATTTTATTTTCCAATTTTTCCTGTCAGCATCAGCTTTAGATGTAAAGTAAGCTCAAAAATTTAAAAATGCCTAGGAGACTATGGCTCTCAAGTTCTATTAGAAATGGGAAAAGAAGAAATTAGTTGTAAAAGGATAAATATATGATATGTCTTGAAAAAACAAACATAAATTTCGTGAGCTAAGGTTACCTTTGAAAGGATGCCTGTCTATTTAATGATACAGGGTTTATATGCAGAGGACATCTTTCATTAGGATGCTTGGTAAGAGCTGAGGAGAGGGTGTGGAGGTCAAATAAGACTTTCCTGAATTACTCAGCACCAAGAGCAAAGCTGAAGGCAGACCTATCTGCCTGGAAGCTTGTCTGATAAAAGGCACTGAGTTTCTTGCAGTCCTTGCCCCTCTCAAGGTCTTTAGTCATGTCATTAAATTATAGAATAGGTTTCTCAGAGTCCCATCCAACCTGACCTTGAATATTTCCAGGAATGGGGTGGGTACTATTCCTCTGGGTAACGTGTTCCAGTGTTTCACCATCCTCATTGTGAAAAGTTTATTCCTTATGTCTAGTCTGAAATTACCCTTTTTTAAAACTATTGCTCCTCGTCCTGTAAGAACAGGCCCAGCTAAAAAGTCTCTCCCCATCTTTCTTATAAGCTTCCCTAAAGTGCTGAAAGGCCACTCTCTCTCCAGGAGAAACAACCCCAACTCTCTCAGCCTTTCTTCAAAGGAGAGTTGTTCCATCCCTAAGATTATTTTTGTAGCTTTTCTGGACCTCTTCCAGCATGTCCATGTCTTTCCTGTGCTGTGGGAACTAGAGCTGGATGCAGCACTGCAGGTGGGCTTTCACAAGAGCAGAGTGGAGGGACAGAATTACCTTCCTCAACCTTCTGACCATGCTGCTTCTAATGCAGCCCAGGATCACTTGGCTTCCTGGGCTGCAAGTGCACATTGCTGAGTAATGTCCAGCTGTTCATCTACCTGTTCCCCCAAGTTTTTCTTGGCAGGGCTGCTTTCAATCCGCTCATTCCCCAGCCTGTGTTGATACCAGGGCTTGCCCTGACCCAGGTGCAGCACCCTGTACTTGATCTTGTTAGACCACAAGACTCACATGGGCCCACTTCTCCAGCTTGCCCAGGTCCCTCTGTATGGCCTGTCCTTCAGGTGTGCCCACCACACCACTCAGCTTGACATCCACACCATGTCCCCATCTCATCTGCAGCATTGCTGAGGCCATTGCTTGATCCCTTCATCCGTGTTGTTCATGAAGACATTAAATAACACTGCTCCCAGTACAGAGCCCTGAGGGACACCACTGGTCACTGATGTCCTTTGGGATTCTGAGCTATTGATCCTTGGGACACGATTGTCCAACTGATCCCTTGTCCACCAAACAGTCCACCCATGAAATCCATCCCTCTCCATTTTAGAGAGCAGGATGTTGTACCCAGACCCATGTGCAGCAAGTCCTTCTGGACCCATACAGGGACCAAACCTGCCATCCTGGCTTTATTAGCTCCATGCTTTAACCAACTGAGCTTATCTCAGGGTCAAGTTGCAAAAGATTCACTGGGCTTCCTTTGTGTTTAGTGGAGTATAAAATAGGAATTTGTATTTAATTTTGTGAAAATGGGGACTTCCCCATCATTTATAGAATTTAAGTTGAGCCTCTTAAATGTGGCAGCTGTCAAGTGCCCATCTTACTTAAGAGAGCAACCCAACTACCTATAAATACATTATTGCCAATATTTTGAAGAAAATGTATGTTAAGGCTGTTAGATTTTCATCAAGGGAATATTACTTCCCTGCAATAAGTTTTTATTCTTTTTGTTTACCCTGTCTGTGTGGGCCTGTGTGTTTTCTACCCTAAAGGATACTGCAGGAACTTCAGAGGTATGAATGGAAAGAGGAATGGGGGTATGAATGGAAATTAAATTTATCCAGAGGAAATAGAAAAAGGCAGTTTTGTTTCATTTGCAGGAGGAGCAGTGGAAGAAGCATAGAAACTGTCAAGAGTTAGAAACCGATCAATAAGATTAAAGGTTTCCAAAGTACTTCATTGTGCTGCATGTTCAAAACAAGTAATGTTTAGAATTTACTCTCAACTGGGTGTTGGTCTGCTTACAGGAAGCAAGAACTTAAATTTATTTTCATTTAGTGTGGGGTTTTTTTGTTATTCCCTGTTTTATGAATAACAGTTCTTTCTGAAGCTAAATTAACTGTTGAGTATGTAGCTCATAGCTCAGCCATATTATTTTACTTCGTATCCTGAAGCATTTCCTTTGTATTATCCTATAATTTCAGTATATATTCTAAGATTAATATATTCTAAGATAGTAGATAAATTGATATATTCTAAGGTAATGTGAAACTTGAAGAAAGCATTGATACTTCTGTGAGGGAAGGAGAGGGAATGACTCATGTTCAAGTTCCAGAGTTTTTTATTCACCTAGGAGGTGAAACACTTGGTTCACGTTGAAGGGGTAGAAATGCCACTGCACCTTCTGGAAGATTTCTGCACCTTTCAGTGTGTATTATCCTTAGAAGGACACTCTGCTTTCAAAATGGAACCACTGTGCAATCCTGAGCACAGGAATCACAGGAGAGAAGGAACTGGTAGCATGATTCTGTTGTTTTGTTGTTGATCTCTCAGAAGAAAGGAGATACTTTTGTTCCAGTCCCTGCTTTTCGAGTTCTCTCTCTCATTGTTCCAGGGAGGAACTAATTTAAAATGCTCACATATGCCAGTAAGAGCAGGCATATGAAGAAAGGACTTCCTTGGTTCCAGTGGCATAGCTTCAAGAGGAAGGAAGGATTGTCCACCTAGCTCTTCTGTATCTCAGCATTCTCCCTGAAAAGCTAGAGAAAAAGAAAAGTTTAGAAGGCAGTGAAGCTGAATTACCTAGTTACTTCCTAGCTGTGAACTTGAAATCAAAAGTTGTTACTGGTGGGACCAGATACCACAAACCATAATTTCTCTTCAATCTGCTTAACTACAACAAAGACTCCATGGTTTTATTGTACCTGATACTATTCAAGTATTATGGTTACTCTCAGAGAATATCTAGCAGGCTATACTGATGCATCCAGTCATGGAAAAAAAGGTTAAACCCACTTGGGGCTGACAGGAATTCTTACTGGCCAAATCTGAGCTGTGTTTAACTGTGTTAAAGCTCATTTAAAACCATTGTAAGATCAAAGGCAGGCTCAAAAGTAGAGACTGGGGATCTTGATTTCGCTGCTGGAATCTTCATGTCCACTTAATAGCCACATCAGGTACTCAGGATTGTCCTAGTAATCTACAATGGTGAAGCCTACAACATTCCCTGAGAACTTTGTGTATAAATTAATTAAATATTTAGGCCTCTATGTGCAAGTATGTGCAAGTACCAGTATATTAATGCAGACCTGTAAGTTTTAATGTGTCTTTAGCTAATTCTGTGTGTAGTCAACACATTCCAGTGCTCATAGTTTATATGAATGTTCCAATGCAACTTTAACATTTTACATGCTTTATTTTGTAGACTGCAGTAATGATGTATTTCGTTGCAACACGGGAAAATGCCTCAATTATACCTTTGTTTGTGATGGATACGATGACTGTGGAGACCTTAGTGATGAACAAAATTGTGGTAAATGAAAGTTATGTGCTTTGCTAAAGTCTTGAAGATATCAGGACTGCCTAAGCCAGTAATCTTTTTCCTTCAACTACTGAGTAATAAATAGTAATATCCCCTGTTCTTACCATATTTGAGCAAAGTGAAAACAGCTCACAGATTCTATATGCAATTTGAAAAGGTTTAGAGGAGAGTTATGGATCAACAGATCTTGAAGGGTTTGGTATTTATAAGAAATACTGCTATTTTCAATTTGCTTTAAACTAATTCCAAAAGATGCTTCCTTGCTAGCTTGACTGGATTTAACTGAGAGAAGAGCAAACTGTATGAGGGTACACACTTGTGGTGCCAGCTGTTTTATAGCTGATTTTTTTTTTACATAAGGTTCATAGTGAAATCATATGTTTTGATTATCAAATTCTGTTTGTTTCAAATTCTCTTGTCAATCAACTTTGCATGTTCTGACTCGTGATACTTACCAACCTACTATATGTATCTACCTACACTTAACTTCCATAGGAGAACCTATGAACTTTTGCCATTAAAAAAGGATAATCTTAACATGTAAATATTGGGAAACATAGAAAGCCTTATTTTTATTAACTTTTGGTCCTGTTTCTACACCTGAGAAAAATTAAGTTTTCTAAGATAATTCTTTAATAGTTAAAATATTATTTCTCACTTTTTTCCTTTTACCTTTCTAAGGAAGAACACAAAGGATATGAAATCTGAAAATCAAGGCACATTTTTTTCTGAGATTTTTTTAATATTTCTTCTCCAAATTAAGCACACCCTAAGACTTTTCAATATTTTCTTGTCCGTTTTTGTTATTTAGTGGGGTTTTTCATGAATAATCTTAGTTTAAAGATGATTAAGATTTTCTAAATGTTAATCTGTCTCCTATCTTTCCTACCTTGACATAGTTTTTTTTTTTCTATACAATTTTTTAAATCTAAGGTTTTTCATCTAGGTTTTTTCATGTTATAATTGGTTTTCATGGCAGATTTGGAGGACTGGACTGTGTCTATTCTATTTATTTTGATGTAAAGTCTATGTGCTCAACAGAATGCTCTTTGTGCATTCAGGTAGAAGGAGTAGTAAGATAACAATTGGAATGATTTCTTTGTAGATAATTCTTATGGAACATTCCAAGTACATGCAAGAAATATAGTTTCTGAAGTTGAGATACATTTTTTAAATATCTTAGTAAAAAGATAAATGAAGGAAATTCTTTTCTCTGATGGTTACTGAAAATGTTGTTTAACTGAAAATCATTCCCTGAGATGGTAAACCAGATCTTCTAATGTGCTTAACAAATCTTGGAAACTTGTTTATTTACAAATAGTCACAGCTGTGCACCTGAGAGAAGGAATGAGTGCATCACCATACAGGCAATACAATTAAGAATGTATGTAAGTACCATCTGCAAAAAGGTCTGCAGATACAAAAGATTTCTTATTTATTAATGCAGAATGCCTCATTAATAAGAAGATTAGATAATAAGCATAGAAAATTTATCAGTAATATAAAATATACAAACAGTAACTTTGTATCCTTTTTTTTCCTTCAAATTTGCATTTTATGTAGATTGTAATCCAGTGACACATCACCAGTGTGGAGAGGGAAGATGTATAACAGCTGATTGGGTATGTGATGGTGACCATGACTGTATAGACAAATCAGATGAGATCAATTGCTGTAAGTTCCCTTAATATCTAAATTATTTTTCTTTCTTTGAAAACTAAAAAAAAAAAAGTAAGATAATTAGTATACTCACTTGTAAGGCAAAACTATAAACTTATTTTATTTCAGAAGTTCACACTTTACAAATGTCTGTTTTCAGCAGACAGCAGCAGCAAATTAAACATTTGTTGCCTTTGTTGAGCTGTAAAGCATTGCTTTGTGTTAGAGCTTCTTGATGATTACAGAATTAGCTTTCTGTTAATTTTAATGTTCCTACTGCATGAGTAAAAATTATGTGCATTTTTTTTATCTCGGGGAAGCAAAGACTTCATCTCAGCCTGTTGCCAGTACCTGACATTTACAGTTTCAGTCTCTGTAGGTAAAGATCAGTGCAGCTGTCGCTGTTGAAAAATGTGCTGACACATAATGAAAAATACATCGTGATCTCCAGTGCTAAGCAGTGTCATCAGCTCCTCCCAAAATACCTTCAGTATGATGTTCAAATATAATACAGAGCTTCACTAAGCTACATTGATCAGAATATTGTCTTTTTAATATTTTTTCTCTCTCTAGCATGTCATAGTCAGGGTCTGGTGGAGTGCAGAAATGGGCAGTGCATTCCCAGTGCATTCCAGTGTGATGGAGATAATGATTGTAAAGATGGAAGTGATGAAGAAAACTGCAGTGAAAGTAAGGATATGCCTCATTTTACTCTTCTTACTAAACCTACCATTGAATGTTGTGTTCCACAGTGCCTTTAGCTAAAGCTCTTTGACACATTACTTTCCTTACCTTTCTAATAACCCTTGCAAAGGCTGGTTGGTGTGTGGCTTTCACACAGGAATTTGTAAGCAGACCTCTTTTAATACATAAAATTATTTTAAAAGATGAAGAAGTGGGGGTGATATTTAGCACAGTATTTAGTTATCTGATGTGGTCAGCTGTTACTTGAAATACATCGGAGCAGTGAGAATCTACTATTACAGGAATTGGTGTCATTTGAGGAGGAATTTTCTCATTAAAATACTTGGGAATAAGAGAGAGAATATTTTCATTAGTAAACTAATGATTTAGTGTGACTAAGGGAAAATATATGAGAACATAAGTTTTCACAGCTACTTGATAGCTGTCTTATAATGGACTCTGTGAGAGAAGAGGAAATTAAGCAATATCTTGAACCCCAGAACATGGTTTCCCAAAGACACTCAGAAAGCAATGTTGTCATGTTATGATGATTTCAAAATTTGAAGGTATTTCCCACATGTAATTCTCTTATTTCTGGTAAGGTATAAGTTCAGATTGCAGCCTTTCCTTCAATGCAAGAATTAATGTATTTTTAAAATTAATCTTATTTTAAAGAAAATAGTTGATCTTATGCAGAAAGTTAGTGCTGGCAAATGTAGTGGTAATAGGACAGGCTATTTAATAGTTATTAGAGTAGAAAAGACCCGTTATCATAAAATAGATACACAGTGTGATTATACAAGCCTCATTTCTTTAGGAGACCAGTTTAAAAGAAATCCTTTCATAGGCATGTTACTCAGTCCCTTCTTTTCATAGAAAGTTCTTGGGCTCTACCTACACCAATTTAAATTCCTTCATTCCAAAAAATACCTGAGAAGCTGAAACACAGAAATGATCATTCTTCTTATTCAGTTTTAATGTTGGCATTAAAAAAAGGTCTTACATGACATATCTTCTAGTTCTGGCTGTGGAAATCTGAAAACTGGAAACAAGTTTTTGTCCTCAGTTCTGACTGTGCACTTTCACAAAATACTCACCTTTTAATCTCCTTTCTGATTTCCAATTTCTGTTTTATTCTCTGAATTCTTTTATCCTCCATTTCTCTTGCATGATGTGGGCTAGGGGTCAGTGATGTATTTTATTTTCACTAGCTCTTTTTTCCCTTTTGATGTTGAAGCAATGGTTAAAAATCTTTTTTGTGTGTGTATGATGAATAGATATCAGTTAAAATATTCAAGCAGTAGAATGGGGTGATTATGTATTCAGTGATCTCACTAAATGATAAAAGATCTTTCTGCTTGGCATTAAATTGCAGAGATTTTAAATCCAAACATTTTCCTATTTTTTATTATTAATTCTTCAGTGTGCAATAGCTCTATCCAGTAGTTTGCAGTATTGTGTAGAGCAGAATTGTTTCTTTAGGCAACCATATCCCATTCATCCTAATTTGCATGGGAATATGTTGGCAGAATTTAGATTTCATTCATCTTCAGTTCCTTGCAAAGCCTGTGTAAAAGGAGGGCAGAATTCTTGTTTGTAACTTACTACTGGATTTCTTACATATTTTGTTGTTTCCAGCAACTGCAAAAAAATGTAGAAGGACATTCACTTATTACAAGACTTTTCTGCACTACAAATAAAATTTAAAAAATTCGGATATGTCTGTCAGAGTGAAATTAGAGCTAATGTAGTCTAGAGTACTGGTTTCGTCACAAACACAGTAAATATGTGAAATCAGCATAGGAATTTGAGGTCAAGGTGTAGTGATTTCTCCTTGCTATAAAAGGATGCAGGGATCTTGTGTCCCAGTGGACCTATATGCATTCAGAGATTACAAATGACCATTGCTTCATCTCTATCTGGATGAGAAAAGTGGTCTCCTTCACTACATACCTTCAGGAAATTTAAGGTATGGCATCTCTCTATGAGTACTGCTCTCATTCACTTTGTGACAGTAGAAATCAAATATAGATGTACTCACAACTATTTCTGTGATCTCTTCAAAATACAGGGTACAGTGTGTTTGTAGAATTTCAGCATTATTTGTGCTAGGATCAAAAGAATCTACACTGTAGCACAGGGATTTTTAAAGTATAGGAAGGAGTTGGAGCAAACTTTAAAAATAATTTTAATATAAATATTTGAGATATCTTTAGAAGCCAAAAGACTTTTCCTGCCTTTCAAGTTCCATTTTGCAGTCAGATGCAGCTGTAAAATAAGATGGTCAATTACTATAGAAAAGAAATTACCTCTATTGCTTCAATATGTAATGTGCATGAATGGAAGTAAACCCACATAATTGTTATAGATATGGCTAAATTAATCAGTTCCTTTAGATGAGATTGTTGTCAAGGTTATTGAAACCAGATCTTTAGCACCTTGTCTATGTCCAGTGGAGGTATGAATGATTAATGTTCATGGGCAGTAGTGCAATACAAACACTAAGCAACCAGGGCAGTAAGCTATTTTAAACAGGATGATAAACACCTTCTATTTAGTCTCTCCTTACAGAGTAGTAAACTAAATGACTGATTTTGCACATGGAAGAGAGAATTTAATGGTTTAGAAAGGAGCTATCACAACTATGAGAGAGAGAAGTCCAGGGATTTGTCAGATAAAGTGGCTACACAAGTAGTTCTGAAACTTTTGATGAACTGCTGGTTTTATTTGTTCTGAAGTCCATCATTAGGACCATAACATTTTTGGATTTCTTTTTGTTGTTTGTTTTTTAACCAGTCAGAGGAGGACAATTACTCTTCATCTCTGACCTTTCTTCATGATGTCTTTTATTGTCAGCCAGAACAATAAATAAAAGGAGAAGCAGATCAACTGAATGGCATTGAAGAATAATTCCCAGACGGTGTTCTCTTTCAGCTAGGACCTGTTATTCTTTTTGAAACGTGATTTGCATGACTTTTCATATTCTGCATGGCAAATGTAGTTCAGAGATCCATGCCTCTTATTCAGAAAGTGAATATAATTTTTTTATACTGAACAGAAGAGTAGGAAAAGTGAGAACTGGACTATGTTGCCCACTTTTCTTCCTTACTGCACTTGAAATGCTATTGGGAACTATGTAAAGGAAATACTTAATTTTTTATGTAAACACTGTACTTTCTCATTAAACTCCAGTCATTTTTACTAGTCTGGTAAATAATTTGAAAAGCACATTTCTATTTCCCTCAGATCAAACCCTCTGTGAGGATGGAGACCAGAGGTGCTCTTCCTGCCCTGATCCCTGTGGAGCTTCTCCCTGTGAGATGAGAAACAGCCAGGCAAACTGCAGTAAGTAGGTCACGTGCTGCATACTGTCACTTTTTTAGGGTGTTTTAGATTATAATGAGGATGCAGGGTAGAACACAGTAAGTAATACTTAAATTTTCTAGCTAATATACATGTAAAGCAATGTTCCTATGCCATGTTATGAGAAACCCAAGAGCTTTTTAGTGAAGATGTTTCCTCAACATATTATGTGCAACTGCCCGTATTTCTTAGCAGAAGTCATACATAGTCCGAACTTGTCTTCTGGATCATTTCACTTTGTTATTTTCTAGTCCAGTGAATATTTAATTGTTTGTGCACAATGGAACTTTTCTTGCATAACATCTGGAAGTACTATTGTCTTTTTTCATATTATTTTCATTGTTTGTATTTTGACCAGAGTTATTATGTCTTTAGTAAGTAATGAAAAATTCCAGTTTTGACAAAGCAGTATTTCTTGGCCCAGATTACTATCTCGTTGAAAAATTCCAAAGCATAGGCCACATTTCCCAATAGGGAATATGATGGACGTTTTCCAAATGTGATAATATCAGATCAGTTTAGGCTGGCATTATAATGTATTTACAACATATTTAGGATAACAGAATGGATATCTGAAGGGAGAGTATGTATGAATGGAAGTAAATCCACATAATTGTGATAGATATGACTGAATAGTCAGTTCCTTTAGACTTAAAATTGTTGTCAGGGTTATTGAAAGAAGACAGGGCTCCATGACAGGATCAGAGGCAATTGGCACAAAGTGAAACACAGGAGCATAATAAAGTGTTGAAACCCTGAAGGCTGGGAGTTTTGAATTTTCTGTGTTTTTAGACACTGACCCTCGAAAGAGCACTGCTTTTGACTTGAGGCCTTGGAGAAGGCTTCCAAATTTGAGTAATGGAGTTAGAATCACTGGTGTGTAGTTAGAACAAAAGTGTGTAATTTCACATGGCAAAGGGTTTTGAATTTGGGGTTTTAGAATATAGTAGTAGGTGTGGGAGAAGATTAGGTTCTTGGATGTTGTCTCTTTCTTCCTTCTTCTTCATGATTTCAGGTAGCAATTTTTGGATTGGATAGTTAGTACTGCAGCGCGAGTCGCAGGTGTTTCATTATTGGGTCAAAAGTATATAAAATATAGATGCTAGCTTTTAATTGGATAGTTAGCCTTTAAAAGACTTTGTAACTAGCTAGATTCACCCCCATTTTCTCACCTTTGGCTTGATAGCTAGCAGTGCTGAAGAACTCTCTGTACTTTAGATAAGATCTAATAAACAACCAAGTCCAAACAAGAAATCCATCTCTTGAGCATTCAATCCTGCCTCTGAGTGAAGGCAGAAGAAAGAAAGATAACCACTTTCTAGAATGAAACTCTGACAGTAAGCACTTTTTTTACTGCAAGTGTGACTGGACACAGATTGCCCAGAGTGGTTGCAGAAACTCCAATGGATAGAGCAAGTTAATAATAAACACAGGAAGATATTAAATCCAGGCATAATGTATGTGGTAATGTCTTGGTTTATGGGATCTTTTTTGTTGTTGGCTTGGGGTTTTTGTTTGTTTGTTTGTTTTTTCTTTTATTTTGTTTGTTTTGGCTTTTTCCTTTTTAAAATTCAGGATAAAAGATGCAATTAATTTTATTTCATTAGGTTGCACTCATATATATTTTTAATAAGGGAGTAGCAGGACGTCTTAAGCTGTAGGACAGACTCAGAAGGAAAGACTGGAATTTGGGTTACTTAAAATGAGTCAGATGTTCCCCTGGAGCAGATGTTCTGTTTATTACTCTCTGGATTGTCAGGAATTGTGTGTGAGAGTCAATGTTGTTATTTTCAAACCTATGATGACACTTCCGTGTATAATGTAATAGAAGCTTTCTAAACACAGTGTGAAAATTATAGTCGTATTGAAAACATGTAAAAAGCTATCCTCCAGCAGCATTTCAGTGGACTAGATTTTCTTCTAGAATTCACTCAAACCCCTATAAATATGAGGCACAATAAAAGAGAATGGTATATGTGCATTTCAACCCTTTCATCTTGAATAATGTTATACAAGCACTTAGAATATTGCATGTGCTTTTGTGTTCATCCTGAAATATTGATTAATGTGCAGAGTTCTGTATGCATCAAAGAAAGATGTTTATTGGCCAAAATCAAAAGATGAACCCAAATTGCTCTGGGCATCTCAGGCAGAAGTGTGGAAGGACAAAGGATGGTTCATCATGAAGGAAAGGAAATGGCATAATGCGAGGAGAATTGTTAAAGTCATTGAACCTCAGATACCCCAAAGATGTGACTGAGTGGTTTGAGGCAACAGAATTAGTTCAGTATTGATAGTATGTCAGGATTTAGCAGTGAGGAAAAGCTGGATGTAAGATGAGCTTTGTGATCATCAGATTAGGGGTAAATAATAAAAAAAAAAAATTATAACAACAAATGCCAGACCAAAAAAGAGTGCCCAGTTTGACTGTTGGATCTTCTCCCAGCTTCTCTCAAAGATACAGCTATGAGATATTTGAGATACATATATTGAGATAATTTGATTTGTAGGATATACAGCAGAGAATATTAATCATACTAAGGCATGTTTGCTCCCAGAGAAGGCAAACTTACGCATTTTTTTACTTTCGAATGGTATACTATTTTTGTGAAAACTTTCTCAATATATCCAGAGTAAATAAGTTTAAATGATTTCACAGTCATCTCATTGCTAAATAAAAAGTTGAATTTCAGTCTGAATTGAAGTGAAATTCTGTCTGTAGTTTTCTGTTACGGTGGAAAATTGAAAAATATTTCTGAATATCAGTGTGAGAAGAAATACAAAAACTATACAGTTTTTTAAAATCCAAAATACTTGGCTAGTTCAAAATTTGTCATGATGAACTCCCAAAAGTGGGAAGATTTTTTGTATGTAGCTATAATATATATAATCATGTGGACTTGTAGCTATTGCATCTGTGTTGTCTTTGCTTATCATTCTCATTTGTTATTAGTTATGTCTTACCCAAATTAAATTATTAGCATGTAGTCTGTCTCTTTTGCTCAATGCTTGTGCAATACATGACCTAATTGTCCCCTCCTTCAGACCTTGGTAAGCAAGAAAAAAAATTAAAAGCAAATCCTGGCTTCTGTTTTCTATACAGAGGAATTGTGCAGTCTGTGTCACTGGAGATTTTTTACAACCTGACTGTCTAAAGCCTTGACAAAGCTGATCAGTCCTGAGAGCTGACCTGCTTTGATCAGGGCATTGGAGTAGAGACCTCCTGAGATCCTTTCCAACCCAAAGTATCTGATGATTTCTGTCTTCTTAATTTTGGCAATTGTCCTGTCAGTGTGAGGCGTGTCATGGTAGCATAGTAGGTACACACCAGTGGGAAATGTGTTGCTGTGCAGTATACACTGTACTGGTTTAAGGATGGTTTATTGTACCACCTTAAAGTTAAGATGTCACTCAGAAAGTCAATGAATATTAAGAAGGAAATTTAAAGTACCTTAATGAGTTATGAGGTAGGCAGAATTCAAATCAACCTTTACTGGTATGAATAGGCTTATAAGGGATCTCTAGCTCTGGAACTTGCAGTTTCTCAAGCTTGAGAGGATATCCCCTGACTGATAAATTTGTTAAACACGTATGGAATTATTTCTTCTGTATTTAATTTAATCTCTCACCATTTGTGGTTCTGTTTGTTTTCTCTTTGTGAAAGGTCAGTGTGAACCAATTACTCTGGAACTTTGTATGAACTTGCCTTACAACTATACTTACTACCCAAACTACCTGGGCCACAGGACACAGAAGGAAGCCTCTATCAGCTGGGAGTCTTCCCTTTTCCCAGCTTTGGTTCAGACCAACTGCTACAAGTACCTGATGTTTTTTGCCTGTACAATCTTAGTACCAAAATGTGACCCCCATACAAATCAGCGGATCCCACCTTGCAGGTACTATACTAAACCACATTGCATTTAATTCTTGATTGTCTGTCATAGAAGTTTTTTTCAATTTTATGCTTTCATTGAAAATGCCAAAAATTTTGCTTTGGAATTCCATAGGAAAAGGCTACTGCTGACCAGCATGCCCAGGTCCCTCTTTGAAGGGCTGCTGTCCAATTTGTACCTGGTGCTACTCCATCCTAGGTGCAGGATCATGCATTTGCTCGTTTCATGCCCTTGATGATTGCCCAGTGCAAAGGGCCTCTCTTCCCTCGAGAATCAACACCATATCTCGGTTTTGTACCATCAGCAAACTTGCCAATGCTGCATTAAACTGCTGCATCCAGACCATTGGTAAATGTACTGAAAAGGACAGACTCTGCAATTGAGCCCAGAGGAGCAGCACAGGTGACCAGTCACCACCCAGATGTAGCCCTGTTTGCCAGGACCCTTCAGCCAGTTTTTCACCCAGTGCACTGTGAACCTGCTCACTCCACTCTTGAGCAAGTTGGCTAGAAGGGTGATGTGGGCTTTGTGTGAAGTATTTTCCATTTCTATGTGTTTGATTAGAATTGTGCCACTATAAAGGGTGCTTAAACATAGAATCAATTAATTTAGTTTGGAACATTAGCATTGTGTAATAGTTCCTTGCATTAGTACATTACTTGATGCAAAACCCTATCTAAATGCTCAACAAAACCTGAGATTTTAATGAATTTTTACCTTTCTAAATTAGGAGTTCCACGTCATTCTGAATTCCAGGCTAACTTAGGTTTTCTGTTTGTCAAGAGTAACTATTCCACCATCCTCATTGAGTAACATCACTGTGTTTTTTTAAGTTATGCCTGTATTTGTTGGAAAGAGACTATGTTCTGTAAGGTCTCATGGCTTTCTTGGCAGCAGTTGTTGCAGGTTAGGAGATCTAATAAACTTGACCAACAGGCAGAGCTCTTTGACCTTCTGACTGCTACAGCACTCTCATTCTGAATTTCTACCTCTTTTGTTGGGCCTACCTTGACAGTATTGATCAATTAACACCTTCTGGTTGAAAGAAAAGTGCATCAAAAATTGGAGTACACATCCTAAAATTTCTTATCACGTGATACCGTTGGCAAATAAATAACATTTCTTTGTGTAGTGCTTTGATGTGCTTCTTAGTGCAAAGTAAGAGTGAACCACAAAGAAGTTTATGTTACTGTTAAATTCTCACATAGGAACCTAATGGGAAAGAAAATAATGCATACGAGATAGCTTCAAAGTTACAGAAGGGTTTGTATAAGCTCTGTGTGTCAGGCTTACTAGTTTGAAAATCAAGGGTTTGCTTTTTTTTTAAAGAAAGCAGTATAATAAATAAAAGTTGGATTAACTCATTCTAATGTAGAGGGATGCAAGTAAAATTATATGATCTTTACCATCACACCTAGCTAACAGATTTTAGTAAGTGTCATGTTACAGTTGAATAGTCTTCAAATTTGAAGTATTAAACAGATGAAAGGGAACTTACAGAAAGCACAGAACAATTTAATTTGATAGGAACCTCTGAAAGTCATCTGGTCCAGCTTCCTGCTCAAAACAGGGTAGTATCAAATTTAGACCAAATTGAATATATGACATAAAACTTTAATTCTGGGATTCAAAGCTCTACTTTTATGATACTTTTGTTAGGTCATAGATAAAGAGTGTTGTGCTTTTATCAGGAAGGAACATCTTTGAAGGTCTCTCTAGATCTGTAGTATCTGCCTAACAATAACATTTTAGGAAGAATTTCAGATACTCACATAGTGTATAAACCTAAAAATATTTTAGAAATGAAAACAAAAATTAGCTCATACTAATAAAAATAAAATAAATTTGATATTTCAGTATAAATATAAACCTACTTTACAGTTTGAAGCTCCAAGAAGAGAAAATGTTACACTGTCAGCACAGAAATTATATTCTGAGAATCTGCTGCTGACTTTCAAAATAACTGCCCTCTTGTTCAAACACGTCAGTGATTAGTTGAGTTTAACAGGATATATGTATTGTTTTACCTGTCTTTACCTGTAAATATGAAATTGAGCTCAGCTAATGAAGATTTTCAGTGTTACACTTTTTAAGTCAAAGTACTTTCCAACCATTAGTTGCACATTAATGTTATAATTCTGCATCTATTACAATATAAACGTATCACAGATGCATTAGGTTCTTTTAATACAGGCACATGGATGTGTTTTCTCATTCCAGGTGGTATAACTGGTATAAATTACAAATTTATGGTATGAAATATTTTAAATCTACTTCCCCTGTATAAAACAGCTGTCCCTGCTTTGCAAGGCTTTCTGTTGTCTTTGTGTTAGTTTGGCTGTCATGCTTTTGCTTTTTAACTGTAACAGTCTTCAGAAAGTTTTATTCAAAGTAAAAAACATAAGTAAGAGATTTTTTGGAAAGAACTGAACTTACTGTTGTTTCTAAAATTCATTGATGTATCAAGTATATTTTCAATTTCTGAACATAATCCTTCAACTCTGATAAGGCATTGACAATATTAGTCCAGGCCTACTTAGAAGTTTAAATAGATTCTAGTTCTTTCACCACAGACAGACAACTGGATGGCTTATAATACCTTGGAAAAGGTCAGCTTTGACCAAAGATCTTAGTGTGAAGAAACACAGGACAAAGTGACTTAGACGTCTCTGCTATATTATCATGTTTTTGTTGTAGGTTTTGGTTTTTTGTCATTGGAAAATAAAAATTCTGTCATTCAGAAATCTGAGGTTATAAAGTGGTGTCAGTCAACCTTTCTGATAATGAGGAGGATCTGAAAGGGAAGAGAGTCCATAACGTTGTTGACTGACACCAATGCATTCTGTCTGGTTACTCAACTCAGTGGTGAATTGTTTGGTATGAAAACATATTGACTCTTCTTCATCTAATTCCTCAAAACAAAACTAAATTTGGGTGGATTAATACTGTATCATTTTCCCAAAAGAGCATAAAACAATTAATCCTGTATGGATCTGTTTTGTTGGTTTTGGTTACAGCATTTTCCAAAGCTAATTGCAAGAAAATTTAAAAGTTACACTCATTAAAAGGTCAAAGGAAAAGTGGAATAAAATGCCTTCCATGAAAAGAATGTCTCAAAGAAAGATGTATAAATAATCAAATTGCGTAAAGGCAAATGAAAAGTGACATTAAAGAAATTGAAAAAAACCCCAACAAAACAGTGAGATCCTCTGGTTGAATATTTTTCAACCTACTAGAATCCCAAACAAAAGTAGTGGCTAAATGTTTCAAACATTAGGGGATTTTTCTCTTAGTAATTTTGAAGCATTTGACAGCGGGTATTTTGAGAGACACCATGGGTGATTTTCAGTCTCAATGGATTGAACAAATTTTGCAGTGAGTCCCATCTTTTATATAGTTTAAAAAAATGCTGCAGAAGGACTGTATTCATGCCTTTTCATGATTTGACCAGCCAAACTTGTCTAGCACCAAATGAAGATGTAGAAATTATTGTGTTTCTCTAACTGACAACAGCCTCAAGACCAGGTTGGTGTGAGCTTTGCTTTCCCTAAAGTTTTAATTTTATTGAAATCCCTGGGAATTTCTTCACCCTTTTGTTTGCAGGCTTAAACATTTTGTCCTTCTGAAACCACATGATTTCTGAGGTAGCATAACCAGAAGAGGTAGCATTTCACTAGTACTAAATGTGTTTGTTTTCCCTGAAGGAGAGCAGTTAGTGATTCTTAAAACATGTTCTCTGCCATCTCTTACAGAGGAGAGCATATTTATAAGCAGTTATATTTGGTTATTATTATTCCATAGCTATTTATAACATAACTGCACAACAATACCTCAAAATAATGTTTAGACCGTAGCATTCTTTGATATATGCATTTTTTCATATTTAAAAATCTGTTTTACTGATCTTTTTTGTTGATCTTCATCTTTAACTTTGGCTAGGAGCATAAACTTCTAGTATCTGTGAATTTCTAAGCCATTCATTCAGTTACTTGGTGCAATTCTGCTTTGTCTCCTCAGGACATTATGTGTACAATCTAAGGAACGCTGTGAGGCTGTGCTTGGGATTGTAGGTCTGCAGTGGCCAGAAGATACAGACTGCACTCAGTTTCCAGATGAGAACTTGGACAACCAAACTTGTCTAACACCAGATGAGGATGTAGAAGGTATCTCCAATACACATTACAGTAAATAAAATATTTAAATGGGTTCCCAAAGTCACAGGTGCTTGTTTTTTGTTTTTTTTTTTTATACCTCATCTTTAAACTTATTTAAACTGTGGAAGTTATTCCAAACTGAGTTCCCCTACTCAGCCATGGCAGTCTCTTGGGTTCTTTGCTGGATTTCTTGCTCCAGAGAAATTGCTAGCACTCAGCGAAAGAGTTCCTTAAAGATCTGTCAGCTCTGTTCCACTACTTTATCCCAGAATGGTACTGGGAGATCAGGCAGAAGCAGTGAAAGGGTTAATTAGTGGAAAGTTATACCTGGTTTTATTAGTTGAAATAGACACATAATTCTCAATCTCTCTTTTTTTATTTTCTTTTCTTATCCTGGGGATTCCTTATATTTATTTAAATGCATAACACACCACCACAATGGTGAGAAGAGTAGCTCAGAAATTTATACCCATGGTCTAAACATTGTATGCCAGTGATTTGGCAAAGCAGTGACATTTGACAGAGGGCAACGTGTGAGGGAAAGCTCTGGAAAATGTTGCACCACCACCTTCCCAGTGCAATTACAGTACACAGTTCCAGGCCCACAAGCTTTCCATCCATGTTATTTGCCCTTCTGAAACAGCCCCAGTGATAAATAAGTGCCCGTGTCATGATTAAGCTTTTATCTAATGGAGTCCTGCTTCTCCCTGTTTGTTGTCACTGACAGAATGCTCACCCAGTCACTTCAAGTGCCGCTCTGGGAGGTGTGTCCTGGCCTCCAGAAGATGTGATGGTCAAGCTGACTGTGAGGATGACAGTGATGAGGACAGCTGTGGTAAATTAATTCAGTGGGTTGGAATGGAGGGTAGCTGCAGCATTAGAAAACGAGCTTTATCTTTCATTTGGTTAATTGAATTGGAGTATGAGAGTTCAGAGAATAAGCACCTTTTTTGCATGTTTAAAAGTGTTGGGGGTTTTTTTAAACACACTATCAGTAAAAATACTATAGCAAGAATCCTTCTTAATCAACGTGAATACAATTTGTGATAACTGATCATTTAGATTCTGATAACCATACTCTGAGATGTTTGAGTATTCACTAAAAAATCAAGCTAAAACATTTCTGTAGGTTTAGTTCTTTTTATATTGCTAAAGGCTTTACTGAGCTAAAATGTAACTCCCTGGCAGATTAAATCTTGAATCTGTAAATGTAGTTTTAAACTTATACATGATAATGTTCTCATTAAGCTGCATAGACAAAAAATGTCATTATGATATATTGTGTTGCTGAAGTGGATTCTGCATGTATTTTTCAGATTGGTCAACCTCAGGGCACAAGCATAAACCCTCAAGGTTTATTCTCCAATATGTATATGAGTTTACTTTTACTGTAGATGCTTTTGACTTGTAACTTGATTATTGAGCCTGAAATAATCAAGAAATCTCTTGGTCACTCTGTACATGCTATCAGGACAGTTTCAGAAGGAGAAGGGAGTTCTAAATATTTCTTAATTTCTTAACTAAGCTCTAGCCTTCAGGGAGGTCTGCATGCAGGCTTGGCATCCCTAGGGGCAAAGAGAATAATTGCTCATCACTAAGGATTTAGACAAGAGGTGTGCTAATGAGCAAAGGATAGGAAAACATTCCAGCAGAGTAAAGGTGCACAACCTGTGTATGTTTTTTAAACTGAGAATGGGTTAAGAGGGAAGCAGTTTATGTGAACAACAAAACTGTGGCAATAAGATAATTTCTCAGAGACAATAAAATAAAATCCAACACCAGAAAGCTAAAGCTAGGTTGAGGTTCAATCTCGGCAGGCCCATAAAACGCTTCTTTTTAAAAGAAGCAGATTGTTTTACTGTTTGCTGTAGCCAAGAATTTATTTATCCCCAATATCTGATGTATTCTCAATCTCTGAGAGTTTCCAGATCATGCTTGTAGTCTGTCTACTCTTTCTTTCCTTCCCTTCCCCCACCCTTGTAAAAAAAGAAAAGAAAGAGAAGAAAATATATGTTCTCTGAAATATGATTTAATATTAGGTCATTCTCTTGTTTGGGTTATAAAGGAAAGCCAGAACTGATGATCATTGTGACTCTTTCAGAGTTTGTCATCCCTTTAGTTTGAATCAATTGTCTCAATTGTCCTTCCTGCCAAATATTTTTGTTGCCACCAATTTTGAACTCCTTAGAAAACTAATTGTTATGTGTCTTTTAGGATAACTGTATTCTCCTAGACATTAACATATGAAATATTGTTCTAATATGTAACATTCATTTCTCAAGTGGCTCTCTCTTTCTCTAAAGTCTAGACAGAATGTCACAAGCAATCAGCAGAATTCTTATCAGTTTCTATAAATACAGAAGACTGTATCAGCTAGGAAATTACCACTGTCAGAGTGACATTACGTTGACCAGGGCTTATACGGTTACTGAAGAACAAAAAGTCCTTGTAGAGCTCCAAAAGTAAATGTCTCCAACTTATTCATATTCCATGTGTGCAGGACAAAATCTTGATTATCTTTCCATGTGTAAATGGGTAGCTCAAATTTTATTAGCTTTATCCTTTTAAATTGGTTTTCTAACATTAAAAAACACTGAATGTTTAATTTGAAGCCCTTGAAGTGCTTTAAATTACAGACGTGGAACAGCTTTACAGTGCAGGGAGAAGGAGGCTGAAAAAGACTAGCTACAGCTTTCTCATGCTTAGGCTACTCTGGCCAAAAAATGTAAGTTAGAGCCATCCAAAGGGACTGAGGTGTACTCTCCCCATGCAGAGCAGAGCTGTATTCAGCACCCATTGCCTCCTGTTAGCAATCCCTGCCACACAGACATATGGTCTTTGTGGGAGGACATCACAGCCATGCAATTGCAGTGAAATCCTGGGACTTCAGTGCCATTTACACTGGGATTTGGAGGGAAAATTTGACTGAGATTACTGGAAGTGAGACTTCTGAGTGCATTAAAATGTAGAGAAGGTAATTAAAAAAAAACATTATTATGAAAGATGTCACAAGAGTTTGTGATATTAAATATAGTTGGTTGTAATTTAATGCATTAAATTGCTGGCTGCTGAACAATGCCTCTGGCAGGGAGCAGAAGAGTGTTCTACACCTATTAAAGAAATTGAGGACATAACATTCATAACCAATACTGTCTTTCACTGTTTTTCTGCAATCTGGTTTTCAACCTGTAGTGTTTTAGGTGAGAGAAAAATATGGTGGTCTTGACATTAATGATTTAATGATAATTGTGTGGGAAATGTATATATGGATAGCCACTGGTAACTGCCTTCATATTGTGAAGAAGAATGAAGGTAAGACCGTATATGAAACCATACATCTTGTCAAAATGTATTTTTGAAATGGTGGCAATGTACATATAGATAAGGTTTCCTAACTCTGTTTTCACTTCCCTTACATTTAATTAGAAGTGCACGTCACAAAAATAATTATAGATGAAATATAAATATTCCAAATGGTAGATGATCTCTACCAACATGTGTATTTGAACACTGAAGTCAGTAAGTAGTGAATTTTTCAGAGGGAATTGTCTCTGTATTTGTTTAGGTGATTAGTTTTGCAGAGTCCTGGTACACTTCACAGTGTAACGTCTTAATGTGTGATGAAGAAGAAGGGCAAACAAGTATTTAATCAATTGTAAACACTGCTAAAAATTGAAAGTTTCATAAATTACAGGGGGGTTTAAGCTTTTTAAATTTTATATTCATATCAAGATCTTAACATGGCATTCTTTGTTTGATATGAGTAGAGATTTTGTTTGGTGTCTGTTAATTTTTCATTAATAGTTATCACATATATTGTCAAGAAGGAGACCTGGAAATTGGTGATACCCAAGAAAGTTATTTGGTCATGAGGAATTAGTTTCAAAGGTTAAGGCTATTTATTTCTCTGGGCTTTAACATTTATTTACATGTTTTTTTCACATCTAAACAAAATCAAGCACCCCACACATCCAGGTGCAGTTAAAACCTGAATAGATTTTTCCAGTAATCCAGTACGGATTATCTGGTTCATAGTTGTAAAATACGTACTTCTGAATTAAGACTTCTTGGAAACAATATATTTGCTTACTAATTTACTGCTGATACACAGTTTCAGGTCCAGGCAAAGAGAGGTGCTGCTTTAAATCCCAATTTTAAATTTATACCTGAACTATTTGCATATATGAACATCAGGGCTATCAATTGAATTTGCCCTTAGATTAAAATGAAAAGTATCATCTGTAGAACAGGCCAAAGAAGGCAATCAAATAATCTGGTTTAGTCAGGACACATAATTTTTATGGCTTCCTATAAAACCAGAGTGTCAGACATGCAGGACATTAGTATGTCAGAGTATTTAAACTGGTATCACAATAAAATACTTTATTAGATGATGGAAATAAAAAGTGGACTAAAACAAGAGAAAACTATTTTCTAAAATATAGCTTGGGCTATTCTCAATTTCCTCTAGGTGGCCAACAGGATCAGTGCTTTACTATCAAAGCACTTGGACATAGTTTTGTATTACTTCTCTTTCTATCTTTCATTGTGATTCTGTGTTAGATTCTGCATCAGCACTGCCAGAAAAAAAAAAAAGTATGTATTTCTACAGTGTTTCATGGAGATTCCATGCTTTTATAGGATTTGGTTTTGGAAGATCAAGGAATTTCTACAGACTTCAAGATTAGAAAAGTTCTTATATTACTAGTAAATGTATTTCAAGAATAGTGGCGTATGGGTTTTGAACTAATTGAGCTAATACCCAAATCATTATAGATATGTATAATATGTAAACATAATACAATTATTATTTAAATAGCACTGAAGTATTATGAAGTTTAACATGCGTAGATACATTCACAATGTAGATACATTTATCAAGTGTACACTCTGCCAATCATATTTCAATTTCTTCATTAGTAACTATTCTTGGTGCCTTCTAAAATTTATATTGTAAATGGAAATATTTTGTGTGTTTTAAGACTTGCAAGGAAGATAATGGTGGATTCAATATTGCATGCAAGTATTTCAGAACTGTGCTTCTCTGCCTCCAGGCTGTAGAGAAAGGGGTCTTTGGGAGTGTCCTTTGAAGAAGCTGTGCATTAAACACACTATGATCTGTGATGGTTTCCCAGACTGCCCTGACATGATGGATGAAAAGAATTGCTGTAAGGACTCATGCAGTTTATTACTCCCTAAAAAGGCTGATCATATTTTTGGGATGTTGGGGTGCAAAATAAATCAAAGTAAAAATGCCTTATGCTTTCTATAGGCAGAAAGACTTAGTCATTCCCTCAGTTCCCTTTTCAATTTGTCTATGGCACCAATTTCTCCCTTTCCTCATCTTGTGTCCTTTGTTGTTCACATCCTTGGATCCTTGCTGTCTGTTTGGTCATTCTCATCTTCTGTCCTTTTTTTTTCCCTTTTCTCTTTCTCCGTCCTTGTTCTTGTGCCTGTGTACTTTTATTCCATGTATATTTTTGACTTCTTTTCCCAAGTTTCTTCAACTTCATTCCATACCAGCATAGGTCATAGCTGCTCACTGCTCATTTTTTTCCTTGATTTCTACTTGATTTTACTTCTGATCTGTTGGTAGGTAAATGTCATATGTCTCTCTTCCTTGTTTCATTTCTTTCCTGATTGACATTTCTTAGTTTCTGTTTCCTTACCTGGCTCCACAGATTTCTTCTCCAGTCCAAACTATAATAACAATCCAGACACCAAATGTGTTACAGTAGACCGGTGGCATGGGCACGCTGTCCGTGTGCACAGTGTAAGTCTGTTCCAAGTGCTGGCAGGGGGCTGCCCTCAGTTCTGTTTCCTGTTTCCATCTGAGAATGGGATGAGAAGTGGTGGAACATCTGCCAACAGCAGCTGCTTTGCAGGCTCCCATCCTGCATACTGAGCTGGGGAGTGAGCGCCCTGAGATGTTAGCTTCACTTTCATTTATATTTTGTTGTACTCTGAATTCTCTTCTCTTGAGAAAACCTGATACGTGGACATGCTCCCAGGACAAGGAAGTAGAAAAGACATACTGAAAGAAAGGCTGCACAAGAAAGGGGGGATTGTTGGTTGGTAAAGTTGGTTGAAAACTAAAAAATTTCATTCTCTGAGTAAACCTGGTATTTTTTCATTCTTGCTGGAATGTTTGGATATAATTTTGTGATTTAAAAGAAGTTGCTCCTGAGTTTCTGGAGTTCTATTGGTTGGAGCAGAATGGCACAGTAGGCACATTTTATGTGCTGAGTGAAGCCTATGAATATGTTTGCCAAAATGAACAGCAGCCTGCATGTATTGCTAGATGAAACTTTGGTTTTTTTTGGGAAGCTGAAGCTCACAAAGCATTTCTTAATCTGCTTTTCATTGTAAAGATTATGCCATTTAATTTCTAAACTCTGTGCTGTAATCTAAAGAGTGGAGGTGGAATTAAAGTGATTTACTCGTGATCACACATTAAGATCATGACAGAGAAAAGATTACCAAAGGGCTGAGGTTAAGCTAGTTTGTAATTACCAGAGCATATTTCCTCTTTGCTTTTGAGTTGGGGCTTGAATATTCTAAAATGGCAGCAAAGATTTCGCAGCTGAAGGCTTCCAATTTTTGAATTATGCTCTCTTGGGAAGGTGGAGTTAAAGTGCTTTTTCTGGTTTTGCGTGCTTTATTCCAGAGCCAAAAAGATCAGGGGTAGACAGCACTGCCTGCTCAATCTGTATGGTTTTCACTGTGGAGTGCACTTTTTGTACTAGTGTTGCAAATAAATGCTTGGATTGTATGGCAGTGTAAATGCTGTACATCAGCCAAACGTGGGCTCAGCTGAATGCAGCTCCCTTCCATGCATCCACTCCCTCTCTGCCCTTCCCCAGGTCTCAGAATTCCTGAATGATGGGGTTTATAGAAGCTGGAAGTATGTTAGTGAGGAAGGTACTGCACTTCTACACACCTGCCTTTTGGAAGGGAGGTTGCTGGGGGAAAACTAAAAGTCATTTGCAAAGGGAAACTCTTGATTCCCACACTGAACAGACTCTGGAAATCCATATGTAAGGATACCATGTCTATCAGTACAGCAGTTCTCTGCCTTTAAAGTGGAGATATAAATTTACAATTTTCAAAAGCAAAGGCAAATTAAAAAATTAATATGTAATTGCTGTGGATGAGAGGAAATAGATATTCATTGTAATCTTTTCTAAAACCATCATGAACGAAACAAATTTGAATCAGTTAGCTAAAAGCACGGAGCAATATTTTCTCTTACAGCTTCTGAGGGGCTTAGGCAGGTTTCATATAACAAGACCACAAATGATACTAAGTAATCACAGATCTTGCATTTCTAGACACTCTCCCTTCCCTCTGAATTGCAATGCCCTCTGCCTCTGCTATGGCACCAACCACCTTCTGCATCAGTGGCATTCATGCTGAATTTCATTGCAAATCTGTTACACTTTTTCCATAAATCTGATCTGTACCTATCTTCACCCCTCCCTCTCAGTTTTTTATCTCAATGTGAATTTCATTTTAATCATGTCTGTCTCAGGAGGAAGCATGTTTTTTTCTTTGCAGCATTTTGTGGAGAGAGTGAACTTGAATGTGCCAACCATGAATGTGTGCCACGAGAACTCTGGTGTGATGGGCAGTCAGACTGTAGTGACAGCTCAGATGAATGGGACTGTGGTAAGTTTCTGCTGTGGAGTGCCTCAGAGTGGTGTTTGGGTGATGGTAGTAATCACTGGTGATTTAATTGTGGGGGAGAGGTGCTCCTTCTTTTAGCAAACAGAAGACTGGGGTGAGGTTGGGAAAGCATGCAAGGAAGTGAGCAAAAGAGATAGCAAAAGCTCAGTGTGCAAAGAGATAAGAAAAGTGATACAGCAAGAAAATGCTCAAATGTGTGTCATGTGGAAAGTATTGTGAATAGAGGACAGATTAAAAAGATCTTGAAAGTTGGAAGGACCTTTTGAGAATCTTTTTTTGCACGTGATAAAAGCAGTTCCTGAACTTTCATATACAGATTAAGAAGAAAAAATGATGATGGTCTTTCTATCTAGATTATCTAAGTAGATTAAGGCTATAAAAATTAAGGCTGTCAGCAACCCATGTGAATATGTGCTGGGGAATTAGAAGTATTTGGGTTTATTCTTACCCTCTTGATGCCTTCGCTGTTCAGTGTCTCATGCTGTTCACTCTTAGCAAGGTTCTGATAACTACACTTGCCTTGGTTTTAAATTGCATAGCTATTCAGTATGCAAAGGTAGGAAATGTGCCAGCAACTTGGAAGAATCTTGAATGTAGTTGTATGTTTTCAATTTTCCATCTATAAAGCTATTTGAAATAATACTGAAGTTTTCTTCCTTTTTTTCTTTGCAGTTACACTGTCTAACAACACAAATTCCTTGATGCTCCTGACTGTTCACAGGTCAGCTGCTGATAACCATGTTTGTGCTGATGAGTGGCAAGAAAACTTAAGCCAACTGGCCTGCAATCAGATGGGTTTAGGGTAAGGTCAGTAGTTTGTAGCTTTGATGAATTTCTTAGGACAATTGGAGTGCTGGAGTTAGATGTGAACTATCATTGATCACTGCAGTGTTAGACCTAGTGTGGAAAGGGTTCACGGAGAAAAGAGGTAACAAAATTTTGTGAACTATGGCAGGAACAGACTTTCACGAAGCTCTAGACACTTTCACCACTTTATAAAAATTGCATGATTGCTATTAAAAGAATATTTTGAAAAGATAATGGCGTTTTGCCAGGTCTCAGTACTTGAACTTATAGTTATTGCTGGGGCTCAGAATTGTTTGGCAATGTAATACTCTGTTTCTTCCTAAAGAATTAAAGCAAACGTAGGAAATACAGAAAATACCATCTTCCTTTATTTGCATTCTGCAATAAATACTATAAGTTAGACAAGTGGATGTATTTAACTTGGGCATCTCTGAACAAGGAAATTGTTAAAGAGAGGGTTTCTGTGTGGAACTCAGAAAAGGAAATAGCCTCTAAGTGTCTTATTGCATGCACAGTAAATTGTGGAATAATTGATGTAAAATGCAATTGTTGGATAACAAACAAGTTCAGCTGCTCTGATGTTCACAGCTGTCTCTTACTAGGAAGAGGCAAATCTGGTGGTATATAAGGCTATCTTTTGCCAGTGTCTGTTCCCCAAACTGAATTAAGAAGTGTTTTTTCTGTTAGCTTTTCACCACTGCACATACTGACATGCATGTTCTTTGTACCTTTCTCAAAGTACACAGGAGGATAAAGACCCTGGGTTAGGGAGTCTGCACTTCAAGTACTCTCTACAGTACTGCACTGCAGGAATACTTGACATCCATTCTAACAGATGTCCTGAATTGAACACCACCTGTAAATGACTGCCTGCCATTCTAACACACAACAATTTTATACTCCTCTACCTAGTTTAGTGTATCTAAATAATATTTGCTTTATCTTTATGCTTTAGCTTTATATAGCATCCTAATAAAGCTTTATAGAATCATAGAATATACTGAGCTGGAAGGGACCCATCAGTATCATTGAGTCCAACTCCTGGCCCTACACAGGGCACCCCAGCAATCACACCCTGTGCCTGAGAGCATTCTCCAAATGCTTCTTGTGCTCAGACAGGCTTGCTGCTCTGACCACTACACTGGGGAGCCTGTTCCAGTGCCCAAACTTCTCTGGGTGAAAAACCTTTCCCTGTTACCTAACCTAAACCTCCCCTGATGCTTCATACCATTCCCTTGAGTCCTGTTGCTGGGCACAGGATTGAAGAGATCAGTGTCTGCCCTTCTGCTTACCCTCCTGAGGTAAACAAGTGACCTCAGACACCCCTCATACAGCCTCCCTTCCAGTCCCTTCGCCATCCTTATGGCCATCTTTTGGATGCTGTCTAATAGTTTAATGTCTTTCTTGTACTGTGGCACCCAAAACTGCACACAATATTCAAGGTGAGGCTGCCCCAGTGCAGAGCAGAGGAGGACAATCCCTTCTCTTGCCAGGATGGTGATGGGTTGGCTCTCCTGGCTGTCAGGGCACTGCTGGCTCATGTTCACCTTGCCATTGGTCCTAACATAAAATTTGCTTCTCCTCCCCATAATGCTTGCTGCTGGGAAAATGGAAAGGTATTAAACTATAACAACACCTGTGATTCCCTCCTTTTTTCAGCCTTTTTTCAAGGCTGAAATCAGCATGAGTAGAAACCTACACCTTCCTGCTTCTTCACTGATGCTTGCTAACAAGTCTTACCGATCCTACACTTTTAGGAAACGTTAGAGACAAAAATTATTCTTAAATCTCAGTGGTCCATTTTCTAACAGATTGACACATTCTACAAATCAATTTTTCTACAAGATCTTTTTAGTAGTGACCGGTAATTGTGTCAAGGGCAGTGGGAAATTGAAATCTGAAGTCTTCAGTTTGACTGAAGTTAACTTCGGTTTGACTCCAATACTAATTTCTAATTCCTTCTTGCAGTACTTCAGGAAACCAGACTAGTGTTTGTCTTTCCTTTCTTAATGCCTGATTCTGTCAATCACCTGAAGCCTGATTTTCTTAGCTATTCTCCAAGTTTTTGTGGAGTGGCACTGCCAAAAAAAGACAGTAAATTAGCTGTGAAAAGCCATAAGAAAAACAAAGATTATAATGTGTTACCAGAACTGATTTCCAAAAGGAGTAAAATGAGTATAGTTATTTAATTCTTTTGTTGACATTGCATAGGCATTCAGTGAAAATGTCACAGAGGGTAATGTTTTCTATATGGTGAAATGGAAGACTGAATAACTGTAATTTCATGCCACTGTGAAATCTGATCTGAACTTCATCTCTTGGCATTTATGTCCTGTATATGTTATTTAATTGATTTATAACAAGAATGGCTGAATGTGAGCTGAGCATTGGCTTTTTTAACAAGCTCTTTCTACTCACCATTGAGGATGCAGGTAAATTAGACTGTATATTGCACCTAACTCAAATAATGATAGAACTTCTCCTTTTTACATTAAATATATATATATATAATGTTTTATGCAGTGCTTTTCTGCAAGTATTCCCAATGGGAACAACTTAATTTTCCTCCTTCAGAAAATTAAAGCTGTGAATATACAAATTCTGTCTACATTAGAGCACAATGCAGAACCACCCAGTTTTGTGTGTGTGTGCAGATTTATTTAATAATTACTTACAGCAACCCTTGATTTTGTTTTAATAGCTCTCTTGTTTATTCTTTGAGAAAAATAATGTATTTGAGATATCAAATTGAAGACTTATGAATGCCTTAGATCAGGCATTTGGAATTTTTGTTTTCTGTAATGCTCTGCAAACTATTTTTCATAATTGTCTGGTGCTTTGCCAAATAAAAACTCCCAATTGCTATATAATGTGGTAATGTTTAAAATACAAAGGCAACATCTTTCTAACAGCTTTTGGATATTTTAGTTATTTAAAAATAATATATATTTTAATAGTTTAGGCCAAATTAATCTGAAAAAAACAAATGAAGATAATTAAATGATAGTGGTTAAAAGTTAGATTAATTTAATGGATAGTGGTAACACATTTTACAGAATAGCAGTCTGTCTGGAATGTTTAAACCTTGAGTCTGAAGCAACATGAAAGTTAATTCTATTCTGCCATTTCACTAAATGCAAACAATTTTACTGGCTGTTTGCTAGTTCCAATTCCACAGACAGTGTGGTTTTCCAGTTTTTCATAGCAGAGCTCATGGAACGTGTTGTGTGATGCACAATGCAACATCACATAAAGCTGCAAGTTCCAAGCATTGTCTGAAAGGCTTTGGACAAATGATGGCTGGTGCTCAAGTTATGCAATATGCATTCTTAGCAGTTCTTATGCTTTCCTCAAGTACAAAAAATGTTAAATTTGTTTGTTTGTAATGTTAAGAGCATAATGGGAATGCTCAAGTCCTAGGTTTCACAGTTTACAACCAGATGGGACTATCATGTTGCCTAATCTGACTGCCTCTTTGTGTCGGGACATATACATTTATTCAGAGACTTCTGACTGAGTCTTAAATTTCATTACAGTAAATTTAGATGCACTTAGTTTTTCTCTGGCAGTTAGTTTTTCTGTTAAGACAGGCAGAGAACAGAACAGCAGTCAGTGTTACATCTGTCCTGATGTGTGCTAGAGACTATGCTGCTGAGGGTGGGCGTGCTGTGGAGGTTCAGAGCATGATGTTGGAAGAATGCATTTTGTTATGATGTTCAGTTGAAGAAACCCACTTTCATATACTTGGAAGTCCACATTCTTTGTTGATGAAATGGTGATCATAAAAGCATGGTCTGCTCAGCTCTGAAATTTGATAAAGGCTGTAGTGTTGTTCTGTCATTCTGCGAAAATATTCAGGAGCTTGTACTCAGCAGAGCACAGGGGAATTTTACTTCACCTGCTTATTCCGGTCTAGTAGAAGTGTGAAATCACAGCTGTCTTCCAATTTACTTGTTTTTAAAAATCTACTGTTATCTCTTTCTGTGAGTGCTGCTCCTTTTCTTGGAGGCTGCGTCACTGGTGGTCCACAGAAACCAGCAGCTCCTTTTCTTTTGTTTCCTCTGTTGTAGCATCTGCTGTGCCTGTATTTATGAAAGGGATGGGCAAGTCTGTTGTTGCTGCCTGGCCTTTTGTCTTTCCTGGTACTTTTTCACTCAATGTCTTTGGTATAAAGATCTTGAATATTTGACATCTGAGCAGTCAAGCTGCTGGATGAACAATATCTTGTTTTTATGTGATCTAATTGGGTTTTTTTATTACTCTATAACTATTTCTGCAAGACGAATAATGGAAGGTCAGCTTAATGTTTTATTTGCTTAGAGATCATTACAGAAACAATACCCAGAATATTTCTGTCACATCCATGTAATAAATTTGAACTTCTGAAATGAAACTTCATTTTCTCCAAGAATAAACATGACATTTAGTGAAACAAATTCCATGCCACAGAGGAAGTGTTTGAACTCATTAATTCAATCTAGATTTCTAGACCCATTCAATATAATGCAATATACTCTTAACCTACCTTGAATCTATTCATGTTTTCCATGGCCACAGTGTTCTATTAACCCTGTAGATGATGTAGAAAGACAGCAAATTTTTCACATTTTATTTAATTTTTTAAGAATGGCATCTAATAACTCATTAATGACATTTATTGAAAATAGAGCTGTGGTAGATGTAGAAGGGTGTTCTAGTAAATTGGAGCAATAATTAACCAAGGTTAAAATATATAGACTTTATTCAGTGTATTAGAGTTGTGCTAAATATCTTATAGATTATGTCCCATCTTTCATATACATATGTAGTTTAAAATATAATTATTTGGATAAAGCTGTTTTTGAAGAAATTGCAACCTTATAATTCCTGAAAAATTGTGATAATTTCCTCAAATAGTCATTAAGCGTGTTGTCAGTCCCCTCATATAACACTTTCTAGTTCCATGATTGGATTTTTTTAAATAGTGAAATGATAATTCTTATTAATAATTTTTTATCTCAAACATCCTTGGAGATGTCTGTATGTGCTTCTGGGTATTTGGCCATAGATGGCCATACTTGACCTTCAGAGGTCCCTTCCCAGCCCAACCATTCTGTGCTTGACTAAAAGAAAGTACATGAATACTACCAAACAAGGAAACGTTCTTATTCTAATGAATGATCACAAATCCTTTTTCAAACTATTTTATGCCGTGACTTGTACATTATAAACCTACTGCCCCCTGTTTGCTTTTTTTTTTTAATGCAGGGACTTCCAGATTCAAATTTACTCCATTTAACATTAAACAGATATTGAGTCTCTCCGCACTGAAAATTTATTCTGAAATCTGCAAGTTGAAGTGTTTTGTTGTTTGTTTTTTTTTTCTACTTATCAATTGAAACTGTTATAGTGTAGATTTAGACTAGACATAAGGAATAAACTTTTCACAATGAGGATGGTGAAACACTGGAACACGTTACCCAGAGGAATAGTACCCATCCCATTCCTGGAAATATTCAAGGTCAGGTTGGATGGGACTCTGAGAAACCTATTCTATAATTTACTGACATGACTAAAGACCTTGAGAGGGGCAAGGACTGCAAGAAACTCAGTGTCTTTTATCAGACAAGCTTCCAGGCAGATAGGTCTGCCTTCAGCTTTGCTCTTGGTGCTGAGTAATTCAGGAAAGTCTTATTTGACCTCCACACCCTCTCCTCAGCTCTTACCAAGTATCCTAATGAAAGATGTCCTCTGCATATAAACCCTGTATCATTAAATAGACAGGCATCCTTTCCAAGGTAACCTTAGCTCATGAAATGATGTCAGCATTCGCTTTAGATGTAAAAAGTAAACTAAAAAATTTAAAATTGCCTGTAAGACTATGGCTCTTAAGTTCTTTTAGAGATGAGAGAATGAGAAATTAGTAATAAAAGAATAAACGTGTTGCATGTCTTGGAAAAACAAGCATGAATTACACTATGGGAAGATTTCTTAGTGAATAATAGTTCTGTAAAGGGTGATGTCGAACAAAGAAACAAGTGAATTTTGTTCAAATTCAGTGAATAGTTTCATTACAGTGGAAAAAAGGTTGAAAAATCAACTTATTTGTTTCAAATCATTGAAATTAAACAACTAAAATTTTGTTTTAAAACATTTTTCTCTGAAATACATCCTTTGTATTTTTAAAATTAAAAGCTAATTGACTTTAAATGAAGGACTTTACATTTAATTTGAATTTAAGAAAATTAATTAAAGCTGGAAGTCCAGCTAAGAAAATCTAGATTTTATTTGAAGCTTTAACTCTAGATGGTCTCAATTGGTCTTTTAAGTTTAGATGCAAAATGGTATTTTATGGAAGTATCTTTATGAAACCTATAATTTACAGACTCGGAGAACAGAGTGTTGTGGTTTAATGCCAGCCAGCAGCTCAGCCCTGCACAGCAGCTTGCTCACTCCTCCTGGTGGGAGGGGGAAGACAATCCAGAGGAGTAGAAATAAGGAGGCTCATGAGTTGAGATAAAGAGGGTTTAATAGGTAAAGCAGAAGCCATGCACGCAAGCACAGCAAAACAAGGCATTCATTCACCACTTCCCATGGGCAGGCAGCTCTTAAACCATCTCCAGGAAAATGGGGTTTTCACCTTCACCTGTGACTTGGGAAGACAAATGCCATCACTCCAAACATCTCCCCCCAGCTTCCTTCTCCTTCCTCCCACTTTGCATACTGAGCCGTGTGATGTGGAATTTCCCTTTGGAGAGGTGGGGTCACCTGTCCTGGCTGTGGCCGCTGCTGAATCCTTGTGCATCCCCAGCCCCATCGCTGCTTGGGTGGGGTGAGAAGCACAAAAGGTTTTGACTCTGGGTAAGCAGGAACGAAAACAGCCCTCTATTATCAACACTGTTTTCAGCACAAATATGAAACACAACCCCATACTAGCTGTGAAGAAAATTAACTCAATACCAGCTAAAACCAGCTTGCAGAGATAAAGCAAGCAAGCTTTTTTTTTTTTTTTCTTTTTTTTCAGTATAGTTATGAGTTAACTCATTCTTCATAGGTTTGACTAGTTTATCAGCTAGGAGATAGGACTGAGGGATTTTGAAACCTGAAAGTATCACAGTGTTTACAAAAAAAAATATTAAGAATAATTTAATCATATGTGTTTATTTCTTCTATCAATGCAGTGAAAACTTTTAAATTTATTTTCTATGTTTCAATATGTTTTCACTTTAAAATTTCAGATATCTCTGATTTTAATGCTGTTAAAATCAAGATTTTGATCTTTTACTCCATATTCTATGGCATAGCTGTGGCTTTAAAGAATTCTGCTCAAGACAGGAAACATTTTAAACCAATATGTACATACAGGAAACAGATGCTGTTCCAGCTCTGAAATAGGCCTAATTTGTTTTAAATTAGTGCCCATATGCATGGAATCCATTGCCTTCTGGTCTAACTCAAGGCTTCCTTTCTCAAACCTGCTGTCACATGAGGCCTACAAGAATGGAATTAGAGAAACTAAACTGATGTGTGTCACTGTTACTTGGAAACAAGAACTAATCCAGTTTATGGATTATACTTTATTCTAAACATGCAATTTAATACATTTGAATGAGCTTTTCTGAATGGAATAGGGAGAATAAGGTATTGAAAACATTGCTGTACAGAAATATCTCAAATATGTTACAAACAGAATGATGAACTTCATAACCTAAAATTAGTCCCTGCCTTCCAGTTTGTTTTCTTTGTTTTTCATTGTAATTTAGTATACAAGTCATAATGCTTATTTTTCACTGTAGACTTTGACTGTTGTGCACAGTGATTAGCAGGTATCAGACTAGAATGCTCTGAAAAAATTTTATTTAATATTTCCATTGCGCAGCTCATCTAATGAAACGTTACTTTTCCCCACTGAGAGCACATTTCTAATGTAGAACACAAACTGAGTTCTCTTTTTCTCTCCTAATTCTAAAAGTTCCTCTCTTAAACACACATGAGCGAATCCATAGCTTGAAATTACATTTATTAAAGGAATATTCTAATTTTTAAGTTGAAATTGAATTATTAGTAAAATTTCAGTTAGAAATTCCAACTTAAGTGCTACTGCAAATTGAAATGTTTTGCCTGATTTTACAAGTAACTGATTTTACAGGTTATTAAATATTTTAATTGATCAAATTTTTTAATCAATTAAATTGATTAAAAATTTTTAAATTTATTAAATATCTTTTAATTGATTTATTTTAAAGGAAACTTTTAGATTAAAGGAGTTAGATATGTTAGAATTTTATGTACCCTGCGATGTTCATTAGATCTAGCAGAAATCTCTCTGTGAAGGATCAAGACTAACTTGGCTAAGGCACAAGCTATAGGGTGACCTGAACTAGAAAGTGAAATTCTAGAGAGTGAACATGTAGATTAAACCTACAAGAACTGGTGTAGAGCCGTAAGTGTCTGGAGAAAACCTAGGAATGTTATACAGGGGGGATTAAAAAAACCCAAACAAACCAAAAACCCCAAAACAAAATCACAAAGAAACCTTAGCAAGTCTTATTATGTTATTAGGATAGCAAAGACTTAAGAAGGAGGGTTAGAGTAAGAAATGAATGTGTAATTAATGGTAACGCTGCTCTTCAAAGTAGGTACTTTTGTGGAAATCATCTAAGAGCATTTAATATTTATGGCTCTGGTGGGTCTCCATTATGACTGACAGTAGTGGTAGCCATAGGTTTGAGAAGTTGTAGAGAATGGAGGAAACTGGTTAGCCATCTTTCATAAAAACGATAAAAGAATGAGATGTGAAGATTTACAAACTACTTGCCTAGCTTGAATTACCAAGAAATTACAGAATTATAGTGTCTTAATGACAGACAGAATATATTTATCAGTAACAAATCATATCAGAGTCCCTTTATTTATTCCTTGAAATACCAGAGACACTGTGGAAAAAAACTGTAGATGTAATGTACTTTTAAGTGTCACACTATGTGAAATGACTTGAAATAAGTGAGGAGCTATGAACAGAGATGAAATTATATGGGAATGTTGATGATTCATTGTCAAACCATAAAGATGTATTGGTGGGGGGCTAGACACATGCCGTTATGTCTGGGAGGATACAGTGATGCTGTGAATCATTCAGATGATAGAGTGGAGAGCAGGCCTGATAATTTCTCATTCAGCATCAAGCTGGGAGAATCTGAAAGCATTTTGAATGACAGAATTAGAATTTAATTTTTTTTTTACAGGCTGGTGAAATGACCTGAAATTAACTGAGAATGTTTACATGTAATCACTTTGTGGTGTTCAGTTTGTGTTAGATTTGGACTAAATGAGAATTGGTGAACAGAAATGACCAGAGACCTAGAAAGCATGGTCTGTGAAGAAATGTTGGAAACTCTGCTTGGTCAGTTAGGGGGAGGGGTTATAGGAGCCTTTAAATATGCAGATGGTTAGGAATAAACTGCTCTCCATTTCTGATGGAACAAAAAGGCAGAGCAATGAGCTTAAATAACAAGTAGGAAAATTTAGAGTAAACATTATTTTAAAAGTTGCTTGAATATATTGACTGGAAATGCTGAGGATTCTTCATAATTAGAGTTATGTACAAACAGGGGGCACAAAAATTTAGATATGATTGATCTTATTTTGAATTAGAGGAATGGATCAGGTTACCTCATAAGATTTTTTTTTTTTGGCTGAATTTCTGGGAGTTAACTTCTTAGTGAAAGAAAGTCTCATGGAGGACTTTTTTCATAGGTCTGAATCCCATTTCATTGTTGAAAGCAGTGCAGAGTACCTAATGAAAACTTGTGTGAAAGTCACACTTGTCTTATACCACTAAACTTGGTATTTCTGTCACCTCAAATGAGGAGAAAAGAGGAGAAAAAAAGTCATAAACCATTGCCATTTGTCATTCATCTATTGTAAACTTACTTTAATATGGATCTTTTCAGTCTTGGAGAAGCCCATAGGCTGAGACTACAGGAACCCAAAAATTTATTCACTGAATGTTATGTTTGAGCAGTTTGAGCTTAAAAGGCCTATTATAGATCTTCTGGTTATAAGGATTTACTGCAGATATTACACACATGAGAAAATTAAAATTTTATGGTCTGTTCTGAATTTTAGAACCACATGGGTTTTAAAATAATACTTGAGTATGCAAATAATTTCATCCAAATAGCACTATGAGATCTTATAAAGTCATGTGGTGCAAGTAGGATTTATTAATTTATTTTGAAAGGCTGGTGAAGCATCTGGTCAAATAATCACCACTCAAAAGGTGTGACTTATTGTTACGATGGTATGAATGCCTTAAATTTGCAGATATCATTAAACTTCCTGAAGTAATGTAGATATTTGAGATATCTACATACAGCTATTGGTTAGACTTGATGATCTTGGAGCTCTTTCAAACCTAATTATTTCTGTGATTCTGTGATTCAGTGACTGTTCTGTAATGTTAAAATATGGTCCAGTGTGTGGAAAGTCTGTTCTAGTAACTGTTGGCATTCTTTGAGATCCAGCTCTTTATCATAGGCTCTGGTCACTACAGTGTGTTTGTGCTGTGCAAAAGAATCATAAAATCCTCACTGTAACAAGCATCTGGAGAACACGTAGTCCTTCTGCCACTTGAAGCAGACCTGTTGCCAAATGGGATCAGGTCAAACACTGCTCTGTTTAGCCAAGTCTTGACAATTTTGATGGATAGGGCTCTCTGTTCCAGGGCTGCTTCACATTCCTAATGAAAAAGTATTTCCTTTTCATGTGCTGTGAGTCTCCAGAGCTGTAGGTCTAGGCCATATCCCCATGTTTTACCCTGCAGCACTATTGAGAAAAATTTGTCTCAGTAATGTTTTAACTCCTCTGCAAGTAGTTGCAGGTTGCTACTGAATTGTCCCATAGCTTCCTCTTCACAAGAGTAAGGAAGTTCAGTACCCTCAACCCCTCACTCTAAGTCAGTGCTAGGGGCCCCTCAAAAATTTGAAATCCATTTGCATGATCCTTTCCAGGTTCTAAATATCATCTTAAACCTCCAAACTGCACACTGTCTTCCAGTATGTATGGTTTAGGTCAACAAATACTGTTTCAATTTTGTTTTTTGCCAGTACAGGTAATAATTTTGGTTTGAACTTGAAGATGTAGCTCGATGTCTAGAAGTAATTAGCAATATAATCTTGTTGTCTTAGAAACCCAAAAGAAAATGTGTGCTACAGCTCCAAGAGGGACCAAGTAGAACCTGCTGCCTGCTGTGTTTCTGGAGCACAAGAACGGGCTGGCTTAGATGAGTACCCATTGCTCCACCTCCCTCCTTTTCTCTGAGTGATTTACAGCCCCTGGTGTAATGTGTACTTCTGGTCCAGCAGCCTCTCTGAAAGTCTCATACTTAGAAACTCTCCCCAGCCTGAATCTTTACTCCTAAGATTTTTAGCTCATGTTCTCACATTATCCTGCAATTCTGAGTGCTCTGGTCTCCACACAAATGCTAACCATTGTCTCCAGCTTTCTTCATCTAGAAATGAGGCTCTTTGTTCCCCTTCATTCTATTTCTCATGAAATAGATTAAAGAAAACAAGTGGTGGCCCTTGCCTATGTAAAAGAAAATCTTTCATAAGTAGCATCAAGGGGGCAGGACATAAATGTTTATAGAAGCCATTCTAAAGCTATAAATTGAGGTATCCTGGTTTTGAGTGTTTCATATCAATCTGTGACCACCAAAGATAAAAGGTATAGGTAGGATCTTACTTCTGCTAAGTAAAATAATTATAAAATTTCATGCAGGTGTGTTTTGTAGGTTGTTACCTTGATTTAGAAGTACATATCTCCTTAATTCTGATTGTAGCATCACTGTAATCTGTAATTCAGAACAGCAGGTTTCATCAAAACTATCAGGTATATGGTATAATATGGATTTGGATTCATCAAATGGTATTCACACCTTTTTGCACATTTTTGAGTTACGTATTTTATAGATCGGACACTGTTTACGAGTTCATAAAGTATCACTGTACGCCGTTACGAAATGGTGAACATCATTTTTCAGAGAAGACCATAAGACAGAATGTCATTGTAAGAAAAAGGTTTGCATATGTTTGGTAGGAAAAAGAGTGGGAAATATGGAAGAGAGGAGATCTTTATGTCTATGCTAAAAGCAGGCACAGAGAAAGAAAACTCCTTTTGCAGCACAGATATGCTGGCCCATTCTGGTTAGTAGATCATGGAATGATATTTGCTTAATATGCCCAGAGAAGGTTCTGGAAAATAAGTCATGTAACAGGCAGGGTCCAGGGCTGTGACCTCAAAGTTTGGTTTATTCTGCCAGCTGTGTTGAAAATATTTCCATATGGTTACACTGACAAGTTTATCATATAATAAAATTCTTTGATTTCTGTTAGTTTATGCAATCAAGTAGGTAAATAATATTGGTGTTTTGTAAAGATTTTTTAAAAAAGAAATGTAGTCAGTATTGAGAATTGGACTTAAAGACAAACTAATATCTGGGCTGACATTGCCAGGTACTGTCATGAGCGATTGGGTTCAGAGGCCAATTTAAGGACACTTCACAGTTTTACTGAAATTCTCTCATCCCCTTTTCCATGAATTAGGATATAGAATTTGGCCTTTGACCGGTGTTTGGGAGAGTACTGCATGAAAGTCCTTGTCACTGGCAGGGATTGATGGCTAGTCATGAATGATTCTGTGCTCAAAAGCTGTATGACAAATAAAGTAATTTGGAAATGTTCTATTTTTTTCCATTTGGCAGGCAAGGTTTAATAAAATAACAATTTCTCGAGTCTATCAGGCAAGAGAAAGGCAAGACTGAGAAAGTGGATATATGAAAATATCTCCTGGTGAACCATTCTAACCCTCATGTACTTGTTAGGTTGCTGCAGAAGAATGGGTTTGACATAGTCATCAGTGCTTTGTTCTGTTTTGCAGAGCAGGCAGCTTGGACTTACAGATACTCTCAAGTCTTATTAACAAGACCTAGACTGCTCTTTACTGATAAATTTTAATGGATTTCCAATGATAGGAATTCAAGAAAATATTTTTTCTGTTACCTCTTTTACATATGAATATCTATTTTTTTTTCTTTTTTTTTTTTTTTTTTTTTTTTTTTCATTTTGGGAGGCCAAGAAACTGTTGAAACAGTATTGATGTGTGTATTACAGTAAATCCCACCAGAAGGTTCTTGCTGTTCCTGATTCCAATTCTGCTTCTTGTTGGGAAATAGAACATGGCAGTCCTGTGTTGGCTGGCCTGGCTTCTTGAGGGTGATTTCATTCTCCTAACTGTGTCTGCTGCTTGTGGCTTTGGCATATCATTCAGATGTGTATCTATAGAGTAAACAGGTATGTTAGGGCCTCCTCACCTTCATAACTCTAACACAGAAACTTACCAGAAGTACTGTCAATGTCTTCCATTTGTTTCAGAGGACCATCCAAAACAGAAATTGTAATAGAGAATGAGCAAATGCAGGACCAAAAATGGTTGAATCTGCACTCAGACTGGAAGAATAAGAATGCATCCACTTTACATGCACTTCTAGTGAATGGGTAAGTACCAGGTAAAAAAAATACCTCTTTCACTGCTGTGGGTGGTCACTTATCAGTGCAGGATGACAGACTCTTTGGTAAGCTCTTTTTTTTCCATGAAATCTGTGTATAAATCCCAGCATGTACTCATGTAAGTTGTTAAGATACAGTCTGCAATTATTTCAGTGTCTAAAACCACTGCAGTCTCTTTTGAGACCATTTTGTGAATACTCAGGGGACTATTCTGGTAGAATAACGGGATTTGAGTGATACAGAGGTGATGCCCTTGAAGCACCTGGACCAAACAGCTTCGTTAAATCTCTGCTGAGCAAGAAAGTCCAGCAAGTACTATATAGAAAAGTCTGCAGCAACATCTTACCATCCTCTGCAGCCCATGTAGTCTGGATTCATTAATTTGGAGCAACCACAGCTTGTTCAGTAGAGGTTATATCCACTTACAGTAGGTTTCCTTAGCTCTGTCTTCAGATGATGGTATATTCCTTTTAATTAACCCAACTAAGCAGGTAGTTACTAATGAGAAGCCAGGATCAAAAAGCCAGGCTGAGACATTCAAAGTGTGACCTTGAAGAGCCAGTAGAAATCCAGGGCAAAACTGGGAGAGCTACCTAATCCCCATTGGCAACTACATTCTTCAAAAAGCAGATTCATGGTTTCCCTATTCTCTTTGAAATGCCCAAGAGCTTTCAAAACATCCTTCTTCCATAGAAAATCTTTCTGTTTCACAAGAAAAGATTGTCTTTGGTAGCTGCAGAGATACAAAATGTGCGAAGACAAAAATCTTGAGGAAGAAATCTGCTTTTCTTTTGCTTAGCTCCATTATTTTTTGTACTCAAAATTTTCCCTAGTGACAGAATACTAAAAAGATTATGCCTGCAAGGACCTGAGTTTGCTTTCTTACATCTCATTTTTTTACCTTTTTTTTGTTTTACATTAGTATTGTCCCCACTCCTTTATGTTAATTTATAGTTCTTCATCTAGAAGGGCCATTACTGAATGGTGCCTGATACTTGAAAGTTGTTTTTTTTAACTCTTTGATTTTCCTTTCTCACTGTCTTTTTCCTCTAGCCTAACAGTATCTAAATACTTTTCTTCAGAGTAATACAAGAATAAACACCTTGGGTTGTGACCAGATGCAAAGGCAGATCCCAGTCATATTCTGTTCATTCACTAAAGTGCAAAGCAGAAATTTCAAGGTACTTTTTGACATTTTTGAAAGGGGTCTGCTAGGAAACGTATAAAGTCATGGATCTGGAGCCTCTGAGTTACAAATTCTAGTCACAAAAGGTTTAGTTTTGCCCAAAGTGCGAGTTAAAGGAGGGAAAACATCAGTAATGAGGGTGACTGTTAAATCTATTGCATAAATGAAAATTACATGTAGGAAACAGATATTCCAGTCCTCCTGATTTCAGAAAATGGATAACAAGAAGTGAGAAGCTAAGGGGGAAGGTTGCATAAAGGGTGAGGCTGGCTTTTTGTTTTGGCTGCATCAGGCATCCAGATGACTGGAAAGTGCTCCTGAGCCCTGCAGTCCAGATGTATTCATCTAAATCAACTGCAACATGTAAAATGTTTGTGCTGTGGAGTATTCTGTATGTTTAAAGGGGTTTCCAGGCTTCTGGGATAATGGGAACTTGGCCAAAAGTAACAAATACACCACTATTTCATAAAGTTTTGATAGGAGGGAATGGCACAATGCAGGCAATGCATACATAAAAGCTTAAAGTTTTCTCTTTAGGGCTGGCTATATGGTAAGTGAAAGAAACAAGTGTAAAACATGAGCACGTCTGGTCCCAGTTATATTCCGTATATTTTCTTTGCCTGTCAAAATTGTACGCAAAGTTTTATTTCCTGAAATTGGTTGTCTATCCCTACTATCTCTAGACAAATAATTTTATGAACTGGGTTTTCAGGAAGAGAAATGGACTGATTTGCACAGTGTATGAATGAGGTATATGCAATGTAAGGGACAAAGGTTTGGTTAAATTCCAGATGCAAGGTAATCTGGTGGGCTGGCTGACACTGTTGTTTTGCCCACGTTAGTATCTATGACTTAACATGAAACACAGCCTCTTTTTAGGTGGTTGCAGTTTTAAAGATACTACCTACCTGCTGGGATTAAAATCTGCAAAGAATTACTTGGCAAAGAAATGACCTGTGTATCCAGTCCAATGTAGCTCTGCATCTGCTTCAGAAAAGCATCTACACAGTAGGAATGAAAAAATTGTGGAAATAAAAAGGCAGTCAGCTAGTTGTGCAACAGTGCTTGCTGATTAAACTGTGATTTATCCTACCCTGACAAAAAAAAAATCAATTCTTTCCTCTCTTATCTGAAGATTTTCAATTGAAATGGTAAGTTTTTGTTGTCCTAATACCTACTTATGCAGAATTCCTGTATTCTTTTAAAATAGCCAAACTCTAAGGCATGAAAGATCATCTGTTATCAAAGTCATTTCAAAGAAAATCTTGTCCTTTTTAAGGAAGAGGAGACTGGCAATCTGTGCTTTTCAGGTGCTGTAAAAAGACCTTGACAGACTGTGCATCCCAGCTGACCTCAGAGCTGGATCCATGCCCAGGGAGCAAGGTAGTCTGCAAAATATGTAACACCTACTCATGAAATGTAGTGTAAAGCTGAATTAATATTTTGAATTATCTTCAGGCAGATGCTGGAAACCATGGATGAACTGGCATAAGAAGCTCCCTGAGTTCCTTTTTACAGTTTGAGGAAATTTTTAACAGCTGGATTACAGCAATGAATACAATACCCATGCTGATTTTCAAATTACCAACATTAATCAATTAATGAGATTTCCACCATGTTTTGTTTCAATATTTAGACAGACGTGTCAAAGCAGAAGCAAAGTGGCTCTCTTTTGCGCTAAAGAAGGTAAGAGAGAAGTGCTTATAAAATAGGTATGTTTCAGAATGTGTTAAATCCCTTTAAAAAATGCAGATGTTTAGTGTGGATTCATTCTGAAATTTTTACTAAACCTCTGCAAGTCCAATTTTGCACTGAGTTTATTTTTCCCTGCTCAGTTTCATCAACTTTTCTTGTATTTTGACTAGGATGCTGTGTGTTAAGGTACCGCAAAAGGAATTTTGTCAGCAGTTAGGTTTCAGAAAGTAATTTGATAAAACTTCTGCTGAAAATATCCTTAACCAGCAGAGTGGTTAGCAGACTGTCTGGGAGTTGAAGCTGTGGTCTGTTTGTTAAGTTCGAGGGGACAGAAGAACCTGAAGTAGAAAGTCATGGACCAAGTCTGTTGGCACAGCAGGTTGTGCAATTTTAAGTGGTTTGAAAATGCAGAAATTCTTTGTCTGTGATGAAACCATATTCTATGGACAATGAGAGCTTTGCTGATGAACACTTGCACTACAAAGTAGCTCGAGTCAGGGAAAAGGAATTACAAGACAGGAGCTAAATTTGGGAAACTAATCAAAACATTTGCTACTCCTCAGTGGAAGGAAAAAGCTCAAAGGAGCTTTCGAAAAGTTTGTTGAAGGTTCTTCGTTCTGACATATGTTGCTTCCTCTATGAAGTTAAATGAACACAGTAAGAATTGTAAGGTACAAATAACCATTGCTCCAGTTTATTTTTTCAGCAGTGAATTCCCAGGTACATGCAGTGGCAGCATATCCTCCCTTGGGATGCTAGTTGCAGAAACTGGTGGTGTTCTTTTATTCTCTAAGTTAGACTGAGTATGAACAGGATAAATAACAAGACTGGTGTCCTTCAAATCCAGAAAATAAAGTGAAACAAAAGCGAAAGATTATTTTAGAGTAATAACTGGCAGGTGCTAATCTGGTGCAATTTATAGTGTAAGTGGCTTTCAAAGTGTAATGGACAAAGTACTAGAATGTCTTCAGATATTTAAATATTCTCCTTTAGTAATTTCTGCAGGCAAAGTGAGTTTTCTGCCGTGTAGCTGAGTGAACAGCATGACATTAACCTCACACCTGACTTAAAGAAAAACCTTATTATTGCTGAGCAGATTTTCCAGAAGCAATTCTTCTGGATAATACAAAATAGGCCAAACACCTTGCTAGCTAGAAGGAAAAAGAAGCGAGGAAGCCTCCTGAGCGGAAGGAAGTCAAGGTTCCAAACGTAGCTTGGTTAGTATTTCAGGCTGATGCAGGCAAAATTAAAAACTAAGAGAGAAAATCCTTTGATGCAAAGGAATGTAAAAAGCGTCTCGGTGTTTGATGCCGCTGTGCGGTTGCCGGGTGCCTGACGCAGTGTGCTGTTCAGCGCAGTTCCAGGGCTGCCACAGCCCGCTGTGCCCAGCTGTGCTGCAGAAGGCGCTGCCCGCTAAGGCGCTGCTGTTCCCGCAGACTGCGGCCGCCGCCCCGCTGCCCGCATGAGCAAGAGGATCCTCGGGGGCAGGACCAGCCGGCCGGGCCGCTGGCCGTGGCAGTGCTCCCTGCAGAGCGAGCCCAGCGGGCACATCTGTGGCTGCGTCCTCATTGCCAGGAGATGGGTGCTGACCGTAGCACACTGCTTTGAAGGGTGAGAGCGCTCGGACGTTTTGGTGCTGCCGTAAGCTTGCGCGCGGGAATGGCCAAATCCTTCCCCCTGTGCCGAACACACGGGGAGAGGGTGAAGACCTTTGCAGGGCGGCCGGTCGCAGAGAGCTGGCTTTAGGAGACTGAAAGTTAAGAGGTACAAACCAGCATCAGCTGAGGTTTTCACGTGTTTTGTTGTTCACTGCTGGCATGTCTAGTGATGAAAGCTAAATGAAGATGCCCCGACTTTCAACTGGAAACAGGAAAAGGTAGAAGATCAAAGCACTAGTTCTGCAGCTGTCATACTGCTGCTATGGGTTTAAAAATCATCCTCCGTACCAGCATATAAAAGATCCTGAAAAGATGCTGTGGCCACTGGTAAAAAGAAAAACTGATTATTACTCACAGTGCAAATGACATATTGGATGTAATTTTTGGTTATTTTTTATTTTTTTTTTCTTTTTATACAGTCCACTCTTTTATAAAAAGATTGCAATCATTAACAAGTCAGTATAACAATTAAGTGCCCCCTAGTATCAGAGGCTGTGGTGGAGGGACAGTCTGCAGTGCAGATGATGTTTACATGTCTTAGCAATTGTTTTGATCATTGCCAGCTTTTTGGTGCTAACCATTATTTCTTTTTGATGAACCACAGATTTCAGAGGGAGGTTTATTACCTCATTTCTTTTGTCTTGTACCAAAGTTTTTAAATTGGGTTTCTAAAGAAAATTTAAACAAGTGTTTTCTCCTGTAGTTAGCAAGCACTTCTCTGGTATATAGTTGCTTAATCTTGCTTTAAAAGTGCTGCTTGCTCACTGGAAATTATTTTAAACGGCACTAAACACTTTATGTTTAAGCCAGCAGAAATTCTATGTTAAGCAAGATTCTCTTGAACTGATATTTTTTATAGTGTTAGTCATTCCCCTTTTCATTTTAAAAAAAATTACATTTTGTCTTTTTATTTCTGAAAAACTGAGTTCTTTGATGTTTGTCCTTCCAAACTAACAGTGTGCTAAACCTGTATAATACAAACGAGAATATTGTATTTTATCAGATTCTGAGTCCAGAAGAAATTTCTTTTCTTTCTCCATCGATTTTCAAATATACTGCTGAAATATTTCCTGTCCTTTGGAACAACACTTTCTGGTGATCTAAAATAAAGGGTGGGACAGAGGTTGATCCTTCAGCAATATTGGAGTGCTATTGAATTTGCTGGATAAGATTCCTCTCATTACTGAAATATAAGCAAAGCAGTTGTCACATTTTGAAGTAAAATTTTTCCCAGTTCTGTCAAATGCAGGAAGAGTGCCACTACCTTTTGGATCTGTTCATTTACACCTCATGTAGAGCTGCATAATATCCCTGTGAGCTCAGAGGATAACTTGTTAAAAGTTTCTTTAATATTTATATTCTAAAGACCTTGAAATACTAAGATATTCTGATCTAATAATTGATTGAGAAGTTATATGAACTTTCCTCTGCCTTTCTGAATAGATTGGGGGGGATATACCCAGAAGCCTTGAAATTCTTAATTTGTAAGAACTTTTTTTTGTAAGCTTAGTATATCATCAGCAAGACCATTCTTGATGTCTTTTTTTTTAACATAAAGTATTTTTAAAATTTCCCAAACCAACCAGATAAAGACAACATCTGGTCCTTTATACAAAATGCTCAATTTTGTGAAACTCATGTGAAGTTTGGAATACAAAACATGAGTACCATATAAAAATAATACAAATAGCCACGAATACTTGTAGAGGGCATAAACAGAAAGAGCTGTATTAGAAATTGTGTTGTTTATGAGTTTTCTTATTATAGTCCCCAGAGTTTTGACAAGATAATTTTGAAATGCATTACATTAAAGCATCCAAAACATTTAAAGATTTTTTTTTTTTACATGTAGAACAATGCATTCTGGCTGACTGCTTATTTCTCTAGGCAATGCTATTTTACAGTGGTCATAAACACATATACAATGGTATATGAATATTCTCAACACTTAATTTCTGTAACTTTATAGAGCAGCTCACTAATTCATCATGATACTAAAATGATCATTATAGTCTGAAATGCCAGAATTTTAATCCAGCTCTTAAGAGAAACACAGTCTTGATTAAGCAACTGAATCTCTTTACAAATTACAGGAATTGCAATCCTGTTGAGCATTATGAAAAAGCTGAAATTTTGCATGCTTTACTTACACTGCTGTGAATAAACTTCAGTCCTGTGAAAGGTGCATAGGTCCATGGAGTTGTCTTTCAGCAATTGTGAAAAATGGTGACTTTTGTGAGAGCTTTTAGCATCACAGACTAATTAGAAACCACGAAGAACCTGCAACTCATTCTGTGACCAGTTAGGACCAAGAGATTGCAGCCTCGAAGCCTATCTAACATCTAGGCTTTTCTGATGGGTCTCAACAGACAATAATTCAGTGTTCCCCCCCTGTATCATATGTATCATTGCTTTGCAGTCTTGCATGCTTACCAGGAGAGTCTTAAAAAATTTAAGAGTCAAAGTAACCCTTTGATCTTAGGCATAGAAAGTATACTTGGCACAGACTGAATACTGAATAAATAAGGGACTTTTCCCATGGCCATCCTAAAATATTTAATTTACAAAATATAATTGCTTCTTTGAGACTTCTTAGGGATTTCAGTGAGACCTAACTGCTGTCAGCAGACTACAGAACAATATTCTCACCCCAGTGACTTTTGTATGTGCCCACTACTGAGTATTTGAGCAACTAATGCTGGGAAGGATCCAAGGGATGACTTTGACAGCCTTTAATACAGCAACTAATGCATGGTTACAGATCTCCTGATGCAGTGAGCTTTAATGTGTTTGATTACGAGCAGGAGGGAAATGGAAAGCATTGACTTCTGTTGCTCAGATCTTTGCTGTAAGGAATACTGCATAAATATTTGTTTTCTTCTTGTAGCATTTGTATGCTTTGCAAAGTGCAGTGTGCAGGAAGGGAGAAAAAATATCTTGGGTATTTTAGCTTAAAAGAAAGACCTTGACTGATTTTTTTTCTTTTTCACAAAGGAGAGAAAATGCAGCTGTCTGGAAAGTAGTACTTGGGATTAGCAATCTTGATCATCCATCAAGTTTCATGCAGACCCGACTAGTGAGGACTATAATCCTCCATCCACGCTACAACAGAGCAGTTGTAGACTATGATATCAGCATTGTGGAACTAGATGAGGATATCAATGAGACAAGCTATGTAAGACCTGTGTGCTTGCCCAGCAAGGACCAGCTGGTTCAGCCAGACACCTACTGCTACATCACAGGCTGGGGACACATGGGCAACAAAAGTAAGATGAACTATTTGTGTGACTTTTGAAAAACATGTGAAGCTTCTAGTGACTTAATCAAATAAGTGATACTGTTGCAAACTTTTATCCATTTATACTAGTATTGCATCTTAGTAAATACTAGGGAGGTGTAACTACTCATGAAGGGATCAAGCCCTTACTATAGCCTAGCTTTTTCAAGCAGCAGCCACAATTAATGTTCCTTAATGCTTACTTAGACACTGCCTTGATTTTTAAAAATATTGAGGATCTGGAAATTTCTATCAAGAAAGCCCCCCACACAGTTATGATTTTAGCTAAGTTGCATTCAGAATGGTATTGCAAAGGTATCACATCATCAGTGCAGGGGAAACACCCTTAGCCCAGTGAAAGCTGGAGGCACTGGAAGCACTAGCATACAGGCTAGAGGAACATGAATCACTTTGTGACACAATTTATTCCATAATCACAAGTGTTTCTGTATCTCTGAAGAGAACATTAGTGTGTTTTCTTGTTTTGGGGCTGCCACAATCCTTGACAAGAACTGCTGTGTTATGAAAATCTTTGTTCAGGCAAAATGATTCTGCATTAATAGTATCCAAATTAGCCTGGCCCAAAGACTTCTACTGCACTAGGCATTGTGTTTCTCCCTTTGCTAGTACTATAATTACTAGGGATGGCTTTTCCATGCACTGGGTAAGGAAATCTTCCTTTCTGTATTGCTTCAGTGGAACTTCACTTGTAGTGGCCAGGTTAGATGTGGTAAAAATTAAATTGCACACATGAATGGTAAGCTGTTTACTACCATCTCCTATCTAAAATATCTCTACATGATGTCAAGAAAAAAACTTCCAACAGATATTTTTTGCAGCACTGGTAAATGGAAAATAGTTTTTTTGTTCTCTAATATAGTCAGTGTTGATTTAAAAGGTTTTATGCTAGGAAGCATCAAAAACCAGTATGGCTACATAGCATTTAGTACTGCATACCCTAGGATGAACAACTTTTAATAGAATTTGAGCTCAGTCAGTTGCTTAGACTAGGAAAAAGTCTTCTATTGTCTCTTGAACATATTGTAATCATTTCATTAGCTTCAAATTCTGATTTCCTGGTACATTCTGTAAGTCAAATTAACCCAAACACAACCAAGGTTTACCATGACAGACACCAAGGAACAGGGAGGTCCTGCCCTGGAACAGTGAATCAAACCAGTTGTCCACCTCTCTCACATTACTGTTTTCCAGCCACTACTGCCCCCATCTTAAAAGTCACAAAATGCATCATGTTAAACTGCAAATGCTCAATAAACAGCAAATACCACACCAGTCCCCATGTGCTTAGTCTTTCTCCAGGACTATGCAACACATAGTGCTCTTTCATTTAATACATATATAGAGAGCAATATTTATAGTCTATCCCGATGGAAATGTTTGTTGCACCTCATGGAGTTGTAATAGCTAAGTGTTTGTGCATTTGTGTATAGTAAGCACTTAGTTCTGTTTTTCAGTGCCTTTCAAGCTTCAAGAAGGAGAGGTTCGCATAATTTCCCTAGAACAATGCCAGTCATATTTTGACATGAAAATCATCACCAGCAGGATGCTGTGTGCTGGCTACGAATCTGGCACCGTGGACTCTTGCATGGTAGGCTTCCCTGTAAGGAGAAACAGAAAGTTTCAACAAACAAAATTGTTTTTAGAAATCAAAGTACTGTGATGTTTATTAGGTGTAGCATACTTTATCTATTCTAGGAATGACAACTGTCTATTTACATGCTTTAACCCCAACTTTTATTAATATTATTGTTAATATTGGTGTAATCAACTTCATGATAATGAAATGCTGCTTGAAGACTCTAGGGTTTATCAGTATACTAGTTAAATTTTTAATTTGTATGAGCCTTTCCCAGGTAATTTTTTGTATAAATGTAATGGATAATAAATACTGGTAATGCTGTGTGTGGCTACACAGTTCAGCAGAGCAGCTGGTTTTTACAGATGAGTTACTTGCTAAAGGCAAATGGCTGTAGGAACTGTGATTAGCTTTAACCATGACTGCTAGCCACGTGTATAATAGATTGTTTTAAACTTTCCTGTTGCAGGGTGACAGTGGAGGACCTCTTGTGTGCGAGCATACTGCAGGGCGCTGGACTTTGTTTGGTTTAACATCTTGGGGCTCTGTCTGCTTTTCCAAGGTTTTGGGACCTGGCGTTTACAGTAATGTGTCACATTTTATTGAGTGGATTGAAAGACAAATATACATCCATACCTTTCTGCTAAACTAACTCCAGATGGTAAGAATTGTGCTGACAGACAGAAGAAAAAAGGAATCAGCCCTTCAACACTGAAGATTTTGCAGTCCAGTAACTCTGTGAAAAGGAGTTTCAAGCTCAATCTATTCTTGTTGTGGAGCTATGGAATATGCAGTGTATGTTGCCAGTCAATCCTCTGCTCCTGAATATACTTTGTGGTAGAATTCATAATCCTTTTGACTTTTCTTTTAACTGTGTTGTGGTGCTGTTCCAAACACTGCAAAAAGCTTAAAAGAAAAGAATCAACCACTTTCTGCCTTTCAGCTATTACAACTAAGCAGTAGCACAGATTAGAAAAACTTTTTAAAATAACCTATTTTAATACTATTCAATTAGTAGCAAATGCATTTTCATTCACTCTTCTTGTGATGAGGAAGAAACTTCATGCATTCATATGGCACCGCAGGACACACCTTCAAAAGGACTGCTCTCAACAGGGCCATACTACATGCTGGAGGGTATGGAAGATATTGATGGGTTTGTTCATCCATGTGGCACAGGACACATCAAAGCACACGTGCAGGTCTCCAAAAGTGTGTAGCCATATGCTCCTGGCCTGCCTGAGCTAAAGCATTTTATCCCTCTAGGTGACTAATTTGCATGGGCATAACCCTGTACTGCCCTCATTCCATAGCTTCTGTTCCCAGAGCCGGCTTGGGCATCTCTTTGGGGTGATGGAGAAACCAGTATGCTAACAGACCCATAACTACCAATGGAGGCACTGGAGACCAGAATTTTATTGTTGAGACTCTTTGGACAGCCTCTAGCACTTAATCTTCTGAAGCTTCTAATGTCCTAATGTGTCCAGGAAATACCCATGTCCCACCAGCACTACACTGATCAGTGCATTTATCAAACCTGTGCACCACTGGCTTTCTTCCCCACTTCGTATCATGTGTTCAGCATACAAAACATGCACTAGCCATCTCCAGCCCTCTAAAAACATGGGGGTTGGCAATACTACTGCGATGGTTTCACATCCTAGAGTCAGCTAGTTTGGACATCTTGTGAGAGATGGAGCATGCAGATTTAAAATGCAAACGATGTAGTGTGGGCACTGTCCCAAATACTGGGGAACTGGTTAATTTTTATAGGTCTCCTCTTGTACCTTGCATTTAAAGTTTAATTTTGACTAGGAAGATAAACCATTTGGGAAAAAACAAAAAAGCAGAAAGAAAATGAGTGATAGAAGGCTTGGGATTCCAGCTTCTGTTCAAATGAGTATTAGAAATACAAGAAGAAAAGTATAACAGCTTCAGCAGCAAAGGCTCAAGGAGCCCAGCTCAGGTGCTTGGTAGCCAGAGGTGGAGTGCTCTGTGCAGTAGTAAGACACTAAGCCTTAACTCCAAGAGAATCTGGTTGAAAATATTATGATGGAACCTGGCACCTTTTTATGGTGCCAGAGGGAAAATGTGTCCTATCAACTGCTGTAGATGATGTCCTGCACAGCTATCAGCTTTTAGGAGGCCAGAATAGGATGAGTCAGAAATCTGAGGATTACAGGATAAATTCCACTGGGAAACAATGCATTTAAAAATGGTGTTTTCAGTGCTGTGCCTAGTCCCCTGTGAATCCAGCCTAAGGCACAGAATAACCCTCTCTGCTACCTCTGGCATGGCCCCATGACAGCATGGCAGGGCCTTGTCAATAGCATGACTGCTGCATGTGGAAACATGCATTGAAAGACCTAACACATGGACATTTCAGGTACTATTAATCATGTTGCAACTCATCTGCATGGATCTATGGCTTTCATGAAGGTTCATCTCTTGTCCCCATATCTTGTCCTTAAACATCACTAACATTAGAACATTAGTCACACTAGACCACTGCAGACATGAATATTAATAAATACTCAATATTTATGTTATGGATTCTGAAACTATTTAAGTGATTATTGAATCACTGTTTCATGCTCAGAAAGAAAACTCTTTGAGGCTTTTCTAGGTTTGATTGTTGTGGGTTTTTTAACTTTTAATATCTTAAGGATATAACACTTAAATACTCTTCTTCCCCTAGCTAGAAATAAGAGAAAGCAGCTGTGACCATGTTTATCTAGTGCAAGTAGATTACAGCTGAAGCAGGTTACTGATGACCTTGCCTCAAGGATATGGAGGCTGGAGCTCTCAGTCTTCATTTCAGTTTTCCTGGGGGGCTGGGATCTCTGTGGCTGTAGGGCAGAAAAGCTCTGAGTCCTGGAGCTGGTTATCAAGAGTTCCCTGAGGAGGAGGTAGCCTAGTGATTGTTAAGAGTTGGACAAGTTCTGTTGCAGAATGAACAACCCAGCCTGGATTCTCTCCGCCAGATACAGTGGTTAGCAGCTTTCAATTTTCTAACACACCTGAGTACATAAAATCATTGATGTAAATACTAGCATTACAAAATGATAACATGTCAACTACACATTTTAATTAACTGGATTTGGCCTACCACCGGTTTCCAAGCAGTCCCTCCCAGGAAATGAGGGGGAGTCCTGCTTAAACATAAGGTCCAGCCCCATCCTATATGGGATCAGTCACAAGAAATTCTAGGCTGAACCCCATCCCAAATGCTTTAGGAGGGACCACTTGGGTCTCATCCTTTCTGACGACTGTGTCTGACACAACATTCCATGTAAAGAGGAAATTTGTAATTTTATAAATGTATTTTTATACTTTTTTTAATGTGTGCACATGAAATAGGCAAACATGTTCCTCTTTCCACTGTATCAAGCCTTTTCCTGTGTGCTGACATAATGGCTATGATCACAATTATGCTGTTTGTCTCACAGGTGCAGCCTCATTGTAAGGTAACATTTGTTGGTTTTGTTTCTACCACAGCTGTATCTCCAAATGGAAGCAATGCCACTCAGTCAAACCAATGCATTTCTTTCTAGTTGTACTAATAAAAAATTGCAATCATTTTCCAAATAACTTCTCTTTTGAAAATGTGTTTTCATTTTTAGTAAGTCTAAATGATATTATGGAGGTATTAAGTTATAACTTTAGCGATAATGACCTAAAATAGCCTTCAAAAGGCATTTTTGAATCCTTAGCTGACTTTTTAGCAGCCCTGTTAGCAGTGCAATACTTGCGGTGATTCTGGCACTACTACCACTGTACAACTTATAGTTTCTTCTGTGTGTCTGCTTCCAATACAGATTATTGCCATGAATACTGCTGCCAGCAACTACTCTGGACTTAGAAATCTGAAAAACTAAAGCTGCAATCAAATCTGTAATCTGAACACATTTTGTTCTATAATTTTGCTCTGGAATGCAATTAGTTTTAAATAGCAAATCTCTTTCTAACTTATACACAGAATTTCAACAACATGTACACATGCTGAAATCAAAATGATAGGCAGACAGAAGCTTAAAATTAGTTAAGCAGTTAAAATTTGCCTTTCCCACTGCAATAAAGAAGCCATGTCTGTGAGGGCAAGAGTCATATAACCAGAATAAATCAGGAACAAATAATAAAAAACTCAGGCTGAAATTCAGTTATGGGAGCGTTGTTAAGACACTCACATTTGAAAGCTGCCCATTAGCCTTGGCAAAGAGCCAGGGCTGGTGGGAGCAGTGGGTTCTCTGCTTTAGCCAGTTCTCAGCCAGTCCACAGCCTTGTGCTGTGGCCAGTGGGGCTATGGAAAAAACAGCTCGGGCCAAACATCAGCTCAAATGTGCCCCAGGTACAGACCAAAGTTCACTGTGCTGCCAAAATACTCAGTGAAGTCTGAGGCTGTTATAGATGTAGCTACAAAGTCTGGGTCAGTTGAAGGTAGTTGTTTTGGTTTGCTTTAAAATTAAAGAAGTGTAAATGCTGTGCTTCCTTTCATGACATGTGGAAGGCACCTGTGAGATGCTCTTAAAAACCTTATTTTCAAATGGAAAAGTAAGATCATGCTGCGCCTAAGTGCAGGAATGCAGAAGCAAGCAGGTGATGGTCCTGTTTTCAGTGCTAAAAAAAAAATAAAGGGAACATTGAATTGTTGAGAAGCACAGGGAGCACAATTTCTTTCTGCCCTTCATTTGGTACTACTTTAGTTATGGCAAATTAATATTTTGAAGCTTGTATTAAAGACTCACTACCCTCATCTCCCCTTCAATAAAAGACACCAAGTAATCACACCAGACACCTTCAGGTATTTCTGCTGTTTGACCACCACAAAAAACCCCCACAAACAAAAAACAAACCCCAACCCCAAAACCAGCACACCAAAAAAAACTATCAATCAATCAATCAATCAATCAATCAATCAAACAAACAAACAACAACAACAAAACACCAAAAAAACCCACAAAAAACAAAACAAAAACCCCCAAAGCAAGTTTTATGCAACAGGTAACTTAGATTATGACCCAGACTGCTTGTTGAAATCCTCTAATAAAACACAGCCTGCAGAGAACAGTTTTAAGCAATATGGAGTACCAATATGCAATACACACACACACACACACACACACACACGCACACGCACACAGGTGTTATTTTCCACCACTTCAAGTGGTACAAAAGCACTTAGAATCTCAGCAGAGAGGAACAGTGTCCTGAAAGCCTCCCTGCACTAAGTTGTGAGTAATGGAGTGATGAGACTTGTAAAGAGTAATTTAATAGCAATTTAAATGTCCCAGAGGTACCATGCAGCTGGTCTCAGGGCTAACAGGTGACTCCCACTCAAGTTTCTTCATGTAGTTATTTTGATGCCATGGCTTAGTCAGAAGGTTTTTAGAAGATCATACACTGAATACTCACAGTTTTGGTATGAAAAAAATGCAAACTCCTGACACTAAATGATCATCTACCTGTCAAATGTGCTGGTAGGTTCTGCTTCTGCAGCAGACGCAACAAGAGGGCAGATCACAGGCTGGTGGTGTTCCCAAACTTTTCCACAGTGCTGGGGGGGATAGAGCTGAAGCCTGCACTCCCTCAGGTCACTTGGAGTGCCAGGGCTCCCCCATGGAAGTTGAACATACTTCAGTTATAGTGTTAGAGACTTGTAAAATATGGACCAATCTCCTCTCAGTGGCCACAAGTGCAGAGAGGCCGTAGATTTTAAGTGCAGAAGAAACATTCAGGTCAGCTAATGAAAACAAAAACAATATTTGACTTTGAGGGCAGGAAAGCACTGCCTGTTTCTCTGGAGCTCTTTACAGCAGGGTAACATCTACTAGGAAGGACAAGAGTGGAGCTGAGCCTGCCTTGGGGCTGTGGAGCAGAGTAGATGATTTTACTTTAGCTCTGTAATTCTCTTCCTTTATGATCCTGCCCCAGTACCAGCTTATCTCCTTGCAGCTCCCATTTCTCGTCAAGAAAGCTGAGATGTTTCACTTGGGAAACCCAGAGTACACCCATGGCAAGGTGTCCCTCCACAGCAAGAAGGATGTTACATGCAAACATCTGAAAAAGTAACTCAAACCAACATGATCTCTTGGAATTTGAATGTCTGCCATCACTTCAAAGGTCTCCACTAACTTTATGTTAGAACTTAACAAAAACATTTTGTCATATGTTGAGTCAAATTTAAAAAAAAAATTCAGAAATTGCTGTCATCACTTTCTCCTTACACTACTTTTCTTCTACAGGCTAAACAAAAAGTATATTTTCTCTTCTTCTCCTCACTAATACTAGGGATAGAGTCAGCCCTAATTACGTTCTACCTTTTGAACACAGAGCTGTTTTAAACATTTGGTAACATGTGGTGACCAGCATTTGAATGAACTCAGCATGCCCTCAGTATCTGCCCTGTGTAGCAGCAGCTGTCCAGACCTCACAGCGTTTGTTTAAATTCTTTCAGAGATCTTAAAAGATGTGGAATACGTAATGTTGATCATTGATGTGGAAAGCTCATGGTTCAATTAAAAAACAGAGTCCTTGCCCAAAACATGGTGCCTAAAAATAAACACACAAATCTTGGCAATTTGAAAGCAGAGACTTTTAGAAAGTAACAGAACCAAAAAAAATGGGCTCAGCACTAATAATTCATTAGCAGCTACAGTTTGAGGAAACTGTTTATTTCAACAAGTGCTAGTGAGTACAGATTTCCTGAGCTCCTCTTTAAATTGTCCATGTAACTTTTTGGGAAGGGAAGTAAAAAGGAGGCACTATTTTAGAGAGTCTGGAATCTAGAAGCTGCCACATGCACCTCAGCCACTTTTTGTGCAGTGTGTGAGCAGTGGGAAACTGGCAGAGGCCAGGGCTCATCTATCTTGGAGACAGATGAACAGCACTCAAATGTGAGACATGCAATGCACAATGCCTTCTTTTGAGCAGCCTTTAGAGACACTTCAGATGATTATTATAAAAGCCTGGAGGAATGCAAAAAACACCTGAGAGTGAAGAAGAGTGATGTTATCAGCTAGAAGCTGCTATTTGTAAGGGAAGACCCGAAGACAGACTGGAGCTCCTCACTGCTGCTGGCAGACAATTTTGCAGTACAGGCATGACGTAGTTTAGAGAAAAGACAGCCAGCCAATGTCTGAATTGGGTGAGGTGGGAAAGAAGTCCATTTGGTGGCAGTAACATGAAATCACACATGGAGTCAAAACGGAGTGCTACAGCAGGAGGATGAACTGTCGTGCAAAACAAAAGGCTGCAATTAGGATTTGCTCTTTATGTGAAGAGGTAGGCAAGGGAGACATGTTACAAGTCTCATTTGGGTTTCTCTCTTATGGTTAAAATGGTGTTTGTCCATCAGTGAGATGCCCATGCAATAGCCTGGTGAACAAACTGGACCACAATGATTATATAAATGACTGTCTACACACACTACAACATGTAATTAAAAATCTTGAAACAAGCCAACTAGTAACACCACATCCCAGCCATGTTGCTTACTTCATACTTCAACAACTGGTGAATTCCAGGGCATGCTAGGATTCTAGGGCAGCAGTGTAAGGGATCAGACTGACTTTCCGAACTGGATTCTGCAAATCTACATTCATACAGCGTCCGGTCCATAACATCACAAGGTGTTATGCAATGTTGCATACAAGAAATAAGCAGCATGCAAAGTCTACTGTGTGAAGAAATATAAAAATAATCCAGACATTTAGACTTTTAACATCTTAATAAATTATGGAAAAATTCTTCTAAGCAAAAAAAGCTTTTAAGGAAACGTGTTCATCATCTACCTTGGCTGAAGCAAATAAAACCACAGCATGGCATAAATCAGCAGTTATTACTCCTCTGTTTAACCAGCTGGCATTCCAACTTTGTAAAATACAGTAAAGCATCTTCTTCACACAAAACAGAACTCAAAACTGCTTTGTGTGCTAGAGATACAGCACTGCTGCCCCTTTCAGAAGCACACACACAGACTTTGTCTCATGAACTGTTACCACCACATGTAAATGTATTAGTTTCCTTTGATAAATTCAGTCTTTTCAGAATTCAAGCCACTTGTACACCCAGACTCATCCTGAATGTCTGGTAAGGAGTCGTTCTTTACTAGCCCATCTCCTGAACAGGTCTGAAAAGGTGTTTTAGATTCTGGTAAAACACTGTCAATGCTTTCTTCCTCTGATGCAGCACCTGCAGCTGAGCTGGAAGGAACAGAAGTAGGTTGTAGCTCCACTCTATCATTCACATTGCACTCATCTTTCCATCTCTTAATTGCTTTCCTCTGCTCTTCGGGGGACAGTTGGACAAGGCACTTGGCTCTCAACACCGGAGATGGAAACAATGTTCCTTGGAGAATTCTTATCAAATATCTACAAAATAAACACAGTTACAAATAAGCTGTTTAAAAGAAAACTCAAAACTGTTTCCAATGACTAAAGGAAACCAAACACCATTCAAGTAACCCTGATGCCTAGTTCCTTGACTGGAACTAGATGATCTTTAAGGTCTCTTCCAACCCAGGCCGTTCTGTAATTCTGTGATACTAGAACTAACTTAACTGGCAACTTAGGTTTGATTTAAACACAGATTTTTGCAGTGAATTTTCAGTCATGAGGGTACCCAATGTCTGTCCCTCTGTCAGAGAATTTCTTTAAACCTCCAGTGAAAGCACCAACCTCACTAGCTCATGCTAGAAGCTGCAGAGGACCCCTGGCTTCACAATGCCCCTGAGCAGGAGCTTTTCAGCACCACACAAAGGATCACATCAGAAACAAGCACAGAAAAAAAACCATGTGACAGCAGTAGGTCCATAACAGGCACTTCTGCTTCAAATCACTGAAGTGGAAAAGCTGAAATTAGCCACAACAGCTATAAATCTTCTGAGGTATTGACAAAGGGAGGGTCCATATGACTTAAGGAATTTCTAAGTAGTCTGCCTTTAATTCACCATGAAAACTATTGCCGTCTTCAAAATCGAACAGCCACATATCGGAAGTACTCAGCAAGCTGAAACCTTTATCCTATCTTGGCCCTCTACAGCCCTACCAAGAAGTCCCAGAACAGCCTTTATCTATTAATTTGTCATGTAGGGGAGATTAACTGTGTGTGAAAGAAAAGGTTCTGCTGTCACCACCTAAACCAAGCTGAGGGCAGGGACAGAAAGGGAAGAGGCCACGTGTTTCTTGCACCTCACAGTTTGTCATTCTGCTGAAGTGTGAACCAAAGCAATCAGTCAGATCAGATCAGTCATGATCCCCAGTGACTGCAGTAAAACTCTTGATGACATGCTTAAGACAGAGATCAGACATGCTCACACAGGACTGAATATTGGTGGTCACTGCAGGCATCCATAGGCATGGCTCTGCCAGCTTTCCTGCTGGCAGGACTGATAACTCATGCAGCCTGTACTACAGCACTTCATCCAGAAAGTGTGCTCAGATTGTGTCTACTGATATAAAATTACACAGGTGAGCAGGAAACAGCACTTTTTCTCCTCAACTCTTCTCAGTATCTGTCTGAGCAATTCAATTTCAAGTCTCATTCTTTCTGAAATTATTCAAGAGGGGAAAAAAAGAGACATAACACAGAAGAACGAGTAATTAGCACTGGAGGCACTTCACTAAGTAGGTTACAGACTTGAGCTCATGCTCAGCCAGTGAAATGAAGATAGCTTTGGCTACTAAAGGAAGCTATGCAGAAGGTTTGATGAAGTCTCTCGCTGGTTTTCACATGCTTTGTTTTGCTCTGTTGGCTCACTCAGGGCTCCTGTTCAGCATACTGGAGTCTTCCTCCTCCATCCAATACTACTGCCCTTCCAGGGTGATTGAATTATTGAACTTGAACTTCAGTGAGACAAAAAAAATAAAAAAATCGAGACCCCTTGTGAATCTAGTCAGCATACTTCCACCCCACAAAGAAGCCTCTACATGCATTCTTCATTCCACATACTCTTGTACATATTCATGACATAAATTTCAAAAAGAAAATCATTTCACAGACTAAGCACAATATTTCTTTGTCTATATATGGTACATGCCCAACTTTGGTCACTAATTTAAATGATTGGTATATAAATTATGAACTCTGTGATTACAAAAATTACGGTTTCTTTACCCTCCAAGAACAGTATTTAATATGATACAAATCACAAAAGAGAATTTTTTATTTCTGGAATGTACTTGGAGAACTAAACGGTCCTAAAATGTTGTCCTCATATAGCCTGGTCTAGTAAAATCACAAAATTTTCATTTTTATTGGGGGGAATATCTAGAGGGGAAAGACCTCTAGCCAGAGATTCTTAACATCACTGACTCACAGAAAACTAATTTTGGTAACAGCAGCAATCTACAATTATAAAACAGGAACTCACCTGGGTAGCAGAGCAATGCAAGTAGTCAGGAGACAAACTAAGTAAAATACTGGGTCTGTCATGTGCTTTTCCATGATCCAGTAAAAATCTGACCGTAGGTTGTGGGTTTTGCAGGTTGCTCCAACAGCCAGAGTGAACACAAAGTAAAACAGGATGCTGCCAACTATAGCTACTGTATGTATCCACGTCTGCAATTCAGAAAAGGAAAGAAATAAGATTTAAGCTGTAAAACAGAAAGACATCTGTATTTTGAGGAACATGCACACATTTCCTCCAAGGGCAGCTGTTGAATGTAACAGAGGATACATCTGTTCAGACAGTATTCCTAATTTCACACAATACAGTCCAGAAGGAATGGAGCCTTCTTTCTACACTATATAGATGCTCCAGACATTTAATTTTTAAAATTTTCATAAAGTCATAGCTTTTCATTCTTTTGTGAAAGACATTTGCCTCAGATTGCCACCTCATCCACTGGCAGCATAGAAAACTTTCTCAAGCAAATAGAGGTGAGATCTTCACATGACACCACCCTTATATATCTTGCTTGAGACATTGGTTACCTTTCTACACTGGAGTTTTCTGTAATTTTGCACCTAAATGGCTATAAGGGCTACTAAGAAAACAATACTGTCACAGGTCTGACAGCTTGCCAACATTAAAAAAATGCCAAACAAAACACATTTAAGTGAAGTTCTCTAATCAGAGTGTGAACAGATGTGCTGTACATATGTTCTCAATAAAGACATTGTACTTATGGCTGTTATATTCCCAAAAGAACAGTAAGAAGACTGAACCACAACTTGACATTTTATCCATTATAAAACATCCTACAAAATACCTTTAAAAAGTCAAAGAAGAAACAAAACTCATTAATAAGTGTCCTTCCACTGTATCCATTATTGTATGTTCTTTAAAAGTAAGTCGAAACCCCACGTACTACCTTTGTAAGGGCTCTAAATTTATCCAAGCTAAGGCAGATGCTTTAGCTTGTGCAGACTTAAAAACTAAAATAATATTTCTTAGCATATCAGTTTTCCATTTCTGGCATCAAAATACACCTCTGAGTTGTTTATCCTGGCCACAGAGGAGATCATCCATTCCAAGCATTCAAAATCAGCAATTAACACTGCTGTCTTTGAGATGCAAGCTTTGCAAACTAAGGAAGTTTCAGCAGATCACTGGTGGATTTTAGCAATTGCAAAACGGAACCAATATCCCCCAAAACCACCCTACCTTAAAAGGAAGCAGGATCATTTCACTATTTACAAATACCTCTGAGGCAAATTTTCATTAATTTTAGTCATGTATCTATTGGTTCCAAGGACAGATGCGTTAGGAGAGCTCACATGGTCACATAAATATATTCTTTAGGGTTTCACCCTTTAATACTTATTCTGTTCTGTATATGAAGACCTTTCTTCCCTTTAATTTTACTGAAAGCTGTATGCACATGATCTGTAAGGAATATACTCCTTGGGAAAGGAAAGTACTCACCACAGACTTGCACTCAATGAGAAGGTGAAACAGCATTATGAAGAGTGCTGCTGTGTTTATGGGGTTTCCAAAAGAAAAAATGTCTATGTCTGAGCCACAGTAAGTCTGTAAAGGAAGACAGTGGTCAGCATCAAATATGCTTTATGTGTAGTCCTAATACAAAGTGGCATGAGTAATTTCAATACCATACATATTTGCACGCACACAGTTCAGTTCTGTTCCAATGATCTTCTTAGTATGCATTCATATACAAGGAAGTAAAAATCAAATACTTCATTATATTCTCTAATTTGCTTAGGTTTTAATTAAGTCAAAATGCATAAATGTATTTTGTAGCCAGCACTTACAAAGTAAGGCACAAAAAAGCAAACGAGACTTTGGTAAAAAGCATCCAGCAAGGTTATCCAGAAAACTGAAGGCAAGTAAGCCTGTAAGAGAAAAACATAATGGCATTGAAACAAAATGAACAAATTGCTGCATCCTTAACTAGCATTAATTTGGATCTGGTGAAAGATTATCTGCAGAAGTAATTCCAGTTAGTTTCCAAGTGAAAAAGGCATCCTTGGTGTTATAGGTACTAGAACAAAGATTTCCCTCCACACATATAGCTAACTGTTAGTATTAAATCAGTAGCCAGCTCTGAGAACTCTGATCTTGCAGCTGTTCCTATCAGAACAGATGTACCAGAGCCTCAGCTAACTGAGTCCTAAGGAGGGGAGGGGGCTGATGAATGGACCCTGCAGCTCACCATCACTGAATACCATGTCCCACCTTCTATCTCCATCCCTTTTTGTTATGTGTGCTGTTTGACTCCTCTGTGTGGATGGGACTTGTCTGTGAGCTAATTTAACCCATTAGATGTGAGAAATCAACTCACTTTTCTGCTGGAATAATGCTGGATCACAGAAACCTGGGTTTTCTGAGCTTTCTGTGACTTCTGGCAATGACCCCCTGGAGAACACTGATTTTGACTTGAAGCCTTGGAGAAGGCTTCCAAATTTGAGTGAAGTTAAAATCATGAGTGTGTAGTTAAAATAGAAGTGTGTGATTTCACATGGTGAAGGGTTTTAAATCTGAAGTTTTTATAATATAGTAATAGGTATGGAACAAGATGGAGGACTTTGGGTGGTGTCTCTTTTGGTGTTCTTCCTCCCTCTTGTTGATGGTTTCAGGTAGCAGTTTCTGGTTGGACAGTTAGTGCCACACTGGGGGTCACAGGAAGTTAGTTATTGGGTTAAAAGGATAAATAATATAGGTGTTATTTCTCTACTGGACTGTTCAGCTTTAAGAGACCTTGTAGCTAGATGGATCTCTCTCCATTTTGCTTGCTTCTAGCTGGTAGCTAGAACTGTTGCTGAACTTTCTGTACTTTAGGTAAGATTTAATAAACAACCAAGCCTGAACACAAGAAAATCCATTTTCTTCATGTGTTTTTTTAATCCTGGCTCTGAGTGAAGACAGAAGAGACTCCAGACAAACCACTAATTAAGTGGTACAAAACACCACACCGTTACAGAATAACACTCTGCCCTTTTAGGGAGTTAAATCAGGTCCTGATTTAACTGATGTGACAAATGAGCTGGCACACGGAAAACAGTTTAACTATATGGATGAAGAGGGAAGAAAAGAAGGGAGAAGAGATTAAGACTTCCTCCCTCAGTAGCAGCAAGATGCTATGACAGATTAACTACCTAGGAAGTAACAGTTGCCTATGCTCTGGCTCAGCTATATCCCATTCCTTCAGGCACTGAAGTGAGACACAGAGGTGAGAAGCCCAATGATCCAGGATGTCCTCTATGATTAGTGGGGAGATGGCTTTTTCCAAAGAGCCATTCAGCCCTTTCAAGAACTGCTGTCTGGAGGTGATGTGGGAAACTTATTTGCCTTTCAGGAAAGTGCTTTAAACTACTGAAGATGAATCCCATTTATTGTTCCATTATTTTTTATAGTTTATATGAAGGTTTACACTTGTGATGTTGTAATGCAATATTGTGATATTGCATCTTTTAAAGCATTTCTCTTTCTTCTATACTGTATTTAATTCCAAGCAAATATTTCATGTGCTTCCATGCAAGAAAGGAAATGATAACTCCAACCACAGAGCAAGGAATGATGGGACAGACAAAAGACAAAAACACTAACAGAAGATAAGGGAATAAATGGGGGGAAAAAATATATATTATGTAATGTATTAATTCTGATTATCTTGCTTCAAAACCTTCATCTCAGCTCAGATCACTGCACTGTACATATCCTGAAGATCAAAACAAATCATGAGGCCTTGCAACATTTACTTAATCAAAATTCTCTGGCTGACAGAGCACAGGCCTGCTCAAGACAATCTACAGAGGTTTGGATTGGTACCAAAAGAGTACTTTTTTTTCAAAAATCCTGTAAACCAAGCAACATAAAGTATTTAAGGGTATATAAAAAGAAATGTAGAAGTCCACAAACAAGCAAAACAAATTGTCCATTCACTGTGTAACCTTCTTTCCCTTCTAGACTGGACCTAAACTTCTGCCAGGTTGTAATAAATGTGACACTAGTACACAACTTGTTCTATCTGTCCTTATTTTTTTTTCTTTTAGTAGTATTTGTTAGAACAGAGTAGAATAGAACAGAAAAAAATATTTCAGTTGGAAGGGATTATCTGATTCAACTCAGGTCTGACCAAAAGTTCGAGCATGTTATTAAGGGCATTGTCCAAATGCCTCCTTAACACTGACAGACTTGGGGCATTGACCACACCTCTAAGAAGTCTGCACCAATGTATGACCATCCTCTTGGTAAAGAAATGCCTTCTGATGATATTGTAGGATCTGATCATGAAGAAAATGTTGAGTTTTAGATGTCTCATATAGTCAATGTTTCCTCTCTCTGGACTATTAGCACCTATTTTGTCTCAGGCTGCGTATGTCACTGCCTTCAACTGCTATAATAAAGATATTATTTTAATTATTATTTTTTTTAGAAATGTAATTTTAAAATTATGCTAGAATTCATGCTAAGTAAAGCAGGAATCAGGAAAAATCCCACTGATTCCTGTAATTTTGATTTAGAACCTACTCCCCCACTCCCTTTGGTTTTCTGTGCTAAATGTTTGGACTGAATTTACTGATAGACCAGGTATAATGTATCCATTTTCAGGTGGGAAGGCAAATTTCAGAACATATCTGTAAGGTGAAAAGTACCCTGATTGACAGAAGTTATTTGAGGATTATTTGATTAAAGGATTAATCTGCTCTGGTTTTTTGGCAGTTGAAACCCTTACATGACAAAGTAAAGACAGGGAGTATACAGAGTGCCCTTATCTTGCTCAAACAAATCACCGTTTGAGGAAGCATGTTGACAGCTGACACAATCAATGAAATAAACATGCTGGTAACAATGTTTGTCTAGCATATGGCTTTGCCTGAAGTCTTTAATTTCTTTTATCATCCAGATGTCTGATAAGATTGGGTCTATGACTAAAAGGAGCCTAAAAGATCTTTTGGAAAACAGGCTTTTGTTTTCCAAACATACTGCACATACTGCAAAGGCCTAGACACTTCCTAATAAAGGAAGTAAGTTAAAACAATGTTTGAGATGAAACATAAAAGACAGAAATGGTTCAAATGCTGATCATTCAAATTTGCTTCAGGCTAAGCACTCTGTAACCTACCACAGATTTCTGGCTTGTTGTGTAAAGCTGTGGGAGTTCCATGAGTATCTCTGCAGATACATCTTTGTCCAAGACACCATAAATGATGGGTGGCACTGATGTAAAAAGGAGGTTGAAAAGAATCAAGATCCAGTAGTCAGTCATTGATGTGCCTGAAAACCCGCAGAAAAATTGGTACCAAAACAGGAGGCTCACATAGGTCTGAAAAGCCAAAGATGACATGATGAAATATTAGCCATTGACAAATGCCTTAAAAACAAGAGAAAAACCAGTAGGTCTTAGGTCTGGTTAAAGTAATCTGTGAAAACATTCCGAAACCAGACGTGACTTGCTGAAACAGTTATGCTGCCATCATATTAGTAATGCCCGTCACCCACTGTTTAATCAAATCAAACAACGCCTTTGATTGAGAAATTTAGTCCAGGAAATGAGAACCTCTGGTCTCTGCAGGCAAATGGGAAAGGGAACTGTTTGACACATGCTTTTTGAAACCATTCACAGTAGGAAGAGAAAAAAAAGAAAAAAAAATCCTTACTAAACCTTTCAATGCTCAAAAATACATAAACTGCAATTTCCCTGGAATGGGACAGCTACATACCACATTCTTGTAGAAGAAGTAAAGCACCATGTTGGTAAGTCTGGTATAACACCAGTGACCATGGACAAGCAGCAGCTTCCTGAGGTGTCTAAACTGAGGGATTGCAAAGTCACTTGCCATCACAGCCTGCAACACACACGAAGAAAAGGATATGCTATAACCAAACTATTAAAGATAAGCTTCAGATACTGCCAACCAAGCAACTTACTCACTGTTGGAAATTCTTATTTTATTTATTTTTATACTTTATTTTTTACAGTGCTTGCCAGGTTATCCTCACTCAGATATCCCCTTCCACACAAGACTTTACAACTAACATACAGAGATCAGTCCAGCACAGCACAGGCAGGAATATGGCTGTCATCATTATTAACACACAATAAATCACTGCACAGAAATCACTGACACTGACACTTAGGCTGCTCATTTCCCTGCATAACATGAGTAATATGGAGCTAACTGACAGGCAGAAAACCGTTGTTTGGAGCTTGACCTGCAGCATTCAGCTTCTGATTGCTCCTGGTGGAATGCTAAGGCCCGGATGTGAGGCTCAGGCTGCAAAGTCTTACCTATGTAAGAGAACAGACTATGGAGCTAATGGGTCTCTAGAGTACACTCTGAACTGATTTAAAATGGAACCTGACATCATTTGCAGCTGTCTTTGGATACACTACCTGCATGCCTTCCTGGCCAGATATTCCCACACCAGTGTCAGCCACCTGGATCATACTGACATCATTGGCACCATCACCTACAGAGAAAAGAGGAAAGACTGAAACTAACTTTGCTGGCTATCACGTTACTACGGAGGTGGCAGGCAAAGACAAATATCAAACACCAGAGAGTTCAGAGAAATACATTTTCACGGCCAACACTGAAAAACATTAAGGAAAACAGGATTAGTAAATGGAAGGCCCGACCAAACTGAGCTATGCTCTCCAAACAGATAATAGCTGTTCCTTTTGTCAGAATTTAGCTGTCAATGCTGCATCAGAAAATATGGGTGCTTTAAATCACAGCCAGTCATCTCCCCTCTGCCTTCTTATTTTGGGGGGTTGTGAGAGAAATAAAAATGCTCTTACTTGCTGCTTTGCATATTATATAAAAATGGTATGATTGATGCTGTTCTGACTGCTTTATACTGAGATAAGTTTATTTAAATTTGCTACTTCAGAAGACAAACATCATCTTATGTCAGAGACAATTACAATTCAAAGGGTTATCTTGCTCATAAAATAAATTTTGTGACAGACATTAACAAAATACATGAGAGAAGAAATTGGCTTCTATTTCTTTTCAGAGAAAGAAGGATAAATACAAAACTCACCTACAGCTAATGTCATTGCCTTTAGCTTACTTCGCACCAGTTTGACCAGGACACTCTTCTGCAGTGGCGTGGCTTGGCAACAGACTACAGCCCGACATTTTTCTGTGAGTTCCAAGAAAATATTCTGTAGGCTGTCGTGAAGGACATGTTCTAAAGTCCTTCCATCAATAACCAGGCCTGCATTGAACCTTTGAGCTTGGGTGGAGGGACTTGCAGAGACATTTCCAAGTTTCTCACTCTTTTTTTTTTTGACAGAAGCATTCTTCTGGATGCCTTCTAAAATTTTGCTAATTACCAAGGCACAGGCATCCTAATTAAAGACAAGAGAAAGACATCTTATGAAATACTATTAGTACTTTGCCTCCTTTTTCAATTCATAAAATACACATGGGGAAAAGGCAAAATGCTGTCTTTGTATAGTATTTATCTTGAAAGGCACAGATATGAGGCTGAATACACCTTTAAAATCAAAAAGGATGATTACTGTTGTTAATAAAAGTGTCTGTGATAAACTTTGCTTAAGCAGATTTGCTTGAATATTGCATTAAGAGAAGAGAGAAAAAACAATGCAAACCAGAAAACCTTCACAGACTAGCAGGGAAAGCAACCATTATGAATTCTGTAATATAAGTACAGCTTTGATAGAAATTTTCCTCTCTGTGTTTCTTTTGTCTAGCATGCAAAGCCAAAAGTGCACTTTGTACCATATTACAGGTGAGCTGCCACGAATTACTGAAGAACTGGCATTGTAGAATGTTTTACCTTATTAGAATCAAAACATGGTGCTCAAAAAATTCACGGTGTCAATATATGTAAAGTATATGGAACACAGAAGACAATACATCTTCCTTAGTCTTCTAATAATTTTACTTTGAAATGCAGCAGTATCAAGTCCTGTTTTTTATTTCTAAGCTTAGTTAGGGGGAGGAAGAGCACTTCTGCAAAAGGGGTTTAGTTCTCACCATCAAGTAACACATTAATTTCCCAGCAGAGTAAAGGGAAAAGTGTTGGCACAAATCAAATTCCAAGCTTTCCTCAAACACAACTGGACTAAAACTCCTTTCTTTTTCCACTTTATTTTCCCCACAGTTCTTTGTTGCCACACTATCTTTTATGGCATATACAAATTGTATTTCTTAAGATACATACAAGCAGAGAAATAAAGAAAAAATAAAAAGAATAATCCTCTAAACCTGAGGCCATGTCAACACCTTAGCTTACCACAGAGAGAAGTAAAGAAGTTTGTTCAATTAAAATAATTAAACATAATGTAGGACTGTATATAAAGAAACATGTTACATACATAGAAAGGATTTCATGTTTTACGCACAAGGAAGAACAATAGAGAAAAGCAAATGTTCTTTGGTTTCCCAAGCAAACAACATTTGCTTTTCTGTACTGTCCTGCGGAATAGCCTTATTGAATTTTTGAGCAGAGAAGAAAATCTACTTTCCTACTCACCCTACTCTGTGATTTAAGAGTGAAGATTCTGTCCTCTGATTCTAGCAGTTTACAAGCATAGGCAATGTTGACAGCTGTCTCTCTCTTGTCACCTGTCAACATCCATATTTTTATTCCAGCTTTCCGTAATGCCTGTATTGTGTCTGGAACACCCTCCTGCAGGCGATCTTCAACGCCAGTGGCACCTTGATTTAGACAAGCAGAAAGATTAGTGCTGCTGTATTTCCAAAACCAAAATGCTCCAAGGGACAGGATGAGCTGGTTCTCTGTCTGTACCCACATCCCAAAACAGACATGCTACCATGACATGCTTGGAAATTCCTGAAAGCAAGCACCTTGGCAGTACAAAGTCATTTAAGCTCCTTATTTTTCACTTTCCATTTAATGTTAGAGCCAACCCATACTGCTTATTGTCACACTGGAGACATGAGCCTACAAGACAGCAGGTCTCCAAAGCAGCTTGACTTCTCCCTGTTGCTTTAGTGGCAAAGAGTACTTGTATATCCTTAAAAAAAAATCAGTCTGCAGCACATCAGTGGTTTCTCTCCAGAAACTGAAGGCAGTAATCCCAGAATTCCTCTAGTATCAAGGTTTATGGCATTTGTACTAAGCAGATATGACACAAAATGAGGGAAAGAGCACTCTTTACACAACAGGATCTGTCTCTCTTCAGCTTCTAGTATGAGCTGCCTTTACCACCATAGTCAGATCTTTGCACTTTGTTTTCCAAATGTTATTTGCTGGGTAGTTCTCCAAAATGATTATCCCAGACTGCCTGCACCTTTCACACACCTACAGCAAACATTTTTTGTTTCATTTCTGCACAGCCGAATGACCTTCAGAGGAATGGTTCCTGCAGAAGCATGCCTGACTTTTTTTCTCCATGTTATTACAGGAGAACACAGCACAAGTACACCTGCTGTGCCATGAATGCAACACTGATAGAAAATAAGCACAGAAGTGGGATATCTCTGAATATTTGCACAGGCAGTCCTGTGACTTGTTACTATCATTTTGTGTGCTCATTATTATGACATTTAAAAACTCTAGTGAAGACAGAAAAATACCCAATAATAACAATACAAAAAACACCAAAAAAATAGATTTTTACAAACAACAGGAGAGCATCATTTGTCTTCAGTGTGCTTTACTAGTACAAACTTACCAGTGAGATTTATGAAAATTCAGGAGTGATGATAAATTCTAAATCTTTGGAAAGCTATGTGTTACACAGACTGAGATTAGCACACCTCTCTGCAAGCAAATTCCAAGTAGGAACATCATAGGCATTTTCCTGGGAGTTACAGTATTTTCTACCTACCAAGCAAAGTTAGTTTGTTCTCAAGCCTCATGGCAGACTCAAGCAGCAGGTCCTCCCGATTGTCAATGCTGGTTTCTGCTAAAAAACGATGATTTAACCACTCCGAATATTCTGCATCACTCATCACCTACACAGGAAGGGAAAACATATGGCATGTAGCTATACTGGGTTTTCAACAGTGCATCAAAAGTGTTCTCGTGGTTACTTCTGCTGTCCATAGCCAGAACCTAGAAGTGCAGCCCCCTGGCAGCACACTGCTTACATGCTCCAGGATGTCCATGGATTTAGCACAATGTTCAGAGTGTTAGATTACTTTGCCAGGCTACTCATTGGCACACTGCAGGTTCCTGGGTGGCCTGACAGATTTCCATTTGATGGAAGACAGGCAGGGCAATGGGCACAGTGCATCTCCCTCCTGCTGCTCACCTGCAGCACTGACAGTGCCACAGAGCTGCTGCACAGCTGGTACAGCTTGATGCTGTACAGCCACACAGCCTGTACTTTCCCTTGCATAAAGCTTTGTAAAGAGGCTTCTTGCCTGTTTCAGTCCCTATGGAATTTCACTTCCGAGCAGCTTTGAATTTAAAATGGAATCTCAAAACATCACTTCAGTTGTGCATCCACAGCTTGTAGCACTGCAAACTGTTTGTGAGACCAAATAAAATAGGTACAACTTATCTGTTTTCTGTGTCTGGAATTCTATCCAGGGTAAGATTCACACAAGGAGACCTGCTTATGACTCCTAAAGAAAAATATGGCTATTTGACATTATCTACTTTAAAATCAGGATGCCAAGATGTTTGGCATCCTAAACTGGCAACAATGGCAATTTAACAGATGTCAGAACTGATCCGGGTTTTCTTACAAATTCCTCTTAAAAGAACATCAGGATAAATATAATGTGGCAGTAGAACAATCTGCTTAGAAGACATGATGTTTTATCCACTGGTGATATCACTGAGGCTGGTCACAGACTGCAAACATTCTTCAAAATATATATTAAAAGAAATACCTTCTTAGCAATACACAGAGTGCGCAGTCCTCTTCTGGCATAGTCATCCAAATGCTGCTGAGTTCTCTCTTTAATCTTCTCTTCAATTTCAGAATTATTAGTATGCACTATCACACAAAAAAAGAAGAAAAAGCAAATTAAACATGCATGTTTAGGCTAAATTTAGCGGAAAATTTTGAAGGCCTAAATACATGCTTAAAGTAGCAAAATGTTAAAACATATAATTAAACAATGACAAGGGCAGGCAAAGAATTACAAGTTCTATAGATACCTTCAGATGCAGTTCTCAGCAAATCCATCATGACTGAGTCTGCACCTTTTGTGTACACCACCACTTTCTTGGAGACTGGATGCCGAACCACCACTGACATCCTTTTCCGCAGTGAATCAAAAGGCAGGATATGTAAAAGCTGAAACCTTAAAGACCCCAGACCTGCAAAGTCCACAGTTACTTGATCTGGAGTCCTAGACTGTAAAACACATTTATAAGCCCTAGCAGCATGAACCAAGGCAGCTTCATCTGGACTCTCAGCTTCATAACATAGTTTTGGCATGGGAGATAATTCAGCAGATGACACAGCATAGTTGGGTTCATCACCAGCAGCTACATTCACTAGACGTAGTTCTCCAGGCACTTGAGAATTTTCTGGGCTGTCAGTATTCTGAGGTTCAGAAACCCTTTGAGCAGCTCCATCCAAAGCAGATGAAGCCAGTTTCATCCTAAAAATAGACAGCTTTCTCACAAAACTACTGGGGCTTTCTGATGACTCCTTTACACTTGGAAGTGAGGAAGAACTTAGTCTCCAGACTGAAAACCTCTGGAACATTTGCCTGATTTCCTCAAGTGATTTAACAGGCATCCTGCTCAGCGAAGAGAGTCTCACCTGGAAAAGAACAGTCAGAGAAATAATTTCTGTTAAATTCTTCCTATTTTATTTTACTAAGGAAGAACTCCTTACAAAGTAAGCATGTTTCATAATGAAAGTAGTATTTTAAAATTTACCATGGGTTTGACTGCTTGTATTAAAGATCAACAACTCAAGTAAACACAAAACCAAATGACTGCAGTGAACAGCCTCTATAAGCTTCAGATCTGCAAACTGGACGTGTTTCACCTTGCTCCTCCTAATCTAACTACCTGGAGATCATCTACCCTGCTAGCAAGTTATTCATTATATTAATCTCAAAAAAGCAAGATTCTCACCTGCATATTTTTTTCCATCCCATTTAAGGAATAGGTAACTACTGACTATGAACTCATCTGCCTCATCCATACATGGATCTCTAGGCTGCCTACTACACTTTCTGGAAATGCTTGAAAGCACACTAAAATGCCAGGCTTATTTATACTTAGGAGATGCTTCATACCCCACAAGGATATGTTTTGTGAATGTCTCTAGCTATGGTTGTAGGTTTACTACCTAGATGGACACCAAAATCTAGTTCTGCACATGTCACTAATTTATTTTTTCCATAAACAAAGTCAATGAATGTAAATCACCAGGTAATGAGAGAAAGAAATCGAAGCTGAAATTGGGAATTATCCTGCAACATAGTCAAAACTCGCAAAAAGGGGGTTATGAAAATCCCACACTGAAAAAACCTAACTGAAACTTGGGAAAAAAAAGTACTATTTTATAAAAAAAAAAAGTTGTGTCCACTGAAGAAAACAAGTGGTCACTCCAAACTATTAAATCAGGGCAGCCTAGCAATGCACTGCTAATTTGCAGTGAGACAACTTCATGCCATAATGCAAAGCAATTTTTCATCAGACTAATATGCATATAAAACTTCATCTTCCATACTTCTCCTGAATCTCTATTTGAATAGTCAGGGAACAAGTTAAGAGCATTCTCAGTTCAATATTCTGTGAATCTTCAGTGATTATTCTTATTTTTCAGCCAACAATAGCCTATTTGTGAAGGTAACCTGAGTGCCAGTGTATTCTTACAGGAAGTTATACCTGTATCTAAAAATGCCCATAATTAGAATATGGAAAAAATTACCACTGCAATTTAATCTTCAAATTTGTCTTGTAAAAGTTACAAGTTGTCTCAGAAACAAAAAGATTGAAGCCAATTTATCAGCATTATTTTACTCATTACCTCATTGCATTCCATGGTTTTACAGTAATTCCCTTCTTTCTAATAGGACAAACCAGCAGAGGTCAAAAATATAATTTTTAAAATGTCAGTTAAATGTATTTTTCTTTTCGTAATTGAACCAAAAGGAGAGCAGCTACTTGCAAATATGGCCAAAAAGTCAAAAGCAAGGCCATCTTACCTTCTGACGTGGCTGATTGGAGCCTGAAACTACAACAGTATTACAGATTGCCAGAGCAAGAAAGAAGTCAGTGATATACATTGTCTCCAAAGATAACTTGCTGCTAGCTTCTTCTGATTGTTGATAGGAACGAAAAGAAATTTGACTGAACTTCTCCAGCAGCTGTGTGTCTGGTACAACATCTGTTTCCTATTATGAAATGAATAAAACTGTCCATCAGGTTATAAACTTAGTCTCTGGAGAATAAATCAGTTACAGATGATCAAAGTGTAGAAGCTCCTACAACTTCCCTCCTGTGCTGGGTTGGTTACACCAGGAAACAGGAACACTGGCATCTTCACTGCCTGTGCTAGTCCATTGAAAACAGCAAACTTCCTGCCCAAAGAGGTAAACACTGAAGGCTTAGCTCATAGCCTTAGACACGTCAACAGAGATTAAGTATGATGAATGATATTTAGACACCTTCAGGTACAGAAAGCAGAGTTTTTTCCTCTCATAACTACAGATAAGTATTGGCCATACAGATATTTTCTATTAAAAACCAAAAGAAAATGCTAGAAACCTCTCAAAATAAAATAACAAACTGTTATTAAGTTAGCAATTTTATTTGAAGTGATCATGGATGCAGAGCAGCAAGACTCAAAGTATACACCTTCATGAACCAACATGTGTCTGCAATGTCAGTTGAAAATAGCATGCAACCAAGCCATCATGAGACCTCCGATTTGGGTGGAAGAAAGAAAGGATTTCTTAAATGACAACCAATCTGATCAAATGGGAGTAAAAAGAGATACTCTCATTAGTTAATTCAGAAATTTAGCATCAAACCCAACAGCTTCTACTTACAATGGGACTACTGAAAGCCATGTGTCCTGAGTGGGGAATATCACCTGCTTCATCTTGCCTTTTGAATGCAGAGTAACTACCAGACAACTGGTTTGAAGACTTTCTGTTCAAAGGTTCACACACAGCTCTGTCGCTGTGCCCCTGACATTTTGATGTAGGGGTTGAAGAGCCACACTGACGATCAACTGAATCTTCATCCTCTGAATCCATCTCTTGATAGGCTTCCAACCTCTTTGCTAAGGAAAAGGAAAACAAAATTATTGTTCCATGAGCAAAAAGAAACATGGTCAAAATACCACCTAAAGGAATTAGTTATACAGTTAAGAATAACACACCATTTATGAAAAATTAAACCTGTAACAAGTCACCACACTGTCTTCCTGTTTCAGCAGCATTCTACTGGATTGAATCCAGAAGAGGGACGAGAATGATCAGAGTTCTACATAACGTGAGTCACATGGATACAGGTAAGCTGGAGTTACACAGCCTCCAGAAGGGCACATTGATGGGAGTCAAATGCATGTTCAAGTGAAGGGAAATTGGACAGAGATAGGAAACAGCCTATTCTCTGTGCACACTGTGGCTATTAGAAGACACAAGGGCTCCATATTGTGGCAAGATGGACTCAGGCTAGGTATCAACAAAAACTTGTCAAAGACAATGAGACATACTAGAATGGAATGTCTGAGAAAACAGTGAATAGGACTTTACTGAAGGTCTTGAAGAAATAAAACAAAGAATTTCATAAGGAATAATAGCAACAATTCTGCTTTAGGCCATAAAAATGGGACCAGACTTCCTGATGAGTTTTCTAGCCATTATGCTATGATGGATCAGGATTGTATGTCAGGGGTTTGACAAATACAGCTGCTAGCGAGAACTCATTTAAACTGCATTTATTGTCTCAGTACTGGACACCCCCTCACAAAAGATACACATTTTCTGAGTTTTTAATTGAAAAGCAAGTTTCAATAATCAAACTTTGTCTGGACATGTGTAACACCTTTGTGTCAGAGATGTAAATTCTCCTTGCCACAAATCAGTGGTGTAAAGAACCTCTGTAGCAAATGGAAACACTCCTATGCTATCGTGTTTGATTAAGAACATATCCAAGTGTTTGCACTGGAGTTCTGACTGTGTGACCACATGCCAGAAGTTGAAATCTCTGGAAAGCACTGGAACTATGTACACTATTCAGCTTTCAAGTTTTACCTCTCACTGTGAAAACAGTATTTCATGAACATACACTAGCACTTCAATGTCTAAAATCCACTGACAGCATGGAAAAACTGTTCTGAGAGCTGTGTGTTGCCTATTTATTTCATTAAAGTCTGAATACAAACAGTAGCATCCTAGGCAAAAACCAACATTAGCATACATTGCAGACATGTCCAGCAACACCACTAATTCCCTGTTTCTTTATTTCAGGTGGTACCAACTATACAGGAAAGAAGTGAAAAGCAGGGTATCATCTTGTTTTATGCAAACAGAAATCCTACCCACTAGTCCGCAGGTCTGTTGCTCTAAATATGAAAATAGGTTTATTATGTCATTTGAGAGTCCTGTATTTTCTACTGTCTTCTCTTTCTGCAACACAAATGAAAGAATCCTGTCCCCCACCCTGCTATTCTGATGAGTCCAAGGAAACAGAGGGACCAGAGCTTATACCTTCCTTGGCAGGCAATCTTCCTGGTATCAACACAAAACTGGTAACATAGCTCTTTTAAAACACAGGTAAGTGGGAAAACAACAGACTGCAGCTCTCCATAACTACCAAATACAAAATCCCACATGAGGCATTGATCTCTTCCCCAGAAAGCAGTACCAATGACTTAGTAAGTGTTTGTAGAGGCAGGTTTAGACAACACATGTCCATTCTGCTCTGCTTCCAGGCTGCTGAGAAGCTGCATGCTCTGTCTGAAGTAACATGTGGCATCTCTTACAACACCACACTGCTCTACTGCCATGGTCCAAGATGCACACTTCACTTCAGAGAGCACTGCCTGGGGACATCTCTATGGAGGATTATACTGAATCACAGGCATCCCTTTACCCTGGGAAATACAGATATAAACACAGAAATATATGATCAGATTAGGCAGCTTCTATGCAAAAGACTGCACTGTGTTGCACTGCAACTCCTACCATATGTAGCAGGAGCCTTGCAAACAGCAGCTCTATTCATCTAAACAAATATAAACCAGGACTAAAATCAGGACCTTCAATGTTTTTCAAACATTTTCAGGGCTCATGTAATTTCTAATTTTTTAGGAAGAGATGCATGTTTACCCTCTAGGAAAAAGACAGGGCAAAGGAGGAAGTAATTACGTACATAATTAACACACTAATAATTTTGGAAGATAACCTTGTGTGAACCACTAGCATGTGGAGGCATATTTTCCCTGGCACACTGAGACCTGAATCAGCCACAGCTGCATCACTCACACTACTCTTTGGTTTCTTGTCTGAAAGTTTTCCTTGCTTTAGGAGATGCTCTGAAAACATAACGTTCTTTTTGTATAAGTTGTTCATTCATCAAGTTCAAAACTTAAAAACATTTTTCTCACTTTGCTGTTGTCATCCTTCCCAGTACAATTACGCAAAGGCAAAGAAGCATCTGGGAACCCTCATCATAACACTTCCAAAACATGTGCAGAAATTGCTGTAAAACTTCTCTGCAAAATCTGGTCCTGTGACACAACAAAAGAAGGGCTGAACTGATCCATTGCTGTGGCCAGCAGAGTGTGCCTGTTGCTTGTAGTTGTGAGCAATTCTATCTGGCAGCAAACCCATCAAAACCATAAAGAGGGTTTCCTACACAGCTGTGCCTCACATGTCCACCCATCATCAGCACCTCACATTTGATCTCATATGGAATATTTGCACCGTCCACCAGCAGAAGAGCAAATGTCTGCAGGCACTAATACACACACATGGTAACTGTAATAAATACTTTGTGGTTTTATTTAATTAATAAAATGGATAATTAAACCATTCACATCACTCTGCGCAATCTTCTCTTGTGTATGGAGCCGTATCTTTTCCCAGCTCCCAGAAGACTTCAAGTTGGCTCTCAAGAGCCAACATATTGAAAGATCCTACACCTTTAGATAATAAGATTAATTAACTATCCATTAATACTGCTTTTTGACTTTTTGGCTAATAATAATATGCAGCTGTGTAAGAGCTAAGTAAGAATACAACAGTCATTTTCAATGAAGGTATTTACCTTTGCAGCACTAACACACACGGACACACATCTGATTGGCTTGTACCTTAAAGTTACTGTTAAATAATGTATTAATACTGTTAAGCGTATTTAATTTGGGTTACTATATACTCAAGAGCAGAACTATGTCAAAGTGGAGTCTTAAATCCTTAACTACATAAAGGTGAGACACTGCTATGACAGTGAACAGGATGTTTAAATCTTAAAATGCTAGGTTAGCATTGATACTCTAGTTGGAGGGGAAAAAAAAAAGAAAGTATAGTAGATGGGCAATTTTCCAAAGTTCTGGGTTCTGAATATTCCATGGAGAGAAAAAAAAAAAAGAGTAGGCATAACTTCTTCCATAATGAGTAACAAACATTCAGGATATCAAATATGTTGGAAAAATGATCCAGGTGAACAAAGGTTTAGCATCTTACCATTTTCCTCATGGCAATACTCCTGTCCCGCAATGCTGCATCTCCGAAAAACCATTTTATTTTCAGTGAGGGTTCCAGTCTTGTCAGAGAAAATATACTGAATCTGGCCAAGGTCTTCAGCAATATTTAGTGCTCGACACTGAATAGTTGAGTCTGTTTTCTCATGGTAAAAATCAATGTCATTCTGTATTAAATAAATTTGTCCCAATTTGACAATTTCAATTGAAACATAGAGAGAAACAGGGATCAAGACCTACCAAAATAAAACATAGGGATTAAATAAAACCAAAGTCTTTAGCCAGTTACAAACATGAAGTAGCTCTACTGAAGTGGAAGAGTTACTTCAAGGGTACAAATGAGATCAGAATATGACCCACGTTCAAAGCAGAGCAGTTACCTGCAATAGAATTATCATTGTCCAGAACATATAGAAGCCTGCTAATGTTGGAGGACTCAATTTCCCATCTGGCCTGGGGATGTTAAAAAAAGGTATTTCTGAATAGCTACTTAACCAAATTCCGTGACCTTGAAAATAAGAACAAGATAAAATCAGTTTTTTGTGAAGTGTATCACAGCTCAGGGTTATTCTGTTAACTGTTATACTCTGCAGTTGTTTCTAAGCCTTTAAACTACAATTTCATCTCTTGGGCTTTTTTCCCAACAGGAGTCCCAAGTATCAATACATACATGAATAAACACCTACATGCATTCTATCAACAGCATCTACACAGCATATCTCAGAAGTAAAAAATATTAACTGCACTTCACAAACAGTTTTTCCCTCCAAAAAAACCCTCTGGCAATTAATTTTGTTACCCCTGCTTGTTCAGGTTTTAGTCTACTAGCGAACACATCATTTTTAAGTGTAATCTGAAGAAGTTTTATTAAACACATTTTAAACACCTTTATGATCAGTCAGAAAAGTTTGTCTGTTTAGATTTACTCAAGCCAGTAATTTAGACAACCCCTAAAATATCAAGTCAGTACATCTCTAGTCACACTAGGTCTCTCACCTCAGTGTGTACATGCATCTCATGTTACTTGAAAAATCCTAAGAGAAACTAGGAGTTTTGCAGAACAGTTAGTGAGAAAAAAAATCAAATGGAGAAACAGGCTCCAGACCCAAAAACTTATATCAGGAACATGCTTTTTAATCACACTCCAGATGAAACAAGACAACGTGAACTTAAACCTCACAGCACTCCCAACTTTCAGGAAATTACACATGGTTGAAGACTGACAAAATCAATTCAGCCCCAAAATAAAACACTAACCATTGTAGGCTGAGAGAGGAAAATAGCAGGAATATGAACAATTCTCACTTACCTATTGCACCAGTTAAACACATCAACAGTAGAAGTAGAACACACCAAAGAATATCAGTGTTCACTTTTCTTTCCAATTTACTGCGCTTGTAATGAGGGCCACTGTTATTCAGCATAGCTTTGGTTTCATGACCTGCAACCAAAAGGGAAGTTGAAATTCTCTAATAACAGGTATCACAACTGCAAGTGCTTTATATTTCTAAAGCTCTGGGAAACAGAATATTACTATTAACTAATATCTGAACAGCCATAATAAATATGAGCAAAGTAGATTCTCCTACAATACAGTAATTCTGCCCTAAAGAAAACTGAACAAGTTAAATCAAAATCTGTCATGTATATGTTAACTATTATTAGCTCACATTAACTGTCATTAATATTCTTTCCTAGAGAAACATCATTCTTGACCCTTCCATATTATTTCTAACATTTTCTACAAAACCCTATACCTGTGTTACAACTATCTGGCTGGATACATCATATTGATTAGTGTAACAACCTCTGACCTTTCTACAAATTGTAGAGCAGAACTAGAACAGCACTAGCTTCAGTTTTGGTTAAGAAAAAGTCCTAAGCAAGTAATGCATTTCCATATCCATTTCAAAATCTCAGTTTACCATTGCAACTAACAAGCTGAGGACCAGGACCTGCTCACACACAACAGATCCACCCTTCGAGGAATAATTGGGGAATAATTTACAGTTAAAACACAAACAAATTTAACCTGGATATGCATTCTTAACATTTCTAGCTATGGCTGCATTCATGCTTTTACTCTCCCAATTCCCCTTCATGCAATATGGTTTCTTAGGGCACACAACTATCTTGTTTGCAAGGCATTCTGTGCAAGCCAGGGCGGGTCACTAACCTGCATATACCACTATGCCTACCACAGCTTCTGTGTTTCTTACTGTGCATCCTCGGAGCAGCAAGTTTTCCTTGCTGAGACCCACTCGATCCATATTTGAATGCTCACTGCATAAAAAAAAAGCACATTGTGTCAGCTGTAGGCTCCCAACAATTACCAATCAGGCTTTGCAAAATCATTAGGAACAGATTTCCCAAAGAAGCTGCAAGTCACTGACTGCCATACTGACATCTCTGATTGGACTTTTTTCAAATGAATGGAGTAACATGAAAGCAGAACACCCTTGAAAATCCGAGCACGTAGGTGTTGCATTACTTTTTTTTTTTTTTTTTGCATGTAAAACCCTAGCATTTGCCATCTGGCATATGAGAAGTAGGCAATGCTACTGAAAAGAGATCCAAGACAAAAACTGGAAATCTGAAACCCTATCCTATTTGGATTATCAGCATCAGAAATGATTTGAAAAAAATATATAAAATCTCATCCTAAATATACTGTGAACACCACCACTTCTGTGGTATACTTTCAGTGCAGCTAGGCTGACTCTTTGTCAAGGTGCATCCCCAGACACTAAGATTTATATGTATTTCTTTTCATTCTCAAATATCTAATGTGTCAGAGTGCAAAGGGAAGAATATAGACATTCTAAGTCTCAAAACCTGAAGAGGTCACCCCACAAAATATATTTTGTTTTCTTATTATCTACAGAAAGTCATAAACCTGTAAGAATCACAGAATCATACAATAGCTGGGGTTGAAAGGGACGTTAAAGATCATCTAAGTCCCTTAAGGTCCTTCCCAACCCCAATCATGAAGGAAACCCCTAACATAAACCCAGCCTGAAAACATAAGTCCAGACTGAAGAGAAGACACAGACAGCCACACTGGTCAAAAGGACTTTGATTAAGTGACTGAAGGTGACACAAAACAACTCAGAGAGGACAAGAAGCCAGTCCTTCTGATTTCCAATTCTAATCAATGCAGTGTGCCCAGCCAGGCCATGGTCCAGACCAAATACTGTAGATATCATATGTTATGAAGAGCAGATTTAAAACAGCTATTTCAAGTACGAAATACACAACTGCAAAACAGTCTGAACTGAGATGCTGAAAATATTTAATACAAAATAAAAAGCATCAGTGCCCCACCTGCTGCTCAGAAAAACCTTTTGGGGGGCTCAGTCTGCTGTGCTGCACTCAAACGCAGTGGTGCAAACTGACCTCTATCCATATTGCTTCTTCAAGCAAACATTAAAAGACCTCTGAAAATTAGTAGGACGGCCATAGCAAACGACAACAGTTTAAAGAGCCACCAAGCCTACTTACACAAAGCCTCGGAAACGACTGAGGTCATTGTTAGGACTTTCACACTCTATTCTACTGGAAAATTCTTCTGGATCAATTTCAGAAACCTAAAGCCATGGGAAGGAAAAAAAACCCAGAGAACTCAGACAAAATGTGACAGAACTTAAAAACATCATAAATTCAGAGATTCAGATACTACTATCTAACAATTTAGCCTCTAAACTGTAGGTTGCTGGTGGTGTTGATGGTCTCCAACCCAAGTACAAATCAGACCTACACACCACGACTTCCTTGTAAATATTAAACACTGTCAAATAGCACTTGAACTGCTGATATTTTGAGAACACCGGAGAGGAAAAAATATGGGTGAAAGGATGAAGAGGAAGAAAAAAAACCCAAAAAAGCAGTATGAACATCTGAAAGTAAGAACATCTATTTCCCATAGATTTTTCATATTATATGAAAAAGAAAAAGTAAACAAAAAAGGAAGAAGAGACACTGTCTTCTCTGCAAGCAGAATTTCTTGCAAACAGCCTTTTTTTTTTTTTCAATACCATTACCAGGATGGTTTCCATGCTAACACAGAGAAAGCAGGTAGAACTTTGCAATGATGTTTGAGACTTACAAGTACCAAAGAAAGGGCTGTTATGAAAGACCAGAAGTACATGTTGCAAACGAAGAGCAGGTGAGCTCTTCAGTGAAAAGTCAAGTGAAACAAATCACCTGTATTAATAAGAATGAAACATGATAAGAAATAAGAGAAAAGCCAAAAGGCCTTATCTTTGGAATTACTTGCTATTGCCATTTAATTTTAATTAATGGCATATGAGTATGCTTCTAGTATCTAGTATAACACAGGCTTGCCTCTGGTATACCTGAGTAATTTCCAAGCTGAGTACCTGCCACTAACTCTTTGGAAAGTAATTTGTTTTACTCTTTAAAAAAAACAAAAAACAAAAACAAAAAAAAAAAAGACCAATTTAAGGATTCAAACTCCTAAGCATAATTCTCTAATTCACAGGTGTTGCTGAATACATCTTAGATATAATTACAGGTCTCTGAAAAGGTTGCACTCCATCAACTGGATGACTTCACACTGGAAGAATAACAACGGTGAGCTTAAAACAGTAAGAATTTGAAACTCAGAAGACATCATATTGTTAACAAGTACTTTATTAGACTGATTAAAGTACTTTTTTTGTTATGTTTTGCTGCACTGATGAGTTGCACTGTATTAACCCGAAGTCAATACGAACACAGTCGTCGATACAGATCATTCAGTCTCTGCAAATTTAGTTAACTGTGAAAAGACCTGTCTCTCCACCAACCTGTCTCATGTTGATTTGCACTGGAGGTATAACATTTCTGTAAAATGTTAGACAGAATACTTGACTGATGCTTTTCAAGAATTTTGCACTGTACAGTGATTACCCAAGTAAGAACTACTCTCAAAGTGAAAGAGCCAAAGCAGTCAATTCTTTTCCTCTACTGTCTGGAAACATCAAAATATATTTTGGTGGTGGAACTTCCTGTAATATACCTTGAAAAAGCAAGCACTGAAACTCTGGGTATAATCTATAGTGGACACAGCTGTCTACACTCTGCCAGCATAAAAGAGAGGTTACAAAAACTGTGTCCAAAAGCAGGTATCTCGATACGGAAACTCAGATCCTCCTGGACTGTACGTTTATTTTCTGTATTTTTCTCATTATAATCGTAATTTTGGCAAAGCAAATACTCAGAGATGAAGCCTTTGTATGTTATTTCTTAAGAAGTTTTCCTATGTTTTCTGGCACAAAAGAGATTATTTAAATTTTGGCAGAATTAGAATTACTTGGATTTTGTGTAAAGGTCCCTAAAGAAAGGAGACAATAAAGAAACTGAGTAAGGGAGCTGGGAATGAGAGGCCCTGCATCAGACACTGACTGAAATGGGGAGATGCAGATTCCCAAGGCCAAGCCCACTTGCTTTGGCTGTGCTGTGCTCCTGACACATACACCATTTGATAACATAGCATGGGAATGGAGTGGGTGTATGGCTAAGGTGGAAGAGGAGAGCTGGGAATGCCTTTGATCAGCTTGGCTTAGGCTTCCCAGAAGAAAAGAACAGCACTTTCCACTGGCTTTGAGGATCCTGCAGCCAGGGCTGGATTCAGTCACTACCATGCAGGCTGAGAAGGAACCAATGGGTGCAATTCCTTGCTATCTCTTATACTCCAACAGGAAATAGTCACATTTCACAATGTTTTAGTGCTAATGGGATATTAGCTTCATCACCCCCATGAACCTGTGTGTGGTTCAGCTAATCACGTGAGGGGTAGAAAGGAGACTTTCTAAGAGGTCCTAAACCCTAAGAGGAAGCAGCATTTGACTGTCCTGAAAGAAGCAGAGCGATGTCAGTATGTTCTCAAAATAGCTCATCATCCTCAGGAAGTTGGTCCTCATCTGTTTTGTGTACTTCCCTTCGAATGCCAGGATGGTTGGAGACACTGTGTTTACCCACTGCTCTTTAAGAAGTCTCAAGTTACTTTCCCAGTTTCTTTCCTGTTGCCATTCAAGCAACAGGAAAAAATAATTTTAAAAATCACTCTGAGAGTTTCAGCTCCTGCCTCTTGCTTTCATTTTGCCTTGCTTTCTTTTAAAGAAATCCCACATGCATGAACAGGTGTCCCATTGATAAGTGTTTTCACCGTGTTTCTAACTTGCTCAGTCACAAAGAAGCAGGACTTAACAACCTTGGAAATAGATTAAGACTGTAGTTCTTGTCTTCATATGTTCTTTAATTTGGTGTTGTTTATTCCTCTTCTTTTGAAGTTAAGAAGTGAGAGAGGCCAGGCAGTCAACCCCTTACATGGCACTGCCAGTTTTACTCAGCCTGAGTTTGTAAGGACAAATTCCCAGGCTGGAGCCCAGCTGGAGGTGCACTCGAGGTCTGTGAAACAGACTGTGGCTGTCTGTTTCAAAAAACAGAAACCAAGCAATCCTGACAAGAAGATTCTACAGTAACTATTTTTTTCCCCTATTTGATGACAAAAATTAATGCAAGTCTTGAATGAGGAAGGAATTGATGCTTTTTTTAGACAGTATGACTCTTCCTAGAATTTTGGTACAAGTTCTCAGAAAATAAAGAAATCAGTCTCTTTCTTGAATCAGACTGAAATTAGACCTTGGTAGCAAGAGCTGGTATGGAAACTGCCACCTCAGTATGCTGTAAGCCTGAAGAACCACTGGAATTTTGCTTTTGTGCAATAATATGCATATACAAAAGGATCAAACAGTCCTTCCTGCCTTGCAATTTTAAGATTAAATCAAGAAATAAAAACAGAAGTAAAAATAGACTGCTAGGGGATAAGAAACAGCTTTGTTCATAGATAGCACATCATGCCTTTGGTATTACCACACCCACTAAGCAATGGCACTTAGAGACAACTTCTCCTTACTTCCTCACCACTGCTCTAAATGCAGAGCAAGTTCAGGTAATTTTATCTCCAAAGCACTAAACAGTCTGTTGTTATGGACAACACTGAAGCTCCCTGCTGTTGTTTGAAGCATGGTGTTTCAGCAGCAGAACTGAAGACTACAGAAATGTCAGGATTCTTTAATCTTTTAATATTGCCTTTTTTGTGTCAGCCTCAGCATTTTGGCTGCTAGGTATAATATTGAAGTATTGTATGGGAGTAACAAAGTGTTTGCAATGTGAAGAAACAGCGAAAAAGATAATACCCGCTCTTCTCTCAGGGTCTTTATATAGCACTGAAGTACCATCTAAAAACCTCCAATTTCTCACCCATGACATGTTATGCCTCATAAGTAACTCCTTGAATTTTATCAGAATTATTAATTGCATTGTTTCATTACCTGAAATAGACCTGTCTTTCTCTGGGTTATGTTAACATGCAAAGATCCGCTCCAAAACCACTCAAGCAACAAATTAGAACTGTGTTACCTAACCCCTTGATTTTCAGATGGGGACTGCTGAGATACCATGAATTAGGCAGTCTAGAGGGCTTTTTTAGTTCACCACCTGTCATGACAGCTTTCTCACACCACTAGAAAAGCACAATTCTCACCTGCTCTGAATATCCTCTCACCACCTGTCTCTGCTTTAGATTGGTTTCTCCATCAAGGCCTGCAGTTTCAATATAACAGATCCCATCCAGGTCACTAGAATATAACAGCACCATGTCTGCAGGAACGACTTCATTACGGGAAAGCCGGATGAAGTCCCCAACGCTGACATTTTTCCAGCACTCATCTATGTATTTCTTCTCTTTCCTGGAAAACATAGAAGAACAGTGACTTTCTACAAATGTGTAAAGTGAAACTGAGAAAAACCCACAGGTGCTATTTGTGACAGCTATTACAACACATCAAAAGTGACATTTTTCAAAATACTTGTTTTCCCACATGGAAACAAAGCATGCAAGAAAGAAAAAAAAAATCACTACACTTCCTTTATCTTTGTTATCTTTATTTTACATCTTGGAATATCCTTTTACGACAGGTTTAAAACAAAAATGATTACATGGGCAGCACTGATATATACTTAGAGAAGTTTTATGATGGTTAATTTAGAGTATGATCAGTTTTCATACCTGTCTTTTTTGATAATAACTGCTTAGCAGACTCACCACTAGCAGCCTCCCTGACTGACCTGTACCCACAGCATGCAACATTGCAGTTCTGCACAGTGGAACACAGATGCTAACACTCATATCGAACTGTGTGATGCACTCAAGTAGAAAACTATCTTGTTCTGTTTGGGGAAATGGTATCACACTATGAGTACAGCATGATGCCATTAATGAGCAATAAACTAGCAGCCTTTCAACTTCCATGAAGCCATTTTAGGGGAATTAAAAATACACCCTTCAAAACAAATGCTATGTACAACAATGCCTACCTAGTTGAAGTACCTTGGTTAATACAGTACAAACACATGTGCAAACTCATTTGCCTCAAAGCAAAAATTGTTTTTGCAGATTTTACACTAATTTGATAACCATTTAACAAAACTGGTCATTGAGTCTCAAGTAGTCCCTGAGTGAACTGATCTAAACAGCCCTGCTTTGAGCAGGGGGTTAAGACTGAACAACTTTCAGACACCTTTTTCAAATTACATTATTTTATGCTTCTATAAGTATCCAGAAGGTAATCAAAAGAGTTATCACCAAGTTTTTCACATGATAGTCATAATCAAATAATAACAATAAACCACAAAGACTGTTGTCTCTTACCTGCTATATACTTTGGTTACTAAGTTGTTTATCTGTTTATCCATTTTGTACCTTGAGTAATCTTCCAGACCATCCTTAACTGCAATAATTGTCAGAACCCCTATCAGAGGTAGCATTGTAATTTCCTTTTGGAAAGCTTCAACCACAGGAACCCAATTTAGGACAACTAGAAATAGGAAATACACATTGGCAATTCTGAAACAAAGAGAAAACACAGGACTTAGCTGTGCTAGCAGACAATGATCCTTATTTCCCCACTCTATGCTATACAGATATTTAAGTTACCAGCAATTTATGTTTACTTCACCTGCAATTTAAGGAATAACTATCCAGAACTCTGTTTTCACTCTCCAGTCAGTAGATTGCTTAGCAACACAGGTGCTTAACATACATGATCAGGTAATGCAGAAATCAAGAATTCTCCTGTATTTTCAAAACTGTCATCCAGGCACATGTTTTCCAGAGTGGGGCACTGGTGAATTTGCACTCTCAAATTTCCAGGTCTTTTAAACTTAATTTTATCATCTCTAACAGAAGATGACGTGTTTTAAAAGGAAGCCATCCTGTAAGCTCCCTGCATAGCTTGACAGATCAGCAGTTCTCCAAGCAGAAGGAAGATGAAAATAATTAGAAAGAGAGAAAGATATGAGGGAAGGGGAAAAAGACATTTGCAGGAAATAAGCTGAAAATCCTATCGGCAATTGGTGTGTGACAGTGCTCCAAGACCAAGGAATAATTCAATAGTCCAAAGAACAGAATATGAAGAAAGCACATAAGCTAAGGAGAAAATTATTAGCTCAACAATGATACTTAAGAAACTTTGACCCTATAACATGCCTCTTTTCAGAAGTGATAGGTCAGCGTGAGGAATAATTTTTTAATATATAGTAACACACACAAATGTTTAAATAAAAGTATTCAGCTTCAGAAGAACTACCACAATCAAAAAGGAGTTCCTTACCTGTGAAATTGTTCAAATAAATTCCGTGGTAAAAAATTCAATAAAGTATACCTAGTAGTCCGTATTTTGTTGTTCATGTACAGTTTTGATACTTTTTCATACTCTTCTTTAAAATGTCCCAAACAGGGTATCACTATCCGATGTTTGCCAGTAGTTTTTGATGACTGATAGCACTTGCCACTTGAATTGTTGCTGCTGCATTCTCTGCCCTCTGTTGATATCAGTCGCTGCCAGCGGTATCGGGCCCAGCGGATGGGATCTGCCATTGCACCTGAAACACTTTATAGTCCAAGGACTGTCATCTCTCCGGAAATGCTTGAACATACAGCAAGTTACACGACAATTCTGTAAAGTCTTTTCAACAAAAAGTCAGAGCTACAGTTCTGAATAAGCCTAGGGAAAGAGTAATTTTCATACCGAACCCAATTCAGACTATTAATATGCTACGTAAGGTCAGGAACTTCTGCTTTAAATATTGTATTTATCAAACCTTTCAGGATCCTATAATTTAACTACTCTTTACAAAATGCACGATATTTTTGTAATACCAGTCCACCCACCAGTTTCTCATGCTGCAGCATGGTGCAGAAAGGCAGACAAGCTGCTAATTCTGCAGAGAACAGCATTTTGCAAGGAATCCTCATCTCAGACACCACAGTCCATGCTGATGGTTAACAAACATTTTTAAACTCAGAAGTCAACAATCTAGCAATATGCATCTGAATACAGCCTTAAACACAAAGTGAGGAATTGTCAGTGAAAGGCACTAAGTAGCCATCATCAACAAAACTTCTACTAAATTAAGAGAGGTTTGAGAACTTTTAGCAATTGACAGAGGTTGAATAAATTTCATGCCAATGCTTCTCCTTTATCCACCTATCTAAGCTCTGCATTCTAGCCAGGAATTTGCTTTCCTACAGAAAGCCAAAGTTCATAGCTATGGGTGATACTCACAGCTATAGTGTTGCTCACTTTATCAAATCACCCAATGCAGTGAGAAAAGGCCTCTTGCATAAACCATGCTTTAGTAGAAAATCAAAAGCACTGATTTTTATAACAAAGTTTTTTACAATTTGAAAACTTTAACTAATGGTTGCTACATTTCTTGTATTGTTTCTTCCACAGAACAGTTTGTCATATATTTGCTTAAAACTATGAATTGCATGAGCCCAAAATCATCAGTACTTCTCGCTTTGGGTTACTTTCCTTCCACCTGGTATCTTACTACCTGCATAGATTCTAGCAAAATGTTTGACTAAATCCTCTTCCTAAATCCTCACACAAAAGCTGCTCCTAAAACTTGCTGGATCTTCCTAAACAAAATCTCTTTTAACAACAGACTCTCCTGGGTGGTTATCAAACTAATCCTGACTGGTTTCAATCGATTCAAGCTTCTATTCATGTGATATCTTTCTCTTTTATTGACAAATACCACTCTGTCCTGCTCAGATTTCTCCAAAATGTTGCCCTAAATAGTCATTTTCCAAACTATCAACTTGACTATTTTATCCAGACTATCTTCTCTTACATATCTTCCTTGATTCTTCTATTACAACCACAGAATTTTTGACACATGAGCACAATGCCCTCACCACGTCCTCTAAAAATTGAGTACTATTTGTATCGCCACATAAACCCATTCTGAAAGATTCTCCAAACTTCTTAAAAAGCCTGGATGTCTGTGTCACTACCCCACAGCTAGACAGCTTTTCTCTAATGTTTATCTGGCCTCTTCATCTCCTCAAATTAAGATGGGACATTTTTGTCCTATCACCATTAGATGTGGATAGCTATTGACTGTCACAGTGTCTTGGAAGACTGTAATCATCTACATGAAAATCATGTTCTTTAGAAATCATGACCTGCACACAAAGGAGAGAAAAAAAACCCCAACCCTTCTATATGGCATTTCCTCTCAGCATCCCCTGGCAGTACCTTACTGTTCCTCCAAGGCTCTTCAGCAGGGTTCCCCCAGACAACATAAGGGGCCAGTCTGAGGAAAAGGCTTTCCTCTTTTTCAGTCCTAAACCTTGCGGTCCCAGTAATCATCACACTACTAAATGTTGCAAGGAAATGCAGCTATGTCTAGGACTTCTCTAAGAAGCAAGAAAGAGGTTGTGAAGATTTTTTTAAAATACATGGCATCCTCTTATTTTGACAGAATGTGGCATCTTCTGTTTTTTGCTCCCTCTAATCCTACGGCCTGGGAAACTGCTCCCAGAGGCTGCATAGAGGTTACTATCCCATTTTAGTCAGGGTCAGCCTTTCTTCCAGAAATGGGAACTGACATTTAGAAGCAGCTACTTCTCTACAATGAATCACTTTAATTGTATGGCTACCATACAGTCATACATATGAACACGGACCTGAACACACATAGAAGAGATGCTTCAATTAATTTACACTGAGCCTGAGAACAAGTCTAAAGCTTGAAAGGTCTTCAAAAATGTTTAGGGACTGCAGAATGCACTGGTGGTGGAGTCCATACATGACTATGCAGATTTCAATAACCCAGAGCTCTCAAACCCCCAAATTAACACTGATCCATCTACAAAAGTCAGTTCTGAATTAAAGAACAAAGTATTGGAAATTAAATAATTTTAAAAGATGACTGGCTGAAAAGAGATAGGTGTAGGTTTTTTTCCTGCAATCACAAATTTTGGCGGCTCAACAATTAAAAAAACTCCCAAACTTCTGGATTTTAGATAGCATCCTTAAGGCTTTGAGGGAACAACAGTTCTCCTTAAGTGTCTCTGCTGTGACAAATCAGTAATTGTACAAACAGATTTATACTATGAGAGGCCTTTTCAAATAAATGTTTGCTTTAACTAAAAATATGCCGGATTATCAGGGAGAGTTTCAACATGATTTCTTCTGTTAAATTTATCAGACTCCTTCAAGCTTTCATCTTTAGCATGAATCATAGAGGGTGTGTCAACTAACCACACTTTTGCCCAATAATCTGACATATCTCTACACACTGCACAGTGTACAATGACCTAGTAGCAAACTTAAGTAAATAAATGCCAGGAAAATTCACACCATGCCACCAGCAAGATATCTGAGAGCAGGTTCCATTTGTAGTGAAAATCGTGTTTGTTTTCATAAGACCAAGCAAACAAACATCTGATACTGACAAACAAGGAAGGAACTCTTTCTCAATCTCCCACAGCTAATGCGAATGCAAAAGTTTTAAATAGGAGATCCTATTCAGTGAAAATTATATAGGCAAAATAACCTATATACAAATTTTCAAATCTTATAAATTCTAAGTCTTCTTGGTTTACATAATCGTTTATCTTTTCTAGATTTGATACCCACTGACCACTATTTATAAACAAAACAAAGTAGTTGGGGAAATCAGGGATGAAGAGAACTGGACATTTTAATATGACAGCATGTTAAAATGGAATTCTTCACCACTGTATGAGGAGCTAATAGTTGAAACTGCATATGCAATGTTGCTGAAGAACAGTCACCCCTCACCACACATATATCCTCCCTGACTCCAAAACCTCTGTCCCACCCTTCCTCAGAGAGGCAGATCTTAAAAAGGAACAGGAAATATCAGATTTGGCTCTGTGCGCTGCATATTTTGTCAGTATCTCCAGTATTCTAATGTAACTACTTCTAACAAAATTGAAGATTGTATGGATGAAAAATAACTAACACAAACCAACCACATTGGAAACACTGTATAAGAAATAACAAGTAATCTCCTACGATCAGAGAAGTGAATCAGACAATTAACAGACATCTTGGGGAAAAAAGTATCTGGATCTCATACTCTGCCATAAGGCCCTCTGACTCACCTGGGATTTGACTGAGCTACTACTCTGCAAATGATTTTTCTTTCAAATTATTTGCATCACCATTTTAAAATAGCACTTTTGAGGTTTCAAACTTCAGAAACCTCTTTTGAATTTAATTCTTTTGAGTAATTTTATTCTTCTTCCTCATTACATTTGGTTGATAAAGTATTGAACACATTTTGTGTGGTCAGAAGGAGTTTCATCAGCTTCATGTTAGATATTTTAAAGGACTAAGTCATCAAAGATCAAACAAAAATTAAACAATTTTTCTAAAAAATCCATTCCCTTAAGACATTATGTGACCCTCCTGTCATGTTATTTTTCACAGCCAAGTCTTTAATTCCTCACCTAATGTGAACTTAAAGTAGTTATAAAGAACAGCATGTTTTCTTGAAACACTGGCAAATGATCTATAAGATGAGTTACTCTGAAGCACTATTTCTAGAAGTTTCTTTCTAAAATATATGTTTAAAACCTCCAAGAATAATGTTCACGTGTTTGAAAACAGGAAGCCTAAATGATCACATACTAAGTTTTGAGGACAGCCTCACACAAGCTAGCCTGTCCTCATTTTCACACTATACACTATTCAAGCGAACATGCTTGATCTTGCTAAACAGAAACAGCTGATATAGAGGCAATTCAGGTATGTCTTACACTCAAAAAGGGAAGTTCTTGTAGTAAGCTTACTATTACTAACATAATGATGATGATGAAATGTGGAAGGGAGTTATATGACACAGGATTTATTTGCTTTCTTGCTTTTTTTCTACACCAGTTCCTTCATGTGCTCTGATTCTTTCCTCTTCTTATAAAGCACTTCGAGATACAAAAATCTGGAGGGACTAGATATGGTTAACAGGAAACAGGTGGCTGTCATACCTTTGTTAAAGCAAGGCACAACAGCATCATTTTTACCACAGGACAGATCAACACTATACACTCTCCATGTTTGACCATCCCATATCACAATAAAAACAGGCTTTGAGAACTCTCTGCTAGTGGCAATGCTGAGAAAATCCCTACTTTTAAACGGTCTGTACCCTGGAAGAAGGGACTTGCATCATAAAGCCCTGTGTAAGTATTCTCCTGCATGTGTACTTCATGTCCATAAGTTGTTTCCTTTTCCCATTGCTTCTCTTCCACTGTCTCTTGTAAATTCTGTCAGCTTCCAATTCTGTAAAGTACCACCTGCATATCTGCATGCAAGCCTTTGCTCCTAGCATTCCTGGTGGGGGATGGAGCTGACACTAAAAGCTCTTTATATTATAGTTATATTATTGGTAGCCTTTGGCAAATCACTTAGCAGTCACTGATCTCTCTCATACTGGCTAATTTTTAAAGATCATCAGCAAAACATTATGTGTAGATAATTTAGCCTATGTTTATCCTGCTCTGGAACTGCACCTTACTATTACGTTGTGGTCATTAGCTCATAGGTCAGGTGAAGTGCTTTACCATTTACCCTGGCTTCTCCTGACCACTTCCTCCCTTCTGACAACATCCTTCTCTTTTGCTGTGATCTCCAAATAACGAGTCCTCATTTTTCTTTCAGAAAATTCTTTGTTAAATGCACTTGGTAAATGACGTATTTGACAGGAATGCTCCCCGGACCTTTGACACATGCATGCTTATGATGTGTGTCTCTATCCTGTTCCTTCTCAGGCAATGTACAGTAGGCCTTCTGCTGGGCTAGTTTCCAGTAGGAAGTAATAAATCAATTCTTGGCAAACAATGCAACAAAATGCAACAAACAAATGCAACAAAAACAATTCATTAGCTTACCTGAAAAATTTCTACAGCACCTAAAAGGGAAGAAACTCGGACAATGAATCTGCCCAACATCCCTTTTTCTTTCCTCCCCACATGAATATATCAGGATGTTCTGCAGATCTGAGGTTCTGGCCGACCAGGGAATATAAAAAGTACTATCCTAGGTGGAGGTCACACTACACAATCCTGTGGAAGAGTGGAGTCAACTCCAGTCCACACAACAGTCCCATATAAATCTCTTAGCAAGTGTTAATGCACAGGTTCACTAGCACTTTTGTCACTACACTGACAGAACTATACAGGCTAAATGTTAAAAACTCCTCATAATAATCTTTTAAAACTCAGAAGCTAGCAGAAAATGAAGAAGCTTCAGGAAACCAGGGTCTGAAGATTAATTTACACTCTGAAGAACAAATATTTCTTTCCTCCTAAGGTTTGCGACTTTCTCTGCAACATGCAATTTCTCAAATTTATCACACATGTTTGCAAGCCAATATGAAATCTGCCAACACGTTCTAATATACCAAACAGATCTGGATAAGAGGCTTTTGCTGTTAGTTTATTGGACAAACAGGCAAAAACCTGCAGGAATCAAAACTTCAATTTGAGAAAATGATGTGGTCATTTGCAACCATATATTCTGAGATATATTTATAAAAGATATGTAAGAATTCTTGAATTAAGAGTGGAAGGCAGACGTTAGTATGAAAAATCAATTGCTGTGGCACTATTTCGCCATGCACTCCTTCCTACCTACAAAGTCTAATTTAGCATGGGCAACACTGAAAACTTGCAAGCCTTGAAAAGCCTTGGATCTTAGAAAGGAAATTTCTTCGTTATGAGTACACTAAGCCAGCCATCAACAGCTCTTCACAAATGAAAAACAACCAGCAGGATGCATTAAAACCCAAGAAGGGTCAAGTCCCTGACACAAGGATGGATGCAAGATAATTTAATAGTAAACCATGCAGGAATACTGGTTAACATACTACAGTGTGGGAGCAGTACATAAAAGCAGAAAATCTCCTGCATCTTGGGTAAAGTTATTTAGGATGCCAATCAGATCTTGTACCTACAGAAACAACCAAACCATACACCAGCAGATTTTAAGTTTAAATTTCAGATTAAATAGTTTCAAAACAAAAATGAAGACTGCTGGAGAGTGGTCATCTGTGAAAATATTTTACATCCTTTTCTCCATCACAAAAGTTCTGCTTTATGCCCTGTTCTCATGCGCCACACTGGTCTCAAAACTGTAAACCAAAGCCTTTCAGTTGAAGTCTTTCTCTTTTATGACTGTCTTTCCTTTGCTATGTGTGAAATTCACATGAATTTGACAGTAAAACTAAGGTGTGAGCCATGTTAAAAATTTCTACTGGTGTTCATGCAACACAGAGGAATGTAATTTTTTTTTCTTTTTTGTAGCGGTGTATACTCCCTATGCTACTATAAATACTTTCAAGTGAAATGAATCCATACTGGCAGTATTGCTAGTTTTTAAAGGACCAAAACTCTATTGCGTCGATAAGGTCTAGAATACTTCCTGAAATTTATATTGAAACTACCTATTTCGGCAAGAAACTGTACTTGAGTTCCTAAAATCCTAGATTAGGTCTCTGACTAGTTTTTTCTATTTTTCTGGTTTTCTATGACACCTACATTATCAGCTACTCAAAAGCCCCATAAATTCCCAAGGCATCCACTGAGGTTTTCAGGTCTAATGCTCTAGGGTTAGTGAATTTTCAACAAAACCAACTCTTATACAACCTCAGGAAGACAATCAAATTTGCCACAGAGCAATAAAACCTGCCTACTGCTTGGGGATATATTGACAGGAATAACCTGTGAATCCACTTCAACCACTAGAGACTTCCTGTAAGACTATAAAACATGACTCTTGAGATGTTATTTCAAACCTGAAAGTAGGAAGTAACCTACAGCAATTGATGGCTCAACTACAAATGTGAATCTTGAAAGGTTTTATTAATAAAAATGAAGCCAAAATATATAGAAGCCTAAAACAAAATATGCAAGGAGTTAAGAAGGCTGAAATTCTGACCCTACTAACCCCAAAACTATCTAAGACACCAGAGAATCACTGCAGTGAGTAACTGAACTAAGTTAACACTGAACAGAATTGTTCTCCCTTCTACCTTTCACTCCTGGCCTAGTCAACTCCTTCGCAATGACTCTGGTACTTACTGAACCTAGTTCTCACTGATTTGCAAGACTTTTTATTAACTCAAAGACAATAACATCACTGGATTTCCCAATCCATCATAACAGCTGTGAAAGTACTCATGTTGGCACAAGCAAGGTGGGACAGGAATGTGTGATTAGAGAGTATCTTTGAATTCTCACATAGAGCACTTGGTTCCAGTTTCAGTCCAGTTTTCATTAGAAATATGTATCAGGTCTGGTTATTGGCTCTGAAATTCAGATAATCCAGGGCAGTGCAATTAATAAAAGAATGTGATCCTCACCTGTCAGTCCTACCTTTTGCTCCTGTAAACAGTAAGTGCCCACACACTAACTGTAAAAATTCTGTCTAAAACACTGGCTTCAGACCAGCTCTGGAGTCACACAGAAGAGCTAAGTGAATTCAATCCCACTCCAATCCTAGCCCTCTCTGGTGGAAACCACCAGGAATGAAAACAAGAATAATGACAATTCTGTTACCTTTTGGTGATGATATGAAGACAACTATGTGTTTAAGTAAGAGGTTTCTCAACGCTGCGGTCATTGGTGAGACATGAACACCCCGTAAGTATTGCTCTGTAAGTACTAAAATAGCAGTAATTTTGATATAAGAAGTACGTTTTTATTCCGTAGCTGTTTTTCTGACAAGAACCTGGATTATTCTTTCCCATCTTTGCGAATGCTTTTCAGAATTAAGTCCAGTAACTATCGCTGTGATCCAATCCTGTGAGTGAACATGTGCACTCCGCACACCACCATACTTCCCTGAAAGTTTCAGTACTTTCCCTGCGACTCATATGGACTTATGTCTACTTCCTTGCCATGAATGCCTAAAGTAGTAAACAGCCGACACCTCAGTCACCACCGCGAACTATGAAAAGAAAGACTTTTGTTTTTGGAGTCAAAGTCGAGGAGATTAAAATACGCAGTGGTGGGGGCAGGGGGGTGCGGAGGTCGGTCGTGGCCGAGGTTTATGTTTATTTAAAAACATAAACCCACAAATCGTCCTTTTCCATAGCCCATGACGCTCAATCCACGGCCGGGATTCGCAGGGGCCGTTCCGGGGCCGGCAGCGCTTCCCGGCGGGCGGGCTGAGGGAACCTCCCTGCCGCGCTTCCCCCGCCTCCTCTTGTCCCGCAGCCTGGCACCGCTGTCCTCCGGCGCCACCATCCCCGCACCCGACCCCGCGAGCGAGCTGCCCCCTGGAAACTACCCCGGACTTACCGATGGAGCGGCGCACATCCCCGGGGAATGGCCGCGCACCCGCCCCGCCGGTGCTGCCCGGCCCCCGGCCGCCTCCGCCCCACCGCCCCTCGCCTGCCCGCCCCGGGCTTTGGCCGCTCCTTCCCGTCCCCTTTTCCCGCCCGGATCCCTCCCTCCCGAGGAGTGACTGAGGTGGGACCCGGCGGCCTGAGCAGCTGCTGGGGAGCCTTCCAAAAGCGGCTCCTCCGCGCGTCCCACGGCTCTGGGTGAGGGAGCTTTGCTCGCCGCCATAGAGCCCGTGACGCTTAGTTAGTAAGTGTTCAAAGGTTTGCTTTTGTTTTGCCTTAAGGCCTCGGCAGATGGAGTTTGGGGTAGGAGGTACGACTGTCACAGAACCTGACACCCTTGACGGCTCGTAAGGGAAACTAATGTTATTAATCTTTTACAGTCATTTACAATACTGAAGGCAGCTTAGCCTGTCTAAACATCAAGTTTTCTAGCCACTGGGCTAATCAAGGTTAGCAAACACTTCCTCTTGTTTTCTAGGAAGTAAGCCTCTGGCTATTGAAACTCTGCCCAAATTGCCTTAAACAAATCGCTGCTATCAGGAACCTCAGTGAGTTGTTTCATCAATAACCCTTGCCAAGTCCCACATTGTCCTTTTTGATCTTACTGCGTTTCAGGGTGCTCTTGAAGTTTGCCTCTTACAATGAAATAACATGGCCTTTTACATGAAAGTGGGAGGATTCCTGATTCAAGACCATCTTCTGCTGAAAAAACAAGAAGAAGAAAAAGCCAACCAGGAAATGTTAATTGTAGATCTCTTGGTCCCTGTTGAAATAGTCAGGAGTTACCAGTACTTGTCCAGTGTCAACAATTAAATCCTAGTAGAGAGCTGGGAGGGCTGTGCTGAGAAGTGGTACTTGGTTGTGGTCTCCTTCCCATGTATGTGTATGGTGTTGTTTTCCACTGTTTTCTACATTCTAGCATGCCCTGCCCCCCTGACCACACACTGAAAACATTTTGGTAATGTTCAGTGAGCAGCAGCTGATGGTCTGTTCTTTAAGAGTGCTCATATGGCTAGCAGAAATTTCAAAACATATTGGCATGTCAGATGGAATAAAACTTCTAAATGAAGGAAGTCTGTAACTACTGCCTTGAAATTTCATAGGTTCTTTTTCTGGGCAGAAAATCTGTTTCTTTGCAGGATCTACCTTCTTTGCTGGCTCAGGTGCTGTAGGAAAGAGGAGTCAGCTCTGGGGAGGGCAGAGCAAGCTGCTGCAAGACACAAGGTGGTAGTAGGCTTTGCCAAAACCCAGTTACTTTAAAGTGATTGGAACATGCAGGTTGGCAGAGATGTTTGACAAAGAGAATATCACACATCTTACCACCGGCCACAGCCACTGTAATCCCATTGCAGCTGTAAATAATTAATATCCAGAGTCTAATACTTCCCATTCAGGTTTTTTCACGCATCACAGTCCATTCTGTGCCTACAACTATAGGCCTACAACTATGAAAGGCATTATTTTGTTTCCCTTGTTTGCACAGCAGTCACATTTACTTCAGTTAGGCAATCAGTGCACACAAAAATACCTGACCAAACCATAAATGAGCTACCCTGGCTGCCAGAAGGGGCACTGCTGCCTCAGTGCAGCAGTCTGTGCACTTGAATTAGATCTGTGGAAGCAGAGCATATGAGCTGTTTGTAGAGGTAAGGCTGATCGGGTGGGTGGAAGGCATTGCTGACTCCTGAGTTGGCCATTACATACATGTTTTTACTTTTATCCTTCTGTACAATTATCCAGTAATATGAATGGTCTTGATTCCAAGCATGCAAAGCAACCATCCAGCATGTCTGAAGTATAATTAAACTGTCTTCTCCCAGGTATCCCATGGAAGAGTAACTACAAAGATAATAGTCACCAGAGATAATGCTTGATTAAGAAATCTCACTGATAGCTTTTCTGTGTGGAGGTGATAACACTGAACATCCTCCACACAGATATGTCCTTTTTTTGTTTCCCCAGAGAGATCTGCAGGTGTCTTTTCTATCATCTCCTGAACCGCCACGTGAAAAAGGAAAACTTCAAATTTCAGGTCATCCAGGGTAGTGGCAATTAACAAAAGAATGTGATCCTCACCTGTCAGTCCTACCTTTTGCTCCTGTAAACAGTAAGTGCCTGCACACTAACTGTAAAAATTCAGTCTAAAACACTGGCTTCAGACCAGCTCTGGAGTCACACAGAAGAGCTAAGTGAATTCAACTCCACTCTGATCTTAGTACCACTAAGTGCCCTAAACCACTTAGTGCCCTCTCTGCTGGAAACCACCAGGAATGAAAACAAGAATAATGACAATTCTGTTACCTTTTGGTGATGATATGAAGACAACTTTGTTTTTAAATGAGAGGTTTCTCAATGCTATGGTCATTGGTGAGGCATGAACAGCCTACAAGTATTGATCTGTAAGTACTAAAATAGCAGTAATTTTGATATAAGAAGTACCTTTTTCTTCAGTAGCTGTTTTTCTGACAAGAACTTGGATTATTCTTTCCCATCTTTGTGAATACTTTTCATAACTAAATCCAGTAAGTATTATTGTGGTCCAATCCTCTAAGTGACCATGTGTGCTCTGCACCCCTCCATATTTCCCTGAAGTTTGAGGAATTTCCCTGAAACGGACTTAAGTCCAACCACACAAGAGCTGTTGATGACTCCAAAACAGTCACAGAGCTCTTTGTGTATTTCAAACCCTCTGTCTGTTCACTGCTGCAATAACTCTGCAAGTACAAGCATGAACAACTCAGCCTGCTGTGCTCATACTGTCACTGTTTGGAACACATGAAAGAGAGGAACTCGTGAACTGCCAACTAAACATGTTGGCAGACTGAAAACTTTCCAATGATGACCTGAAAGGAAGAGGGAAGTTTGCCATAGCATGCTATCAAAAATTTCCCAAAGCACCTCAAGTTAATGGAATGTGAAAACCTGGGTATGATTCTTCTCTGGAAGAATCTCTTCTCCATCATACCCACTGAGTGCCAAATCCACATAAATAGCGGTGCCAGTGGGGATTTGGGGTTGTAGACATAGATGGTTATCATTACTGCAGTGTGGATGCTCCCACATCAGCTTAGTGGTCAGTGGATGTACTTGAGAGATCCAGTGTGCATTTAACACAGGTTAATATTGACATTTTGTGATATCCACTCTAGTTCAAATACATTTGAAGATGTGGTGGCATATTAATAATAACTTATAGCCAGAAAGGGAATTTATTATTACCCAGTAATTGAATGATGTTTTACTTCCTTAGCTCTGCAGTAAACCCAAATAATTTAACTGGAGCAGAGATTTCACAAAACACCCCCTTGAATTTTAAATTACATTGAGTTATTGCTTACCAGATCATTGTCTGGTAAATATATGAGTCCTAAGCAATGCTGCAGTGCAAATTAAAGCAGTCTGGTTTTCTTATTACTAAGGTAATTTCTCACAAGATCCTCTGATATTATTTCCTGGCAGGACCCCTGGAAGACAGGTACACAGTGAACAAACACCTGTTTATCTTCTCTAGTTTGTGTGTGGCCAGTCTTTATTTACCATACACTGTCTAGATCTGTACTGGTTTATTGATTTCTTTGTGAGGAGATTGTTTTTATCACTGGAGAGAGTGTTTTATAAATAGTCCTTCACTGCTCCCTGTGAGACAAGAAGGTATTACTACTTTCAGGTTACAAATAAAAAATTGAAACAAGGGAGAGTAAACACCACAACATGAAAGTGTTTGTTAGTGAATCTGAGCCTACATGCTCAGTTTGAAAGACTGAGCATTTGTTTTTTTATTGTGCAAGATACATTCTATGTAAATTATGTACATTTTGAAATCTTCAGAGAGAGGTAGAGTTGTATCTAAATATTATCATGGGAACTTTCCTGAAAGGCATTTTCAGGGTCATTAAATCCTTGTAATTGCAAGTATGCCATAAAATGCTTCATAAACTGACTGAATTTTTCTAAAACTAGTTAGGTATTTTGCTCATATTACTGTACTAAAAAAAAAAAATTGCCCCAGAGTTTGAGTGCTGTGAGGTTTAAGAATTATCTTGTAGCTTCTAAACTCAATTTCATACCCATTTGCTCATATACTAGCAGTGACCACTGCTTCCATTAAATAATTCTTTTTGTTCCTGGTGTTCAACAATCCACCTTTGTTTTGCTAAAGTAAACCAGATAAGAATGAATCATATCAAACTGACCGAAGGCTAACTAAATTTCGAATAAAAGTGTCCAGCCAAAGGTGTAATGCAGTTTAACAATCCATTCAGACCTTAGTTAATGGTGGATAAATTGCTGTGACATAGCTTGTGTAGACAAGTTTTAAGGGAATAACTGACTGATATTCATTTATGTAATCCTCATACTTTGCCTGTGATTTACACCATCAGGTTTAGGCGACTGCAGAATGGAAGGAATCAGGAAACTGGGATTAGATGCCAGTTCTGGAGGGCAGTTATTAGCAGCCAGTAGCACTTAGTATTATTGGCATAGGACTTACTGATTGTCACTCACTGTGGTTTGGCACTGTGTGTATTAGGAACTTGCATCCTGAAAGCCACTTAAGACGATGACACTTTTTGTTCTAGAGATTTTCATTCTAGAGATTACCCATTCCGCAGAAAGTAATTATCAGCTGCAATTTAACAAGGAATCTGAAATTCTTTCACTTTTAAGAGGCTCTGAATTAATAAGACAGGCAGAAAATAATTTTAAATGAGATAGTGTCAGCTTACTGCATCAGGAATTTACCTCTTATTTTACTTTATTCAACAGAGAACCTGAGCTGTTAATCTATGGGGAGACTCCAGATTCTGACAATACATATTCACTCCCCATGAACTAACACAGGCCCATTGAATAAGAAGACACAAAAATAACCCTAAAAAAAGGGAGCACCATCTAATGCTGATCTTTGTGGACTGATGGGAAAGTGTATGACTGAAAAGTAGTTCTAGCTAAGTGGAATTGTGCATAGGCAGTTTGATGCACTTGGAAAATTGCTTTATTCCTTCTTTTTCTGTTTACTCTGATGTAGCAATTTCCCATGGCTAATCTTCAGCCTTATCTGCAGCTGTAAACTTGTCATTAGCTCGTTTACACTGTTACAGTTTCACTGTGTGTCAAAACACTTTTGATATACACTTAAGTACTTATGTGCCTTCCTTTTCATTGTATATAGAAGTAAGTTGACTTATTGAATTTATCTGGTCCACAAATAACCTTAATTCTACACTTTCTTTTTATCAAACCACTTTATCAGCTAACAAAAGGACACAAGTCAGTGATATCAAATGAAATATTTTGTAACTGTTGCTTTTTTATCTATCTTTGCTTGTATAAAGTTATTGTCCAGGTTATAATGTTTTTCAAGTGGTTTTTTTCCTATTAAATTTTTCTACAGTTTTTCTAACACAATTTCTGCTGGACAACGACTCCAACCTGCCAAGCAATTTTTGTCAATATTCAAACTTAGCTATTTATTGCACAATAACTATCCATTTCTTGAACAAATAGAATTAATCCAGCAAATGAATATGAAGATACCACTTAGACTTTCTGATTCTCTCAGGTATTTTTCACAAGGGAAAATCCAATGCTGATTTCCCATAAAATTGTTTATTTAAAGTTAGGAAACCTAGTATCAGATTAAGTGTCCACAAGACACCACACTGAAAAAAATCTAATTTATATGGTTCATATATATTTAAACATTTTTGAAGGTGAAACTTTGCCCCAGCAGACATTATATCTTATAATGTCATCTTCTAGAGCCAGTGTAAACCAAGATAAAGTATAAGCAAAGATAGACAAAGACTGAGACAAAGCACAAGTACAGCTTTAGCTAATTTGGAGGAAATGTTACCACACGGGTGTTTCTGATTCACTTGGTAAGCCCAGTGCATCACAGATCCAAGATGAATTAATGAAAAGCCATACCCATGGTAAAGACAAGATAGTTTTATATTTTCACAGGTATTGTAAGTCAGGTTCAAATTTAGAGGAAAGCTTAGGGTTTACTTGTAACCTGCACTATGCAGCAATATTAAACCAACAGCTCCTTGCTAAAACTTTGTCATATATTCCATTGTAAATAACATAAGGAAAAAACATGTCCCATTTTAAAGTGAACAATTCATATTTTCTCCTTATTTTGCCCCTATAAGTAGAAGAACTATTTAAGGGAAACTTGGAAAATTAAAATAATTGTAAATTTTCTGTTTTAAGTTGCTTAGTATTTCTCTAGAAATATTCTCCAAATTGTGAAATGAAAATTTCTTACTGCATTCTTTATTGTGTCACCTGGAATATCAAGTAGGTCCTGTCTTCACAATGCAAACAAATTTTCTAGAGAGCTCTTCTCTAGAATTTGCTCCAGAGTAACTCTAAATAAAAGCAAATGTCAGCTACTTTACTGAAAATTAAAAATACCTCTCCTGATGTAATAAGATCAACCCACTGAAGACTTGGTGTGAGCAAAATAGAAATCAAAATACCATTGTCACCCACATAATAAGATTAATTATTTTATTCATTATTCCTATAGCCTTTTTTACCATTCATTTACAATACATTTACCATTACATTTACAATAGCAAACCCTATTTGTATGTAGCATTTTCCTATGTACAAGACTCTTGCACTTATGCAGAAACTAGAGGGCTTCCAGACTCTTTCAGATGGCTGGTAGCATTTTTTGGAAAATTAGAACTTTTTTTCCAACTGAGAGAAATTACACATAGGCAAGCTGAGATGTATCACAGCACAATTTGTCCCAGGGGTCTCGGGGGTCCTGGGTCATGTTGTCATACAACTGCAGTGAGAGTTAGCAAAGTTTGAAAAGCTGGTAAATAGGCAGAAGCTGTCTAAGACACTGACAACTGTTTCTAAAAATCTAGTTTTCAAATTAGTCCTTGAATAGTTATCTTTGAGAGAAGTTGTCACTTTCATAGCATTTGTTTTGATGTCTTTTGGAGAAGCCTATTAAATTGCTATTTTCAATGGAAAAGACAAGAGCTGTAGGAAGTAGAGATGTGAAAAGCTGCTCCATAGTGTATTATTTAGAGACCACAAAGAAGTCCAGGAAATCTGGCTAATACAATGTGCTGCCAAGCTGGACACAGCCTGACAAGACTGAGAAAGGCTTATAAATCACAAGGCCATTTTGTGAGGAATTCCTGGGAGGAAGTTGACTTTATTTACCCTGGAAGAGATTTAGTCAAAAAGCACTGCTGTGCCTTACTATGGATGCATCTGTATAAACAAACTGCCTTTTCTTAGTCTGTCATAATTATCTTCTCTTTATATAGCCTTGGTTGAAACAACCTCTGTCAGCAGAAACAGAGTATTGCCAGTGTAGCTTTCACCAACTGCTGTTTTCATTTCATTTCAAAATATGATGCAATGAACATAAAATCCATAGTAACTGTAATAGTAGCTCTCGACTCAGAGTTATATAATAAATACAGACCATGAAGTCCTTGTGTAGATGAGATGTTTGTAGTGGGGTGTTTATTATTTTAGGAATACTTTCTCCCCACTGCTATTATGATGTGTTGGTGCAACTTGCTATGCAGCATATTCCAGCATCTACTAATTGTTGTTTACTACTAGGGTTAAGAGTCACTATGATCTATCTATTGGGCATTTTCTTTTCTGTTTTATGGTGTCCAAAGATTTTTGAAAAGCACCAACACATTCTTAGCATTCTTTATTAATAATGAAATATTAAGGTTAAGCTTGGAGAAGCAAGGGAATATTTTGGCTTAGTTTTACTGCATCTGCCCTTAAAAGGATTGCTAATTTTCTGTTGTTGTAATTTTGAATTACAGACATTACAGTCATTAGACCTGAACATTGTGAATAAAATTCCAGTCCTGATGTGTACCTGGTTCACCTAGAATTTTCAAGCATGAAGAAAGGGACACAGAAGGACAGAAATGGTGACAATAGATTTTTCCTTATAAGATGGTATCAATAGAGAAGATAAAAATAAACTTTCTGTATGTTCCCTGAGCATGGGATAATAAATAAAGGGTCTGAATTGTAGAAAGGAGTGTTAGGAAAATATTCATAATGTTCTTGTAGGATGAAGGATGAAGACTCCTCCCTCTCCAATCAAAGCATCTTATGTAAATGAATGTGTCTTGGGGACAGGAGAGGAGAGGCAGGGTAGGTCTGTGAGTCCCAGCTAGTGACTCCAGTTTGTCTTCTGAGCTGTTGTTTTAGTGGGTAGATGGCTCAAGCCAACGACAGGTTCCTTGGAGCACATAGGATGTCACTTTTCTGGTCTAACTTATTCCCCTGCCTCTGTCCTGCAGAATACTGGGTGTGATACCAACTCCTGGCTCTTCTGTTACCTTAGCCAGGCAGGTGTTGAGATGTACATAGTACAGGTATTTTACAAACCTATGATATTAACTGATTTCAAGTAATATGTACAATTTTTTTATCCATCTGGTACTTCCAAGTGTGCTTGGAGCGTTTCCAACAATAGCATTCCTCTCTGAAGATCTTACAGGGTAGCAGAGCTCTTCTGAATGATCTCTTCAGTGTACTTTTGTCTGTGAAAGGCAGTACAGATTTCAGTGTATAAACTGTGTCACTCTAAGGTGGTGTTGAACCACAGGAATGTCCCTCAGAGCTGTTCCGAGTTCTTCATTGAAGTCTGTGGGAAGGACAAAATAGCTACAGAAACCAACAAGATGATTTTGAAATATCAGTGAGAAGTGAATTCAAGAACATTTAAGAAAGTTCTTCTTGTTACATCTCTTACTGGAAAAAGGAGACACGATAGAGACAAGTGTAAAGCTGTGGCACAGACTGTATCCATAGTATGCATGACACTTTACTCCTCATGTCTCAGAGAGTGAATACATAAGTAGTTTATTTACTGAATGGGGACAAATGGAAAGAAACAAAACTTCTCATGGTGTTGTATGTTCAAAATTTACAAGTAAAATTATTTGAGAAACAGATCTGTCATTCAGAAGGAATTATGATTATAGATTGTGAAGAACAATTAGGTGATAAAGTATGGTATACGTATCAGTGTCATGGTCATTTAGCCTCACTATGAACTTCACTGGCACATCAGAGCATAAAAATTAAATAGAGATACATTATTTTCAATCTCTTTCAGCTGCAGCATATCACTATGACCATGATTATATGTAAGCTTCTATAAAAACTTTCAAGATTCCTGGTTTAATAATTAAAGTGGTTCACTGATTGATATTAATGTGTCAGCCAATTCCATCTAAGTATGGGCTACCAGAAGGGTTAGTTTTCTCTTATCCCTCAGTCCCTTCCCTGACACAAAGGCTACTTCATCCAAAGTGATGCTCTATTCATGGTGGAAATCTAACCCGTGAAAAAAAATTAACACAAAAATAAAATTACTTTTCATCTACATCAGCTGCAGTTTCATCCTGCAGCCCCAGGCACCCTAGTGCTGGCATGAGGGTAGGGGAGAGGAAGCAGAGGTGGCAACAGGAACTAAAGAACCAGTGGGACCTCCCTTCTCCATGGCAACCCACATTTAGCTCACCATAATCTCAACTGCAGTCTCAGTGTTTCTACTGCATTTAAAAAATGCATTTACTGTCCCCTTTGTGTTGGTAAAATACACAGTTAACCTACTTACTTCTATTGACATATCTGATTCCTTGTGGGACACTTATACTGGTGCTTGGATATTCTCCCCAGCTGGATATACTTACAGCAACATAAAACACTGTGCTACTATATTATATATCCATTATAAATAATAATTAAATTTTGTATATAATAATATATAATTATTACGGTATTGTAATGATAAAATGTATGTTACTATAATATTAATAACCTCTGGTTATTAAGTTATTTCCCAATGTTTTAATTGTTGCCATTCTTCCAAAACCAAGGGCAACAAGTGGAATGATCTTAAAATGGGTTTAATTACTGTACTTCAGCTTGTGGGTTATATTTATAAGCAAATAAACCCCTCTACAAGTCATCAGCAATGTGGATAAAATAGTGTAAAGTTCACTTGACACTTTTCTCTCATAAAATTGTTTCTTTCCTTGCTGCTCTGAAATCCTTGCCTATGTACTTACTGTTCTACAAGTTTCCCTCCCTGATTTTGTGGTTATTTGAGAGCTTAACTTCAAGGGGTGGGGTGGGTTGTTATTGCTGTGGTACAGAAGCTGTAAAAATACAGAAGGTATTTTTAAAGGTAAGACTTGATGGCAGATCCAAATAATGCAGTTCCAAACAAAGTCCAGACTTTCAAAGGCCCGTTTTATCTCCTACTTCACTCCAGTTGAACGTGAGCTCCAAAACATGGATTTAGTTAACCCAGCTCTGGTTTACTTGAGCAGTCTGACTTTGCCCTCATGGGCCAATAGTCTGAATCAAAAATATTACTTTAAAACTACATATATGTGAAAACTAAAAAACTAAATTCTTTATTCTTCAGCCTGGCAAAAAGTTAGCTTCTTTGAAAATGTTCACTGGGATAGTTTCACATGGGACGTCAGTCTCCTACCCTCCTCTACACGTTCCTGTCTTCATGTGTTACATCTTTGCTGTCTGCGATGTTTCACTTGTTTGATCCCTTTCAACTGAGTGGGATGCTCACTGCCTTTCTCTTTATTTCGTAAATTACTTCATTGCGAGTCTGGATCACCTTCGTATTTCTCCTGTTGTCACTGGGTTTAAATTGTTTGGAGCAGACGCTCCCCCTGGTGCTCTATTTTGTAGTGCGCAACACAGTACAGTCAACAACAGAGAAAGTTCTAAGGGAATAAAGGAAATTATTATTGAAAATATTTTTTAAAATTTGAAATTTCATTTAAACAGCAGCTTTGAGTAATTTCGCCATAATGAAATTGAATAAATTTTCAAGAAACCTTTTTTTAAAAGTCTGATCTACCAGCAGTAGCAAACCCTGAGGAAAATAGGGGGAAATTGAAAGTTTTCAGTCAGCAAAACCTGAAGTCGGTTCTTCCCCAGGTGTTTCTTGTCCAAAACTCCCGTGCACCACGTCGTTCCTACAAGGCCACATGACTGTGAAGAAGTTGTGCTGCAGACTGACTTAACCGGCTTGGGTTTTTTACAAAGACCTTCCTTCCATCCACCAGTTCAGACTTGTAGCTGCTTTGGTATTCTTACAGCCCAGTGTTATACCTACATATGCATAACTGTGCCTTGTGATTTCACTGAAATTAAGTCTGCCTAACAGTCTCTGTGCGGTTTTGTGACCTGCTATGACTTGAATTCTTACGGGTTTTCTTGTAAAAGCCATCACGGCAATTTTGCTTCTTTTCATTCACATTCAATCAATTCAACACATTGAAAGCTCACTGCTAATGTAAAAAACCTGTTCCATAAATATCCTCCACTGTGTGGCTGGGATTGAATTCACACTTCGATAAAGCATTAAAAAAGTGAGCTCTTCACGGTAAACACTGTACAAGCAGCACACGCTTCTGCAGTCAGTGTTGCTCCGAACTTTCTCAATTTGATTTAACAGAACAGACGATGTGGTGCCCTTTTTAAGTCTTGAGCTTCCTCTCTTGCCACCAAATGCATATTTAACCCGTTAAGAGTCAAAAAGCAAAGCTGCAAGACAGGCAGAACGTAAAAATAGCTAAAGCGCTATTACATATAAAAGCTTGTAAAACTGGAGGGGTTCCGGGGGTCGCACAGAGCACACTGTGACCCCCACGCGCACCGGGCTGTCGCGACGCCGGAGTCGGGACTCGAACCCGCGGTAACGATGGGATGAGGGCGGATGTTCGCGTGTGCGCATGCGCAGCGCCGGCGGAGCGGTCACGTGGCGGCCGGGCCGAGCCGAGCCGAGCCGAGCCGAGCCGAGCCGAGCCGAGCCGAGCCGAGGGATGTGGCGGCTGCTGGAGAAGGTCCCGGCGGGACGGGCGCTCGAGGTGAGCTCCCCGGGGGGCAGGCGGGACAGGGTGCTCCCTCCGGCACCTGTGGGGGAGGCAGGGCCTGCCGGCGGCGCGGGACCGCCTCTCCCGGTAGGCCGTAGTGCCAGAGGGCAGTGCTCTGGGAGACTGGAGAGGCCCGCGGGCAGTTTGGGTTGTGCCGTGCTGCCTGCCAGCCCCGGTGCACGGGCGACTGAGGCATCTCAGCAGGACTGTGATTGTGCGCGCAGCGGTTCAGTCCGAACATAAATCCAGCGTGAATCTGAATCACGTTGTGATTTCTGTGGCCGGAGCCCGAGAACTGCCTTTAAGGGAAAAGAGAGGACAATTCATATTCTGGGAGTACCTGTTCGGGGCTGGCTTTTCTTGTTGCTGGTTTGTTTTTTTGTTTGTTTGTTTGTTTTTCTAGTCTGGAAGCATTGAGGTAGTTCCTAGTGGAGGGAGGGCTGACAGCTGAATTGCTCGATCAGTCGCATATGCAGAATTATAAATGGTGTATCACATCGTTTCAGTTCCTTCATAAGGTAGTTGATGGCATCTGTGGCCGTGCGTATCCTCGGTACCAGGATTATGGTAACATTTGGAGCTTGTCAGAGTGGATGGAGGTTTTGGAAGAAACTATGACGTATTTCAAAACTGCAGTTGGCAAAAATATGTCTGATGAAGAGGTAAGGGCTCATCCCTGGTTAGCCTTGAATTCGAGAGATTATAATTGGGTTATTAGTTTTGTAGTTTGTTTAATCCTAAAATATTTTTATACTGTAGGAGTTGAGTGGTAGTGGATTCAGCCTAAATAGGTAGAATGTAAGCAGCATTTGGAGATACACTAAGATAAACTTCTACAACAAAAAACGAAATAGATGCTGATTTTTGAGTATTTCTAATATCAGAGGATACTTGTTAAAGTACAGGTGTAATCTCTTAAATTGGTATATTGAGTACCAGATTAAATCTGTTTATATAATACTGGCAATAAAACCAATTCACGTTCTTGTTTGGTTTTCTTTATTCATTAGTACTGCATTGAAGTGGTGTAAAATATTGCCTGTATGTAAATAAATTTTGTATAAATCTAACTGAATGGAGGACCATGGGATACAGGGACTGTAATTCAGTATGGTATGAACTTTGAAAAATCTTGTTCTGTTATTAGAAATATCAGTTCTCATCTCTTACATTCTGTATCTGCCCCTATTCTGACCATCTGCTAGCAGCTGGGTCAAAGAAAAACACCTGTGTAGCCTTGGGGTCCTCCCTGCATCAGTATTTCTGTTTCAGCTGAGCTGATATCTTTAGCCTCTGCCCTGATGCTGAGAGACTTGCAGACCGAAACCTGAGTTGTTTAGGGGTGTGATGTTCTTTAGATTTTAGGGTGGCATGTAAGAAGTCTGCTAAAGCCTCTGTTCTCTGGTGTCTTTTAATGTAAATTATTCTTTTGGTCTCTGTATGTTGCTGTGGTAAATACTGACTCTTAACTATCAAAGAGAGCAGTCGTAAAGGGCAGCTAGCAGCTTAGATGTTTTAGTTATTGCAGGTGGTATATGTTACTTCTGTGTTTCATAGTACACGTAATTACTGGTTTTATTTTTATTTTTGTAGGCTGCTCAGCAGATAATTGAGTTAAATTCAGACTATCAAGAAGCAATCACAAAATGTCTGAAAGGTAGAAAGGAAGAAATCAGGAATGCCCTAGTAGAAAATGTACATGGAATCTCTTCTGCCCAGCTGCAGGATTTTGACTGGCAGTTAAAGGTGAGAGTGATGCCTTAATGTTGTTGAAAGAAATGTTCTACAGCAGAGAAGTAACTTGATACAGTCCCATTAGGCCTGCTTCCTCTGCAGAATAGTTCAATTTTTATAGTATTGCAAAAGCACATTAATGGCTGATGCAAAAACACATCAAAGACCTGCCAGAAATTTGTATAAACTGCAAATGTAAATTTTAAAAAATTGTTTTATTTTGTTTTCCCCCTCTTTTAAAGCTGCTCAGGGAGACTTGGTGCTATTCATGAACACCTGAAGGTTTTGTATGCTGTTACAATTTTGAGGCATGAATAAACAGTATTTTTTTCTCAAAGGAAGAAGAAGTATATGCTTAATTTTAAGATGAGTTGACTGATTCAGGATAAGTTTTCTTGGCTTTCTTCAAATGTTTATATTTTTGCAATGGACGTTTAATAATTAGTTTGAAGTAATTTATCATAAGACTTTCTATTTTGGTAATAAGCCACTGATAACGTGTTGCCTAAATAAGGATGGTGGTTTGAGGTTATGAAGACATTTTGTTTAAATTAAGCTCAATCAAATACATTACTTATACTGTTTATATTTTTGGTTAGACTGTGAGAGCTGTTAAATAGTTTTCCATATTTACAGGAGTGCCCAAAAGAGCAGTGCCCAAAACAGAGAAGCTTTTGCAAGAGCACATGTGGCATAATGTGCTTTAGATGAAATGTTATTTGGCTTGATCGCTTGCTAACTGCATTTACTGCTGGCAAAAAATATGTACTTATGTGAACTCTTGTTTTTTGTTTGTGGCTTCTTCTAAATTTTTCTTCTAGAATTTTTTGAGTTTCTTTCTATTTTGTGATACAAATTTCTGGTACATGTCTGAACTAATATTTTTCTTAAAATCATTTTTTTTTCCCTTGAGCTGGTTATGATTTGTTTTTTCACTTGACATGATTGAACCCTACTGCATTCTGTTTTCTAAATAAATAAGATAGGTATGTACAATACTAACCTATAATACTGTCTTTTTAATGCATTTTAAAAGCCTTATCTATGCTAGAGTGAGTATCAAAGTCAATAAAAAAGAAAGCACAATTGGCATGTAACCTGCATCAGCATTTATCTAATAGGGTATCTGACAATGTGTTTGATCAGCTGTGGAGTGTTCAAAACTGCATGAAGGTCTCCTGTTTTTCCCAACAAGCCCATTCTGTAAGACCCATCTTATTGATTAGAAGACCTGTATGAATATAGCAATTTCAGAATCTACGTAATTCATTAAGAGCCATGATCAAATATATCCTGTTTTCATCTAGAACACCAAAATGTGGCAGCCAAGAAATTTAGCCAGTTGGTTATTGACAAGTGTATATGACAAGTCTGTGAAGAGGAGGTCTTTAGTCAGTATATTGTTGGTAATAATAAACAAGCAAAAATCCTAATAACAGAGGAAAAAAATGTGAAAACAGCAGAGATTACTTGTTTGAAGTATATTTTGTCATGCTGATGTTTGTTCTGATATTAGAAGTTCAATATAAAATACAGATGTGATACTATGAAAGACCAAAAATTTAATGGCTCCACCTTACGCTTCATTGTTGTTATGTCAATCTGCATAGCTTGCTCTCTCCAGTGATAAGATCTCCATGCTGCAGATGCCACTCCTCAATCTTGATTTGGATGTGAGAGAAAATGGTGGAATTAAACCAATTTCTATAGAGATGAATAAGGAAGAGTTGCAGAACCTAATAAATGCACTGGAAGCTGCTAATAAGGTAACTTTTACTGATTTAATCTTTTGTTCCTGACTTGTTATGTACTGATGTATTTTAAGCAGAATTTGTAGAATCATAGAATAGTTTGGGTTGAAAAGGATCTGTAAAGGTTGTAGTGAGTAGGGACATTATTCACTGACTCCGGTTGCTCAGCCCTGTCCAGCCTGACCTTGAATGTTTCCAGGGGTGGGCTATCTGTGTCCAGTGTCCCACCACGCTTATTGTAAAAAAATTCTTCCTAGTATCTAGACTAAATCTACTTTCTTTAATTTAATATGATTACCCCTATCCTGTGCTGAAAGACTGGCGAGAAGTCCCATGTTTCCCTTAGCTTCACAAAATGTTAGTGTCTGGGAGAGTTACTTGGTTCGTATTAAGTCCTTTAATTTCCATGGCACAGTAAATCAGGAAGAAAGTTATGAAGATTACAGTATAGTAAGAATAGAATTTCAAGTGAAGCCATAAGGCTTTTGAAACACTGAAGGTCTCAGATTTTTTAATAGAAAAGGCTAAGGAAACTGAGGATTATAAGAAAATGGTGTTTGCATGAAATTATGGCCCTTAAGAGCTTTCACAGCTTGCTTCTGTATGGATTTTCTTCCCTGCAAAACTAAATAAAAATAATACGTGCGCGAGGATTCTTTCAAGACAGACTTCAGTGTTCATGTGCCCTTTGTTCTGCTTGAGGGTCTGTATGGAAGCTATGGGATGTGGTCATCTCCATACTTAGTTCTGTGGGCACACGAGGAGGAATTCACTTTAGAATTGGTCCCTTGGCTCTGCATTGTGCAGAAGGAATCTTGCTGGACCTGGACTTGCTGTTCTGCTTTTTGATTACAGGCAGCTTGAAGAATGGTTTGAGTGCACTAAAGGGTAAAGAAAGGTATTTTAAGTGATGGTTGTGTGAGACTGTAAAAGAGTTGAGAGAGGAATGGTGTGCTGTCCAGAGGAAAGAAATGCTTATTCATTTGCGTATTACATTGAAACAGAAAGCAAAAGGTTTATTTTCATAGGCTGCTTAAGTTTTGGTCTTAACCAACTTTAATCTCATTCCTTTTCTCCTTTTTGAAGGTTGTCTTACAACTGAAATGATGGAATTCAGATCAACAGTATCTGCTGGTGATGGCTCCCCAAATGATTTGGAGAAAAAAGGTGTTTACTGCAAAATGAGAAGTTTTTGGTGCTGTAAAATACTGAAGACAGAAGACTGTTATTACTTGTGAGCAAATTAACTACTAATCTTTCAATAAAAATAATAAATTAGTTTATCTATTTGACCAAAAATATGAAAATCTAATGTACAGTTGCTTTTAGTGGTAAAGATTTATAGATGCTTGAACGAGAATCACTTACAACATGTGCCATATTTGTTTTGGTAAAACTTTGGCAGTGACTACACAGGTGCCTGGTAAAACTAAGGCATCTTGTTTGCATTGTGTGTTACTTTACCTAAACTGCTGTGCTAATAAAGAACGTGAGAGAGTATTTGTAGCATTAATGTATTTATACTTGTAAATATGGTAAATAAACACCTGACTTTGTGTGTGAAAAATTGTAGTAGAGGTTATTTTTTGATTTATGAATCACTAGGCTCAAATCTTTTTAGATGCTGGGGAAAATCACCTTAACAAACAAAACCATTGTAGAACGACAGAATAGTTGAGGTTGGATGTGAGCTCTGGAAGTTATCCTGCCCAGCTTCATTGCTCAAACAGGGTAACCTAGAGCAGGCTGCATAGGGCCATCTCCAGTTCTCTCCAGTATTTCCCAGTGACTGAGGCACCACAGTCTCTCTAGGCAACCTGTTCAGTGCTCAGAAGTTGCAGAAAAAGCAGGGAAGCTTTATTCAGAGTACAGTTGGGAGGGAGTTTGCAGCTTAGTTTTTTATCTCTTAGTTGATAGCTTTTCAATTAAAAATACTAATGTTTTCAGAAGGGGGTGCAGTGCTGCAGAGGAGCTGACCTATGTAGACTATGAGAAAGATATTCCTAGCTCACTTAATGCAAGAGATAATTGGTAAATTCTACTCTAAACTTTCCTGAATCCAGATGGAGTTTTGACTGTAGGGTGTCACAAAAGTTAAAAGCCTTAACACTAGGGAAGGATATACCAGAAATATGGTTTCTGCTATTTATTAGACCATTTATCCATACATGAAAAGCAAATTATCTGTAATGCTTATATAAATACCAATTTGTGATTCTTATTGTGTATGTCTTAGGTGAGTTTTCTATAAATAATAAGGCAAATTATTGATGACTTTCTTCATAGTTTCAAAATCAGGGTCTTGAGTTTATTCCACTGTATTTTGTTGTGCCATAGGTTTTCATATAGGTAAAGTTTAATACACTAATATAAAATAATGGACTTCACCATACTGGTCACAGAAGAGGACAAGGAGCTCTTGTAGAAAGAACTTTCTGTAAAAAAAGGACTTTAATGGGTGTAAGGGATAGGAAACCTAAATATATTGTTTCACTTTTATTATTACCAATACATTTAATCAGATGTACATGTTCAGTGTCAGCAATTGAAGAATTAAAAAGTGTGGAGAAGTGGGTAAAGAGTTGTAAGGATGAAAGAGTGGAAGATGTATTTTACAGTGAAAGGAATGCAACCTCTAACAGGTATGGCTTGATCATAGCCTTGAATTTCCATAAGCATCAAATTCCATTATGGATCAAATAACAGATAAAGGCCTTGTATAAATGGTCCAAAATTCAAGCTAAAAATCAGGTTGAAATTGATAAGTGTTTAATTTTATTAAAAATCTGGGAATAGTTGCTGCAGGTTGTCCAGTAGCAAGTGTGTTAGGAGGATGCAGATTTTTAAATTGTGAGTGTAATGAATAAATTGACCAAGTCTATTTATTTTATTTACAGGTATATATGTGCTGACTGTGCTTTTTCCTTTCCTCTAGACCTAGTATTTTATAGAAGAATATGGCCTTATATGTTTAAATGTTCCATGTATTGTCTGATGCATGTCTGAACGTGTAACTCTTGCCCACGTGATGGGCATGTATTGCTAAAAGGCTTTTCTAAAGAAAAGGAGTTTTATTTTTTATTGTTACCATGCTGTTTTTATAATTTAGGACAAAAGGACTGGAAACTGCTTTTATTTATAGTAGCAGATTTAAGAACAGCAATTTATTTCATAAAAGTGTACGCTATCATTTGGGATGTCATTTGGACAGAAGAAACTTGTGTGCTGATGTATTCATACAATTTATAGACGTACTGTGAAAACTAAAAAACATTAAGTCTGTACTTCAATGAAAGGTGGATATTTAAAACTAATTTTTAGTGTATTGCTGAAGTGACCTTTTGTGTTGCTACTTCTTAGTTTTCAAGATCAACTGTTCAAAAATACAAAATAGTGGTATTTTCTCAACAATTAAAAGGCCACAAATAGTAACTTCCATTTTTATATACAACCAATGAAACTTCTGTTGCAGAATCTGCTTTATCTCTCACTGATAGAAAGCAATTTTTTAAAATGTAGATGCTGCTTTAAATATTTCTGGCTTTTTCTTAATCATAGACTTAAGAGTATTTACCTAGCTTCATTTTAAATTCTCTAGCAACCTATGTAATAATGGATTTCTAATTAAGAGTATCTGGTGGCATTCATTCTCTAGTATCCTGTATTTGTCTATGCTTCACTGCGGCACTGAAAAGGCTGAAAAATCTTTTTTCAATGTTTTTTTTGCTTTAACAAGAAGACAGGTTTCAGATACTGCTGTTGTTGACAGAAATAAATGTGCAATGAAATGCTTTTTTTTATAGGTGTTAGACTTTATTGAAAATCTGAGGGTTTTTTTTTTATATAACCATCAAAATTATGTTTCTAAACGGGAGCATAAACATCACCATGTGAATGGCTACAGGGGAACAGGAGCACCAGTTGACAAGCAGTTGAGAGCTAGAAGTTGAAACACAGCATTGCATTTGAAACGTGCATCCTGACCTTACACCTCAACAGAGAAATGTAAGGCACATAATGGCCTCCAGCAGATGGAAGAAAAAGGACCAAAAAGACCAGAGAAGAGAGCTTGCTCCTTGTACCGTCTGTCAGAAAATGGTTTTTTTCTGTCTTTGCTCAGAGGATTAGGTACTTCTGTAATATGCAAGGTCTCCTGTTGTGACAGATAAGGCATTTGTGGAGGCTACCAGACCAGATTAAAGCAAAAAGCTAGAGCTTTCACAAGACCCATTAACACTGGTGTCATCTTCATTTACACTTTGGTGAATGCAGGTAGACATGAGCAGCTAGCAAACCTACACAGGACAGAAGCATCTGAAACCAGCTTGTGCCCAGGAGCATGTCAGTCAAGTGTGCCCAGCCATGCTCCCTTCCTGGCTGAGGAGCAGCAGGATGGGTAAAGATGTTGGCATTACATTTCCATACAGAGGTTTTCACAGGGCTCTGACATGCATGTCACAGGCCCTAGAGGAACTGTTTGCTGGGACCAGAGTTTAATAGAACTGCACCAGTAGCAAAAGCTGGGGAGAGTTCATGGTGTGAGGAGCCCCATGCAAAAGGAAACTTGAGCCTGTGACAAAGAATTAGCCCAAAGGTGTGAGAGTTTAGAAGAGACCCCATTAGCATTAAAGAACTGAATTTTGTCCTTGATCATCAGCTCTATTTGCCTATGTCTGTATTTTCCTATGTTCTCCCATGTGTAAACTCATTCTGATTAACTGGCTACAGCATGTGGAATAGCTTTGGAGTTTGCACATCCCACCATGCTAACTGGTAAATAGTGTTCCCAGCAGATGCTTCCCCTTTGGCCCAATTCAAGAACATGGGTTCCTATTCTCCCAGTATTTACCTGGCAGAGCAGCTCGCTTTTGGGTCCTGCAGTGGCATGGGTGAAAAAAACAACTAACCATCATAAATACATTCAAGAAATCTCTCTGGTTTTGCAGGTACAAAGGAGAGACCTCTTCAGTGTGTAATTTACACCAGAAGCAAAACTTTGCACCAGAGGCTTTTTGAACCAAAAGCTAATGAAATCAGTACCTGCAATATAATAGACACACCATAGGAAGTTTTAATTTCACCACCTAGAAAGCACCTACAGAAATTCAAATTTGAATCAGAACATCTGCATCTCTTGATGCAAAATGTAAAAGTGAATTATAAAAATAATGTTACTTGCCCTCCACTGGCATTCACTGCACTTTTCCGTGTTTCACGGAAATCTTCCCTTGATTTCAGAAAAACCTTTTTTTTCTCATATCAACCATATCAGCTTTGATCTTGATATGCTAAAGGGAACCAGAACTGCATCTGAACAGCAAACTGTCAGTATGGAATTGACTATTGTTATAAAACTGCTTTTGCAACAAAGCAATTATATATGCCAATAAGCTGTTTTTAAAAATATCTAAATAAGTCTGTAGAACATTTCTGAGTTCTGAAGCAAACCTTTCTGATGGGAAACATGTTGAGACGTAATTATGCTTTTTTCTGAAAGGTGGTTTTGAGAACCATTACCACCCTGTCCTGAAGTATGCACATTTTGCTATAATTTTGATTTGTGAATTAATATTTATAGTGCAGTATCAGCAGTTAAGTGTTTTTCACTCTTCTAGTACTAACGAATGCTTTCATAAGTGCATCAAGGTAGTCCATATTTTTTTTTACTTCTTTATATCAACCTCAATTGCATTTGGTGGTATGCACTCCTTCCTCTGTAAAATTTTAGTTCATACTTGCTTCAGGGCTTCTCCAGAAAGACCAAATGACTCCTACCAAAATCTAGAAAAGGAGGCAAAGATCACAGAGATTCATTCTTTGGACTTTTGCAGGCCTGTGTGGAGAGTGCTACATAGAGAAGGCTCTGGCTATTTTTAAGCATTGGGTTACTCAGCTAGTTTAGCTAATAGAGTAATGAAAGGCACTGGAAGGTGTGGGGGGTTTTCCTAAATAGGAACTGCTACAGGTCACAGAGACTGCTTTGGTGATGAGCTGTCTGTGGGGAAAGATTCCTAGCATCCTTTAGATTAAATAAGTTTTTTTTGATGACTACAGTAATTTTTTTGGGAGGGTAGGGTGAAAGGCAGAGGTTTCAAATCTGCCATATTTCTTTGATATTGTTTTAAATGGGAACCAGAGCAACATTGAATCATCTAATGAGAACTGCTGTTAACTTCCTTTGTAAAACCCAATCCTGAATTCTTTACCTATGCCAAAGGCTCATTCAACTCTTTGTTGAAATGATGATTTGCTGGCTTTGTTTCAGAAGTGTTAGCTACACTACACAACATTCAAAGTTTCCTCTGAAAGTCTAAAACAAATCAGGTAATATGTTGTCAGCTAGATGAAAACAGCAAATGACATTTCAGAGATAGGAACAAGGAAACTGGTATGTTCACAGATGTGAATGAGATGGCTGATGTCCCCAAAACGCATGATCTGCTAAAGGAAACCATCTTTATTACATTTTTTGCAGTGTGATTGATTTTATACTTTTGCTTGAGACTGTGCAGGTACAGAAAGCCAGGGATGAGTTAAAAAGAAACTGCTCTGAGATCTCTAGCAATATGACGTGCTTCTGCTGCCATGTAATTATTTTAGTTCCTCATTGGTATTCCAGGTCATTTCTTAGATTGACACCAGCATGAGACAAGAAGTGATGTTTTTGTAATTCTGGGAGACTCAAGATTATTTACAAAATAATTGAGAAACACACATGTCAGGGAGCAAACAGCATAAATGGAGTTAACTCTGCAATCCAGGGCAGGAGGCAGACCAAAGTCACCTGGTCTTCTTCTAAGAAATGCCAGATTTTTTATTTGTCACTTAATTCTTTCACCCTGTGCATATACATTTCAGCATTATTACATGCTGAAATTCACTATTCGTGTGTGATCTCTTGCCTTCCTTGGGCTGCAGGGTGGTTGGTTGCCTCCTTCCATGGAGGTAGGAAGAATGGTGCAGTCACAGATGTGGGGAAATCATGCTTTGTAATACAGAAACCATTTAAAAAGTATTTATTTACATAACAGATATAATCCAGTCCTTTTTCTGTTGTTGTTTTTTTCTACTAATACTCCTAAGGACATGTTAGCAATGCATCCTCAGTATGTGAGAATTCATGAGAACAGGCTCCTTGGTGATGGGAAACAGCTGGTGGAACACAGCCCTCAGGCCCTGGGTGACTTTCCTTGTGGTTATGTCAAGAAATCCTCCACTTCAGTACAAAGGGAAGAAACATTTCCTGTGAGGCTGAACAAGCTGAACCAGCAGATATTCTGAAATAGCAACCTCTTTGCTCTTCAGTGGTAATATAAAGCAATGAAATGTCAAAAATATTCCTGTTTCACTAAAAGGACTATTTTTTGTGTCTAATAAGGCTGGAGTTTGTCAAGTTTCTTTCTGCCAGAGAAGAGGGGTGGATTAATGTGAGCCTTGTCCTCTGCTAAGCTAGCTGCTTTGTTGCAACTCGTAGGAATGTAGTATGTCAGATCCTTACTGTTCTTTTAGCTTTTGGTTAAAATTATCGAAGGATTCAAATATTGCTGGGACACACCCATGTAGGCACACAAATATACACGCTCAGGGACAGTAGAAACTCTCAGCCTCAGGAAAACTAGCCAAAAATTACTTCCAGTATGAGAAGCTGCACAAACTGCATGGGAGTTTAGCTAAAACCCAATTAGCAATAGGAACTTATCTATGCTGGTCTTGAAGACTGGTTCCTCAGGGTTGGAAAACTGCTGAAGCACAACAGTGAGGAATCTTAGCGTTACAGCATTATTCACCTTTATTGCATGAAGCCAGCCAAATTACTCCAACCTATTGAGGGGAAGAGATGGCTTCTTTTGTGCTCCATAATTTCTAGCTCCAGATGGCAGTGTACCTGGGTAACCCATAAACACACTCCTTTTGCCATCCTGTGCCACTAATAGCCACTGGCTTTTCCTTGCTGCCAAGCTATTGCTCTCAGGTGAGAAATGTTTTCTTCTGCTTTTTTGTCTAGAAGTAGTTGTACCTACAGTTAGTGGCTCTTGCCTCTGTATGTGATGGGTTACTAGTCCCTGCTGCCGAACTTTGCAGTGAGAGCTGGCAGCTGTTTCTGACTCGAGGCTGTGGGTTCCAGCTTTCAATGCAGACAGGCCCTGGTGTGTGCTGCTCAAAATGGGCTGCAGGGCTGGGATTTGGATAGGTAGCATGTGCTCAGTGTCTCCTGGGGCAGAAGGGTAAATCCTCCTATTTTGAAACATGCTTTACTTGAGGAGTTTTGTTTTGTTAATGGCTTTTACTCTGCTCCTTTTTTTTTTTTTTTTTTGGAACTGTACAATATAACTTCTTTTAGTCCATGTACCCATCAACTGTGTCAAAAGTATCAGGCTAAACCATGAACTAGAAAAATATGTGTACACACATGCTGGGGGCCTACAAAACAAATACTGACCACCAGTAAAGCTGATCTTTGTTCTTGTAATCAAAAACAAAGGATCAGTTCTTTTTACCCTATTTTTTTTAATGTCATGTTGGATGTTGGCTCTTCTAAAATGTTCACTGTAGCTGTAAGAAGAGGTCATAGTGTCTCTTCACCACTGGATCAGCTGGGCTTAATTACTTACCTGATGTTCTGTCTGTGAATATCTTTGGGAAATCAGATAGTACAAAACGTGAGTCACGGATGACTGCTATATTTTACACTACAAATCTGCAGAATGCATTACTTTCTTTGAATTATTTTCTTTGAATTAGTTTTTCTGTATAAGCACAAAGCAGGCAAATTCAATGGCTCATGGAGTTATTCTGTAAAGTCTTGCGCCAGTTCAAAGAATTCAAAACTGTTTAATGGGATATGTGTTTGCAATGGACAGCACATATGGTCCTACTGCTGTTTCCTTCCTGGTTTTTGCAGTTATGGAAAGTCCAGTTGGCATGACTTCCTTATGTTCTCTGTATCCTGTATTTTACAACACAAAAATAATATTTTTCATTTCCACTGAAATATTCTTGATGTAAACATTGCTTAAGTATGATTAAAAACTCAATCAATCCCACTTGTTCCATATGGGATCCTTGTTTAAAAACTATGTGGAGTTGTTTCAAGGAGGGGATAGGCATACATAGCCTATTCAGAAGAGCCATTTGTCTGAATTAATATTTGTCCTGAACCACCTCAAGTTGTACTTAATGGCTGATTAATCTTGTAAAATTGTGCAACTCTTTAGTAGACTGGAGGTTAAAGGATGTAGCAGCAGAGAGAAGACATCTGAGGACACCACCACTGTGCTCCACTGAACTTGGGATGAGACCGGGACTTTGGAGCCCACAGAAAAATTAATAGTTTCAGACTCCCTTAGATCAGCAATATCAAATGCCTGGTTTGCAGCCTTATAATTTTGTAGTGATTAAATTAAACCTATTCCCTTTCTTATTTGATAATTCTGTGATTCTACTGCATTCTGCGGAAGTCTGCTGCACAAAGGGAAGGGGCAGCAGGCCCTGATCTGTGAGAAGGTTCAGGTCTTGCACAGGGTGACAAACCATAACATGTAGGAGGGTTTAATTTATTATGATGCTCTAATGAAAGAGATTGCAATGTCAGTTGGCAGTAAGGTCATCAGATGACCTTACTGCTGGGCAATGAGGAACTACTGAAGAAGTTTTCCACATCACTTTTTTGTTTGTATCCTGACCAATGTTTCTTTCTGTACCAGCTTCCATTGATTACACCACCTCAGTACTTACATAGACACTATTGGTTTGTATATCTTGATTCTCCAAAAAGTATGAAACACTTGCAATATGAAAAAAAAATTAAGTGATAATAGTTTCAATGAAGTGGTATGTTAGGCAATATAGTGTCAGTGCTGTTTGTTAACAATTGGTAATAGAGAAGGCAAATAGATAGAAGATAGCTGACCTATTGCTTCTCAGTTGCATGGAAGTTGCTAGTCCTTTGCCTGTGGCTCCTTGGCTGGAGTTGTGTCAGGCAGTAGGCAGCCAGGTGAGAAGAGGCAGCTCCACAGGAGGAGTGCACCCAGCATTGCCAATGTGCTGTGAAACTCAGCTGCATGTCCTGGTTCTCAGTGGAATAAAGAAATCTGAAGGAAACTGCAGAAATTTCCTCAGATCTGTTCCCAGACATCCACCGACTTTTGGGAGAATGTTGCAATTACCAGCCACTGGAAAGCTGGGTGTTGGGAAAAACCTTGTGTTTTTCCGCTTTTTAATACAAAATTACATATGGCAGAATTGTTCTCATAAATATCAACTTTTCTACTTTGTGGAAATAACAGAATTCCATTGAGATCAAATCAGCTGAATCCTTGCTTGGAAACTCAGTGGGATTTCTCTCTGCTACCCTTTCTTTCTTTTGAAGATCTCTGCCTCTGTATATGTTATTTGACTTCTCCTTGAGTGATACTTCTTAAACACACTATGGAAATACTTCCCATCACAACTGTTAAGTTTGAAGTGAAGCATGGTGCAATAGTTATAATCCTTTCAACTATAATTTTTTTCAAATTTCTCTGCACTCTAAATGGTGAAAGACAGTGACATAGATACTACTAGTAGTTTGACTGTGTTGTTTGGAAGCATGCTGCTGTGAGCTGCCAATATGTGATAAGAAATACAGTAGGACAAATTTCCACTTAAGAAGAAATTAAATTGGGCACAGAAAGGTCATGGGTGATGCATAAACTTTGTAAAAATCAAGGTAGAGTGATTTTTGTCAAGATGCTTCTTAAGACCTGATCTGTATATTCTGATCTAAATGTTGTGACCCTGGATTTTTTTTTTAATTTTTTTTTTAAGCTTGAATCTAGAAGTGTTCCATGGTGGAGTATCTTACATTGAACATGGAACATTATAGCTACTGCAGTTCCTCAGAGTTAATGACAGAGAGACGGAAAAGAAACAAGTCTAATTATGTTAGTTTGTGGTAACATTATTGCATAATTTAGTGGACATAATACAGCCAGTAAACAACATTGAAAAGAATAAACATGATTGGAAAGACCATTCTGGACCACTTGTCTATCAGGTTAACATCAGTCAAATCAGGGATTTTGACTTTGATCTGGGATGCCCTCCTGCGTAAGTGTCCTTTTTTATGGAGCCTGTGCCTGTCCAGAGCACTCCTGTTGTAGAGGTCTCTGCTGGAAGGGGCTCTTCTGTACTCCAGGTTGGCACTGTTGCACGTGTACATGGTGGCTCCGGGGTCACAGAGGCTCGTGAACATATCTGAGCTGCATGCATCACTTCGTATTTCAAGTGCTCTGAGAATCATGTTTCCATAGTCATCATCAACCTGTGTCAAGGAAGGAACGTGGGTTAGACAAGTTCCTCAGCCAGCCCAAGGTGTTTCTCAGATGGACCTTGTGGCTCTAGTGTCAAGGTGCTCCTGGGGCTGCAATGACAGTCCTGTCTGGTACAGCATTCACAGAAGTGAAAAGATACTGAATACACTTTCCTGACTAGTGTGAAATTAGCTATTCAACATCTAAGCACCTTGCATCCTGACTCGGCTTCTTGGTCTTGTAATTCAGTTAACTGGCTCATCCTATGTGAACTAAGACTTTTGTAATTTTATCTTTTGCTTGGATCATGGCCTTTATGAAGTACTGATTTTTAAAGTCAGGTGGCTGGCACCTGAAGCTTTCACATACTCAAAGTGAAAAGAAAATGTTGCTGTCTCTGCCCATTTTAAACATTTTTTGACTGTTGTAGTGCCTCAGGTTAGTTTCTAAAAGTTTTGTAACAATGGGTTCATCATATGAAGAGCACGTAGATACACTTGTATTTTATCAATTATTGTAAATATTTGTGATGAGAATTAATTTTGGGCAATTTACTATATTACAGGGATGAAATCATAGGATACCATTAACTTGTTCATGTGCATATAGAATAATCCATTTTATTCAATGCAAACTTACATTCCATTGCATTATTTTGTGTTGGTACCAGAAGCAGTAGTTTCAAATATGTTTGCCGCTTTATTTGTGCTATTAGTCAGAATGCTTTTTTAAATACCTAAGCAAAGAACTGGAAACTGCAACCAGTATGTACATGTCTGGCACAAACAATTATATATATGCATATATTAAGTATTTTTGTATCATTGCTTTCTTATGTATGAGTGTGAATGAATTGCTGCATTGCTGTGAAGTTTTATTCTTTTCACAAATCTTTAGTTTTCTGTGCATTTGTAGTGAAACCTCTTTTGAAAAGTTTTTGTTGTATTTCCAGGTTGAATTCTGATTTCTTCATAAAGACTTAATAGGTGTTTCAAATTCACAGACATTTAAACGTCCACTGTAGCTCTTATGAGGGAAATATACATCAGAACACAGGCCTCTCAAATGAAAGTTCAAGGTCTTCACCTTGAGGCTTGAATATTAATGTTGTTTTTGATAAACTGTGGTATTGGACCTATCCCAAATTTAAAACAAACTCCATCATGTTCATGGACGCCTTTATATCAGGGAATAAGGTATTAATTATAGACAATATCTAGTCTTGTGAAGCAGCATTGATATGTAGTGCTTTGTTTACACTCTGAGCTTTACATTTTTAGTAAGACATAGCAGAGATGGGAAATGACCTACAGCAGATTTGAAGTATGTCCAAGAAAAAATTCCAAACAAAACACATAGGGAATCCCAGTCTTTGTGGGTTGCTGCAAAGGAAAGATGGGAGCAAAGAAAGTTTCAGTTCCACATGGCAATGGGAAAGATGTTCCTTCCTATCACCAGGAGAAATCTTTGCATCATTACTGATGGCATATTTGCACTGTGCCAGACTCAGAACTTAGCAAACTGAAAGCAAAGCAGTGAAAGGACTATTTGTACAAAAGCCATGCAAGAGAACTGTGGGGTAAAAAGTCTTTTAAGTGAAGTAGTAAGTCATCACAGATAGAAAATGGTTTAAGTCTGAATGGTTTAAAGTCTGGTCTAGAAATTGATTCTGTATGTGCTGAAATGAGCATTCAGTGGCAACAGCCCAGTTCCCACCACTGTTTTGGTGGGAAAAGCTCACATGTTCTGGGTTTAGAAAGGCCAGGTTGTCACAGATCAGCATAGTGTTTCAAACGTTTGCTTGAGATATGAGCTACCCAGTTCATATGTTTTAGGTCAGTTCTTCAAATTTAAGAAGAAGGAAGATTTAAGCTAGGGTCTTCTCCTCTCCAGAGGACTGCCATAACTATGGCACTACTCATTTACTCTGAAGATCTGACATTTTTTCAGTGGAGAAACCCCAGTGATCTCAGAGCTGTCTCTGTGTAAAAAGATTTTTTTTTTAATTCTAAGAAGTTTTAATAGGTCAATCTTTTCTTCCCAGTTTTATGAAATATCTCTTTGAGCTGTCTTTGATTACATAATCTAATGTGTAAGTTAATTTACTTCAGTGTTATAATAATAGTAACAATAATGCAAGCATTATTAAGCAGTTATTATGACTTTTTTTGGGGAAAAAAACCTTGTAGCTGCCTACACTCTGAAGTGATTCACAGGGATCTTTCTTAAACTAATATATCCTGACAATTTGTTTGAGCCAAGCAGTGTCTGAATTCCTGCTCTAAGCGTTTTGAATGAACCTGTTATTTTAAAAATGAATTTAATTTAAGCCCTTTTAGGCAAGATGATTTGTATATCATGAAGCAAGTTGGTCTTCGAATGGCAGTCTTTGCAATTCAGAGCAAAGAGCCTTACACTGATATTGACTAAATCAACTCATGGAATTATAAAAGATGTTCTTATGTACCTGGTCAAATGCCCTGTGCAATTTCCCACATAATTAAAACCCCTTTCAGTATATTTTGAAGTTCACTGCAAAGTATTAAAACTTTTGCAGCTGATCTCCTGCTGCTGAGCCAGCGACCATGCTGAAATCTTTCTCTTCAGATGAACTTGGTTCATTATAAATCTAATTGTAACACTAACTCACACCTCCATCCAAGTGAAAGACCACCCCTCACTGGGCATGTGCTCCATATTTTATTGACTCTAAGAGTGAAGTGAGAGAATTTTACACCGATTAACAAAGATGTGTATGACTAGAGCCCTTCAAGTTCCACCTAAAATGTAAAGAATCAGGATACAAATAAGTTGGCAATGGGGAAAAGTTAGGGAAGACTCCATTGTAACTACTGGCACTGGTCGATGGGCTGAAACCTGTCTTCTACCCCATAGGGATGCCTGTTGGGTAAGAATCACGCTGTGTGGGCTGACTGCTTTCACTGGGGATTAGAATTTGTCTGTGTATTGCTTTAAATATGTTTTTTGCAGTCAGATACTATCATTGGCAATCCTTGAACCTTAACATGTCACATTTTTTTATTAATAAATAGTGATATTCCATAAGCTGTTAAAGAGTCCTTCCCAGGTGCTGGCAGTGGGTAACATACTCAGATAAAGAGAAGGACCCACTAAGGGGTCATAAACTGGGAAGACCTGCCAAGGGGTCTCCCTTGGGCTGTCCCTGACTAAGTCAGTCAAACCACCCCGTGATCCAGCAGGGCAGTTCAGTGAAGGGTCCCCCTAACAGGACACTGACAGACTGGTGTCAGCTTTCCTGGGGCACCGACAGGCAAATCAAACACTAAGGGTTGAATGAATGTCCCCACACCAAGGGGGATGAAACCTCCTTTTTTCACTTGACACTTAAAAAATGAGTTTCCTGCATAGGATCATCAAATTACATTGTAAGTGTAAACAGTTAAGTAATAAAAAGAAAACAACCCAAAGCAACAGGCCTGTACTGACCGCATAAAAAGTAGTCAGACAACTCTAGGGGAAGTGCATGTTAGCATTCCTTGACAGAGAATGGGTCTCAAATTCTTAGTGCTGTCCGGAATTAATTTTTACCTTCTTTTTTTCTTTCTTTTTTTTTTTTTTTTAACCTTAACAACTGGGAGATAAAAGGTAAGAGCAGCTGTTTTATCTCAATACAAACCCATTGCTTCTTCCTCTTAAGATGAATGACTCAGGGCCATGTTACTCAAACAGGATGTCTTATTGGAACAAATGCTGTTGTGTTACCACAATCTGATCTGCGAAGAAACAGCTTATGCTCAGTAGGGCTATGCTAATTTACAAGGAGTTTTACTTGAAGGTTAAGATATTTGTGTGGTTATGTGCTTCCCCTCTTTTTCTCCTTCCAGTAGCCACTGTATTGGAAAAGTGTAAGTTTTCCTCAGAGTCTGTGGCTGGTCTCTGGCTTTCTATCCAAAGTATTTAGTGTTTCACAGGACATTTGAAAGGAAAGTGTGATTCTGTGTAGAACTGGGGAGACAATCTATTACTTGCCTTGTGTTGTCATTTATGAACCTTTTGATGGGGTGGCCCCTTTCCCACTCGTATTATGATTATATCCTATCTTTTTTTCATACTTCAGAGATACCTTCTGTGTAATTACTATTCACACTATAATTGTCTGGGGAAAGAGAAACTGTTGCCTACATGGACTCTCTAAACATTTTCTTGCTGTGTGGTTTTTCCTATTTATCCATAATTATGGTGATGTCTGTGACATCTAGCTTTGACAAATGAAGAAGGAGATATAAATAGTCTTTATGCTTTATTCGGAAAAACAGAAAGATTGTTTACTACAAATTAATACTTTTTTATATTAAAATTAAAAGTGGCATAAATTGTGAAGCTGGAGAGACTTTGTTTCCATCTTCTTCAGTCTGTAGAGCATGGAACAGCCACCTATGAAACAGAAGTTCTGTTTCATTTTTCATCTGTCTTCTCTATATTGTTAATATTGTGGTCAGTTTGCTGAGTGTTGCTCACGCATCTAAGGCTTGTGCAATCTGGTGAAGAAATTTGAACTCTTTTAGTCTTTGGAGTTGTATGTCAGATGGCAATGATCAATATCTTCACCTGGCACAAAGAGATGAAGCATTGTTACATATTCTAATAGTTACAGGTCCCTGTATGGATAAGTGGTGTGGGTCAAGAGTAAAAGGGAAAAAGTGCCCTGTAGCTATATATACTTACAACTGTACTTCTTTTATGCTCAAAAAAACCTTTTCCCTGCTCTGGTGCAGGCATTGTAATACCAGTGCAAAATCTCAAAAAAGGGTGGAGAGGGGCAGGGAGCTGTTTCATTGGAGGTCACATAACCTCGCTGTGTCCCACTGCTCTGGTCATGTGCATTCTTCCTGCCAAAGACAGAAATACTGTTGGAAATCAGCATTTTTATGCTGAGTGAAATTAATGTTCACAATGTCTCACATCAGTGTGTGGAACACAAAATTCACCAATATCCATTCATGTGTGTGTGTTTATGTATATGTGTGCATATATATGTATTTAAGGTCACAAACCTGCACTGTATGGGTAGAAAGCAGTCCATTTAAAGCACTCTCAGTCTCAGAATGGGATTGCTCCTCTGAAGTGTGAGCACTTAGAAATCCTGGTACCAAGCATGTATGACTTCCTTTTTCTGTCAGTAAAATGATGGTGAATGCAATGTGGTGGTTTAAAATCTTTCCATCCCATTCTGAGTACCAATCTCAGTGTAATCTTTGCTGCATAACATTTAGACAAAAGCTTTTAGTTATGGGTTATGGTATTTTGTTAGTTAAACGAATTCTCCAAACACATAGGAGAAGAACTTACCTGCACTCTTATCCTTTACTCAGTTCAGTGCACTGGGGTGCATATAGCCAAGGCTGACCTCTGAAGAAGTCTTGATTTCCTCTTCATCATGTGCCTAGCTGTCCCACCTTGGCTGGGTCATCTCATGAGCCTTGAGGTAGCTAGTCAGAGTTTGTGGGTTATGTTGTTTTATCCCCTTCCTTATTTTCCATAGAAATGGATAGACAGTGTTTGTGCACAACAATCCATGCCAGCGTAGCTTATCTCCTCTGCTCTGTGGAAGACAGTACTTTGTGGAGTCTTGGAGACTGCTGATTACCTGAATTGAATTTGTGCCCTCACTGTGATAAAGCATCTCCTACCCAATGGGACAGAAGGCAAATGAAAGTAAGAACTTTTAATTGGCTCATGAGTTCACTGAGACTGAGGGTATGACAGCGCTGTTAATGATGCGTAGCATCTAGAATCTCTAGAATTAATAAGATACCCCAGAATTTCTGAAATGCACTTCCTGATGTGTATATGACACTGTAGCCATCTATCAAGAGGAAGTCTTACTTCTTAGAGTGTTATGTGTTGGTCTCATTCTTCAAACTGAACAGAAGGCTTGAATACGGTTTTGTCTAAATGTTATCACCTCAGGCCACAACAGTAAAGAAGTTTATAGGACGGCCTGGGCGAGATCTCATTAATACTTGGATGTAATATATTGTAAGCAAAACACAGGAAGGAAGAAAAATTTTGGCTCATTAGGATATGTATTTTCCTTGGAGTCAGACTGGGCCAAATACAACTGAGGCTTCAAAGAGTTTATTTCTGAAAAACTGGGAAAAAGTGAAATAGGTTTATAGATGTTTGCAAGTGCTCAGTGATTTATTGCAAAATCAAACTCATCTTCATTAAAACTATGTCCATAGTATTACTTCCTGAAAGTTTTCTGGCTTGCTTATTTTTTAAACAGGGGATAGTTGTGGTGTGCCTGAATTTAGCTGAGGGAAAAATCCTGGAATCTATGAAAGCTGTTAGAATCTAGCAGCAGCATTCTTGTGTTCCTCGAAGTTCAGTGCTACAGGCTTCATTCAGGGCTCACTGAAGCAACAGAGCTTGTCTATGCTTTTCATTTTTGGTGAAGTTTCTGTATGTAAAGAGGAACTTTATTATAAACATTTCTTCTATACCACCTTCTAAAGCACAACAAAATATTCAGCTGAAGTGATAAATATTTTACTTCCTTGTACCCCTTGTATTTCTTCTGCAAGAAATATAAAGAAAGAAATGTATCCTGAATAATAATTTGCATTTTCTGTATTTTCTTACTCTGTTTTCAGCTGAAGATGGAACAGACCATACGTTGCTGTAATCTCCTTAAAATACAATTTTTATCTTAAAGGCTTTTGTATGTGTTCCACCTGTATTTATCTCTATCATCATATAAATGAGCATTTTCACAGTAAAAGTAATATTTGAAAAGATAGCTTGAACATTTTACCTGGACTCTATTTGTTTCCAGTCTGCCCTTCTCGCCTGTAGCATGTCCTGCCCTGCCTGCTGTCTTTTTTTGACGCTGAGGTCCTTTCCCAAAGAATATGTAGTTTACAAAGGCATATTCCAGCAAGGCCAGGAACACAAACACAAAGCATCCCATCAGGTAAATATCTATTGCCTTGACATAGGGAATCTTCGGCAAGGTCTCCCTGAGGTGGGTGCTGATGGTGGTCATGGTCAGCACAGTTGTGATTCCTGCAAAAAGAAGAAATAGTCATTGGCTAGTAAGACAAGGAGGAGATTTAAGCACAAAAGACACACAGCATTGCACTTCTCAAGCAGATGGTGATGATCTGGTTCTTAGCAGCCAAAGGAATAAGTTTTGCAGAACTGGAAAGGAACATATCCTTGCAAGTCTGCTGATAGCACCTTCCTTGGCTTTTCATGCAGTGGAGGGTCAATGGAATTACCTCCAATAACCCAGGCTATGTTGGAACTCCTTGCCTTGATTTTTGCCATAACTGTGCTAGGGAATGTGGTATTAGCTGACCTGGATAGTAAAGAGTTGATTACTGTTCTTTCTGTATGAGAAAATGCTTCTTGCTTCATTTACGGCAGTAGCTCTGCTTGACCCCATAGGTGATTTGCATTGCTGTGGGAATCTTCAATAAGTATCTAGCTTTTGATTTTAAATGGACGATTGAAAGGAGAAGGGGAAGCCTTTTGATAAAGTGCTGGTCTTTGATGAAGAGAAAGTGATATATATGCTTGTACCAAAACTTTTCCTGTTAACTAGGTGCTTGCAAGTAAAGCATTTCCATCTCGTTGTGTTATCCACCACTGAATTTTTTTTTCTCATATGAGTTTTTTTCTTTTAGCCAGCTGAAATTACTTTTTAGTCTGTTTTAATCATAGGTCATGAATGCATGTAGATAATAACTCTAGGCACAGGTCTAACAAGTTTAATTTGCGGGGAGATGGGACAGAATGGCTTTTTGGCAATAGAGTTGAAAAACATATATGCCTTAAAGCACAGATAGCAGCAAAATATCTTCATTCTTATGGAAAGTTGTAGGAAGGAACATGGTGTGGGAAAGAACCACCTATAGGAACAACAGACTTATTTGGTTTAAACTGGTATATATCCATTGGTGTCAGTAGCATCTTGTGTATTCATTCCAGTCACAAATCCAGCCTGAGAGAACATGTTTTAACATCAACAGGGGTTGTTCATGCAGCACAGTGTAGATACCCTTGGACACCTGAGTTAGACTTTTACATTCCAGTTTGGAAGCAAGATACTTTTGGCCTGATCCAAAGACCATTTTGACAGCTGGAAGTCAGCCAGAATCCCAGCCTAAATGTGAGAACTTCAGATGTAGGCAAGGTCACACCTCCCTGCCTTCCTGACAACCAAGGCCCTGTGCTGATTGAGTAAGATCACAATTAATGATCCTACTAACAGCAGTATGGATTTGGTGCCACTGTTTTCAAATGCAGCAAGTGCCCATGTAGTTCAGTCATTTTGAGAAGAAGTTACCTAGAGCAACTCTGGCTGCAGAGGCATCGTAATTGATCCAAAAAGACACCCATGAGAGAATTGTGATCAGCGTGGAAGGCATATAGGTTTGCAAAATGAAGTATCCAATATTTCTTTTAAGCCGGAAGCTAAGTGATAATCGAGGATATGCCCCTGAAAGAAAGAAGTTATAAAATGACTAATGCCTCTCAAAAGGTAGGCACTGATATTTCTGGGCTGGAGGAAGAGGGGACAACTGTTTTTAACTTGTCGGTGCTTACCTGTTGTAAATTCCACTCTCTTTGATACCATCTTGTAATCCACAATAGAAAATTGTGGGAGCTCGATGTTATTAACTCCTGTTACTGCTGACTCTCCTCCATTCCAGTAAAATTCAATATCATCAGTAGTGTATCCATCTGAAACAGAGACACAGTTTGATTACTGACTTTCCTTTTTGTTTTATTACTTTGCTTAAATTGTTAGAGTTCAAATGAAAGGAGCTGCTGTTAATCAGGAATTCAGCCTTCTGTTGTGTGACATTCCTGTTACATAGAATTCCTTCTCTATGCCCCAAGGAAGCTTCTAGATGTAGAAGAGGAGAAGACAGAAAACAAGGACAGAATTCATGATTAAAGTTTGTTTTTTAGCTAGCTCTTATACAACTACATTTTAGGCAGGCTTGAGTTGCTCAGCTTGCCAACAGACAGATACATCAGCAAAATTTTTAAACTCTCTTTGGAGGAGCTCTGACAGTAAAACCACGTTCAGTTCCCAGATTTTAATTTGATTTCCTATGCAGGATGTGACAAAGTACAGAGTTGGGAGCCAGTGGCAACAAAGATTATTCTAGAAGAATTAAGGTGCCTGTAGTATCACCTGACAATATCTGTCATAGCTGTAGGTAGCCCTTTGATATTCATGATATTTATATTTTAATTAGACCATGCCATCTTTGATCTTCTGTTATCACAGAACTATTTCTTTTTTACTCCAAAACTAGCACCTTTCTTCTCATTCCTTTTAACAATGATGTTGATTATTTATAATGTCATCAAAAATTAATTTGCCATTATATCACTGGAAATGTTAACATTATTGTTACCATTTTCAGAAATACTTTGACTGAACTCAGAAGTGACTGATTTTCAAAAAAATCTCCCAATTGACAACATTTTTGAAGTAGTATTTAAACTGGTTCCACTTTATTGCATTTTTCTACTTTCCCCAGGTATCTGCCAGAGGAGAGAACATCTCATCTATTTTTAAATTTTTCCTTCAGGTGTTAGATTTAATCAGGTTTAAATCTTGTAACACAGATCAAATAAAACGTGTTTGAACTCAAAGCTTTAGAAAACTTGACAGTACTTTTGCCAGTTGAACCAACTGTAGCTTTAGAAGCCTCCACAGAGTTAGGAACATATCCTTTCATATGCACAAGTAATGCAATATCAAGCTAAGGAAATTAGTCTTGAGATGTCTTTTCCTATGATGGTGCTTAGTAATAGTCTTATCCCTGGAAGGCTGACCACATGCAGAACAGATCCATGGTTTCCCTGGTGACAGTCAGAGAAGTTCTTATGACTTGCTGCCAGGCTCCAGAGATTGCATGGAAAGTCTGCAGCTATTGAACAGCTTTTGATGCAAACACACAATGACAGGCTGAACAAGGTTAAATGTTCATGTATTTTATTTCTGAACTGCTCAGTACCATGGTGTTCTAACTATCTGAATTGCTCTGAAAACCACACTAACCTATGTAATATGGATTGCTGCTGCGAACTTAAAACTGGTTTTCCCATTACTTACTTTTTTTTTGTTTTGGTTTGTTTGTTTGTTTGTTTGTTTGGGTTTTTGGTTTTTGTTTTTTTCCCCAGATGAACCATCCCAGGGCTGTGACACAGAGTTCCGCATGGCTGGTTTTCATGACTTTTCACTGCAAAAAGTCAAGGTAGCTTCTTGGTAGTGAGACTGAAGTAGCTGCTTTAAAAACTTTGTACACAAACCCCAGGGCTGTGATACAGAATGATTAAAAGTGAATGAAGACTGCTAGGACTGTTTAAAAGACCGAGTCTGAGATTGGCAGGGAAGTGTTAACTTCCTTTTTTTGCAAATCTGTTCTACACAAACCTTCTCTTGAAGGATCTCTCAGAAAAGGTGGTGCAAAACAGATGGCATTGGAACTGTCATCTCATACTGAGAGGATATTGGTTATGTATAGACTTCATGCCGCTCAGATATCCTCTACATGAGGTAATACCCATCCTTTGTCTTTAGGGGACAGAATAAAAAACCAAAAGGGGCATCACTACCTAGATGTTGAGCAGGTACTTGCTGCAAAGTCACAGCTGAAGCTTTATATGTGAGAATCCTGAACTCTACCTCGGGGTTTGGAAGAAAACCATGAAAATTATTCTTCTGTTCTGTGCCATCATCACCCACAGCCCTTTTCACATCCTGCCCTCCAGTGTTGCTGTGATTGTGCAGCCTCCTTGGACAGTGCAGGTTGGGACCCAGGGCAGAGAGAGGAACTACCTCCAGACCTCAGGAGCTCCTGACTTTACTTGCAGCCTCTTAAGGCAGCCACAGCCAGTATGTCTGCAGTTTCTCTGACATTTTGAGAAAATAGGTAATCATTTGGTACCTTATTGTGGCTGAAATTCCATTCTCTGAAGGTGAATTATTAGTGATTTAGTTGTTAAAACCTACAATGGTGCCAAATAAACACCTGGGATATCAGAAGGCAGATTTCAAAAAGAAAACAGGCACAACCTCCTAGAAAAAGATTGCACCATGTTATTCATACACTGTGTGGTCATGTTGGATCTTTGCAAAAGGAAATTGTGAGTTTTGTAATGTAGACAAATGTGGTTTCCCTAGTCTCGCTTTCTATGACTTTGGCTACTAAATGAAGAGTAGAACTAGTAGGTTATAAAGTCAACTGACCAAAAGCAACAACCTTGCAGCTGGTGACAAGGTGTCACTGCTGACAGGCCACGTTTTTAATCTCTACAAACTTAAAAGAGACTTCCAAATACAACAAAAAGTAGGTCTATTGTGAGCTTCTATTTTTCAAAATATACTAATTTCTTTCTTGAATTAAAGATTCCCTAAAGCTGATGGAATTATGAGAAAGGGATAGTGATATTTTTCACTCAGGAGCATTCACATTTTTTAGCTCCCTTTTTAGAAAAGTAGTTGAGCAAAACCATTTTCCTGTCGTTTTAGGTACAGTGAACTTTAGTACATTCATTATTTCCCTGGCAGTCATTGTAATATCTCTGCTAGACACTAACAAGGTGTAAGTTCTCCCTGGGCAGTCCATTCCCTGATGCATAGGATTGTTGCTGTGTTTCCTTATGTGCTTTGCACATTGTTCTAGGTGTGTGGGAGGCATTGCTTTTCAAGGCTGACAATGGCTCACAGGTGTAGGCACTGGAGACCCTCATGTTTCATAGGTGACGACATTGCTTTTTTTCTAGCAAACTTAGGAGGAAGACAATTGGCTGCAGGTTAAAGACAGGAATTGATCTCAGCTCTGAACAGTGAGCAGGAGACAGATTGCTCCTTCTGCTTTTTAAGTGGACGGTGGCTTTAAGCGAGGATCTGTAGTGATGTAAATGAAGAAGCCTTCAAGTGTGGGGCAGTAATAAATACTGTCTAGCAGGCAATAGAAACCCTTTATTTCGTGCAGCAAATGCCTTAGCGTTTACAAAGGAGGAAAAGCTATTTCAGTGAGAGGAAAAGTTGAGTCTTGCCATTGCAGTGTTAATGCTGGCTTGTTCACCAAACTTTTCTGTACCGCCCGGGTATTACCTCGGCAGCTCTTTTCCCATGTAATCCTTTCTCCTGTGTGCGCGTATCCATGTCACCAATTTAAATGCATACCTCTGCTTTTGTGTCAGAGAGAGAAGCGCTCTCAGCTGGACCGTGGTGTCTGAACACGAATTTCATAGAGGTCAGATATCGCGGGCCTCCGGTGTTTCAGTGATGCTGTCAGGAGCCACAGGGTGGGCGCCACCCGAACGGGAGAGAGCCGGAGCTCCCCGCACGGGAACGGGAGAGAGCCGGAGCTCCCCGCACGGGAACGGGAGAGAGCCGGAGCTCCCCCATCCCGAACGGGAGAGAGCCGGAGCTCCCCCAGCCCGAACGGGAGAGAGCCGGAGCTCCCCCATCCCGAACGGGAGAGAGCCGGAGCTCCCCCAGCCCGAACGGGAGAGAGCCGGAGCTCCCCCCAGCCCGAACGGGAGAGAGCCGGAGCTCCCCCCAGCCCGAACGGGAGAGAGCCGGAGCTCCCCCATCCCGAACGGGAGAGAGCCGGAGCTTCCCCCATCCCGAACGGGAGAGAGCCGGAGCTCCCCCCATCCCGAACGGGAGAGAGCCGGAGCTCCCCCAGCCCGAACGGGAGAGAGCCGGAGCTCCCCCATCCCGAACGGGAGAGAGCCGGAGCTCCCCGCACGGGAACGGGAGAGAGCCGGAGCTCCCCGCACGGGAACGGGAGAGAGCCGGAGCTCCCCGCACGGGAACGGGCACCAGCAGCGCGCCCTGGGACCGCGCGGGGGCGCCCGCGCTCCGCCTTGGGCCGGGGGTGCCGCGACCGGGGCGACCCGGGACAGGGGATGAACGGGGAATGAACGGGGAATGAACGGGGAATGAACGGGGGATGAACGGGGAATGAACGGGGAATGAACGGGGGATGAACGGGGAATGAACGGGGAATGAACGGGGGATGAACGGGGGATGAACGGGGAATGAACGGGGGAAGAGAGGGGGATGCGCGGGGAGCCGAACGCGTTTGCTCCCAACTTCTGGAGTGAGCATGGCCTCACTGGGCTGGGCTGGCATCCCTAGCAGTCTAAGTCGTTTAATCAAGCAGTTTTTCCCAGGAATTCTGAGGCTGGTTTTGTTGACCTAAATAATAAATGACCGATACAACTTAATTAATTTTTTTGTTATAGGTCCCTAAATAATATTATGTAAAATAAAATATAATATATATATAAAATCTATAATATAATATATAGTATATAGTATACAATATACAACATAACATAACATTATATAAAATATTCCCTAAAAAATATTTGTCCTACTTAAGCCTTTTTTTTTCTTTGCTTTCTAGATTATTTTCCATCTTCAAAACCACTAAAAAACACATTTCACTGCGCAGCTCGAGATATAAAACTTACTTCCTAGAAAATATTGTCTAGGAATGAAAATATAGCACTTTATCGCCAACTTTTAATTTTTTTTTTTCTCTCTCTCAGCAGCTGAAAGTTCAAGTGCAAATGCTTGGTCAGAAGTACCACAGATCTAAAAACTAACTATATACATGCATGGCAAGAAATAGGTTATATATAAATATCCCTCTTCACAGAAAAAAAAAATGTTTTAGAAATGTTGCTGACATTGTGATACAGCCAAGTTTAACAGTGTATGGATGCCACCAGGCTGTTTTATTTTACACTGCAGCACTCACCTTCTCAAATATCTCTGGGATAAATGAGGATCTGTGTTACATTCACTAATACAAATCATGGTTCCACCATCATCAGCAATTCAACAGAGATGTCCAAACATCTCTGAATTGTTTTTCCCTTCTGATTCTCTGGGGCAGGTAGCTCTGGAGCACCCAGCAGCCAGGTCTTTTCCTTTGGCTCTAAATAGGGCTTTTCAAAAGACTACATTAATTTGTGTGCAAAAATTAGTTTGTCCTGGGTAAGGACATGAGGTTGTACCCCAAACCTCTTCCATTCCTCCTAGATTGTGCCTTTCATAACAACTTAGTCTTTGTTGCTAAATGTATTATATTTTTCTTGTTATTATTCCTAGGATTGTATTCAAACAGGAAGATAATGCGTTTCTGCCACACTCCACCAAGACGGTCCATACAGTGCTAAATGTATTGCACTATTTCAACTTAAACCTGACAGGTGAATGGGGCACCACACATCTGAAGATGTGCTTTGGAAATCAGTGTAACTAGTTAACATTAAGGTGGTAGAATACCTTGAAAAGTCTTCCTGCCACCTGAGTTTGAGTGTGTATTTGCATCTGAAAAGTACTTTTTTTCCCACTGAGAAATAATTTTTGTTTTCCCTGGGGATATGAGTTAGCCTTAGCAACACTGGCCCAAATGAAAACTTGGTTGGACTGCTGGAGTACTAAACATTGTCAGTTATTTAAGAAGGTTTCTCAAATAAAAATAAATGTTCCGTATGGGACAATCTATTCCATCCCAGTTATGTGTCTCCACATAACTTCCCATCCATTAGAAGATGAAAATAAACGTTATTACAGCATGAAGTCACTATTGCAAGATCCTAATCTAGTTCAAAGAGTGAATTATAACCTTGCCTTAATTTTCAAGTACCATTAATATTGGTTCAGTTTTGCTTGTTATCATTTTTTGCCAGTGAGACTTGATACAAACCCAAAAGTCCTGTGGGAGACAAATTGTTTAGTTTTGCTTAATATCTGTTTAATGACTAACACAGCAGGACTTCTCTGTATCACTGTGTCTCAACAGAAGGAAATGAAGGGTTCTGAATAAGTAGTCAAACTTATATTGAAAATGCCTTACCAGTTAAGTAGTCTCTTTTTACTGGTTTATGCCCGTGATGGCAAAGGAGCTTAAAGGCTAAAATAAAAATGATGCAATGAGCAATCAGAAACACACATCAAGTATGTTTTAGCTAGTATGGCTTTCATGTGCAAGAGTACCTCCTGTAAGGCATGCTGATATTTCTGTGTCCTGTTCACTAGTGAGAATTTAATTCTCATTAGCTGTAAAAAAATCAACCAACCAACCAAACAAAGGAATTATTAGGGAAGAGAAGCAAATGCAAAATTCTTTGTTTGCATTTCCATATACATTCCAATTCATGTTGCACTATTTCATGCAGTTTCCTTTCTCTGCCCAACATAGCAATCCTAAATTGGCTAGAATGAAGGACACACTTGATTCCAACGAAGAAAGGACCTGTCTGAGTCACAATTATTTAGACTGGAGGTAAGATGGCTGATAAAAAAGTCTGTAAGATCCTAAGTTAGCATGGTGAGCTTGAAGAGCACATGATTATTTACAGACTCTCAGACTTTCAGACCAAGAAAGCACCAAATCATATGTCGAGTGGCTAGTTTGAAAGAAATAAAGGGAAATTCAGCATACAGATAAACTGCAGAAATCACTCATTGACATGAGTGTCCAGAGTTTATGCTTGTTCAAAAGCTGCCATAGAATCACAGAATAAAAATCTATCCAGGTTGCTAAATATGATACTATTTCCAACTGGATGTAGTGAAGTGCAGTACACTACTGGAGGTGTTTACTGAGGAGATATCAGCATGTGAGTCCTAGGCTCTGTTCTAGCTTCACTGATATGTTCTGCTGCCCACTCTCAGAGACAAGATGATGGGCAAGACAGATACTTGATCTAAGACAGTACAACAGTTATGGGTCTGACATGTTCGAGTGCAACCTGATTTACCCATCTCATTTCTTTCACCTTTAAAACACTTTCCTTTCGACACTGGACTGATGACTTTCAGCCTGACATTAAGAACCTCTGACTCTACACATCTCTGTGTGATTCCTGTAAATCAAACTGTGATTAAAAAGTCTTGTTCATGCCCATACATTTTGTGTAGTAAAAGCAGCCTGCCCATAGTAGCTAAGAGGCTAAGATGTCTTTGAAAGCTCTGAAGTTCCTTATACGCAAATGTTTAGTGAGCAGTGCCAGTGATTCAAATTTGGATTTGAATCATTTTCATGACCTATTGTCTAAATATTTCAACCAATAATATATTGGTTTTTAATTTTTCTTTTTAGAAAGCAGGCGAGCAGTATGTGTCCATGACTGGCGTCCTCTTGTGCAGCCCAGACACTTGTGTAATTGCACATGTAATATGTACAAGGCACACAGCTGCTGTCAGCAGGTCATCCCTGATACACACATCATACATCAGTTTCTATAGACCTTTAGCAAGTTTCTTATTTTGTAAGTTAGTTTGAGTAGCTCTGAAGCATGAAGTTTTAAGATAGCACTTTAGTTACTTTGGTAGTTACATGTCCTGAGGAACATTTTGTTTAATCTCTTCCACATTTCTCACTTGTTTGCCTTGATCGTCTTCTCTTGTGGGGTTGAAATCACCAAAGTTCTGAAGTCACACTGTCATGTTACTGTCTAGAGACTAGACAACAGTGATTAGGGCAGCAGCTAGGCATGAGGAGGTTAACCCAAACAGTCTCCTTGCCTTGCATGCCATTTCGCTTGTTGGTGGTACCAGACTGTCCTTGAGAGCTTGGAGCTGGAAAGAGAGGATTTGTTTCTTTCCAGAAGCAAGTGTCAGAAATTCCAGCCATCCTCTCTTCATTTCATTCTGAGATGCTTTTTTCCTGAATCTGTTTTGATCTTTCTGCTTCTCCCTTTCTTATTATTCTCTTGAATGGACACTCTACTGATTACCAGTTGTATCTCAGCTGGCAGAAAGGTAAACCAAAGCTCCTGACCTCTTCTGGAGAGGTTTGCTTACCTTCCCCCCCTCCCCCTTTATTCTTTTGTTCTAGCCTTTATACCCCTCTGGTTTGATGAGGAGACAGAAAATATCCATTTTCAGGAGCAGCAAAATGCAAACCACATATTGTTTCTTCTCTAGTCCTGGCAGCACAGGCTGGGAGTGCTAGACTCAGGAAGAAAGACCTCGACCTGTTGAGAGAGACCTGGCCTCTCCTGAAAGCCTTGTGCAACCTTTCACCTAGTTTGCTAACTCAAAGGACTTCCACACCTTCACACAAACCTGACTAAGGTAATTTGCTCAGTGTTGTCAGGAGCACATTTTATGTAGAATTTGTAAGTCCAATGCAAATCTTTTTTCAACCCCACCGTTTTTTTCCTTCCTCTTTTTTTCTCATTTGAGCTGCTGTACAATAGATGACTCTCACAGTCTGAGCCATAATCCTAGAAGCTTTTTTCCTGACTTGAGTTGCTTTACAAAGTTAAAAAAGGGAACAACACTATTTATAAGCACATTATGTAAACATTAGCAACAGAGGTTCAGCTGCTTAGCATTCAATTAATTTAGTTCAGTCAATATTGCATGGTACACAGTTTTGTCTGCTCGTATTGTAAATACATCTTGCCCTTGAGCACTTATTTCATTTGACTAATTAAGATCTACTTCTAAGTGCTCTCATTTTGTTGCCAGGCAGACTCGCCCAACTTTAGATACAGCTGTTGTACTTGGTGGAAAAGGCATTTGAAATCCAGGTCCCTCTGGCTGGTGCTCCAGTGTCAGGCCAAAACCTGCTCTTCTTTAAGGCAGTAGGGTCTCTTCTTTCCACAGGACTCTGACTGGAGATGAATCAGGACGTTTTTTGTTTCTTACTTATGCTAGCATGTCTTACACAAGTACACATATTTCTGCGCAATATCGTGTTCCCACCCAAGACAGTGAAAACCCTTTTAAAATTTTAATTATTTAATGCAGGTGCATAAAGTTTTTCAGAGAGGTAAATGTGGAACCAAGTACAAGTCCACTGTACTTGGGATTTTTATATAAATAGTGAGAATAAAGTTTTCATGGTGGTCTGCCCTTTCTTTTCTGATTCTCCTTCCCCCTGGGGGAAGAGGGAAGTGAGTGAGTGGCTGTTCGGTATTTAGCTGCCAGCATGGTCTCACTCACTATTCTGACTTTGAAAGTAGCTGAATTTTCAATTCATGAACAGTTGTAGAAAGATTTAAAGTTACATTGAGCTACATTAAAATTTCCATTCCAAGATTTCCAGACAAAATTAAGAATAGAGAGGAATTTGGCAATACACATGTATTGTACACATACTTTCCACATTTTCTGTGTGCATATTTTGCCAAAATAATTTTACGTTACTGAACTCATATACTGTACTGACAAAAAATTCTTGCCTGAAAAATACCATGCTCCCTTGTGCAAAACCAGGCTGAGTTCAGAGAGGAGTGCAGTCCTGCACCAAGGAGATGAATGCCTCCTTGGGTATCAAGGTGCCTGAGGTACTGCTATGATTGACATTTTTACTTAAGCACTAAAGAATGAGTAGAGGGGTTTCTCTGGCTAAAAGCATAAGCTAAAGTCATGGAACAGGCTTTTTGAGTGGTTAATGTACAATCTCTGCTTTATATCTGCAGCTTTGTGTGGAGGGAGGCAGACATGCAGCACACACTCACTAGTGGACTACTGTAAGGTGTAATGGAGGGGCAGGTGCTCTGTGGAGGGAGAAGATCCAAGGTCTTATAATCAAAAGATGCTGAATGGTTTCCTGCCTGCCTAATCTTGTTGATACACATTCCTGGCCACAGTAGGTGTGTGAAATACTTGAATTACAGATTCTGTTGCTTTGACCCTAAATTTGAATACAAATAAGGCAGTCATGGTCTGTCTGGTTTGGATTAGAAATTATAAAAGTTTAAATAACAGGGGATTTTTTCTTCAGGAAGAACTCTCCATAGGTAATTTAGTGATCACAGAATGATGGAATCATAGATGTACAGAAAGGTTTGAGTTGGAAGGAAATGAAAGTTCTAAACCTCCTGTTGTGGTCAGGGATACCTTTAACTAGACCAGGTTGCTCAAAGTTCCATCCAACTGGGTCTTGAGCACTTCCAGGGATGGGGCATCCACGCCTTCTCTGGGTCACCTGTGACAGTGCCTCACCACCCTCACAGTAAAGAATTTGTTCCTAGTGTCTGATCTAAACCTACTGTCTTTCAGTTTGAAGCCATTACCCTTTGTCTTGTCATTACATGCCCTTGTTAAAAATTCCTCTCCAGCTCTTTTGCTGGCACCCTTTAGGTACTGGATAGTGCTCTAAGGTCTTCCTGGTCTCCTTGTCTTCAGGCTGAACACCACCAGCTCTTTCAGTCCGTCTTCATAGGAGAGGTGCTCTGTCCCTCTTGGTGGCCCTCCTCTGAACTCACTCCAGCAGCTCCATGTCCTTCTTATGCTGAGAACCCCAGGGCTGGACACAGCACTACAGGTGGGGGTCTCACAAGAGCAGACTAGAGGGACATAACCACATCCCTTGACCTGCAGCTTTTGGTGCAGCCCAGGAAGTTGTTGTCTTCCTGGAACGGGAGTGCACATTGCCAGGTCATATTAAGCTTCCCATCTACCAAAGCCCCCAAGTCCTTCTCCTAAGAACTGCTCCCATTCCATTCCTTAACCAGCCTGTAATCATGCCTATAGACTCTTACAGAATATAATGAATAGGAATTGGAAATACATTACTCAGAAGATTGGCCACATATTCTGAGCTAAGTCACTGAGAGTATTAGCCAAAATTGCACCTCACCAGGAAGTTGCAGGAAGAGGTAGCAATACTGGTAGCAATCTAATAACCTTTAGGTGCTGCTTCAATCAGACAGCTTACAGCTCAGATCTGTAATTAGAGTTACCATGCAGTTTTTCCCTTTCCCCAGACATCAGCACCCTGATCCTGGGGTCCAATGCCTGTGTGAAATGAGTCATTGTCTAATTCTGTTTCCATCTACATGCTAATGGACAGTTGTCTCCTTTAAAAACCAGGCTTGCACTCTAATGGTAACAGGTATTTGAAAGACTGAGGGAGACCAATGTGCACCTCTCTGCACAGATGTTTCTTTCCTTCATGGCTAGGGAGATCTGACCTAGAAATCTGGGAAACTTGGTCCTGCTGTTTCCATGGAAGCCTGATGAATTGAGGGCTGCCAATCACCAGAAAATATAAATTAAATGAAAAATTGTATCAGTATGAATGATGTCTTCAAACAAACTTGAAATGCTCAACGTTTTCTTCTTGAAGTTTTCCACACACTATGGCTTCTCCATGATAGCCTGTGCCTCTTTGTACAGTCTACTCTGGCACTTAATGTTGTTGCTATAAGTTTATGAGGAAGGTGAATTAATAAATAAAGCTCTTAGAAGTGGTAGCAGAAAGCTAATGGAAGAAGCATTAAGAGTTTTATCTGAAGGGCTCAATTCTGTTCTTTGTTCTGCAGAGAAGTTTCCTGAGGGCTGGAGGACTTGCATGTGAGTATACCGCTCACTTAATAAAACCACTTCTTATTAGTATTGTCCCAGGTCAGCTAAGACATCTTCCCACACTGAGATTTCAGGCATTGTGTTTTGTTATTTCTATTACTACAGTGTCAAGAAGTCATATTATATAGATTGAGACAGAGAAGGGATAGGCACTGAACAGATAATTTCTCAAGATTTATAATATCTGTAAATACAGATGCATTGGGGGAAAGGCTTCATTTTCACAACCTGAAGCAAATCCATGAGTACCAGAATCTTCCAGTTTGTTCTGGGTTTTTTTGCTTTCATACAGCAATTCACACCTTGGCAGAAGACAATGAAATATATAAATTATACTTATGGCTGTAACATTCTAGGACAACTGTCTCAAAGCACAGTATACAAGCTCTTCCAAGATTGTTGTATTACCAGGTGCAGGAATTATTTTTTCTTCAGCTCTGACTGCAGAAATACAGAATCATCTAAGAGCACAGCTGCTTCTGGAAGAGTCAGCCCCTCTAAATGAATCCTTATTTTTTAAAAAAAAACAAGCTAAGCTTTTGTTTTTGCTGTTCCCCTGGCCTGAGGGGTCTCAGAGGCTGAAGACTGAGACTGGCTGTGCTGGGAAGTGACTCAGCTCCAGCTTTCCTATCCTCTGTGATCACCGGGGGACACCCTGGGTCACATACTGGTACCTCTGAGATTACTGAGATGACACTAAACAAGAAGAGCAGTTGGTGAAAACAACTCTGCATTCCTCTGTGTGTAATAGAAAAGTTCTTAAGACATATCAAACTTTGCTAATTTCCTATGTTCATGGTCTTGGAATTGCTGAATGTCAAATATTTTCTTTTAAAATCTATGCATCCATATAAAGACAAGCTATCCATCTTCTCAAAAATAAAATGGGAAAGTCATATAGACTAAACTATCTGCATCTGAGTAACTTGTAAATTTGTGTGCAGTGTAAAAATACATTGTGAAAGTAACATAACTGATTTATAGTCCTCTGGGGAAAGAAATCTTTCCAAAGTGTGGAAACAGAGCAGTCACTGTGGCTTAACACTAGTGTGCTGTGAAGAATGAATTATTTTAGTTCAGTGGCTGACTTAAAAGATGAGTGGAAAAGAATGACATAAACTGAGCCAAAAATACATTTTAACTTTTGATATGGAAAAAAAAAGGAAACATGCAGTCCTTCTTGGCTAGTTTCTCAGTTTCAATATCCACAAGCTATTTGTGAATCTGCCTCTCAAAGTATTTAAAAAACAACTTGCTCAGCTTCACAGATCTGTGCTAGTCTTTCTGTTCCTGTGATGTTTAAATTGGCTGCTGTGGATGCTCATGCTGTAACTTTAAAACCTCTCTTGTTTTGCTGCCTGCATGTTCTCTACAGCTCAGAAGGATGACATGTCAGAACTTAATGGGGATCCACAGATTGCTGTGTGCATGCAAAGTCTCCACCGGCAATCCCTCTGAGAGTGTATTTGCAATGATACAAGCTCAGTGTGTGTTTTCTGCACAGGGTATATGGAGTAACATAAGGTCTATTATCTGAATGTCTTAAGAAATTATAAAGTGAGTTTCAAATTGCAAAATGTGTTGCTCAGAGAGTAGTCACTTTGCTATCCCAGTGGGCAGTATATGGGATTGCTTTGGCAGCCTTTTGTGCTGCTCTCCATTCCTGCTCTTGCTGGGGTGTTTTGTATGGTACTGTTTTACTTGTTTTATGAGTATGATGTGATTAAGTGTGCTTTTCTGTGTCCTGCTGTTTCCTTTTATTTTGTTAGGCTTTGTGGGAGCTTGAATATGGCATTTGATCCAGGGGCAGAATTTTTGTGAAATGAGGTGATTTGGGCATGTCATAGCAAAGGCAGAAATGGGAGCACAGCAGGCATAGATGGAGACCCACCTGCACACAGGGGAACTGGGAAAACTGCCAATAGGATGACATGCTAAGAACATCCTATCACTTATAGCTGGGATATTAAGTGAAGATGGGCAGGCAGGAACCCTCCTGACTTTCATTCAGATAATCTGCATAGCATCGCATCTCAGAAAGATGCATTATTTGAATGATCTGAGTTTTGGAACCTCTCTCTCTCTCTCTCTTGTTCTGGTCAATCAAGTTTGGAAGAAATTTAAAGCTGAGTATGTGTTTTAGAATACTTAAAGGAATTGGCCAGAAACAGAAGAGAGTTTTTATTCCCAATGCTATGCTGTAACAATCAGAGACAAGAAGCAACACATTCCAGAGATCAGGTTTGTGGCTGACAGGTTTCATGGGAGAGCAGGGGCAGGCTGTCAGGAGGGTGAGTGAGAGGACCTCTTCATTTACAAATGTGGCAAAACCTAAGCAGTTGTTATTGGGGGGCTGCCCTCTTTAGCAACATCAGAAATACAAGCTCCTAAAAAAGGTATTGGGTTCATCATCCTTGCAGACTTTTTTTTTTTAATTGGGAAGGGGCCTTGCAACTGGCTTCTAGAATACTCTGAACAGCAAGTTCCTTTGAGAAAAGAGAAATTATGCTTTCTGTGGAACCAGTTTGATATGCTTGGTGAGAAACAGGATGAGACCAGATGACCTTTTAGAGGTTTTGGATATTTTAGGGAAAAATACATAAGTGGATCCAGCTCAAAGCTCTTGCTGCCTCAGGTACGAGAACAGCAATATTCATTAGTGAATTTTTATTGCCAGGCATGAATAAATTAGTAGATATCTGGTGCCTGCAGATAGGTAAAAGAACAGCTGTATGGGAAAGCTTGGATTTAAGACAGATTTTTAATCTCTAAAAAAATATCCCTATTTGTTAGAGATGTAGGTTCTTATATCCTTGGTACTTCAAATGCAGTCATACACTGGATCAATGCAATCTTGTCTCAAGCAGAGAGCTGTGATAAATCTGTTGAAATCTCATTCTGTCAGATGGCTCTGTGCCATCGAAGGTGATAATGAATGTTTAGGTATTAAGTCAGTTGTTTTTTTTCTGGCAACAAACTATGTAGAGGTTCAAGTAGAGCATTTTATTGATTTACTGTAATATCACTCTAAGTTGGTTGCGCTTTCAAAGCAGCATTACATATATTTAGTGTTATATCTATTTCTATATGAAGAAGGGACAGCCATAAAAACAGTGGAATCAAAACAGAATTGCCATTTTTTTATGCTGTAGCCAACTGAATAAATCTTCCTCTTTTCCCCAAGTATCTCTGTTCAGGTTTCTGTGGGCCTATTCAGTTCACCCATTCAAGTGGTTTCTAAGGGTGCTGCTGACAAGGCTAATGCATGGTTCAGTGTTGCAGGGTTGATCCCTGAATAATAATGCAGCATTAACTGTTGTCATAGAGACACAAATTTTTGAGTCCAAAGGGACAATTTTGATAATCAGCTCAGACTTGTTACAAAACACATAGTAGCTTACTAATAAGTAAATAACTTTGCCAAACTGTAGCACAGCTGGGCCCTCCCTCTCCTGTGATAGTGAAACACATTTCACTAAAGTTTGTGAGATGCTGTAAGCAAAACCCCAAATGGGGATTTAATTTATTGTAACAGTGATGTTGTCGGCACACATTTTTTTCTGATGAGTGAAAACCAGGTGCAAGCTTAGTCCACAAGATCCTGCTGTTACTGTGATACTGGCAACCTCAGAGGGACAAAGAGTACTAAAATAATAACAGTATTCTGCTTTACCATCTAGGTAGTGCAGTGAGGTTAGCACTTGTAAAGAAGGATGCTGGAGTGGGGCAGTTTTACGCAGTCAGAAGTCTCTGGCAGGCAATCTCTGGGTGATAAAATCGTAGCATTTTGATGCTACTGTCCCTGGTTGTTTGCCTCCTGCTCCTGCTTGCTCCTTTATCAGCTGTGGGTCTGCACCCATGCCAGTCCAGAGCCTGTTGTGGCTGCTGCCAGGAGCAGTGGACTTGTGCCAGGGCAGTGGGTTCTGAACTGCCATAGCAGTTATGGCTCTTGCCAAAGGCTACCTGATACAGCAGAACTAACAGCTGGGAGATTTAACATCTTAAATTGCCAAGCTGACATCCATCAGAGCTCATGTGAGAGTGCCAAGCAGTCTGTGTAACCTCCAGCCAAGTATTAAGTCTCCTCTTTCCCAGTATATGCTAATCTGTGTGAAATGGATTGTTACAGATCCCAGCTCTGCTGATGAAGCAGTTCCAGTTATAAAATTCCTTGATTCTGTACACAGAAATAGAAGTTTCCAGCAGCCATCATGGTATTAGACACTGGAACAGGTGTAAAATTTCTAATATAATCTCCCCATCTTCCACTGCAATATTTGGAATAAAGTGAACTGGTTGGGTAAAGCTGTGAAGAACGTGTGTGAAGGAACATGTGCAGCCAAAATGCTCCCCTCCTAAATGTATATATTTCTCTTATTGTCAGCCATACATACATAGCTTCTGCAGTTCTGTAAGATAGATTTAGGAAAGCTGGAAATGCAATTTTTTAATGAAAATAATCTCCTGGCTCAATATAGGCATGCGCTATCCATGACTTTGCTGTGCTGCTGGAGAGGTTTGATAATAGTGCAGCACTTGGTTCCTTGTGCTCTTTTCCATTCCTGTGTCATACAGTTGTTTTGCTGCTATTTGCAATACCTGAAATTATTCACTGTTAAATATTATTAAGGAACAGTTCTTATAACTTTAGATTTTCAGTGATTGTCTTTGGCTAACTACCCCAGCATCCCTACAAGGTGAAATGACTCACTGGAAAAACTCATGGAAACTCAGAAGAGAGCCCAGTTGTGTGTGCTTCAGCATTGGTGCTCTGTGGCAGTGCTGCACAGCTGTTGTGGATGCACTGGGGAGCATTCAGGTTTTGGAGGGGAAAATGTGTCTCCAGCTTGCTTGGTTTAGAAATGGGGAAACACCCTGGGACTTTCTGAGAAGCCACCTGCCTGCCAACCCTTAGGAATGAAGGAAATCTTGCACCTCTCACAGTGCAACAGTACTGCTCTGGAAGCTGGTGCCACATGGGTTAAACCATACAATTGTGCACAGTATCAAAATGAACAAGCCCACTTTCCAGTGCTTTGAAAATGGTTTGACAGTGCACATACTGCACAGCATTTGTCTAGTGGTGAGAAATGCTGCTTGCTATTGCACACAGACTTGTTTAGTGACTACAGCACCACCATCCCTGGCCCTTTTACTCAAGGAATAGATCTGTCCTGGGGTTTATTCAATTCCTGTCAGTCCCAAAATTGTGCCTTTCTATTAAGGAGATATTTTTTTAACTGAAAAAATTATAAACAATTTCATTTTCAGCCTAGCTCCGTGAACATTCATATACTGGCACAATAGAAATAGAACAGAAGCTCAATAGCTGAAGGGTGATGCAGGAGTTGTTAGGAGAGCTTGAGGGTGGGAGTCTTGTAAACTGTTTCTGTTATGGAAGCAAATGCCACATGCCCAATACACATGCATGAGCAGAGAAGCTGTGGTCATGGTTATCACGTCTTTATTCACTCTTTTCCATTCTGTCCCCTCATGGTAAGTGAGTACTACTGAGTGCAGAGTACTCTGGACAACTTGTACTCAAATGCCTAAGAAAGAAGCAGGCAGCTTGCCCTTCTGAACTCTATTCTACCAAATATGATGTCCTAGTTTATGTGTCCAGGACACATAATCAATAATTTTCAAGAGTTTTAGACATGCAGATGAGAAGAACCATGGTGCATTAGAAAGTATATTTTAGGTAGACAATCGCCAAAGACACCACTGCCCCTGACACATCTACTACTTGTGGGAATCCAGTAGCAGGTAAGCACATCTGTGCTTTTGGAAAATCATTCAGCTGGTAATAGAACTGACTTAAATACTCATGAGAAGTAATTCATTCTCCAATTTTGACCTGTTGCAAATTGTGATCAGCTCAACAAGTCTTAACATATCAACATATGTACCTCTGGAGACATGAATTATTTATACAAGTGTTCAAAAGGTCTGAAAAGCAATTTTCTTTTGGGCATGTGTGACTGGCCACATGAGTGACACGGTATTCTCTCATCCCTGATTGTGTTAGCATTTTAATTGCTTATTCCATCTGATGCTAATTTTGATTCTTGATGAGGTCTCAGTGGTAGTATTAAATCCATTCTCACAGAACATTTATCCCTACAAAGCTTCATTTATGTGAAAGAGGTATAAACCAGTAAATAATCAGTCTAGTTTCATTATTTGGGCTGATATATGCTAGCTAATAAATGCTTACGTACTTTCATCATCTTCAGTCACGACTGAGCTGGGGACTTCAAATCAACTACATCCCAACAAATAAACTAGGTACGTGTTCAATATGAAGGCAGCTTCACTATCGTCACCCATTGTGGTTGCTGTGGTATTGTATAGATATCTGTTTCCTCTGCTAATCAGGTGGAAAAGTGACTGGGGAGAAGTGTTATGCGCTGTATTTTGAAAATCAAGATTTGACTCATTCTCCAAAAGCATCCATTACATGCCTTAATAAGTTTAAGACAGAAGATGACCGAAGCAGCAGCAAGCAAGAAAACTGTTTTGTGCCAAGAAAAGGCAGGGGACTGCAAAGCTCAAGTATGGGAAGACAGCCATCATCTTAAGAAGCAATTTCTTAGGTCTTGTAAAGTGGTGGATTGTGACACTCAGACAGAGTTTTGAACTGGCAGAAAGTGACTGGGGAGATCAGTAGCGTGATGGGAAACATTGGAAAGGGAAAGTTACATGGCCAGCATAATAAAGATTCTTTTCAAAAACCTTCACAGGCACTTCTCTAACAGCCACCATCATAAAATATAAAGAGACAATAACAAAAATTTGTAAGTGCATACCATGTTCCTATGCTCATGGAAGACAATGACAAGCTCGTGTTAATCCTGGTGCTGAAGGATGGAGTTGTTTCCTTTTATAACCTCCAAATGATTAGGTAACAGCAACTGATCAATCCTGCCACCACCACCACATGGGACAGATGTCAATCTTGATGTTAGAGATGAATGTGCTGAGGTGAAATAATTACTCCAGGTTCAGCAGTGATTAGGCACTGAAGATGGACAGTGCTTGGTTGCTGTCCTCTGAGCTAATCTTCAAGAAATACCCTTCTCCCTTCCTTGACAAAAGATTTTGAAAGACATTTTACGAGCTTGGATCAACCAGTATTGTGAATGGAACACATTTGGGCTTGTGTATTACAGAAATACATTTAATATGTTCAGTGTGCAAGCTCACTGAACCGATAGTATTTGAACAACTTGCTCCTGTTTTGCCTACCCTGTGAATGTTGTTCAGTTCTCAGTTGTCATTTGGCCAACCCTTTCCCTACAGTAACTTACAACTTTCAATTTCTAGTGTGCAGTTTTGTTCGTCCAGAGGATATCTGCGTAGATCCATCATGCAAGCAGCTGTTGTTGTGATCCTGTAAGAGGAGGGTGAAAAAAATAATGAGACTTGAAAACATTTTACTTGTTTTAGATGGCAAGATTTTCTATAATGGGTTTTTTGTTTGTTTAAATACAGAATACACTTGAATTCCTGGCATGCAGTCTTTATAGAGCTTGTAAAGCATGATTAATTTATGCAGCACATTATACCAGTTACAGCATAAAGCATGAGACCACATGCTGAATATTGTAGAGAAGGATTTTGACTCAAAAGTTTATGTGTAAAAGTGTAGTGTTTTAATGAACATTCAGTGAGATTTCTACTTGGCAATCTTATTTTAATGTTCTTAATTGAGATGTCTTTAAATTGTTTAGCAAGTTTTATTTATAACTCATACTGCTGATATCTTTCTTTTTCCATTTTGTTGTCTCTTACTGCTATTTTTATTTTGTCTGACAGGTATGTGCATTTTCATCCATGCTGTAGAATATCCGATAATACTTTATTATTTATTATTTATGCTTTCATAATCAGTTTCTCATTAACTATGACAATTGTACATCACCTCTTAAAATGGCGTGAGGCAATCAAGCTCTAGTGAAATGTAACACTGTACAGTGGTTACTTCATCAACATTGAGAGTAACTATGATTGCAGGCTGAATGCTTCAGATCCTTACTTCTTCTAGGGGGCACGTGAGTTGATATTTGGTCCCTACATGTATTCTCCATAGCCTAAGACTTTTTGCAAGATAATTCCTCTCCCCTGTTAGACCATAAATCACAAGAACATCTGAGAAAATATTTAATGATAAGTCTGTGACTGTGCGGGAGGAATATGAAATGACTTCATGAGGATGGGGGTCAAATTTTAAAGCTCCCTTTGAGAAAGACAATTAGATCAGTGTTCTCAAACTCACAAAAGCAAGTTATCTTTTTTTTTTTTTTTTTTTTTTTGGTAATAGATGGGTCCTTAAATGGTCATAAAACTTTTGAAGTTGTGAATGGGCAACCATGCCTTCTAATTTTATTGGTCTCTCTCCTTCTCTCTCCAATGATTTATACCAGATAAAGGCAGATAACCTCTTTTTTTTTTTGGTCTGGATTTGGTCCTCTTTTTCCAGTTCCATGTTAATGAATGCCAGAGGAACACATCTTGAGATTTTACTTTTGAAAGTCAAGCACACTTATGTGCTGTATTGGGATGATAATCCTTGCTGTCACTGAACTGATAGAATTTAAAAGGGAAAAAAATGCCACATGCTTTATTTCTGTGACATTCTTCAAAATTTCCTAAGTCTACAAAATCCATCTGTCATATCTAGTATAAGGAACATCTAGCAGGGGCTGTAATAAGCAGACCATGAAACTACTCTGGAATACTGTGTAAAGTACCATGAAAATGGTATGTTTATACTTTTTTTCAGGCGGATTTTGTCACATTAAATATAAATGCATGTGTCTTAGCATGTGTTTGCCATAAATATGCATTTGCCACAAAAAAAGGTCTTCAGCTGTGGTTGGACCTCATTTAGATTAGTCATGTATCAATTACACCTTACTGACAGGCATTGGAAAGACACCCATTTGTCAGACACCTGCTTAATAACATTTAAGATCACACATAACAATATACTGACATTAGTCACAGTTAAATACTTTTTAATGAAGGTTTCATAAGAAAATGTTTTGTTCCCAGTTAATAAATTGGTCCTTATAGTAATTTAGTTCACCTGTATGAACCAGAGTGTTTTCTAAACCTCTCCCCCTGCTACTTCCTCAGGCTGCTCTATGATCTCAGGAGCTCCCACTGGGCTTTTGAGCAGCGAGTTCAGTGGTGAAGTGTACCTTGACCATGCCAGAAATTCTTATATGGCTAAGGCAGGGGTGGCACTCTCTATTACCAGGGACTTCTGCTGCTTCCCCAAGGAGGAGAGCAAGAGATAATCAGTCTTCCTCTGACAGCCTTGGAACTTTATTTACCTGAATTGTAGCCTGAATAGAACAGTACCATTGTTACTGACTTTTAAAGAACTCAGTAATTACCAGCTTGGATTACAGCCAGGATAGAAACTCACTAAGGACTAAGCCCAAGCATTTTGTGACCCTCTAAGCAGCTGTTCTAAGAGACACCCTTTGAGCTCTTCTGGACTGCAGAGAATGCACCCCTCTCTTAGAGGGACACCTCTTAGAACTTTGCTATACTTGCAGGACCATCACTGAAAACTCATGGTGGGACATGCACTGACACCCCTACTCCTCCTCAGGGCTCAAGTCTCACCTACAGAGAGATGACAAGGCATTTAACATTAATATTTCATTGGATTTGAGGGAACTTTTTAACAGGTATATCTTTGTAAATTTATTTAGACACAAACATTGTGTCTGTAGATGTTTGTGTGTGTGAAGTGATTGAAACACACTATAGCAAATATAGCATAAATGTTACCATCTCGGATCTGTAATAAATCATGCACCCTCTTCTGCACCATGACACTTTTTTATTCTTGGTCTCTGTGAACATTATTTTAAACTGATTCTAATATGATTTTCATTTTAATGCTTCATCTGTGTATTAAGTAACAAAGTAAACCTCTCCATAGCACTTTGTGAAGCTGTACAAATTTATATTAAACTTGCTTTTAGTAATATATTTGACAGCAATTTTTGATTCATTCTAACCACTCATTTGTGATAACCAGACCAATTATTCCTAGTGGCAGGGTATCTGTACTATTAACTTCTGCAGTTTTGCATTTTATACATAAGTTACATAAGCAACAGCAATTACATATTCTTTATATCATCAATGCAAATTGATAGTGCAGTAGTAATTAATGCAATTGTTTATATCTGAAATGTAAATATTCTACATAATCTTCTCCCCTGACATTGTAATTCTGACACCTGTATTGTCTTCTTCACCAGCCTTCCAACACAATATGGTCCCTCATAAAGCTGGTGGTGCTTAAACTTTATTGGGAATCAGGTTTCCTTGAAAATAGCTATGTGTAATTGCAGCAGTGCTTCAGGATTCAGCAACCTTCATTACCTGTAGTTGATAAATCTGCCTTTCAAGCATGTTTCTCACTCTTGATAGAGCTCAGCTCTGTAAAATTGTTAATGGCATGATGCTCTGGATAACCACAAAACTTATTTAAGCAGATAAATTAAACCCACATGCAATCATAGTAATTGTTGTCTTGATGAAAAAAAATCAAATATTTTATTGTAAATAGAGTAAATAAATCCCAGACCTGTTAGTGGTTGTAGTCTCTCTGGGTTGAGAGAGTAACTGATGGCTTGCACATGCACCAGAAGCTTAAAAATAAAGACATTCAAATGCAGAATATAGGGGTGTAATGGCAGGAAGGAGACTGCAATACTCTGAAGATAGGGCAAAGCTGCAATAAATCTGTGTTCAAGATGATTAGACCTGAAAGGCCTTCAGGCACAAGCCATTTGTGGCAATGGCAGATTAACATGAGGCTCTGTAAATGTTTAAGTGGAGGATTAATCCTACACTTGAAGCAGGACCATTTATATCTCAGTGTAAGATATGTTTCTTCCAGGCTTTCCATTCTTAAAATACATTTTAAGTTCAGGTGTTTCGCCTAATTTGTTTTGTTTATGCAGTGTCTTATATTCTACTGTCTTTACATTCTTTAGAATCATTTGGATACAAATGCTAAAAACGGGATTATGCAAAGAAGACAAGCAGTTAGGTGGAGATATTTCATTATGCTACTTAATTTCACCCATGTCAGTACTCAGACATTCTGAGATGGAATGAAGTCTGAACTGCCAATAGGCAAGATAAATAGTATTTGCATAAAAGCAAAATAAACTGATTTAATTTTTTGAAGTTGTGGCTTGGGGTTCAAGTTATTTGATCCACTGCTTAGCTTTTACTTTGATGCCATACTCTCTGAATATCATATTCTTACTGTATAGTCAAGTTATTTTCTACTAAAAATAAAATTATATGAAAAGAAACTACTGATGTCCATTATTTGCAAAACTGACTTCCTTAAATAATACTGTCAGAGATTTCCCTGCAGTGCAGCAGGTTTTGTAGGAACAAATGTTAAAGATTAGTATTTTGAGTTAAATCATCAATGAGCAGTTATAGTAAGTTCATAATAAATAGAGGATGTGAATTTATGGTTCAGTACTTAGATATTTCCCTCAGTATGCTGTCAAAAAGCTGATCCTCGATGCAATATTTAAGACAGCAATAATAATTAAATGTGAAGATGATGAGAGCTAAACAATGCAAATTCTATTGTGAAATGTTTCCTTCCTTTGGAGGTCAGATATCAAATTTTAATATGTTTGTTCTTTTTCCATCAGTCAACAGAGCATAAATTATAAATGTACCTGAATATATGAACTGGGATGGACTAATTTTTTTTCCTTAAAAGCTAAATGAAATCTTCAAATCAAATAAAGAATAACCATGCTTCTCTTAACCATTGCAGTGCTAGGGCTCTAGTGCATGCTGGAAGTACACTTTCATATTCCAGGTAAAAAATGGCTTTTATTAAATCAGTGTTAATTTAACTTCACACATATCAGGGAACTTAGTCCCCTAGGAACATGAGAACCCAGATCCGTATCCCTGGTGTAACTGGTTTAATTTTTCTGAAACATGGAACAATCTTGATGTTTGAGTGGGGATTTCTTGTAAGGAGAGTTATTGAAGGAATAGAGGAAGGCAGAAAAGAAATGTACATTTAATCTGAAATTTTTTTCTCTGCCTAGGCCGTGTACAAGGTTTGCAGTTATCATACCTGCTGACACCATAAATTTCCAAGCACAGCCGGAGTGCTTGACCCTGGGAGAAATGTCAGTTCTGCACCTGCAAACATGCCCAACTTCTACTGCCTGGAACAGCCTACTTGTAGGGTGTACATTGAGCATCAGCATTATAAGTTTGGTATTGGGTATTTTACATAATGTTGTGTGCACTTGGGAAATCTGTTCAACAGCCTGTGTGTTGCTTGTCTGGTCAAGTTCCATTAAAATCTATTAAATTCTATTAAAAAAAAAGGAGTTATGAGTATTAGTAAAATTGGCAAGGGCCAAAAGGTGATTAATAATGCTTTCACAAATTTCATTAGAAACTGAGAGAAAATTTGCAGTACTGGGTCCTGAGCAATATTGGGGCCTTAGTTTTAGATATGAGTACATTAGCATGTGAAAACATTTGTTTTTTTTAATTGGAAAACTAATATAGTTTAGCTAATTTTCCCAGTAGGACACATATTTGTGACTCTATGGTGACAAGCTGTCAACTGCTAGACACTGCTGTAGACTGCGTACTTGGAGATAACACTCAAGTTTATAAGGAAAGCTTTTGTATGATTTAGCTTAAAAAGTACAGCACACATTTCCTTTTAATTTTGCTCAGAGAAACAGTAGAGTTGAATAATCATGATGAAATAAAATGGACCTTGAGGAAGAAATACACAGCTCAGAGACCTTTATAAAATTGGGTAAAGTGAAGTCGCATAAAGACTAGACACGGAAAAATGGGTCAGACTATGGGCTTTCTATTGTATTTTATCAGTACCCTGAACTTGCCAGTGTTTGCTTGATTTGCCTCTCCTTCATCTTTTTCCCTTTAGTTACCCACACTGAACCTTGAATGAAATGTGAGCAGCTCAGCAATAATGTCATTTGCCTCAGGTATCAAGGTCTTGAACTAGTATAGCTGCAGCCAGAAAAGGACACGTGTTGAAATTTTGCAACGTCTTTTAAGGGCTGAAATATTACTTCTAAGATAAAAAGAGCTGCAGTGCTCAGCAACAACACCCCCCCCAACAAAACCACAACAAACTATTGAAAAAAAGTACAAGAAGAAATAACTTATAGTAGCACTGACTAGTGCCATAGCACAGTAATGGTCACAGATTTGTGCTGGGACCTGGAGGAATCATTCTGGGTTTGTCTTTCCCTCTGTAGCTAGTAACATTCCTGAAAGTGAATAGACTTGTCAAATGTAGAGGAGGAATATTGGGTTTTCTCTGAGGTGTAAATACAAATGTCTGTTTTCGAGCAAAAGACAGGCATGAAAAGTTAATCTGCAGGGTGTCAAATCAATCAACTGCATTGGCTTGAAATAAGAATGCTTAAAAAAAGAACAACTTAATGCAAACATGACTGCTCCTATTGCTCTTTCCATTCACATATGTTCTCCCCAAAAGCTACTGAGTTGGCTGTCTGGGCTGCCCTGTTGCCCTGTAGGTCCTCTGAAACACTCACCCAATTCTTATTTCCCCCTGGTTATATCAACTCAAGAGCTGCCAAGACAAATGAGGAAGAATTTGCCTGAATTGACTATTGTTCATGAATGAGTTCAGCATCTGGGCTCAGTGTAGGCCCTAAAGACAGCTAAATAGCACCATATCAGAAGAGAGCAATGATGAACTGAAGGCAGTGCTCCCACACAATTAATTTTCCCAAGTTATTCCCATGTCAGTGGGAATATTCACCACCAGGGAATTGCCATGGTCAGCTCATTGCTGGTAAACTGCCTGAGCTTTGTGTGTGACAGAAGTCCTGGAAGAGTCAAAATTCTATTCTTAAAGAGTGTTCCCTGTCTATCTCAGCAGCAGAGCTAATCCTGTGGTATACACTCGGTCTCAGGCAGGGGCAAGCCAGTGAGCACAGTGTGACATTCCCCGAGGAGAGAAAGAATGGTTTGTGACTGTGTCTTTACATGCCCAAACAGTTACTGGGTCTGATGTGGGATGTGTTGATTGGAGTAAGCATGTGCCTAGTCTTGCTGCTGTGCTCACTTCAGTTTGCTTCAATTAGTATTCTTTAACATGATCCAGCCACTAGTTTATGACATCTGTTTTGCGCCTACAAAGCCATGCAATGGTCAAATGACTGAACTGACTGTGAATTTGAAACCTGTTATCCACTTGCTTTTTATTCTTTCTACACCAGGTCCCCCCCCCACATGTCGTATTTACTTCCTTTGCTGGTTTTTGTTTGTTTGTTTGTTTGAATAATGAAGCGTTGTTTAGTGGAAAAGGTCACTGCTGATCTTCCTTTAAGTATTCCAGGTTCAGAGATCTCTTGCAGCACTTGGAGCTTTATGGGTTTTGTGCTGAAGGCATTCAGATGCAGCACCCTGCGATAATGGCGTTGTGATCTATAGGAAAATACTGCCTAAGAACTGCCTGCCGCAAGTGATGTCTTCAAGCAGAATTCTTCGTCCCTTATTCTGATTGTTATTGTAAAATGTAAACTGATGGTATCATTCCCGCTTTTGACCTCTCTTCTGAAAGCAAATAGATGTTATCAGGTGTGTTAAGCAGGTGTTGCTGAGTGCTTATGGGAACACTATGCTTTTGAATTTTATGTCCCGCTTGGCAGATTGTTTTAAAAAGTTTGCCACATACGCCGCCCCCCCCCCTCCCCCGGCTGTAGATCACTTTTCCTCCCCTATGGGTTTTTCACAGAAAACTTTGACTTCTACAATCAGTGCCAAGTAGGCACTCAAAGGTTACCTAATTTGCAATTAGGGTGCTCTGGGCATATTTTGGGGAAGGGGACATAACATTTCAGTTGTCTTGGGAGATGTACCTTGGCACTCAAAGTAACTGTCAGTAAATTAATAATTTTTTGCTTAAATCCTTAATGAATAATCTTTCCGTTGCCAGAACTTTGCTTCAGAGGACAGCTACATAGTTACATAGTTAAGTAGTACTATCACAAAGCAGTGATGGGGTGGGGAAATTACCCGAAATGCAGACAAACTGACTTGCTGGTTTCTGCCTTTCCCAAGGGGCCAGCAGAACAATGGGAAAGGGAGAGCTCATAAATGGAGGAGGTGAGGAGAGAGGTGGCGAGGCAAAGGGTATGTGAGAAAACGAGTTGCTCTGACCGAATTAGAACCTCCTAAAATCAAAACCTTAAGCCAGATATGTTCTTTTTAAAGATTCTGTTCAATGTAGGGCATTAGAAATAGTTCAGAGTAGAGTGAAGATGAATGGTGGAAGAATGAAGATGATTGTAAATATCAAGAAAAAAATAATAATAAAATCACTAAAAATTTACAGTGTAACCTTTAAAAAATAAAAAAAAGCTCTGTATTTGATGCTTCTAAGCCAAATTTCAGTGCAATGAGAATTTTTACTGCACAGCTATAAGCCCATGAAAATAAATTTTTCAATATAAATCCCAAGAGAGCTATAACCATACCAGGGCAGACAAGCTACCTCAATAAAAAGTGCCTTAGATTTGGAGCTGAAATTTACTACAAATAGTAATTTAGTTTGACAGTGCAAGTATGTTGCAAGATAAAAAGAGTGAGCCAGATGGGAAGTGCTTAGCATAAAGGAAGGTCCAAGAGAGAAATAAAGTTAGATAACTGGTTTTCAATCTGGCTTGAATTAGGAAAAAAACCAAAAAAGTGATAAATCTCTAACTTTTTAAATGTCTTTATGCAAACATTCTAAAAGTGACTAAATTGTAGAAAGGTGCAGATAACATCCACTGATGAAACACCCTGCTCAGGAGAGAAAACAAGTCTGCTAGATGGCAGCAGTGATGTTAGTGTCATCCGGTATGGTCACCTTTTGGGTTGTTTTGTTGTTGCTTATTTCAAAATTAAACAAAATTAGACACCAGCATACTTATTGTGTAAGAGAAAGACGTGCACATGTTCAGTTGCTCCCCCTTCATTGGCAGAAGTGGAAACAAGGCATCATTTTCCATATGCAGCCTGGTTTGGAAAGCTTCAGGGTGTGCTTGGTCAAAACAACCAGTGGTTTCAGGGACCAGACATATTTCTGGTTTTTGTTTGTTTGGTTGTTGTTTGTTCATGGGTGGTTTTTCTTTTTTTTGCTTTTTTGTTTTTTGTTTTTTTGAGGAGTGAAACAGATGCCTGATCAGATTAAGCATCTGTTTAAGATGTCCAAGATCTGAACTGCTAGTAGTTTTAGAAATTATAGGTGAGGCCTTCTTTTTTTAGCTATATAGAAGAGAAAATTAGTAACTAATGAATTGCAGAAAATTTTGACTCAAGGGTTTTAGGACTTTATGTTGTACATTATTTGAAACTACACTAGCTCCTAGGAGAGTGCAACAGAGAGGGAAGGGGAAGACAGCATTTTTTATAGGGGTCCTGTAAAAAGAGAAAGAAAACTGAGAAGTAGAAAGAACCCTGAGGCAAAGGAAAAGTTATAAATAACTACAGATTCCACTTGAACCTGTAGTTATTTATATGGCTGTTCTTCTTTATAATGAGCTCACCTGTGAAATCTATAAATGATGTGTATCACATAGGAAAGAGAGCAGCAGTAAATGGCATCTTATGGTATGACTCTGCTTTGAGACCTAACGCCCACTAAAATGTGATTTTGTCACTTAAAGAATTCTTAGATTATCAAGCCTTTACAGACCAGTCAAGCAATTCTTAATACAAAGTGTGATTGATTTCTGAGAGTTTTCCTCAGGTCTCTGGTATTCACTGTTTGCCCATGCTCTCTCATCCTGCCCAGACAGTAAGTGCACCTCATTTGTTCCAGACTTGTAGTTGAATATGAAAACTAATAATTCCAGTTAGCAAAGCTGGCAGTGCAGTTATGCCTTGATACATATAATGTGAGGAAACTTGAGCACCTCTGAAGAAGCTGAGCTGCTGCAGTTAATCTACCATGTGTGGTGACTAATTCCTTTGGAGAGTTGAAAGTGAAATGAAAACCTTGCATTAGGACTTCAGTGAGAGGATTTTTGGTTTTGCCAAAATATTGTTTCTGCTGGCAGTGTAAAGTATGAACAAAGGTATTTGATTGCTTTTTTGCACATCTTTGACTTGGGAGGAATGATGATGTGATTGATGCTGAAAAAAATTCTCTGTCCGTGTTAAGCAGTATTTCCCTTTGCAGGTGCAGCAGCACTACATGAAGAGACTCCCATCCTCTAATTTTCATCTGTAATTTTCTCCTTCCATGGAAACTAAAATTCTTTATTTTCTACCAGCAGAGTTACTGATGTGACAACACCTTGAATTGTCTTTGTGAATTTGTTTTGTTGATTGGAAGTTAAATTGGCTGAGGGGTAACTATTTCAATGGGCTGAAATAGATTAGGAAGTGTTCACCAAAGCAACCTTTATTAGCATTCATTAGAGAGATGTAACCTCTAGTAGGGAAATGGTGATGGTTAACTTGGAGGAGTTTGGGAGAGACCTCCTTAAACCAGCACAGTGTGGATTAGAATATATATATATATATATATATATATATATATATATATATATATATATATATATATATATATATATACACATATATACACAGACATATGTGGGCTTCTCTGTATGAATTATTTATATGAGCTTGTCCTTTTAACCCAGTTCTTCAGCTAGGCCCGCATAAGATAGAGAAGAGAGTGAGCCCCAGAGAGTGAGTTGCTCATTTGTACTTAGAGCATTCAGTTTCTCCTTACTGCCAACACTGATGAGTCATATGCAGATTCCAACTGAGTTGCTTACAAGTTTGAAAAGAAAATCGTTGTTTGTGCCAATGAGATATTTTTATCCTGAGATGTCTGTTAACTAAAGCAATATTGATAACTTTCAATGGGTGGGGGGGGGGTGGTGAATATTCTGTAACTGGATGTTTTCAGGGGAGGATATTTTCACTGTTTTTGTCTTTCAGTAGTGGCAGCTGTTTTACCAGGTGGGTAGCAGCTCTGTATACCAAAAATGTCTTATGGAGAAGAAAAAGACACAAAAATTTTAAGTGGTTCTACAGTAGAACATGCTAATTTATTTGCTTAACAATTTATATTGGAGAGGTAAGACTAACTTATGCCAATGCTGATGCTTCATACTGGTTTATTTGGTATTAGATATTCTTTATATCAAAAGTACAGTTTCTCTTTTACACAATGATACTTGGTGCTCTTTTATATTCATTGAGTGCTGTGTGCACCAGTGATCCAGCAGACTGATACACAGTTGAGTAGCATGTTGAATGCACAATATCTGCCACTACTCCTCTGCAACCTGAACATACCTCAATAACAGAGTATGCAGATTTCTTATAAACAGTGTGATTTCAGGAATTAAATACATATTATTTGGGAATATAAAATATATATTTCACAATATAAAGAAACATGTGTGTTCTGTAGATAACATAGACGTACAAAACGCTTTCCCTGTGATATCTTGGCACACCTTATTTTGTCTGTTAGGGTTTTTCTGCTACTCTTTTTTTCTAAAATTTTAATTTCAAAACATGTACATTGGCCTTAAAAGTTTCATGAAAGGATTTTCTGGTTCTACTCAGAATCCACTAGGCATCCTAATTTCTTCTTGTGGCAGAAAATTTTTCAAATGGATGAAGTATGGGACAGACAGAAAGGTGGGTCTGTTAAAGTAGGAGTGTAAGTGGTCCAGCTAAGTACTTAAATTAGTTCAGGTAGCCCACTCTGTGCCTTGCTATGCAGTACAGTTACACTTTTTAATACTTAGCAACTTATAGGGCTGGCAGGTTTTAGTATCTGAAATCCAAGAAAAAGTATGAATGGAATCTCTTGGTACATTTTCACACATTAATTTTTTGCACAGATTACCTGCATTTAGAGTACTGTCAGAGAAAGGCTGGCTAGAGAACATTTGGATTTTTCACTAAAATCGTGAAGGTTAGCTGTGCTTGAATGGTGGTGCGAGCACGTTTGGGAACGTTGCATGGAATGGTGAAAAGTGAGCAATGTGAGGATGGCTCTTCGAGCTGAGAGGATCAAAGTCTTGATGAAAGAAAGAAAATGAGCATGTTTTATGTACCAAAGCCATGAGTAAAATGAGGACAAAGCTTGTTTTGCTAAGCTCCCTAAGTATCAGGACAGGTAATTATGTATTTTTGAGAGTTTCCCGGCTCAGGCTTTGGTGTTGACCTGTATCAGGCCTTTCTGTCACCTTTTTCCTCCTGTCTTGAGTAATCTCAGAGCACCAAGCCTGACAGAGTTCTCAGAGCACCAAGCCTGACAGAGTTCAAGAAGCACTTGGACAGTGCTCCCAGGCACATGGTGTGACTCCTGTGCAGGGCCAGGAGCTGAACTTTGATAATCATTGTGGGTCCCTTCCAACTCAGAATATTCTGGGATTCTGTGATCATTAATATTCTGCAGGCTCAGACTTTGCAGGCTTTTGTTCTCACCTAGCAACACGTCTGCGTTTGATTTCTACAAGTAGTTGATGTGTAATTCCTCACAGTCAGTATCTGTTGCTGTGCCTGTTTCTTCTATCTTTAGCTTAAAAAGCACTGTAGAATAGGCTCTTTCTGACACTACTGTGCCTTTATTTATGCAGTGTTCATAAGGACAGAGCAAGTAAAATCTCCTTAGTTGACAGAGATGCTCTTTATCATAATGTTAGAATACTGAATTAAAACTGAAGCTTATAAAAGAGACCAACTTTTCCACTTATGTTGTCTGAGTAGTTAAGGAGAATTTTCAGATAAAAAACCCAGGTTGTTTCTGGTGTTAAATTCTCACTTTTTGTTGTTTCATCATAACCTTTCTGTGTTGCATGACTTCTTGAGTCCCAAGAGGTAGATGAGTAATTTTTCTTTTTCTTTTCTTTTTTTTTTCTTCTCACAGGACAAGAGGGAAATACAGTAAGGCATTGCTACTTGACTACTGTGTCATATTTTCTGTTGAATTTCATAGTTTAGAAGTTCTTCCCTGAACTGTTTTGATGATGTAAGTCATAATAAATTACATGGGCATTCTTTCATTAAGATAAACTAATAAAAATGCAGAAAACTATAAAGACATTGTGTCAACCCATAGGGTTTTGAAACTCTCATCCCTCTACTTACCATCCTGTATAATATTTTGCCATTATTCTCAAGTCTAGTAGCTAAATAACATATTATTGCTAAGGTTTAGTGTCCAGTGGTTTCACAGAATGATTTCTTTTCCTTCAATGGACACCTTATTTTTGTACCGAAGGATGGAGTTTGAAACCTTTATAGGAGAAGAGTTTAAAAATGGGTTTGGAAATGTTACATTTTAAAGTTCATATACTGCATCTTCTACTATTTCATACATTCTTCCTGCATCTAATTTAAAGATGCTTTGGAAGGGAAACATATTTACATACACATTTTACATATTGTTACCTTTACACAAAGTAAGTGCATACCTGGCATGCTGAGAAGAACTGCGATAAGTTTTTTCCTTTGATCTTTAAAACCCTCTTGCTATGGCCTGGACTTTCTCTTTGAGTATGATGATAGGTCTTCAATTTAGCAAATAATTTGCTTATACTGATAAAATTTCCTACAGGTGACTGAGTATAGCAGAAGATTGAGTTATTCCCCATGAAAGCAAAAAGTCCTGAACAGCACTGTGAAGTATGCAGGAAGATTTACTTATAATCTTGTGAGCATGCAAACCTTTGATTTTTTCTCAAGAAAATGCTTTGATATTTTCACTGGCATCTTAAACATAAGCCTGACATTTTGCCATTAGGAAATAACAGAAAAAAGGAATTAAAAATTGAATAAAAGATCACTAGTCAGTGAAAGCTCATACATATATATCAAACAACCATCACCTCAATGCTCACTTCCATTGCCATTGAGAAAACATTTCCAGCTTATAGGGAGACCTACAAAATATCCTCAAAGATTAGTCTGGAAGCTAAGCCTTATGTCTGTATCCTCTATGACCACAAGAGTGAAATTAGAAGGGTACAAGACACTTGTGGGACAGGCTGCTGTTTATAACCCAGGCTTTAATTACACAGAGCTCTGAATTGGCTGTACCTGGGAGAATGGAGGAGGTAGTGACTACAGGATGGGTTGAAATATTTTAGATGAGTTTTTCAGGAAAGAAAATACTGATGATCTGTGAGTTACAGCAATTGTTCTAACATGTACTTAGCCTGAAATTTGTTTGTTTGGTTAGACCTAAAGAGGAGTTTATGTGCCTGAAAACTTTGGTATTTGACTCTTCTTGCAGTCCTAAAATGTCAGAGTTTTTTGTTTTATTTTATTTTTTTGTATATGTGTTAATCAAACTGAATAAATCTAATTCTGCTTCTGTTAATATCTTCTTTAATGACAACCACACAGATAATCCTTCAGTTTGAATTCCTTATATTTAGCAGATAGGCTGATCATTTGTATTATCATGAATTCTGAGAATAAGGGATATTTTAAAGTATTTTGAGCATTTAACTAATACTAAGCATGTAAATCTGCTATGCAGAGTTCTTTTTAGTGATCTGCTTGTGAGAAATTAAATAAGGTTGTATTAACATACCATATATAGCGTAATTAAATATTATTGAAACATCTGTGACACAGCTTCTAAACAAAACCCTTCTCTGTTTTCTCACGGCAGAGTCCCAGCAGGGGGCTCCCAGGTAACACAAAAATCTGTAGCAGTCTTAATACACACTCGGATGATAGCATGTCTTTTAAAACTTTCTAGAATTTGAGTTAAATTACTCCTTAGAGTAGCCTTTTTAAATTTTTTTCTTTTTAAGGCGTTTACTCAAAGCAGGCTTTATTTGCTGAACTCCTTTGGCTCATCTTGAAGTGTTTCAGCAGGAATTGATTTTCCTTGCATCCAAAAGTAGGTGGTGAAAAGTCGAAATTTTTGCCTTACGTGCTTTCAAAATCTGTCTGATACAGGTTTTGTGCCAGTTTAGGTTTAACTCACCCAAGAGACATCTTGGAATCCTTATGCACTTTAGTAATTCTCTGTGGATGGGTTAAATATATATATATGTGTGTGTGTGTGTGTGTGTGTGTGTTTGCGTGTATATATACATATATATATATATATATATATATATATACACCCTGTATTATCAAATAATGTAAAGAGCAGAATTATCAGTCTTATGTAAAGAAATAATTTAAAAAAAATGAAATAATGCTATGCCTTTCTAGAATCCTGCCAAAAATTTAAAAAGTACTCATTTTATAGCTTTTCCATTTACCTCTTTCAGTGAAAGACTCAGCAGATGGAGACATTGTAACAAGACAAGTAAACCGGCAGTCAAAAGTATTTGAAATTATGCCAGCTGGGGTCAATGGAATATTTCTTAGGAAATAATTTGACAATCTTTTATTCTCTCCCCTCTTTCCATATGAAATTCTGACTAGAGATTTGTCAAAAGCGTTTCTTCAGAAACGTTTATTCAGGTATGGAAATATTTCTTGAAGAGTAGTTCAGGACTAATAAAATAGAGGGTTTTTTTACTGGACTCTGAAAGTGTGTTCCACAGATGGTTTCTGACAGAAGAAAATAACAGGAAATGGGTTAGACATTAATTGAACTAAATCCTTAACAATAAAATCTGTGCAATTTTTCTTTCTGTCCCTTGGCCAGGAGGTATTAAAATTGATAAACACAGCATTGAAAATGTATGGGTTATTTAACTGGATAACTGTTAGGCCTTTAAAACCTGCTAAATATTAGCTCTAATTTTACTAAAAAATAGCTAACCTTAAGATGTATCACCTTTTGTTTGTAAAAAGGCTTATCAACAAACCTGAGAACAAGTTTGAAACACCTCATATCTGCTAATAAACTTCAAACTATTAAGTTTTCCACACCAGATTTATTTTCCAGGTTCTTGATTTACACAAATGCAGTAGGAACAGGACTGGAAGTAGATTTATGCTTCCAATATAGCCATTTGATCACACGGCCTCGCATAGTTTACAAATCCATCTATGTAAAGACTGTGAAAAATGCTGCATTTGCAGTCTCTTGTGACCAGGCTCTCAGAGGTTGCTAGAGAGGCTCTGCTAAAAGAGACATCAGCAGCATGCACCAGAGCATCAGACAGTTCAACTTCCCAGGCATGGGAAGTTCCAAGAGTGTAAACTTCCCCAGGTTTCTTCTGCTAGTGCCATGATACATGGGAGATGACAGATTACCTTCTGCACATAACTTACCTTCTCAGACTATAAATTCCTCTGCCTGATGTATAGAACTGATTGTAGTATAAGAGGCCATAGATATTTCTTCTTGGATGACTGGTGTCTGCTTGAACCAAGCCTGTTGTTACCCATGTGGCTTGGAAAAATTTATCTTTGGCATTTTCTTGTGAATGTGAAGAACTGGATACTTTGCATATTTGGAAAACATTTGGGGTTTTTTGGGAACGCATTTAGTTTTGCAGTAAGTGCAGCAAGTAATTTGTATGTGTTTTGGTTTGGTTTGAACTATTTTTTTCAAAGAGAAGCTAAGTGTAATGAGTGTATATTCTTAATGACTTTACTTGAAAAAGGACCTGTGTGGTTTTCTTTCCATTTGTGTGCTTGTGTTTTACTTAGTAGTTTGGATTTTATTTTGTGTAGGTGTTTTCTGTTGTTGCTGTATCTGAGAGGTTGTTATTTCCTTTCTAACAGAATTTCAAAAACTGGAGCCAGTGTTTCTGTCAGTGGGACATGGTGCTGCTATTGAGGTTGGAGACTGACTGCTGTGTTACCCTGACCTGTGGGCAGGTACCTCAGCTGAGGTGCAACCAGCCACTCTGGGTGTAGACAGCACTGTAGCCTGGCTGGGGGAGCTGCAGCTGATGTTCCTGCCTGACAATTTACCCAGAGATTGAGGAATAGCTCACTGTCAGCTCAGACTCCTGTGTAGATCACTCCCATATACATTTACCTACTATAGGTTTTAAGTGCTGAATGATTTTCAAGTTGTTTTGTCCACATTTTGATCCTGCTTTAGGCTCTGAGTAACTCCAGGACTTCTGTTATTTCTAGATTCTTCCCTGGAAGATCATGTCTGATTATATTTGTAATCCAATACATGAATTGTATTTGAAGTACCTACCTTCTGTCAGCTCAGCTTGATTTCCTTATTAATGGTTTTATAAATCAAGGCACTTATTTGTCACATATTTTGCCTCTTAAAATGAGGTAATTTTGTCCTGGCAGTTATGACATCATGTATGTTGATACTATAGAAGAAGTGTCAGAAATACAGAAATGTACTACTGTATTTTATGGAGTAACTAATTTTACATTTTTCATTTTATTTTACTCTAGGGCTTGGCTTGTATCTAGATTCTTGAATTCTCCTACAGATACTTTTAAGACAGGCCAGTGATATTTGAGAAGAAAGGCTAATCCTCTTTTTAAGTGGAGGTATTTATAGAAGAGTGAGGGTTAAAGAGAAAATATATTACCTGAAAATATTTTTAATGCATTATTATTTGCATCTTTGCACTTTCCTCAAAAAATGGATTTTAATTTATCGTAAAATTATTTATAAACACTGCAATTGATTACTGTAGTGAATTAGATCGGTGCAGGGTTGCTCCTCTAGTACCCTTAAACACTTCATTTGGTCCCAACCAACCTGCATGCTGCAGCACAGAGCAAACATGGCCTGACAGCTCTGGGCTTTTGAGCAAGGGGATGTCTCTGAGAACTGCTCCCCCAAAACCTGGTGACACTTACTAATTTTCCTTTTTCACTTCTTTGTCACTAGTAAACAGGCTGTACCAGCATTTGTTCAGGATTTCAAAGCTTTCCAGGTAGTGTTTATTAGGCAAGTGCTTGTCTCTTTGAGAGAACACCTAAATTAAGACTCTTTCCTCTTTTGTACCTAAATGCATTTATCAGTTTGGAGCAGGTCTCCTAAAACATTCGCTGTCTCCCCTAGGACCTTAATTTACCTGCCTGATACATATATTGCACAGAAATGGTACAGACTGATCCTCATCCTGTGCCCCTCTGAATTCTGGTTGAATAAGTGTTTCACTGATGTCAACATCAACGTAAATGAAGTGAGAGTAAGATTAGTTTTAAGCAGCTAAAAACTTGTATTTTGTCCTTCAGTATTAATTGTCCTCAGAATGTTCAAAATTAATAGTAAGTAAGCTGGACATCTGCAGCAAAGTACAGATTTAATTATTTTAAATTTTTATCATTAGAGGGGATTTTTTCTTAATAAATGGCTTTTTAATGAAGTAGAGGACCTGAAAAACACACATAATGATATGAAATATACTCAAATACGTTAATATATTAGGACTCAGAATAGATCTCTTTTATGTACCTGTATACAGCCTTATATAAAAGCATATACTAAATAATCTGCACTGCTAAAATATATTCCAGCTACATAAGTCAAATTGCATTGGTTTTTAAAATGTTTCTGCCTTTTCTTTCAAAAATACAAGTAAGTGTTATAACTGTATATGTCCATTTGGTGTTCCTTGCAAAGTATAAGTGTCAAGAAATGTGTTAAAAATCTAGTATTACAGGGAAAAAGCAACTATTATAACATTATGAAAACTTAAGCTCTAACTTCCAGAGTATGCAGATGAGGTATGTGCTGCTTCAGCGGTGTGTATCTAACTGGCTACAGTGAAACAACAGGAGGTACATGGCTCAGATGAGAAAAGCTTGTGAGGATTTTCTTTCTGGTTGCTGCGTTGTAAGATACGTCTACATCTGAGCTTTTACAGTGTGTCGAGGAGAAAGCTGAGCTAGTAAATACACAAAAATTCTTTTCTCATTTAATGCCTACCCCCTAAAAGTAAGTAAAGAAGGAAATACTTGTAAAAACTTGCCAATACTATTATTGGATGCAGTGATTCTTATGGTGCATGTATAAAAATTTATTTGAAACACCTCTTGATCAAAAGTACTTCAGTGCTACTCTCTGTCATTAAATTCTTTCTTCACTTGATTTTTGTCTCCCAATATGTTTGAACCAACTATAATAGTGTTACTTATACACACTAGAGATAAGCTTTGGTGGGACTGGAGTTCTTTTAAAAGTAAGACATAGTAAAAAAAATTGAAGACCTTTTTATTTAGAAGTGAAATTTTGATGCAAATCAGGTTGACTGAGTAATAATTTCAAAGTATTGGAAGATATTTGCACTTCTGATATGGGAGAAAAGGAGGACTTGCTCAGATTTAGTAGGCAGAACACAGCCTGCAAAATAGAGGATAAGAAAATAATCCAAAATCCAAAATTTACCAAGATGGTAAGAGATGGTGTGCTGACTAGAAAATATGTAACCCATACACTGCAGTGCCTTTCAGCTTTAAAATTAAACATTTGTTAAATATTGTCTAATAATTTATATTTGCTCTTTTGATAGTATTAATGAGGATAATTAGTTATTAAAATATTAATATACTTAAATAGTTGACGTATCATTTCAATAATCTGAATTTGATCTAGACCCTGATTGAATTAAGTCATCTTTGAAAAAAACCTACTGGGCTCTGCACTACAAAATGCTTATTTAGTTCTTCAAAGTGCTGCACTTGATAGCTGCACTTAATTACAGCATCTAAAGCTTGTGTTGAAATTCAAGCCTGTGAAGCCAGTTGTGGCTCCACCAGACTGCTTATGTACTTCAACTACTGATTACAGGAGTCAATGACCATATATTTAAAGCTGAGTCCATGTCCAGTACTTGTGTGCTTCTTCTGTTTTTTTTATAAACTCTCTACAGCTACCAGTTCAACCAGAAGTATTTCCTCGTCTTTCTTATGTATTAAATGTTCCCTATGTTATGTATTCAAAAATCCTATGTTACATGGAATAAAAAACAAGTTGGGTAAAATTGGAGGAAAAGTTCTTAATCAAATACAGGAAATTATTTGAGAACTCAGTATATGGAGTTTATTAATAGCTGCTCCCCCAGAGCTGCATGCTTCTGCCCTGTCTGCTGTGCCCTGGGGGTACACGGGGGAGGTTTGCTACACATGCCACTGGAGGGAATTCAGTCTGTGTGAGTTCTCACCTCAGGAGTGAGGAAAGCACCTCTTTTGGGGATGGACATCTGCTGGATTCACCCTGACTGTTTCTATTTGTGCTTAAGGGAGAGAGCAGGGCTGTCTCTGAGTCACACTTGGGACTTATCCTGGCCTGGTGGCCAGAGAGGACCATAACTTCCTTCCTTTTTCTTGTAGTTTTCAGCCTTCCTTTTCAATTTGTGCTATTTATTAACTACCAAATTGTCACTTAAATTAATTGAGCCTGCCAGCTCCATTTTGTGTTTGATGCTGAATAAAACCTTGGTGTTCAGGAAGAAACTTTTGGGTTTGCACATAGAAGCCCATAAGCAGCTCCAGATTTTCTGATTTACCTACAATAGTAAAGGTCTACATATATGATGCCCCATAAGTTTTAGGTATTGTACTCACTTTTGTCTGAAATTTCTTGTTTCAGTTATATAGTACTACAATGATATCTGCCTCAGGCATTCTTAACCAAATGATTTTACAGAATTATAAAATCCTTGATATGTTGATTGATATGTTTCTTTTTGTATAATAAATGTGCATAAATTAGTAATGAGATTGCATGGAGGTATTTAAAAGTCATATAGATGTGCCATTTAGGGACATGGTTTAGTGGTAGACATAGCAGTGTGAGGTTAATGGTTGGACTTGATGATCTTAAAGGACCTTTCCAAACTAAACAATTCTATGATTCTGAGTTCATCTTGCACCAGCCACGCCATAGCCTTAAAACTGGGTTACAGTCCAGGAAGAGGAGATGATCACAGGGCTGACAGAGTGACACAGATGATTCAAACAGTCTGCTTTCAAGCAGCTGAAAGCACAAAGAAGACCATCTTTCTGCCTCAGGATGAAGTTGCCAGGTCCTCTTCCTCGACTTTTTTTTTTGTTCTGAGTTAAGGGAATGCTCCTAGCAGAGCACTGCCTGTGGTAAGGGGTTGTGCTGACTGCCCAGCAGGCACATGTGCTTGTTTAAAGGTCTGTTGGGAAGAAAGCTTTCAGCAGGTGCAGTGGGACCTGTCACAGGCTGAACAATGTCCACAATGTGCACCTGAAGTGCCCCTCTCATCCCCACCCCTTCCTAGTAGCTGTACATTGAGGAATGTCTACATTTGCCCATGAATCCTGAAAACTGACCCTCTGAAACGGAAATGTTTTGGGAAATGGAAGAAATTATGAATAATTGCTTGATATATTTTTGCAAAGTTCTTATATATTTTCAGGATTAAAAAATATAAAAGGAGTCCTAAATTAGTTCTTGTGTGTCTTAAAATGCTCTCTGCTAAATCTTTTGCCATTGATGTGTGGAAGAAATATTTTATGTAAGATTTTCAAAATCATCATCTAGTCAAATACTACTTTATAGTTTACTCTGTATTTTTTCTGTAGCGAAATAAGGTGTAGCTTTTTATTTCATTATATGGATGACACAGCTTGTTCTCATTTAGAAGATCTGCAGTCTGTTTTTTTGGCTGGACCTGTTTAGTAACACAAGTAGGACAATTTATTGAGTACCAGTGTAAATGAGCTACTTGTTGCCATGATGGGTTGTCCTCAAAAGGATTCAATAACTGACGTTTTAAGGAAATCCATGAAGGTGTTTAGAGGAAAGCCAAAACTCCATAGTCACAAATCATGGCAATGCAAAAGCAATACACAAACTAGTAAAATTTCACTGCAATAAAAGAGGTAAACAACTGTATAGCAAATTTCTTTAATAACATTCTCAGCTATATTGCCAAAATTGAGGTAGTAAAAAGGTAATTCTTCACTTAAATTTACTTTCAAGATAATACTAAAAAATAAATATTCTGCATTTAAATGCAGCTTTTCTTGCATTCCACCTCTAGGATATGCTTCCATATATATTGCATGAATAAATGGTTAGTAAATCCAATGTTAAATGGATCAGTTCTTGTTTGTGAATTGGTTGAAGGTAAGTGAATTTGTCTGCCGCTGTTCGCATCATGGAAAACTTTCTTTATGTAAGAAGTGGTGAAAGAAATCCTTATGTTGAGGACAGCAATTATTCTTCCCCTTATCCTCTCACAATCGTAGCAATGCCTAGCAAAGTGGCATCCTCTGCTGTAGTAGTATAAAAATGTGTGGTCTCACTGAAACCAGAAGTTTCAGATGCTCCAAACCAGATCTTCACACCTGGTCATGATATGCTCAGTGCCCCGTCTTGAAATAAAGAATTGCTCTAATCAAAAGTGGGTTTGTGTCTGAACATCAGAAGAGAGAGAAGTCTGTGTAAAGGTGTTGCTGAAGGCATGTTACGCTTTTTAGCAACTAACTCTCCTGAAGGATATGCTCCTTCCAATACACGTGAAATTCTGCTGTTGTTTATTGTGAGGTGATGTCAGGACAAAAGAACAAATGTCTCCAAAGCAACATGGTGTCATTTTTCTGCTAGTGAACATATGAGAAGAATAGAGAGGTGGCATAAAATACTAGGAAAGGATGATTTAAATCAGAGCTTCCATTCCTGACATCATGACATAAGAATTTGAATACAGAATTCAGTACAATAAATTATTAATGGCTCCTTCAATATCTCAAAGACACATTACATGTCTAGCATCTTACTTGGGAAAGGTTGAGAAAGGAGGAATATGAATTGGTTTAAGATTCTGGAGCTTTGGCAGAGATTTCTACAGAATTTTGCCTGCACAGGCAATACAAGTAATGAGAGAAAATGGGTAAGGAAAAAAAAAATCCAGTATTTTGCCAGCTGTTCTGGCACTAGGCTGGCACTGTCTCCTACATCAGCCTCACAGTGCTGCAGGTTTGCGCATTGACTCAAAGGGATTTTGTTTTCCTTAGGAAGCAGGTAGCTGTACCACAGAAAATTATAATAGCTGCTGGTGGGAGTACTTGACAGAAACTGAAGAAACGCAGTCTTCAGGCAGATGATAATTAACAACGAGACTCAACTTCTCTGGCATATTTGAAATGAAATTCAGTGGAAATATTAAATGTGTTTGTGTGTGTAGCTCTTGGGTGAAAGGATGGAAGAGTTAGTAATGTTACACATTCTTTACTTATGTGAACAATTAATAGAACTGCCTTTTGAAGCAAGAGACATAACAACAATGCGCAATTTTAGAGGTCAGAAGGATTAAAAGTATTCTCTGTCTGCACAAGTTTATGGCACACATTGTTTTTTAAACTGTGGGGACATAGCTGAAAGTTACTGGACAAAAATAGCTAAAGGGATTGTTGAGTTTATAATAGAAATAATACAGTAATGGAGACATAGTGGAGTTATAATGCTTTGTTACATGATCTAAAACTACTCCAGTGTATTACGTGCATATTTCCCTTGTTTATTCATCTGTAAAGCCAAATAGTTAACCCTGGTTTATTTCTCCTCAGCTCTGTTGAGGCTGAACATTGCATCAATGACAAATGGGTGCAAGCAAACAGGTTATTTAGAGATGTTATGATTGTTCCAATTTCTGTTTAAAGAAGCCAGTAAAATTTCATAACTGATCCAGAACGGAAACATTAACTCTCGACTGAAAATAGATAAGCTGTTTGGGGAACAGGAGGCATGAGGGAAAGGAAGCATTTAAATCATCCTTGAGATATAGTTAAAGACTATTTGTGAGGAACTCAGACTCTGGTTGCAGCATAATTGGTGTTGTTTATCTTGTTCAAGTCATTCTAGGCCAATGCTCTGTATTCAGCAAGGAAAATGAAACTCGCAGGTCACAACACATGTGATAGGTTTGGTGATACTGTCTTCATGTTCTCTACTGCACAGATGCTAAAGCAAGGTAATATGCTGCAGTGTTTCTCTTCTGCTTGTGAGACTAGATTGGAACTGTGCTCAAATTTTGAACAGGAAATTCTGAATTTTACCTAAAAATATTTTCTGCAGTGTTTTCTCCTGTTTGGTTTCTTACAAGGCATATGTGTCACCTGGAAGATGAAAACATTGATGCTTACATGAGTTAAAGGTAACCTATAAGCTGACAGAAGTGTATTTACTACCATGAGGAAAGTGACCACTCAGAACAGATGCAAGTTTAGTGCAATAACTGCCATCTATTCCATGAAAAAAATTTAATTTATCTTAACTTCATTAACTTCATTTTTTTCTTCTGCTCATTTTTTATTTCTGTCTCTGGTTATAGCCTTCTCGTGAGATGGGGACTCTACATGTGTTTTTACTTACAACTACAGGCCAAAGTCTGTTCACCAGATGTGTCTAAACAGCTGCCTTGTTCTTGGAGAAAACATGGTGAATCAGCTTGAGCTGCAAAAAGGACCTGACAGCTCAGCACCTCTTTCTGCTTGTGGCTGGTGATGGCAATGCTATCACTGTATATGGGCCCACCTGGCAATACTTGGTCTTGTTGCACCCTGAGACCCTGCTGAAATTTTAGAAGCAAGGAAGTGTTTGTGTAAGCTGTGACTGATTACCAGGTGAGAACCATAATAAAGAACTGTTTAATAGTTTTAACACACTCAGAAGAGCTGAAGAAAAGAGACATTAGGCTTCATTAGCTATGGCTGTAGCTGTTAAAGGTAGTGTTGCTGCTCTGTGAAAAATCCTTGGGACTGTTGTGGTCGACTAAACGGAGTATATGCTGACTCACACATGAGGAACCAGGAAAAAAGCATAGGAAAGTGGCATTGGTTCTACCTGCACTTCTGCCAGCACAGACATTAAAACTCCCAACGTACCGTAGGCCATAAAGGACCGTCCCATCTGGATGGAGTCGAATCATTCGGTTTTTCACTGTCACCCCATGGACAAATGATTTCTTGTCATTTTGGAAATACGTGTCCGGCACCCAGAGCTGGTCAGCCACTCTGTTGTCCAGAGTTAAGTTCAAAGGTATTCCAGAATAAGAGACCCTTTTATCCCTCCAGGACTGCTGAAAGTACATGGTCAGGGTGTAGTCCTAGGGAAGAAAGAAGAAAGGTTTTTTCTATTTTCATACCGAATGACTAACCAGAAGTTTATTTTTGGGTGAATCTCAGTAACTGAATATCAGTAGCAATAGGAAATTTAAGGATCATCAGGGCATTGTTGCCATTAGACATGATCATGAGTCTTGGCTTGTTCATATTAGGGTCAACTTGATGCTTACTTACCAGCGGCAGTGACTACACCAGGCTTTCAAAATCACTTAACCCAGAGGGAATAGATAGCACATTTGGGTCTCCAGTCTGTAGATCAAACTTGGTTTCTAAATATTTTTTTTTAATGTGAAAAGACCAGTGTTTAGCTGAGCTCAGCCAAATAGCATTGCACAGCACTGAGGATATTCTTCTGATATTCCCTCCTTCTGATACTCCCTCCCTTCACCCTGAAAGATTCCCCCCATAATCCAGAAAGGTCTAGCCCTCCTCAGGAAGAGCAAATACAACATCAGAACATAATGGATAACTTCCCATTCTGCCTCTGCTGGAGTTGCCAGATGTAATGACTTCAGATAGCCAGGCATATCACGTCTCAGCCTGGGAAATTGGTTCTTTCTGTCCTTGCCAATTTGATTTTACTGTATAGAAATTCAACACCTTTTTACGGTTATCATGTTACAAGTTCAGTGAAATACCATTTTTACAGCCTTTCAGCTTTAATTTTGTCTGAAAAGAAATTGTTCTAAAGGCTTGTGTCTGATTTACTCTCTTGTATATGTCTTTCTGGGAAACTGGTAATTTTAAAGGCAGTCAATTTTTTCAAGTGGAAAAGCCCATGGACTTTGCAACCCATGGACTTCTTAAAAGATGATTAGAACAGCAGTATATGGACTATTAGTTTTCTCTTCCTCACCTCCTCTCCCAGCCCTGTTTTCAAGTGACAGGTCACTTTCTCACACTTTTATATGGTAGAACTGCATCAAAATCATAGCTATTACTGAAAAAGTTGGTCAGGAGTAAGATTTTCTTCTTTGCGATAGAAAACCTTACCTCTGTCATTGTCACAAATCCTAGCCTGGACTCTAATTTTTGAAGAAACAGCATAAAAGCTGTCTGATACAATTTACACTCTTCATCTATAGTGGCTTCTTAAGACTGTATCATTGCCATGAAATCAAAGCAGAGTTGTTACCTTTTGAAAAGACTTTCTGCCTTAAATGTTGCATCCAGCAGAGCTATAATACAAACATAACAGTGAAAACTGTTAATAAAAATACTGCTCTTCCTTGACCTGGGCCAGTAGTGTTGTTTTTTTGTGTGTGTGTTTCTTCTTTGGGTTTTTTTTTCTTTATGGATGAAATATCATGATTGATAATGAGTGGTTATACACAATAGGACAGTTACATCCACTGTGAGCGCAGACCCCAGGTTTGCAAGCATTTCATAGATATGCCCCTTTTCAGACCTGTAAATTGGTTGCTGCACACAACAGACACAAGGAGCTATATGCTGAAGGTTTGTTTGGTGTTTTTACCAGCCTGGGTCCCTAGGAGGAGGTCAGAACATCTTTGCTTTTCAGACCGCACTGGTCAAGCCTGGAACTACAAAGTAATGCAGTGAAGTATATGCTGAAGTTTGCTGAGTAGGTGATGTAATTTAAATAGCGGTACAGAGGAGCATGAACACCAAGTTTTTGAATGTACAACTTGAATAGAGGTGGGTTAGAAGCATCACTTAAAATGAAGTTTGCCCTTAGTTCCTCTTACACATATACAAAGATCAGACGGGAATTGGATGAGAGAAAACAAAAATTAAAAACCAAAACAAAATCAACCAAACATGAAAGAATAAAACAAAACCCACACCCAACACCACAAATACCCCATAAGCCGCCACCACCACTATTCTGGTGAAGTTTCCATACGTTTTATTTGTTTCCTAACCTGCCCTATTTCAAATCTCTTTAGGCAGAAAATCTTTCAGAGATGATTGATAAAATTTGAACCCTCAATGCTGCACCTGGTATCCTCTGCATCTCCTGCCTGATCCAGCAGAGCCTATGTAGCCTGCAGCACAGATGAAACAGAAATTCTGATTATACATAATAATCTTTTCTTCTTCTTGTTTCTTTTATATTTTCACTAAACCTTATGGCTGCTTCTGTGGAATTGTTATGCTGTCCTACAGAAAACCAAACAATTGAGAGTGGTGTCTATACAATGGTTCTCAAAGCTCAATCAAGTGAAGAATAGCCGCAGTAAGATACAAGAGAACTTAAGGAATGTGATCAAGTGAAAGAAAAAGCAATTCTCTCTTGGCTATGGCTAGCAGAAGAAACTGAATTGCTATTTTTAGTATCATAGTCTGTCAAAAAATTTTGTTACATCCAGTTGTGCTTTACACAAAATGCTGCTGTTGGCATCACCACAGTAGAGAAAGTGATCTGGTCTGCAATTGTGCTATACTGTGGAGAAGTACATGGCAAGCCAGCAAGTGTTAATAAGGAAAAAAAAAAATCTGAGCTTCATCCTAAAGGAATCTTAGTGTCTCTTAACTGAGCAAACTATTTTTTTTTCTATTCCTCAGTATGTGGGGATATTACTCATTCAGTATTTTAATAAAAAAGAGTAGTCTAACATCATGATTGTGAGAGTTCCTGTTGCAGTAAGTTCATATTTTAAAAAGCATAGTCAAAGACTGTTTAAATGAAAAACAAATTACAGCTGGGCTATAATAACCCAAATTTTATAGTTATAAAATTTCTGATTGTTTTTTAATGGAATACAGCCTTACCTTTCTTATCTCTCACTGGTGAAATATTAACTGCTGGCAAGCCATATGGCTAGACACATCTTTGAGGTTCTTGTATTATTTTTAATATTGTACAGTGGTGCAAGTGAAGTGAGGATTTAATGACTACTTGTCTTCTACCCTGTAAAATTTGCTGGGGATTTTGTGCTTTCAAGCTCTAGACTGTATGAATAATTTCTGAATCTGTCACATCTGTAGAGGTAATTGGCAACAGAATTTTTTTAGCTTCTTATGAAAGCTTCCCAAGATCTCAAGCATTAGTCTAGATATGAAAATAAATCACACTACATTTAACTTTCATATTTAAAAAATTCTATTCATGAGTTTAAAAAGCAGGGCTCAATGTGAAATTAAAAATGAGAACCTTTTTCTGCAGCTAAGTGTACTTTCAAATAATATGTTTTTAAAAGCAATTCACATCTTAACAGAAACACACTAAACATTTTTTTCTGAACTGTACTTTTCTTAATTAAAAAAAAATCTGTAATTTTGCTGAAAAATCACAGTATTTCAGTAGATTTACTAGTGCTGTTTATGCTTTCTAAAAGAGCCTCCTTACATTTTCAGAGCATAGTGAACCTTTAGAGTGGAAAATATTTGAGTGCCAATGATAAAGCTGTTTTGATATGTATCTGGTCTAGTTTCCATTTTCTTCTGTGACAAATTTTGATTTATTATTATGAGATTTTATTTCTCTGTTTTAGTAATTCAGGAATTCTTTTATTTTTTTGTACCAAACCAGATATTTGTAAATGTGTGTATGTAGATGTGTACTATAACTTATAGGTAAATATGCATCAGTGCTTTAACAAAGGGTGTTAGATTGCTAAGACAAATTCTTACATGCTAGTCCTAGGTAAGAGAGGTTCTGTGAAAATATGAGTAAGAGAAGCTAGTCTGTTTTACTCAGAATTGAAAGCTATTTTGTAATCTGAATTTAAGCAGCCTCATAGATGAATACTCACATCAAGCCTCACAATTTATTTGAGGATTATAAATTTTTCAGTAAAGAAAATGAATGGATCATTGAAGCATATTGTACTTAAGGTTAGATGAGCAATTTATAGTTCCAGTAAGGAATAGACTGAAGAGTTACCATAAAAATAGTAATTCCTTTTTTAATTCTGGGGGTTGTTTTTCTCTATTCTTTTTTTGGGTTTTGGTGTAATATGTATGCATAATGTAAGGGCAATAATAGACTTCTTTTTCTTTCCTCTGTTAAACATCTGTAGAACTCTGAAACCAGAAGATATACATTAAAATAACAGAAGAATTTGGACTTGCTGGTAATTTCCACTCTGTGATTTACCAGCTCAGCACAGTAGAATATAATGTGGAATACACTGCTATATTATAACCTAACTTTCTGAGATACACAGAACTGTACTTCACCATGTTTATCAGTTGAATTACATATTCTGGTGGAATAAAAGATGAATTCACATGTCTACTGCACTGGTAGTTGTTTCTTTTTTTACAAATTCCATATTTTAAGGAGAAAATAGGGAATCTTCTAATGTGCAATATTCAGCTTGGTGGGAAAGCAAAAAGACCTTTTGGTTTTCCATTTTCCAATGTGGCCTTAATTTAAGCTCTGTTGTCATTTAATGAATTGGACAGCTGGTTAGCATGTTGTGAAATATTTAAGTAATAACTGAATATCAAAGCACACTTTGAAAGTCTTAACAGCTAAAAATGAATAACGTGGACACAGTTATTAACAAAAGTTAGCAAATCAAATAATATTTTGTGAATATTTAGCTGTTGTAGGTCAACATCAGACATTAGCTCTCTACATGAGTTTACACATGAAGGCACTGTGCAGCAAAATGAATACATGAAGTGCACCAATGTCATATGTCTAATAGATAGCAGCATATACTGGTCGTTGTGGGATGAACACTTTGCACCCAAACAATATTAAATTTAAATTTTATTCTTAGGAACCATCCACTAGTACAATATCTGGCAACCTCACAGAAAATGAGATGCAATGAAATTCAGATACATTATAACTTAATCAAGACAAATGTAGCTGAAATTCCAATTTAATATTAAATATAGAGTGATAATCAGAATATTAATACTGACTACAATAATGCCATAAATGTAGAAAAACAATATATGTAAATCCTGCTGTGATTGCAAACTCTTATTAATTGGAAAAGAGTATTTTCTGTGTTTATCTGGCACAAGAATAGGAATGGCAGAGTTTCGAAAGAATGGCAAATGATAAATTTGCAAATTGCAAAAAAATTGTACTTATTCCTATGTAGCAAGAATGCTAATGTAGGAGCATTGGTGCGGCTGTTAGCTGTTCAGAAAGTGAATTTTCCTACCTTGGAATTCCAAGGGGAGCTCTATATTCTCATCTGCAAAAGAGCTACTTTATTATGGTAAGAGCCTACAAATGGTGATGTGGGTTTTGGGTGTGGGGTTTTGGGTTTATGTTTGGAATTTGTATATATGTTTTGTGTTGGGGTTTTTTGCTTGTTTCTGTGCAGGTTGTTTTTGGTTCTCCCCACCTCTTGCCTGCCCCTGATGCTCAATTCTGGATACTGCAGAGAAATTAAGGGGAAAATTTTGGCTGAAATTAGGGAGGAACAATATACTGGTTCTACTCATGCTCTGTTCTAAGAATGTCAGGGGACTTGCAACTGTGTATTAAGTGTGCAGTCTAGCCAAGCAGGGAAGCCAGAGAATTATGGGGCACAGTACTAGACCAATTGTACTTGCTTTCCTTTCTAAGGACATAGTTTAGTGTTCCTGTGGTTGCTTTCAACAAAGACTGACTCTGTATATGTTACCCATTTCTTCTCCTCTTCTATCCAAAGTAGTGGGAAGTGGGGAGAAGGAGCACATACCCAAATTATTCCGTATTCCCTGGCCTGGTTCACAGGAGGCCGTGGTTCCTGTGAACTACACTTCTGACAGGGAAAATGGAAGAGAAAGCTAGGTCTTCAGGACAATAGGATAAAACCCTTCTATTTTCCATACAGAAGCTGTTTGGAGTTCTTTAACAGGATCAGAATTTTCACACAGCAAACTTCAGTTTTGCAGAAATCATGTTTTCCACCAGAAAATTACAGATCATTTATAGATGTGAGACTTCTGTAGGAGAAAAAGTTGTTTGAGGTCTTGTTAGGTAGGCCAAGGGCCAGGTCCTATGCTTTGGTTAAACAGCCCCAGGCAGTGTTAGAGGCTGGGGGCAGAGTGGTTGGAAAGCTGCCCAGCAGAAAAGGACCTGGGGATGCTGGTCAGCAGCAGCTGAACACAAGCCAGTGTGTGCCCAGGTGGCCAAGAAAGCCAGTGGGATCCTGGACTGTATCAAGAATAGTGTGGCCAGAAGAATCAGGACAGTGATTATCCCCCTGTACTCAGCACTGGTGAGGCTGCACCTCGAGTGCTGTGCTCAGTTTTTAGCCCTTGACTGCAAGAAAGACATTGAGGTGCTGGAGGTTTTCCAGAGAAGAGCAACCAGCTATTGAAGGGTCTGGGGTGTAAGTCATCTGATGAGCAGCTGAGGGAACTGGAATTGTTTAATCTGGAGAAAAGGAAGCTTGGAGGGACCTTATCTCTCTCTACAACTACCTGAAAGGAAGTAGTCAGTCTTTTCACCCAGGCAATGAACAACATGGAAAGAAGAAATGGTCTCAAGCTGTACCAGGTAGGTTCAGGTCAGATATCAGGAGGAATTTCTTCACCGAAAGGGTTGTTAAACATTGGAAAGGACTGCACAGTGAGGTGGTGGGGTCACCAACCCTGGAGGTGTTCAAGAAGCAACCAGATGTGGCACTTAGTGCCTTGATCTGGTTGACAAGGTGATTGTCAGTCAAAGGTTGGACAACGTGACCTCAGAGGTCTTTTCCAACCTAAATGATTCGGTGATTTTTTTATTTTGCTTGATCTAGTTGGTAGTTTCCATTGCTAATAAAGTACCTTGCATTTTTGTTGTTTAAATGTGCTGATAATTCTTCAGGAAAGCCTTGGCATTTCTAACTTCACAATTATGTGTGTGGCATCACAGTTGGGGTCTTATAGAAAGAAGCACAGATCTATCAGGAATCCATAGATCTGTAATGATGATACTCTTTATTGCTCGAAGCAAAGCCAAGAACAAGATTAGACTCATAATAATGTTGGAAGTGAAGGCATCACTGTATTGGGACCCAGTATTACTCCTTGAAGTCAAAGCAGAAGTCCCCTGAACTGCAATGGGACAAGAATTACATCCAATCATTACAGGGAGAGCAAAGCAAAATATTTCTCAGTTGCAACCATAAACTATTTATTTTGTTGCATTTTGTTCAGTGTTTTAGTAATAAAACTTAGCAGAAGCAGTAATGATTCTGACATTTAAATGGGCTATTGTTATGATCGTTCTGTTCCATTGGTTTTGTATTATTTAACACAGAGGAGAGTAAAATCCCAGTTTTATCTTGTGTGTTCTGTTTTGCCTCCTGAGCAAGAACTTCAAAACTTTAAAACAAAAGCCCACTGCCTTGTCCTTTGCTGATTTTTTTCTCTCTTATTTGAACTTTGCTAACCTGAATGGCTCAAGTGTGCCATTTGCCCTTTGTATAGCAGGAAGAGAGATGACATTATTAAAACAAATACAGATCACTTTGTTTAGAAGTGGACTTGCCAAAATTTAGCAGGAAAGTAAGGCAGCAGGTAAGGCAGGCTTAGAGATGCATTACTGTTATTCTCACTGTGTGCTGGAAGCTCCCTTAACAAAGGCATAAAACTACTATGCTATTCTCAAACTTTGAGCTGCATAACCCACTCTCTGGGATAGCAGTGAGATACACCAGTATAATATTTTTCACAGTCCAAATTTAATACCATGCCTGTCTTAAGTGGCTATGTTGCCAAGAAAAAGAATCAGAGCATGTCCATGGTATGATTCATATTCCTGGAAAGATCAATCAACTGCTTTTAGCAGGAAACAAACAATGGTATGTATTCCCTTAATATTTGATTTTGCTTTTGAAGCTGCCAATATTTTTTTGTATAGAGGGTAGTAGTGTCATAAAGATGCATGAGGGGAGGGGTGAAGAACAGGGAAAAAATGGCACAGGAGATATCCACACTGACGTAAAATGTCATTGCAATGAATGCTGGAGTAAAGAAATAAAAGTGTAGTGGTATATACAGTAACTGTATTCAATGTGTTAATGTATTTTTTACATGCAGCAACTAACAATGTCCTTGATACTTTGGCTCCAGTGAGGGCACTTGATGTTTCAGAAAGAACAACTGAAGAGAAAACAAAGGAACAGAAAAGTTTCTGACTGCCAAGTAGCTCACAGTCCAAAACACATTCATGAAAGTCAACATACATCTTTTAAGAGCAAATGCAGACAGCAGTAAGAGAAAAACATGCTTTCTCTCAGGCATGTCTCAGTGACACAGCTAAAACAGGTTTTTGCTAAAACCCCTCAAACAAATCCAGCTTGTTCAGGTGGCCTGTACCTGTCCATCTGTGTCAAAGGACTCCAGCTAATGCTCAAGACCAAGTATTGACAACTACAGTGGAAAGCTATTCTAGGTATTATATGCAGATTTGTGCTGAAGTCTGGAATATTTTAGCATCCTTCTCCTCTGAGTTTCACAAAAACTTGTCTGCTCATATGAAGACATCAAAGGAAATGGTGGAACAATATTTGAGGACTGTGACCTTGTGCTCAGGAAGTGCTGTCCTTATCCTCTCTGCAAATAGGTGGAGAGAGCACCCCAAGGAAAATAAATTTTAAGCTTTAACTGATATTCCAAAATATTTCATCCAACTTGGAGATGAAGCATCAATACAAAGGAGTAGGACTGGGCATTTGGGTGAAAACTGTACTTTCCCATCTTCTTGTGTGGGCTATATGGAGATGGATCTCCACTAACTGGAGGACTGACTCTTGAGCTGGGCATAGATGAGCTCTGAGTGTCTATCATATGGAATATGATGTGAGGACTAAAGCAAACTAAGCCCAAAATAGTTGGGAGGGTGCAGCACTTTTAAGCTTCTGTGAAGGAAAAACCTTGTAGAAGAGTAAAGAATTAATTAAACCCCACTTCCCTTGCCACCTATAAGCAAGATAATTGGAAAGCAGCCTGTTCTCTAACAATGGTTGTTGCTGAAGAACTTGATTATTTTTTTTCCTTTGTAATTTCCGTCTAGCTCAGCAGGGGTGAACTATGAGACTATTATGGAGTGCACTGAATGTCTAAGGAGGATGACACAGTGCTAAGAGCTCAGTAGAATTCTTTGTGCTGCAGGCGAAGCTGAACTGATTGCAATCTTAGGACCAGATGGGAGAGGTTTGTTAATTTTTGTCTTGAGCCCTATTGTATAAGCCCTAACAGTACCAGAAATCTTACAGGAACTGGACAGAAAGTTAAAGAAAATACAAGAATGGAGTATCAGCAATGTAAAAATGAATTGGAATCATAGGACAAACTAGCTGATCACGTGAAGTAAAAGAAAATCCACACAAACTTTAATACTGTGTTGAGCAGGGCCTTATCTTAAGACAAACTTAAAAGTAAGAAATCAGAAGTAAAGACAGCCAACCATAGCAAGACTCTTTGGCTCCAGAAGATGTTTAACAATGTAGGAGGGAAGATACATTCATTTTAGTATGAGGTTGGGTTAACTTTATAAAAAACAGCAACTTTTTTTTTAATGTCTTAATATATGTATAAATTTATTTTTTACCCATTTAGGAGCAGGAGTTATTACTATTTCTATGGGTCTGGTGATTGAAATCTATTTGATTCCTCCTGCCTGGCTCTCAGCTGTCATTCTACTATATCAATTCTCTTTACTTTCGAGTGAAGCAGATGGAGGTCAAAGTGACATGCTATGAGTCAGTTGCTCTACCTGGAATAGAAACAGTAATTACATAGCTGCTGCCAGATCTTTAAACTTGTGTATACCTTACTGGCTTTTTTTTTTTTGTGTGTGTGTGTGTGTGTATTTTGGTGGGTATTTTTGTTTATTTTTTTTTAATTTTTTTAATTGGTTGGTTGCTTTGTACATTTGTATGTAACTGCTACTTTTCTTTTTTTTTTCTCTAAATGCTCAGTTCAACTTTATTTTATAGTTCATTATGACTGAATAGTGTTCTATAAAATGGTTGTGATTATAATTATCTCTTACATGGCCAGAGATATTTCTCTGGTATATTTTTGGCACCCTGACTGCTTTACAGAATTCTAACCCATAAATCATAGGTCAGGCTGATACTCACATTTTGTGCTGTATTTGGAAAGCAGGGATAGAGGGACATCACGACATTTCTCCTTTATAATGACAGTCAAAAGGGAGGTATTTTGTGCTTAGAGTGGAATAGCACTAAGGGTATTAGTGACATTGTCATAGTACTAGAAGACTACTGACATGCTAGTTGCCAAATCCTCTGGGAATTTCTAGTCCAATCTCCTGTCAGAAGCAGGACTGTCACCAACCCTGTCTCAGGTGCAGACACTGCTTTCTCTAGCAAATCTTGAAGACCCTCAAGAACAGGAATTCCACAACATCTGTGGGCAGACTACTGCAGTGCTGCACTACTTTTTTGGTGAGAAATCTTTCCTGACACCTACTCTGACCCTCCCTATGTGCAGTTAGTAATTACTGCCCTTCATTATTTCATTGGCTACTACTGAGAGTGGTTTAACCGCAATCTTCCCTTCAGGACATTCTAAGCTTCCATGAGGTTTTCCTTTGGCTTCTCTCCTTGCCAACTGAAGCAAGGCAAGTTCCCATGTCTCTCCTGATAGGTTATGTGCTCAAGGCCCTGGCCACATTGATAGCTCTTCACTAGATCCTTTTCAGTTTCTCAGTATTAGGAAAGAAATGGGAGACACTGTTGACAGTGAAGCCGTACCATTACAGAATATGGGAGGGTAATAATTTCCCTCTGTGCTGCCCATACCCCTGCCAGTGTCACTTAGTAAACGGTTTACATGAGGAAGGTGCACACTGTGGCTTGTATTCAGCTGCTGCTTAATCCATGAGTTTCCCATCTGCTGAAATCTGAGTTTCCTGGCTGGACCTACAGAGGGGTATAATGTTTGCTGTTTTTCATATCACCAGAGACCTCTCTGATGACACACGTTTTTCACCAGGGCAGGGAGTAGTTCTGAAATTATTATCAGTGAACTCCTAATGAACTGCTAATTACCTTTGGACCCCTGTTGTATGCATCTTTGTTTTACAATTAATGCAACTAGAGAAGCCTTTCTTGTTGCCCTGTCTCTTTTTACTGTCAGGTTCAACTAGGATTTGAAGCAATATTTTTATGCTTCACAGAATGAAAGACTCATTTAGGTTGGAAGGGTCTCATTGAGATTGAAAGAGAATTTGAGACATGAAAGTCAAAGGCAGCCTTAGCTGCTCTCCTGAAATTCAGGGCTGTGATCCTGCTTTGTGTTGTTTTTCTCTCCTCTCAGATTCCTGAATTTCACCATTTCATAGTCATTGCAACTGAGGCTGTCTCTGACTTCTTATCTCAGACAAATGTTTTCTTCTTTTAACCACAAGGTTTAGCAGATCATGTTTTCTTATTAGCTTCTCAGTTACCAGGAAGTTGTCATCACTGCATTCAAGAAGTCTTCTAGATTTTCTGAGCCCTTCTGGCAGATAGAGCAGGGGTTAGTCTCCTATGAGGAAAAGGACCTGTGCACATGAGACTTCTCCCACTAGTTGGATGAAAGTCTCATCTGCATTTTCTTCCTGGTCAGGATGTCTATAGAAGACACCCACAATACAATGCCAAACAGTGTTGGTTTGGCTGCTAATCTTGATCCATAAACTGGTCTTTGGCTTCTGATCCATGCCTAGGGGGAGCTCCAAGTATTCCAGCTGTTTTGCCATATAGAGGCCAACCCAATTATCTCTCCTTTCCAGCCAGCTGAACAGTAATTCTTCTTGCTGGTTTCCTTGCCAGTTCTGTTACCTTCTTTCTGCCTCCTGTATGCTCTCTTCTGTGTTTTAGTTCATGGAGAGGCTTTTGTCTTAGCCTGGCAGTTCTGCTGGTGAAATTCTGGCCTGCTTTCATGACACAGTCGATTGTTCCTGGTTTTCTCATCTCTTTCTGCTTGATGACTGCTTGCTGGAGAATTTTACTTAAAAATTACCCAAATAAGTGTACTCTCCTGATGTCCTGAGTCTTAGCTCCACTGCTCACTGTCTCAGCTATCCTCCAGATCCTGAATTCTGTCACCTTTTGGTCACTACAAACCACATGTGCTGTAAATAGTTGTTTTTCATCTGGGATGTTTCTACAAAAGGCAGCTTGAGGAAAATCTCTTCATGTGATTTCTCATGAGCTGTGTAATTTAAATATTATTAAGTTGCTTACATGATAATCTAACATCGCAGTCGATGAGTATACAACACTGATATAGACTCTACAGAAAATTTGCTTTTGGCTTTTGCAGGGAATCACTTTGCCTTTAAATGCATGTACTGTTGACACGTAATCCTCAGAACAGAATGCAGAGTATTTTTGGAGTGTTGATAATAAAGAACTTTGTTTTATTTTTATTTTAACAGCATAATCAATTAGACAACTAATGGCACTGGCCTATTTAATATGATGAATCTGATTAAAACCCTACAATTGCAGTGCTGTTGCAAATCTCACAGGAACCAACATCTCAAAATACTGAATAGAATGTGTAGACATTTTAGGAGAAGAAAAAAACAATACCAAGAGCAGATTAACTCATCAGTCAGTTGGAAAGCATCTGATTAATACTCTTAAGTACTGATTAGGATATGGGGCTGCAGGCTCTCTTTCCTGCAAAATCTGTAACTATGGAGATCATGGGATTAGTAATTATTTGAGGAATTGAGTAGCTCAGCACAGAAAATTTGGATTGGTGCCAATATGCTGAAAATCTGGGAGAGTGTCTTCATGTAAATGACTTCATAATTAAAGCAAGCCTCAAACTCAGTTTTATTTAATACTTAGGGCAGTAAAAGCTCTCTCTGAGACTGAAGTTTCAGAAGGCTTTCACCTCAGTGAAGCGCAAGACAACTTCCATCTCTTCCTGTATGACTGCACACATTTGAATAACTAGTTAGGAAGTGGAAGATCCAGGTTAGAGATGAACTTTATCATTACTATTATTTCATGGGGATTTTTATGCAGGTAAATTCTTTGATCCTGTCTCCACCACCAGTGGCTATCTAAGCACTGGTTCTGGGGCAGGAAAGGACAACTAAGAGTGAAAGAGGAAGCCAAAGCAGCTTTGCAGAGCAGCTCAGAGCAGCTGTGAAACTGTATGTTCTCGAGTGGGATTTACAGTCCCAAGAATGAGGCAGGAAAAAGTAAAGGATCACAGGACACACATACCATTGTGCTCAGTCAAGGCAATTTTCATGTATTCTAGCCAGAGGAGGACAGGGTAAACCAGAGTGAATTAGCAGTGTGCTGCCAGGCATGGGGCTACAGCTGAGACTGGCTTTGGCAGCTGTTTACAATTGTTCTACAGCTTCAAGTCAGAGTGACAGAAGCAGCTCAGATCTATTGCCAGGGTTGCACCACCCCTTCTCAAATGAATGTGGCACTCAAGCATCTCGTGGGTTGGCACCTCGTAGCCTATCTGCTCTCTTATATTTGCTATGTAAGTTTATTAGTGTTTTCAAGGTATTAAAATACCACAGGAGCTCAGCAGCCAGTCAACTCTTTCATTATTACTTTGCCTCTCTTTGCTCGCTTATGAGCTTGGGGGAAAAAAAATAGCATCCACAACATTTGAAAAAGCAAGGAAAGCCACTCTTAACTCTTCAGCTTTCCCTGGTTTGTTACAGCCTGCTACAGAATACTGAGGTGTTGTTGTGAAGTTTGTCCAGTGTGGTGACCTCTGAAAGGGGCAGTTGGAGCCTTGCTGGCAGAAGCATGGAGTTGGTTTGTTGAGTTTGTCCTGTTTTTTTTTTTTTTTAACATGTCCTTGAGCTTCTGAAATAGTCATTATTTTTTGGTCCACCTTGAAAGGTCAGCAGAAGTACAGGTAGTTCTCTTGCTCACAGCTTCACTTCCCTTGGTGTTTTTTAGAGACAGCTGTGTCCCACTATGAAGGATAAAGTTAAAACATCTAAGTGACCTATACTTGATCACTGATGCAGATGGCGTAAGTCTGGTGTGTCCTGAATTTAGCGCAACTGATATGATAGAGGGACTGTTGAGGGTTGAGGGATCTTAAATCCATGGGTTGTTGGTCAAGTAATATTTTCTTCTGAAGCTTTAATTTCTGGAGTCATTGCAATGTCTAACTGTGTCAACTGAAAGTCTTCATGAATATTTTTCCATTTAGAAACAAACAAACAGCTGTTTGTTACTGGTAAGTTTTCACTGTTTTGCAAATTAGACAATTTCAGTCCAAGAGAGAAATAGAAATTCAGTGTGTTTTTGTGAGTGAAACAGGCATTGTTCCTATGTATTTATTCCTCCTTCTACAAATATGACTGATTTTCTGTTTCTTTTTCTTAATGCCTCTACTGTGTGGTAAGACTAATTTTCCACTAAAATAGACTTATATTTAGTCAGAGAAGCTTTACATGAAGCTGGCCAAACTGTGAAGCCTAGGTCTGTTGCACTGTTCAAAGGTAAAGTGTGGTATTTTCTCACATACATGTTTTTGTAGGACTGGTTTAATCTCTCGCAGAGCTAATCATAGGTGCTGTTATCAGAGCAGTATGAAGCGTACAGATCCAGAAGGTTTGGTTTTTCCAAAGACAGTGTTGATAAATGCGGTGTTTGTGGACACAAATGTAAACCAGTGTTGGTGAAGCAGCACTCCTATAGAAGAGTAAATTGTGGGACAGCTGTTATTATTTTCCTCTTGCCACCTTCCGAAAAATAAAAGAATCTGTGGCAAGAAGGGCATGATAGTGAGAAACTAGCCAGGAGGAACTCCTGGGACAGTTGTTTGGAAGTTTTAGTGCACAGCTGAGGTGACCAAATCATACCATTGTTCCTGGTATGAGCAACAATGCAGATGATAGGAAGGCTTTTCTTCTTTGTGGTAACGGTGGGGAATCTTGCTAATCTTCAATAGGATAAAATAGCTCTGGCTGGTGGCTTCTAATCAGAATTAAGGGCTTCACAGGTAAAGAGACAAATGAAGCCATAGCACAATGTAGGATGCAGCACTATGCCATGCAGCAAGAAAATCTTTGAAGCAATATGGTAAGTGCCTTCAATTAAGGTTCCTGATGATATGGTGTAGGTGAAGTCAAGCATGGGTTTAGTAAAATGTACCTTTTCCATATTTTTCCTGTTATTTTGCCTTACTTAATCACATAAATGTTGATTAAATAGTTACAGAACCAGTGTGTTTGCGCCAGTAGACACCGAATGCTAAGAGAGAAACATGCTGGCTAGTCACAGGGCTCTCCAGATGGATGTTCTATCTGAATGGCTTTGTAGTTTTTCACTTCTTTATAGCAGGAATGACTTTTAGATCTGTTAGGGTATAGTAATAAATTTACTGAACTACAAAATAATTTATCCTTCTCCTTGCTTTCGGCTAATTACAACATCTTAAGGTTTCTCAGGATAGTATGAACCTGATAGTTCCCTGAAGAGTGACTCTTCTCAGACAATTATTATAGAATGAATGAATGAATGAAGTGGCGAATGGAGTTTAGGACACAACAAGGAACAGCTCTGCCTTTCTTTGTTCTCACCTTACTACATTCCTTTCACTAGACTGACTTCCTAACATAACCTATGGCAAACCTTCTAGATGCAATAGTCCATTTTCTTTGGAAAAGGATAGAAAATCAGATAGTGGCTCTGGGATTTGAACACCTTTGGTCTAACAATTGGTGTTAGCAGATCATCAGAAGCAGATAGTCCTGCCTCCTTTTCCACCCACTCTGAAACCTAGAGCACAATACCAGAAAAAGATCTCCAGCATTCACCAGTGTTGTCAGGGGGAGTTCTCCTATAATTTCTCATAATTTCAGTGAAATAGATTACTCTTCTGGTATGCTTTTCAGTTTGCTATTTTTAGTGATAGAAGAACACCTAATTTGCACTTGTTAAAACAGGCTTATGAAAGTGTGTTGTAAATAAATCTTGGGAGGAATATAAATTAGCATGATTCAGGGTAAAGTAACTTCCCTTTTGTGGGTCAGAATGTAAATAATGTGGGGGGTGGGGGGAGATTGCTGCACTTCTCTGTGTTGGAGGATTCTTGTACTTTTTTATATAGTATCGGATGCTGGCTACAGTGGAGACAGGACTTTAAATGGACACCAAGTCTTAGCTTGGCAGCCCTCTTGTTCTAACACAGCCAGATGAATGTTAACTCTTGGGTCTCTCCTAGATCATAGATCTAGGACAAATGTTGGCGTATTGAGTAGTGAAATAGCTGCAGATGAGTTAGACCTTTGTGGCTTCTGCAAGAAATATGTATATAGGTAACATAATCCTATTCAGAATGTATAGAGGACAGGATAGGAGAACAGCTTGGTTTTGGCTGCAGCAAAATGAAATTCAGTAGGCTTAATAAATATCATGTGTGGTCTGGTGCAGTGGTAGCTGCTGCAGTTCTATGACATGGATAATGCTTTTATGTCTCAGCTCCAGGGGAGCAACTAAGAAGGCTTAGTCCCTGCCCAGCACTTGTTTTTTATCATATATCCTCTCCTATAACACCAACCTGGTGTTGGGAAAAGCCCTTCTGTGATGAGGATACCTGTAACATTAAAAGATCAGTGTTCTGTGTGAGAACAGTGTTTTTATTTCTCCTTTTTTTGTATTTACAAGAAGAATTCTTGTTCTTTAATCCTGATTCCAGTCAGTTTTTAAACGTATTCCTTCTTCAAATTCTGCCTGTAAAGATTGCTTGTCATAAAGACACCTATTTTCTACAGTATCAACGTAGATTCTGCAGTAGGTGTCAGTTCAATATAGGGTGAACTGTTTTAATCTCTCCCCAAGCCTCTTCCTTCTTCATTTCATGGAGAGTCAAAGTCTAGCAACTGAAAGGTAATCACTATGGTTACAGCATCCAGTTCTAGCAACAAATCCAAGATTTAAGTCTTAATGCTTATAGTGAAATATATATGTATTTGAGACACCCCCAGACATTTGGGATCGTGTTCACAAGTGTTAAAGCAGACACTGGCAGTTTGTGATAATTCCATTGCAATGCTTTGCTTGCAAAACAGTGGTCTGCTATTATAAGTGGATTGCTTTCATAAGAGGTGAAAGAATACTGACTAGTTTAAAATGCAGCTCAAAGCAATATTGGGTTTTCAAACTGAGAAATCTTAGATTTAGTCACTGCCTGGTTTGAAGCCTGTGTCAACATTGCCAGCCAAAAGATTGAAACTTGGATCCTTCCCAGCTACAAATATTATGAAGACATCACTCTGAGCCATTTTTAGACATTATGAGAGCTTTATGAAGCACCAGGGTTTTGCAATCCTACAGCAGATGACTTTATGGCCCAGGTAGTTGATACTTCATGTGTTGAGGTCCCTCACCTCAATTAATAACTAATTTCAATCCATCTTCTTACAGATGGCTGAAAATTACTGATCAGGCACAGTTCTCTCTAAGAGATAGCTATCCATCCACAAGCCAAATTAACAACCCAAGACCAGAATCACCTAGGGAGATTTGTTGAGATGGTATCAGTGCCTGAGTACTGTTAGTGCAGGACTAGTGGCTCTTCTCAGAGACAAGTCTAATGGGAAAATCTAGATAAATAATGCTTTTAAGCTGGCAAATGTCTCTTCTGACTGTGGCTCAGGCATAGAAATGAATCTGGATAGAGAATGTCTAATCCAGACAGGACACAGGATTGTGCTTTATGCTTAATGGATGGGGAACAAAGGTATGGAGCTCCCTGCAAACTGAATTTCTAACCTGACTGCTAACTAGTGTAGGGCAAGAGATTCTACATCCCAAAACATGACAATGTGACTTTTGTTATTGAATTCTCAGAATGGCACTACTTCCTAATCTCAAAGGGATCATTATCCTACCACTTTTCATAACATTTTACAGTATATTTGTCCATTCTGGAGAAAAGAAGACTTTGGGATGATGCGATTACGGCCTTCACTGTCTGAAGGGAGCCTTCAAGGAAGAGGGAGAGAGGCTTTTTACAAAAACATGTAGTGACAGGATAAGGGAGAATGGGTTCAAACTGAAAGAAAGTAAGTAAATTTAGATTAGATGTAATAGAAAAATTCTTTACTGTGAGGCTGGTGAAGTACTGGAACAGGTTGCCCAGAGAAGCTGGATGCCCCATCTTTGGCAGTGTTCAAAGCAAGGAGGTTGCATGGGGCTCTGGGCAATCTGTCCTAGTGAGAGGTTCTCCCACCCAATTCAGGGGCATTGGAATAGGTGGTCTTTGAGGCCCCTTCCAACCCAAGCCATTCTATGGTTTTATGACTAATTGTCTAGATATGTTTTCATAATGAAGTACAAAACTGATTAGAATTTTTATCAAATCTTTAAGGGAATCCCATTCAGTTGTAAATATTGCAACGTATTTTTTCATTTGATATATGACTTTTTCAACTTTCTGTTACTGGTTTTTGAGTCTTTGAGGAAATTGAAATCTAATATAATGTTTAACTGCAAGTAACTTTTCTATTTAGTGACTCATCTTAATTATGTTGGTTTGTTGGGTTTTTTTTTTGTCCTGAATCTGTCAAATATAATGTTAGGTGTAAGATTAGGAATATTAAATATAATATTCTCCAGCAAGTCTTCAAAATTTCTACCTAAGTCAACTGCATCACAACTACCCAGTACATACTTACCACGTTTGTTTGTTTGTTTTGGAATATAAATTGGGATGTGGCAGCTGCTGCTTTCACTTGACTTTTAGATTGAGGATGTTTAAAAGGATGAACTGTTTCACATTAAGTTTCATTTGTATATAAAATCTGAGAAGAATTGATAACTCATTTTACCCTGGAGTTTGTTTTGTTTTGCTTAGAGGAATCTCAAGAATTATGTAAATTGTGTAGTGTTGCTTTTTGTTTGTTTGCTTGTTTGTTGTTTTAATATCATAAGGGACAAAATTAGAAACAGCTGGTGATGAAATAAAATCCAACATATGCTTAGCAATTGTAGATCAATGTCTCTTCTTGTTTATTCTGTGACTGGTATCCTAGATAAAAGAAATCTGGTGGACTTCGGCTATATAATGTTCAGTAAGACATCTTTAATTACATGATGTAAATGGAAGAATATTGGAATTAGAACAAATGAAATGTCATGGTTTAACCCCACCTGGCAACTAAGCACCATACAGTCACTTGTTTACTCTCCCACCTCACCCAGCAGGATGGGGGCAAGAGAATTGAAAAGGTAAAAGTGAGGAAACTCATGGGTTGAGATAAGAACAGTTCAATAATAGAAATAAAACAACATTAGCAATAAACCATAGTGAAAATCTAAATCACAAAGAGAGAGAGAGACAGAGATAAAATCCAAGGAATACAAGTGATGAAAATGAAAGCAATTTCTCATCACTAGTTGACCATTGCTCAGCCAGGGCCTAAGCAGTGGCACCTGGCCACTTCTGCCCTGGTTTACTGCTGAGCATGTCAAAATATGGTATGGAACATCCTTTGGGTCACTTGGGGTCAGCTCTGCTGACTGTGCCCCATCCCAACTCTCTGCACATCCCCAGCCTCCTCACTGGTATAAGGAGCTGAAGTAGCCCTGCCTCTCTATAAATGCTGCTCAGCTGTAAACAAAACTGTCCCATACTGTGCAAACGTGAAGAGAAGTAACTCCACTCCAGCCAAACCCATACAAAACTGTACAATGGTAAGCATTCTGGTTTAAAGGGGCTGTGTCAATACTGTATGGTGAACACAGAAGTAATATATCAAAGGAGATAATGGGCAGAAATACTCAAAGGATGAGATTTGGGACTAATTTTTATTTTCTCTTATATTTTTTATGCCATTAGAAAAGTCAAAATGTAACAACGAAATTTGCAGATCATATTAAAGTAAGAAGCCACTGTTACCATCAGAGAGTATCAGAATATCACAATGATCATCTTGAGTGCTGGGGTAGTAGAAGTGGGATTATATTCATTTATGTGAATACTAAGAAAAGTCAGACTAGGAGACTAATTATAAGGAATTATTTTATAAGATGAGATCTGGCTGAGGAATGGGATGGAAAAAAAAGATGAAAGAGCTGAATACTTATCTACCTGATATGTCACTTGTTCATCAAGAAATAGCAGTGTCAGAAGGAAGCATGAGGTGTTTGGGGTTTGCTGTCTGGGGGAGGGAGGTTTGGCTTTTATTTTTTAGGTCAGAAAACAAATGGAAAATGATAAGAATTTTGGATCACCCAAAAGTAAATACTTAAGGAAAATTCCATCTAAATATTTATAATCAAATGACACCTCATATTTGTTTTGCTTTTTTAAAACTACTTTGCTAAATAATTAAGTATAGATGAATATACTACACAATATAATCTTAAAAATTAATATATCAGGCTGTTGACATAGTATTTTTTTAACACTGGAGAGGTCAAACTTCATAAGTTGTGAGAAGAATTAATGAATACTTTTAAAAGAAGTATTTCTGTTGTGATAGCCCTCCCAAAGTTCAACTTAAATGATTCAAAGTGTGCAGGTGTTCAACCTCTTTCTAAGATAGACCTACCAGTTTTTATATGAATTTCAGAATCATGCAAGTTGGAGGGAAGCTCCAGAAAACCTCCTCCAGCCCACAGCATATCCAATGAGATCAGGCTTCTGGGGCCTCATGCACCTGAGTTTAGAATATCTCGAAGGATGGAAACTCCACAACCTCCCTGGATAACCTGTTCTAGTGTTTTATTGTCCTAACAGGGAAATCTTCATTCTTATGTTCAATCAGAATTTCACATATTCCAACTTTTGCCCCTTGTCTCTCATCTGATCCCTATGATGTGTGCAAGTTAAATACAATAAAGCTCATGTACTGAATGAAAAATTTCGTTAGAGCAGATTATGATTATTAATTAATTATTAAGATTAATTAATCTTAATTACTAATATATAACATGATGATACTGACTTTTAAATTCTTCTTGAATATTCCTTCACGATGTTTTAACATTTGTTTTAGAACAGGAAATGTTTCATTGCTTAAAAGCATGCTGAAGTAGAATTATGTGTGACAACATAAGATAACATATGGTTAAAAGTTTCAAATGTATTGTAATTATCTGTAAAATAGTTTTTTGTCCGCTGAGTTTATATTTGAAATTGTTGGCTGAAATGCTTAGCTTTAAACATGCACACAAGAAAATCAAGCAGGACAAAGACCTTCTGTAATTTACTAAATCTTCACTTCCAGATAAAGGAAAAGTTCTCACAAGCATATGTTGAGTTGGTGATTTTAAACCCCAGCCTGGTGGGGAAAATCTTTCTCCTGTTCAGGTGTAGGTAAATCGGGAAATTACTTTTATTCACATATGATATTTTTTGAGGTAATCGCCAGCATTATTTTACCCTGTAATATTCTAGTAATAGCACCTCTGCGTGCCAATGTTGTTTTTAACTTAGTGTTTCAGAAAAATACTGAGAATTAATTTTATTTTAGCCATGAAACGCTGTCATGTCTCAGCAGAAAAATGACAGAAATGGAGCTCATGAAGAATTAATCTAGAACATTTTACTGTGATTGAATTCTTATTAATAAAGAAGAAAATAATAGTGAGAGATCTGAGTCGCTTTGAGTAACAGCTATTAGAAGTCAGATGTGTTTTACTTTGTTTAGATTCTCATCAAATTCTCAAGTGTGAAGAAAACTTGGGATGAGGAGGGAAGGAAAGAAAAGCAACCTTTGTAGTGTACTTCCACCAAAGAAATGTTGGGAATCAAATATTGTATTTGCAAACTTAGAGAGATGCATAGGTGATTCACAAATATATCAAGCATTTTGTTTAGCTGGTGTTTGCAAATAATATTTCTTTCTGGCCAATGTACAGTGTATAAAGGAATGAGCGCAGCTCAAATAGTTAAGTCTATAGGAATGCTTCAGTGTGTATCTTGGCATAAGAAGTGGCTTCCAGCTAAGCCTTTTGTAATCATCTGTAAGCTTAGACAGAGGAAGATCTGACATTTGATTTTAGAATACTAGTTCATTTCCCTTTCTTTTCTCTAAGGTATATCATATTTCTTTAATAAAAAAGAAACATTTCCCTAACAGAAGACACTGATATTACAATAAAGGAATATAATAGAAGCCATAGGACTAAGACAGTGTTGGCATTAATTTCTCATCTGTTTGCAAATATTATTTAGTATCAGTTTTTACTTTGATGTGGCTGTTTTGTATAGCTATGATAAGAAAAGTATTTCCTATTCAAGCCATGGTGCTCCTGGCTCTCTTCACCTCCTGAGGGTATGCTGTAAAGCCACTGAGGAATCAAAATAAAACTGGAGCCTGTACAAATTCTGAACACAGTGCATCCTGTCTCTAGAATTCTTCTGTAAACACTGCTTTGGTTAGGTCAACAGACAGCCTGGATTTTGCTCAGGCTTTCAGAGCTTCTTCGTTCAGACAGCAAAGAAAGGCTACAGGAGGTTGTGGTGGTTAAGGCAATACAACATTTGCATGGGAACAAAGAGAAAGTAAAATTGTCAGTGGAGATGTAGAAAGAGGAAGACAGTATTGCAGAAAAAAAAGAGAAAGAACTTATTTCAGTCCTGTCAAAATCTGTCAGAAGAAATTACAGGAGAAAATCAGAAGCTTTACTGTAAATTTATCAAGACGTTAGTGTCATACAAGAATTGTTTCTGAGCCTCTTGATTTTTATACTTAGTTAGTTGAAAATACTGAATTGCTCTGTTATAGCTTCACAAACTCTTATACATACTTCAGATATGCATAAACACACAATTTGATCATCTGAACTTTCACACTAGTTTTCTCAGGTACTTTCTGTAACTTTTTGATTGCAGTGTCCTCTGAGGAAGAATATTCAGCTTGATTTGGAACAAAGATTTTGTCTGCTGCCATCCAGTCATATGTTACTGAACACACCACTCCTTTGTTTCCTTAACTGAATTTAGATGCAGTGGGATGGGGTCCAGGTCCTTTTCTTGAAAGGAGTTAGTATTTCTGATGGATAAGTATTTATCTTTATGGTCTTAGCCATACCTAGCGCAATGGGACTAGAGGTCTAACACACTCTATGAAGGTTTGTTACACGTATTCTAAAGTGGAAAGACATAGGTAATACAGCCAGCAGCAAACACAGGAAATTATAAGAAAGTAACATGGGATTCACAGAGCTCCTTAAGCAATGAAAAGAAGCATACCACCTTTCCACAGAAAAATTGGTAAAGGCAGATGTTGACTGCCTTTGGAAATCAATGGTCTTCTCTGACAAATGCATTAATTTGTAATGGCTGGTAGTATCAGCTGTAGGCAGTCTCCCTGATCTCATAAAGACAACTCCTACACTTCACAGATGCTGAAATAGAAATCTGTTCTTTAATGGTAGTCTGGATCAATGCTTTAATGAAAGAAACCTAAAATCCTTCCCTTAGCTGCTGCTTTCCACTGTGAGTACCTACATGTAAAATTTTTTTTTTTTACAATGATGAGGTAATTTTGAAAATACTTGTGAAGAGATACAAAATAGATAGATTATTTTGGGGACATTAATAAAGAATTTAGCACTAAATTCTGTGATTATACATGCTAGCTACTTGACCATTCTTCTGAGTTTTCTTTATGATTTCTCTAGCAAGTTAAGTAAATTTAGCATTTAATTGCTATTCCTGTTTGTACATATGAAACCTTCAACCTCCTGCTTTGCAACTAAAACAGGGTTAATTACCCACCCTAGAGTTCAAATACCCTCATTAGTGTGAGGTTCACTAGCTATCATGTATTACTGAATAATGATCTCATCAAGAAAATTTGTAATATTACGAAGTGAAAGCAGCAGAATCTTCTGAATGTTTTGTTCACAAGAACTTACATGTTAACGAGCACAGACTTATGTCTGACAAGGACCTCTAAAGGAAATAGAATCACATTAAATTCAGAGATATGCTTTTGATGTCTGTTTTGCTGTATTTCAGGTAAATTAAAAAGTCTGTGCATGCTGCTTTGACTATTCCGACAACCTGAATTTTGAAGCAATTGGCCTGAATTTCTGCAATTGTTTCCGCTTTTGTTATTTGCTTATTGTGTACCACATAACTGGTTTTCATTTTTTTGTAAAACTGATGTCTTTTATGTAACAAAGTTCACTTGTGAAGTGACTAGTTTTGAACACACTAGAGGAATGTGCCCATTATCTTACAGAGGAAAGTTTCATGTAACTTTCATTTGTGGGAATGTGTTTACAAAGTCAGTATTTGGAGAGGCTTTGTTTTGGAGTAAAATGATGTTTCACCCCCTGCAACAGCCAACCATAAAAATTCTACCATGGTTTAGGATTTTAACCCTAAACATGCCTCAAAACCAAAAATGTGCCTTTTTATAAGTGCATCATACATGAAGAAAAAGAAATTTCACAATATTTTCTCAGTATGTTAAAAATATCCTTGCCAGAGATACTCATGCAATGATGAATAGTAGAATTACTACCAAAATAAAGATTTTAATTTTTTTTTTATCCTAAGAATTTTATTTTGTCTGAATTCCTTGTCTTTCAATTTTGCTTCCAAATTCCTCTCTTATAGGATAGTCTATTTTTCCATTTTAGCCTTCTACTATGTGAATATTAAAATATTAATTTATCATAGGAATAACTGATTGCAGAAATGACTAGTATGAAAGGCTGTCAAGTTCATTTACATAATTTGTTTTTTAACAGACTTGATATAAGGTGTTTTAGAAGATGAAGGAAGAAGTAACCCTACAGAGAAGTGATGGGTCAAATAACTTGCCTTTCTTCTCTATGGAAGGAGGTTATTTGCTACTCAGTTAATCCTTTCCTGTTGAAAGCATCACTGATCATGAAAACTCACAGATCATCTTACCAAAGCATTTCTGCTCTCCATCAGTGACACAAGGTGGACCTTAAAAGCATGAGGGTTACTTCAACATATTCTTTCTGTTTCCTAACATTATATTTTTCAGCTTGTTCTATCTAGCATGTATGCTTTGTTCTTTTTCTCTCTCAGAGGCAAGTCTAAAGCCTACAATCTGTTAGATGTTTTAAAGCTCAGTTTTCTTACACGAGTCTAGTACTTTTCACAGAAGTTGGAAGATGCTGTGTGAAAAGGATGTCTTGTAGCAGTTATTTTCCACTTGCACAAGAATCTACATCAATGTATGGAATTCAAGAGAATGAGGTTTCTGTCATATGTTCCTAACTCACTTTTCATTACTGTATTCAATATATTTCAGCAGTCATTATTAGTTGCAGTGGTTTCCATATTTATTGGATATTTAATGTAATTTCTCTTGAATATGACAATAGAAATAATTTTTGTTAATTTTGCCACAAGTCAAATTTATGGTGCATGAGCAGACACCTAGTCCTTCCTGCTTCTTATGTCTTCATAATTCCAGCATCATCTTAATGAGAAACATTATTACATGTACATATAATGGAGTCCACAACCTGGCCCACAGTTGACTTCCAGGTGACACTGAACAAACAACTACTAATCTCCAGAGCTCTAATGGGTAGGAGCCTGAAGTTTTGCCTTCTTGTGTCCTATTGTCACTGGCTCAACCTAGGTTGAGCAGATGTTCTCTGCTGTACCCTTATTAGACCTGGTATATCAGGCATCCCAGCCAGAGGACTTGTTAAAAAACAGTGGCTTTAATTTACCCAAATCCATAAGTTTTCTCTGGGAGTAAGATAAGGTGAACTGAGGAAATACTGGATCAGCACAACCTTTTTGCAGCATGAGCTGGTGGTGAAGTCCATTTATGGTGTGGAAATCAGGGTGAACAACATGGCCCTCAGGCAGGTTTCTGTTGACAGCGGACACGCCAGGGCACCTGTGATCTGTTGGAAGGTGTGTTCTGGGGTTATTTTATGAAAAGTCCTTGGTACAGGGGCATGGCCCCAGGCTACTTTTGTAATCTTCTAGATCACCTCACCTAATCATGGTGGGGGCAGTCGATTCAGCCTGGGAGCTCATTTTTATGAGAAGACTTGAGTATTTTCATGATTTGAGCAGCAGAAGATAGGAAAACATATTTATATTTGATGAACACCATAAATAATAGAAGCAGATTATTTGAACTGAACAGTTCTGTGGTTTTTCTAGAGGAAGCAAATCACTGTTTTCATGTTTTTAGGTCCTCATATGGCATTTGAGGAGTCCCAATGACAACTGTTTTACAGTATTTCAGAACTTTTGTAAGGATCCTAACTTTTCTTCAGCAACACAAAAATTACTTGGTGTATAACATTTTCTTTTGGCCTGTGTGACTGGACTTTGTCTTAAATAATAATGTTTAAAATAGAGTAGCAAATGGCTTGTTGTTTTCTTTGATTTTTCCCTGCTTTGGCATCTCCCACACTTCCTCTTCTATCTAGCTGGATTCAATTAAAAAAACGTGCCCAAGACATCTATCTCTACATCAAGGGTTTTTTTTCACCTTTCTGAGTTTTTATTAAGCTATTTCTTGGTGTCCTTCAGGGATTTCTTGGTCAGCTGTCTGAGAGACACAAAAATCGTATGAGAATTTCTCCTTCACTTTGATCCTAACAAATGCTAGGGTGGTGCTGGGTGAGAAATGATTTCTAAAACTCAGACAGGAATACACACTTCTATAAGTTCAGAACATTAAAACCATCTTGTGTTGACACTGGTCAATATGGAAGTAGCTGTTATTTATTTATTTACATTAAAGCTGAAGGGTATAATTGCACTTGTCATGGTGAACTGTTCTTTTGTGTTCAGGACTTACTGCTTGCTTTACTGCTTTTAGTTTGCATTTAAGCATCATTGCCAGTAGGACAAACTGTCTCTCCAAATACATGGCAGGAGAGTTCTGTGTTTTTATGTTTTCCTGTCTCATATATCTTTGGCAATCCACCACAGAAAGACTATTTTTGTTCACTTGTTTGTCCACTGTAAGTAGACTACAAATAGTCTGATTAGAATCCTGTGTCTGTGTAGGTGGAGGAAGGAGGCTTGAATTAGAAAAGAGTTATGGAGCAGCCTGAGATGAAGCATCCATGCAAACAGACAAATAAGTAAAAAGAAACTCTGATATGTCTGTTTGAGAATGATACTTGCTACTGCCTCTGTATGAGATTCAGCAAACTAGCATGACATGTAGGTTCAGGCCCAGAGACTGGTATGGAAGGATGAGTTTATAAAGAAACTCATAATATGGACAAGAACTGGAAAGATGTTTTGTGCCTTCTTCCCTGACACATGCCTGTAGTAGCGACACATACTATCTGGTCCTTTGTGGGAAACCAAGATGTAGGTGTATCAGAACCTTGTGTTAGCACATGGTTTGCTTCATCATGAACACACACAGCACTCCATGAACACGTCTACCAGAAGGAAAACTAGACATGCCAAATACTTAATTAGTGAGGTTTCAATGAGTGCTAGTTGATTTAGAACATGCTTCTCTTAACTAAGTGCTGGGTTTATACTTGTGCTGCCTAAACTTTTAGTAATTTACTTGAAAGTACAAACTTCAACCCTTGAATAAACAAGTACACGATGAAGAAGGCGTTTAGAAAAGATGATCTTTAGAACCAGATCACAAAGTCTAAAGGACTACATGGCACGGTAAGACTTTTATAAAAGCCTTAATGTAAAATAGGTCACCTGTCCTGCTGAGTGGTGGCAGATGTTAAAACAACTGCTCTGTAAATGAACTCTGCTCTGTGCTAAAGAGCCACCTACAGAGATTTGAGTCAAAACCCTATGATAAACATCTTTGAAATGGACTTATAAACATTGTGCCATACAAATGGGAACATAACAAAAAAAATAGGCTCCAAAATAAAATTGGCGCACATGTAATGTAATACAATTAATTTGTCTGTTTTACAGTATAAGATATTGCTAATACTTTGATTAGCATTTTTAGTTTAGAGTGCCAGCCCATTTATACTGAGGTATTATTTCTTTCTCCAGAGGACAGTTTTCTGAGAAAAACCTCCTGAGCAATCACTTTGGAAATCTGACACATGATGCTAACAGTCTTTTTTGGGGACAAACTCTTCAAGGCTTCAGTGGTTTGGAAAAGTTGAAAAACAATCCCTAAAAATGTCCTGATAGAGTTTTGTTTTATTTGTCTTTTCTTTGACACACTATGGAGCACATTTTACCAAGTTCTTAACTATTTCTGCCTTAAATCCCATGACCATTAACAGGTCTACAGTTACATTTTACAACTACACCCAGGACTTTAAAAGCCAGGCACAAACCCCAGATATGTGCCACATGCTGAAACACTTCCAAAGAGCAGATATTTGGGTTGTAGCTTTTTCTTATTTTTTGAAAAATCAGGCCACTTATCTGAAGATGTAACTAATTTGGAATTTGGAAACAAGGAGAAATGAAAATCATTCAAGCCCTAGAATGCTGTCAGAATTTTAAAAACATGGTTTATTGGGAGCTATACCCACTATGCCATGCTTTACTGTTCCAATTTTTATGTGCTATTTAGCCAATATTTATTATTTTACCTGTTTACAACATTCAGTGGGTTTTTTTATAAACCATAGTAAGACTAGACATAGTATAGATTTATTGCTGCTAGAATATGTCATGATAATGCTCCAGTCTACTGTACAAGTGACAGGTAAGGCTGATTAATCTGCCATCTTCTACTATAACCAGTTTCAGAAATTTATTATTTTTATTTTTTTAATTACCTTCAGAAGTCATCTATGTGTGGTATCTTCAGACACTGAAAATACAGACTTTCAGGCTATAAGCTAAACTCTGAAGGAAGAAGAAGAATAATAAGGTTTGGGGGAATGGGGAGAGTTTAACAGACTATTCAAAACCAGTTCCAATTCACAATTAACAAACAATTCTGAATGTCTTCTTGCAAAGTAATCAACTGCTAATATCAAGAAATGTAAACTTAACAGCATTTGTGTAAGAATGATTGTGGTCAGTTCGCACTGAGCATTTTTCTTCTTTTTTCTTGGCCCTAACTTCTCTGTGCCTCAGCTCACTCATCTGTAAATAATAAATCTTGGCTATTTCACAGGGATGTTCTGAGACTTAATTGATTACACTCATTAAAGGACTGTAGTTATCATATTGTGATATAGAAACCATCACACTTTAATTGGTATGAAATGTCTAAATAGCCATACAAGGGAAGAGATATATCTCTTGAAGGCTCTTTTACCTTTTTAATTAGAAAAACAGAAAGGAAGACAAATGAAAAATAAATCAGTATAACGTCTCCTTTGCTGCTAATTTTGAAAGACTTGTTCATATTGGGAATGTGTAGACTTTGGGAACTGGAGACAAAACAAAAGACAACATAATGTCTCCAGCCTGGAAAGAGGTTCTGGAACTTAACTACTGAAGGCATCCTTTTAAGCTACCACCTACTACATATATAGCACCTGAATCCTTTGGAAAGCTATAAGCTCTGGCACTAGAAATAGTGTCTTTGTAGTGACTATATTTTTGAGATCTTTTTTTGATTCAGAACCAAGGTAAAGTGTATTTGCTATTGCCTGGGGAACTGCAAACATGTGGTTCCTCTGAAGGCTTTTAGTACATTTCTACATGAAATTTTGGTAGAGTTACAATCCCAAGTGATTTTTGGATTGCTTAGGAGGGAAACTGCCTTTCATCCTTTCAAGTAGTTTTGATATTGCAGCTACTCTCAACTTAATTAGTATTTATTACTTAAAACACTCTCTGCAGCTACCCTAGTGGAGAAAATTAACATTTGGTTAAGAAATTTGCAATTCCTTGATGCAAATCACAGAGGGAAATATATACACACACACACACATATACACATACTTGAGGAAATGTAAATTCCTGCCTCTGGAGAGGAACACCACCATTCACTGGTATATACTGGTGGACACTCACCTGGAGAGCAGCCTGAACATGAGCCAGAAATGTGGCCTTGTTACAAAGAAGACTAATGGTACCTTGGGATATGTTTGTCAGAGAACACATTGCCAGCAGGTTGGTGAAGGTGATCATTTTTCTACTCAGCCCTGGCAAGACCAAAGCTGGACGTTGTGTCCAGTTCTGAGCTCCTCAGAACAAAACACACATGGAATTACTGGAGACAGTTCAATTAAAGGGCCACAAATGTGTTTAAGGGACAGAAGCACCTCTCCTGTGAGGGAAGGCTGTGAGAGCTGGGACTGTTTAGCCTGGAGAACAGAAAGCTCAAGGGCAATCTCATTCATGTCTGTAAATGCCTGAAGGGATTGTGAAAAGAGGACAGAACCAGGCTATTTCCAGTGGTGCCCAGTGACAGGACAATAGTGAGCAAGCACAAACTGAAACACAGGAAGTTTCTCCTGAATTTCAGGAAACATGCTTTTCACAGTCAGGGGTGACTGAGCACTGGTACAGCTTACCAAGAGAGGTCATGGAGTCTCAATTCTTGGAGATGTTCAAAAGCTGTCTGGGAATGGTCTTGCACAACACACAGTAGCCCTGATGGGGAAGAGGGGTTGGACCAAATTACCTCTAGGTGTGCCTTCCAACTTCAACAATTCTGTGACTTTTACCAATGGAGAGTTTATGAAAAGTTTGCTGGTTTTAGGTGGTTTAAATCCTGGATGTTTATGCAGCCTCAGTGTCTACTGAGGAGAGTTTGGACTTAGGCAATCACCCTTCACCAATACACGCTTAGTCAGTAGATTGAAATGTTTACTGAGATCATGCAAAAGGTGAATTAGACTCAAATGGGTTTATCTAAGCTGTACCGCTTCACACATTCTGCTAGCACAATGCATGCTGCATTAGCTGCTTTCTGCCTTATTACTCTATAAAGTTCCAAATGTTTTGTGAGATAATTGGCTTTCCACATCTGATAGCTCTGCTGCTGCAGTTAGTGTTAATGGGTGAACTAACAACCAGTTTTAAAGAGAGGGGATAAAGTAGAAACATCTCATGAACAGTAATGTACCTTTTCCCTTACAGTCACAGCAAGCTAGGAAGTGAGAAAGGCAGGCAAATGAACAAGTATAAGATACACTCTGGGGACTTTGAGCTGACATATTTTATTAACAGGTACCTTTTCAGGGATAATTTCAAGGGAAATTTTCAGGCATCCATTCTTCAGAAAAAATTGGAAAATCTTGTAAACTTTTTTTTGGCAAGTGTTTTATTTGTTTAATTTCTCAGTGAAATTTCTGGGAAACTGACTTGTCTCCTGCTTCCCACTTTTGCACTTTATGAACACTTTTGTTCAACAGTTTTATTGCAGAGACATTCACTGAAGGGGCACACTGGGCATGTGGTGAGCTCAGTTAGCTAAAACACTTCCTGGAGTCACACGTTTAGCTTTGACCTCTAGATATAATTTCTATGGCTCAGGTAGAATGATGGTAACCTGCATTGTCATTTTGTTTCTGATGTTGATGTCTGTTGAAAATGATGTTGTTGTGCCATACAACACAGGCAGTTAAAAAACAAGCATTCATCTAGGAAGCCTTTGGATGATCCATTCTGAAGTAGATCTGACAAGTAGCTCCAAACAGAAGTATAATATGAACTAAACTCACTCCTCATACTGAAAGGGAGCTTTATATTATTCTATTTACTGTAAAATTGTAGACATACTTATTTCAAACTGGTTAAAAAATAATGAAATGACTGGAATTTTTTTCATGTGGAATACATTCATACACACCTGGTTTATACTGTGAAGTGTTGCTTTTGTGCTGCATTCTTGCAAGGTTAATGGGTAAAGATCTGTGGCAATGAAGAATTGTACTGACTAGTTTGGCATTGAGATGACTACAAGGAAGAATAAATCTAGAGCTAATAAGGTAACAAATATCAAAATTATTGTTCTTCATAATTTGTTGTGTTATGAAGAGGGAAGTTTTGAGAAACCAGTAGTAGTCGCTGAAGAAGACTTTAGTGTAGAACATTTAGCCAACAGTAGCAAATTAGGGATCTAGGACTTGAAATGTCTGCAAAATTATTTACAAAAGAGAAATGGAGAGTTGCATGGTACAGCCTGCAGCTGTGATAAGCGAAATCTCTGGTTACAAATTAATTATTTCAAGACTAGTGTTCCAAATAGCTGACAGCTGAACCTAACCCAAGACTGGCAGCTGATGGCAGCTCATGTAATACAATAATGAAAAAAGAGCACTATGGCAGCAGAGAAAATCAGAGGAAATCTACAGCTGTGATACACGTATGAAAAGTCTCCATTTTCTTTGAACTCTTCCTTTTGTGTCCAATATCACTCCTACCAAAGCTTCAGATTGAAAAAAGAAATCTGTTGAGTATTTTTTCAGTTGCAACAGAAGCTTTTGTAAGAAGAAGGAACAGATTCAAACATACACAGGGGACAGAAGATTTCCAAACTGTAAAACAACAGCTTCAGAAAACACTGTTTCCTTGAGGTGGAAAAGGTGTAGTTGGTGTGCCTGTAGGCAGCTGACCAAGGTGTTGTGCACCTTGGTCATTCCTCCTTGGAATGGAGGAGAGCGTTGTAGTGGCACAATAATGGGGTGAAGGCACACCCCAGTATGTCCTGAAAGACTGTCTGAGTGCAGCTGGTTATAAAAGATGCATCTAAGGAAGCATCATTTGGTAAGTTGCAAACTCAGGTGTACTCTGAAGGACTGGAAATATCCCAGGGCAAATAGACTATTTCTGAAAGTATTATGTCCTAGGAAAGATGCTGAAATTAGCTGCACTGTGCACTGAAAAGGGAATTTGAAGAGGCTAAGGGGCTGAAGTCAGCACCAAAATCCATTTTGTGCCTGAAAAAGTGGAGCTTAACAAAACTTTCAAGGAAAAATTTATGGTTTACTAGTGGTCAGATTTGCCATTGCCTTTTATTTCATATACTAAGTGCCTACTTTATGAAGAAATTTTAATGAACTAGGTCCCCAAACAGCAAACACAACTGGCAGTAGGATGTGATGGATTTTCCAAGCAGGATAATCCTGGCAGAGCTGTGAGGCTTGTCTTCAGAGGCACACTGTGTGTCCTGGGTGGAGGAGGGCTTCTGTCAAGGGTGTACTGTGCAGACTAGGTTGAAGTTATGGCACCTAATGACTGTGAAGCTTTAGCCTCGGTGTAAAAGCAACTCTCTTGGGAAAAGTGTCTATAACATGAGTGAGGGGGGTTTCAGATGCACTTGAATTGTGGCACTTGTTGGAAAGTGTGTAAGGCAGCCATAAAACTCATCTGCCTTTAGAGAGTCTCTAACATGGAGCCATTACTTCTAGACAGTACAGGGAATGCTTAGGGCAATACACTGAAAAATAAGACACCCAGCAGAAGAATGTGATGATTACTCCCAAAAAGCTGTTTTTGAGAATATTTGGCTTCTGGCTTAACAGAATCTATTAAGCTAATAACTCTTCTCCTGACTGGAACTGATTGAAACTGCCAGAAGCAGGACACCACTGTTGGGCAATTTGGGATCACTTCAAGTATCAATTGGATTTACAGCTCCTATTATAATGGATCTGACCAAAGATACATGGCCTTTGAGAGCTTTATGTATAGCAAAGTGAGTATTTTTCTTTTCCTTGGGTTCATGCACCCAGGTTTTCATAGCTTTCACTTGCACTTCTGGAGAGCAAAGCATCACAGTGAATAGATGGGGCAGCCAAGCTGTTCTTTTAGAGTCCTTGTGCTCACTTCAGTCCTGAGGCCCCAGGGAGCTGCTGTACCAGCTCACTCCTCAGAGAGTGACTTTTTAGCCTTCTTAGAATTTCTAACTATGGATGACAATGATCTATAATGTACTGCTCACTCTGCTTTAAAAAAAGCAAACAAAACATGAAGGACAAAATGCCACAGTGAAATGAAGCAAGGGAATGGCTATGCCATGTTAACATGCTTGGAAAAAAACAAAGCGCAAGCTAACTCTGACTGTTAGTGTTAGAGTTCCTTGGCTGTCACATTCAATCATACAAACCCCAGTGATGTTATGTCTGCAGCAAATGTGTTTTATTATTTATGATGGGCTGTGAGGAACTTGTCTTTTAGTTGGATATGATTTGGTGCTACCATCTTTGTTCCCCTAGGCTGTTTCAGGTCTTCTGAGAGTCCTGGTGCAGAGCTAGTTTTTCTCAGATATCCTTAAACTTCAAAAGTTACTTCTATGTGTTGCTGGAATGCTTTTTTTTTTTTTTTTTTGAGTAGACACCATACTGAATGTAAACTTTGAATGCAATATTGTATGTCATGTATTCTCTTAATAAAATTAGACAGAGAGGTTAGCTTTCTGCTGTAAAATTTTCATATTGGTCTGTCAGAAAGAGTGAGCACTGAGGACCAGACAGTAATTTCCCAGAAATATGAAGATATGAAGAGCTGTGTTTGGTGTAAGTGTGATGAATTAAGCAAATTTTTAAAAGGCTGGCAAAGGAAACATTTTGTAAATTAGAGAGATCATCTCAGATCTACTTTTATTTAAAAATCTGTATATGCACTAATTTTTGAGCAAGGACGAAGATGCAGCAGAACATCATGAGAACAGATGATCAGCACTCAGCAGTTGTGAGGACAAGACACTGTTACCTAGCAACTTCTCAGAGATGTCTTTTATAAATCCATCCTGTCATGGATGTCATGTATACACCACAGTTGGTCTTCACAGATTTTGCTCTACTTAGTACTGTAAATTATATCTTCTGAGCAGTAGCATCCTTGGCAGGTATTAAATCATGTCAGTCCAGATTTTTCTTGCCCTACCTGCTCAAACAGCAAGGTGAGGGCTGTGGATTTGTTTTTTGCATAAATTACCATGAGTTGCTTGAGTTCTGAGATGGGGCAGCATTTGTGGGAGCTGTTGTTGCTCAATCTCCTTCCTTCTTTCTTGTACAGATTGAGAAAGAATGGAGAACGATCTGTGTTGATTTCCATGTCTATAAGCTGCTCTCCACCTCTTGCAGCAGAAGGTGACTATGATCTGCAATTTTTTCTTTCTGAGGTGAAGAACCATTATTCTGTCTCAGTATTAAAATATGAAATTAATAAGTGGAGATATTCTCAATGTTGACAAGTGCTGCTTTACTATATCTGTATGCAGAGCTCAGACAGATTATTTGATTCTGGATAGAGATTTTGGGTGTTACGGGATTACAGATACTCAGCATGACTGACTTAAGGCCTTAACTTTTCTTTCTAATCTTTGCCTGCTAATTATATTTATTTTGGGATAATGCAAGTACACCATTGATTCCAATGGCATTTGGAGTTGGAACATGGAAATTCCAATCTTTGTTAAATGTTTTACTCCTTGTAGTATTCTGATGTGTATGCTGTAATACTTTAAAGAGGGAGTTGGACACATTATCCTAAATATTACACAGAAAAAATACTGTGCTGATTTCTGCATTACTCTTTTAAATTATTTCCCATCCTTTGTTATAATCAGAGGCAGTGCAGCATCTCTTGCTTCAATAATTATCTCTAATTTAATGTGTTATGAGCTGGACTATATCTCCTGGATTCTGTTACATCATAAGAAGTTCAAGCCAAGCTTTCTTTATGGCTCCTAGAAGCTGACAGACCTCATCTCAATTAAAAAAATATAAAAGAATTTCATGTTTTGAAGTGACCAAATGCAGTATTAAAATATTGTGACTTGTGACTTCCTCATGGTTATTTTAAGTGAATTCATATTAACTCGTAAGCTATCAGAGTTCCTTTACCTATCTTGTATTTGTGTCAAGATCTTGATAAACTCAAAAAACAGCCTGACAAAAGTGTGATGGGATTCAGTTAATGACACATTCAAGTTCTATACTCAACAGTAATACTGTGTACAGTATCCCCATCCTATATATATATATGTGTTGTGTATATATATAGTATATATATATATATAGTATATATATATAATATATATATATTTATACTGAATGTGTATATATACAGGACAAGGAATATGGAACAGTTCTGAGCAAAATAATCTGTAGTTTACAAAATGAATGTGGACTACTGTCAAGCTAATGCAGAAGGAAAAGTGGCATATGCTCTAGTGGGATGTGTAAAGAGAAGGAAAATCTGCAACAGCTTGTATTTAACACAGCACAGAGAAGACATACATGAGGTAAGATATATCAGTCTTCAAATACCTGAAAGACTACTGGTGACTTTACTTGTTGGTGACTTTTTGACCTGCTAAATCAAGACAGGATGGGCTTAAAATGCAACAAAGTAGATTTCAGAAAGGGGAAAACTTTCTAATACCGAGGATACATTTCACATGGGTTAGTATAGGGTGTTACAGGGGTTCAGTCGCTGTCAGTTTCTAAGTACCTATTAACCACCTGTCTTGTGCAGGTACTATAGCACCACTAACACTTACAAAATTGAAAGAAATGGACTGTGGGACCTTCTCAGGCTTCTCTGGAATTATGCCAATATCTCTAACTGCATTATTTGATTATGAGTATTTGGTAAGACACAGGACAAAAGGTAACATAGTTTTGAAGTACATTCATTCATTTTACAATTACTCAAACACCTGTTCATGCCTAAGATTCAACAATTCCTAACATCCCAGTAAGCAAATATTAATAGCATCTAAAGAAAGTGTCCTAAATACACACAGAATGATCTCTATGATACAAATTATCCTGTTACCAGAGCTGCAGGTTATCCTCAGCTAAGTCTTGTTTTTGAGGTTCCCTAAACCCCCAAAATCTTTATTCTCTTCTATTACCTCTCCTAACTGCAGAAAACTTCTTACAGACCACTTCTTCAACCCCCTTTACCATGGTACCAGTCTTTCAATCTGATGATGACAAGTAGTAAGTTGTAATCAGTTTCCTAATTCATGAACTCAGGACTATGGGCACTATGGGAGAAGGAAAAAAAAATTGTTTCTTCACACCAGCTGGATTCCTACATGATTTTGTTTTGGCTCACTTGTTTCCTTTATTAAAGTATTAAGACTTGTAACTTAGATGATGAAGTCTTTTGAGTCTGAGCTACCACCTACTGTTTGATTAACATCTTGCACATGGGTTTTCCCTCTATGTAAAGATGTCTGTGCCTCTCTTTGGTACTTGCTCTCTTGCCCTTCGCTGGCTCAGAGTGCCTAAGGCAGTGGATCAACTTAATAACTGGAACAATTTCAGGTCAAACCCTTGGCAGGGCATGGGGACAGAGCACATTCAATCTGGAAATGGCTCTAAACAGCAGAGCTTGATTATTTGATTAGTGTGTGATTTCCAGTTAAACATTTAATAAATCTTATCTGTTATGGTATGCTATGCTCAATATGTGGCATATGAATGTGGACAGCTGTTAAGATACCCACTGTGCTGTTCAGCATATTGGCCAGAGTGCAGAGTGCACATGAAGAAAGCTGCCAAGCCCTGTGTGAAGATTGGGCATCACAGGGGGAAATAAAGAGGGCATGGTAGAAAAAAAAAAAGGTAGAGGGAATGATGGAAATAGTAGAAATGATGGAAGAGAAAGGAAGTGTTTTAGGACCTAGGGGAGGGGGCTGCAGACACTGCTTGTCAGGTGATGCACAGATATTGAACCTACTTGTTCCAAGTTGACTACTCATCATTTACTATCTGATTTTTTTTTTATATATACTGCACTATATATCAGCTCAACATGAAAAAGAGGCTGGAGTCTAGACAAAAATTTTGTAACAGTTAGTTGCTGAGCAAAGTGAACTGAACAATAGCTAAGGGTTAGAGCACAGTGTAAAACCACTTCAGGGAAGTTGCTCTCATTCAGATTAATTAATTGGAAATGCTACTTTTGGCCCTGTGAATGATACTGCAAGGTAGTAAAAATTTTAAAAAGTCTTTCAGAAACACTAGTCATTGAGCAACCAGAGGATCTTGAGAGAAAAACGAACAAAACCTGTCAGAGGTATGGGCTAGAAGATTTTTAGGATACTCTTAATCCTAGCAAAATCCATGATGAAGTACTTGGTAACATAAAAGAAGACATATTTAGAAAGAATGGTATGTTTCTAACACGGATCTTCTCCTGTTGTTCTTTTCTAGCAAATGCTTCATTCATTATTGAACTATTTCAAAGAAACTCCTTGTGGTAACACATCTGCACACAGTTTATTTGGTCCAGATAGGAACTAAACTCAGGGAACATGGCTTTTTTAAGCAAAAATGAACATACTTTCCTGTTTTGAAGATTTATCAACAAAATAACCCCTAAGTGCTGCTGATTGCAACATTAACACTTAAACTAGTAGAGAGGGCAGTAAGGTGCAGCATTTTTTCCTATCAAATGTGACTTGATTAGTATAGTTCTTTTTATGCTTTTATGTTTATTTGACATACCTTTTTTGACAGAATGTTACACAGTCTCTGCCTTTTTATAATTTGTTATTACGAGTCTCTTAACTGCCACAAGGCCTTCAAATTTCAGCCCCATAAGTCTTGAATGATGACGTTTTCTTCAGCTGAAAGTAATTTTAATTTGAAATGCACACAGAAAAACAGTATCTTATTTTTTTAACTTGGCAGTGCAAGTCTGATGGCATCAGATGCCCCTAAGACCTAGTGTTTCTATGACTTAATTACAAAAATTAAGTCTACAAATTAAGCCAGACAACATCTGAAATTACTGTGATTTGTTCTATCTTCCCAACTCCATTTCCATGCTTGAGAAATCAAGTGCATAGGCAAGAGAAGCATTACTGTGCTCCCTGTTCATTCCCTGGCTGCAGCATTGGGACCAAAGGGACTTGAAGCCACGGCATGAAATGCCCCCTCCCAGCACAGGCATGGGGCACACCAAAGCTGTAGTTTCAAGAAGCACCACATGTAAGAAGGCATGAAATTAGTTGCAATAAATAACATTATTTCTTTCTAGGAGGCTTTAATTGTTTATTACTCTTATGTAACTGGGACCACTGAGAGTGTTGGTGTGTGTTTAAATGCACATCAGTGTGTTTCTGTCATGCCATTTCCAGATGGCAAATACGAACCTGGAGAGTATCTCCAAAAAGATCTTTGCTACAGCCACTCACTGCTTCAGATTGGGAATGGAGAAAAATGTCTAATAACATTTGCAACTGATTCAATTACCCTGGCTTAGTGACATATTTTATTGCTGATTCTTGATTTTTCACTATCTCACGTAAATTGTCCCCCTCATTTAATAAATCATTTTTTCTCTTTATATGAAGTATTATTTCACTTAAGAGTAGAATATTTCTCACCATACCTTTGACAGACATTTTATGCATCTTAAAATGACAATAAATTGACTGATAACTTGCTGGGCAGACATTTCTTTCTCTATGACAGTAAAAATGAGCGTAGATTATTATTTGGGCCAGATTCCCAACACCTGAGCTGAGCTTTGACATGAAAATTTCTACCTTGGTAGAACACAAATGAGGCTCACAGTAGGTGAGCAGTTTCATTTATACATTTTAGGCCTTCATAATTGCCCTTCAAATATCTGAAAAGGTTTTGTCAGGTAGCAGAAAAAAATGAGAGAGATAATGTATAAAATAAAACTATTTTTACATCATTAATAGCTCCAGCAAATTCTCCATTTGAATCCAAGCCTAACCCTCTAGACAGATGCTGCTTTCCTGGGATTGCAGATGGAAGGATCAGTTCAGGCTCTAGGTTGTTTTGCAAATTTCTCTTTTGGAAATGGAATTAACTCTTCTAGGATGAATTTGAGAGTATTCTTGTTCCTTCACAGTTAACCCTTATACTAGCCCAAAACAGTATGAGAACACCTCTGGAGTTAGAGGGTAGGCTATATGGAAATTCAAGCATAGGAAACTTAAGCTTATTTCATATAAGCTTGATCCTTATGGATTCAGCACAGTGAAATCACATCTTGCAAATTGTGCAGGACATGTGCAGTGATAGCAAACAGACCTTCCTTTTGGCAAAAGATCTGTATCAGGATCTGTAGCCTTCTGTTGTGAAAAGAACATAGAAGATGTGGTATGAGCTTGTTCCTATCCACCCATATACGCAGTGGACTGTATGTTTCGTATCAGTACAAACAAATAAATTTACTGCCTTGAGGATAAGATAAAATAACTCATTAATTTTGACAAAATTCACGTTTCACAGCCGCCAAGAGTGTGGCTCTGTCAGGCACACTGCATGGGCTGGAAGCAAAGGCCAAATGAGCTTCATTTCCACACTTGTATCTGTTTGTGTATTCAGCTACATCTAAGGCAGCTGCTTTCCCTGCCAATGCCGAGCTCATGTACCCATACTGTGCTCTGATGTCTGGAGGAATGTGAGGAGAAGGTTGTCAGCTGCCTCTCCCTCCCACCAAAGCAGCGTTAACTGCACAGCATTCTCCTTCTGTGGCAGTGCTGGCAAGCACAGCAGAACCAGGGGTACATTGCAAGAGGAAATTGCCCTCAGGGATGCATGGGGAGAAGGCTTGAACCTGGAATAGAGTTGGGGTCACTGGTGGAAGAACTACAGGTTTTCCCTCCTGTATTTACCTCTACAAATTTTCTGTGCTCAGCACTTGCTTAGTTTAGGTAACAGCTTATTTTGCTTGAGCCTTTGCCATCATTAATCACAGCTTTCAGAGCTCTGTGTTAACCTGTTCTGTCTTGGGAACCACAAGCTGGTAAGGAATAACAGTTATGTTCCTGTACATTGCACCAGCCAGTTGGGAATCACGTGGTGATGCAGTGGGAACTACTGACTTCCTGCCTCACACCCTTTTTTAGCACATGCACTCACAAAGGAGCAGGATGCTGCATGTGCTCCACAGTCTGTAATTCCCAGTACAACCACTCATGCAGAGCTGTCAGGTGTATATTTCAGTTTGAATTACACACACCATGTATTCTGATGATGAATTTGCTACAAGACTAGAGAAACTAACAAATTATTTATGACTAGACAGATTCCTGTTTATAATCCTTGTGGCTACTGCTTTATTGCTGCTAGATTTTAGTACCTTTGAGAAGAGACTTCATATTAAGACATTTGTCATCTGAAAAATAAAGCCTGTCTGCACATTTAGTACAGAGGCACTTCAAATATCCAAACAGTCTTCTAAGCGGGCTTCTTTTATTTTTCTAGGGAGGTTTTACAAGTTCACTGTAAAAAATCCAGAGAAATACATTGTTTCTCTTAATATAAATTATCTTTATCATTTAGCTTGCTATTTTTACCTCTGCTAAAAATGTAGTTGCATAAATGTCGTATACTAAAAATTTGTAATATAGGTTATTGCATAGACCTACATAGATTTCTAGACAGGGGAAGCAGCCCCCCTTGACAGGGGAATATGTGCAGTCCTTACTCCTTGCCAAGGCAATGAAAGATGATTTTAATTGTGAGTTTTCATACATTCCTACTTTGTAAGTTTGCTGGATTTCTGCTTAACTCCTGGAGAAAGACAGTTCCCACCAGAATTACACATACACACATTTTAATCTGGTATGAGAGTGGTTTTAATATTAGGTATTTGTGGAGATAGGGCAGGACCACAGATATGTTACACCTCATGTTTTCTTACTCAAAAGCATGCAATTGCTCTACAGGAGCAACTTAGCACAGCACCAGGGTAACTTTGTTCAGTCCATTCCTTAAGGAGGCATGAAATCAGTTACTCTAGAACATGGAAATTTTGTTTTGCACAACCGCTCAAGCCCAAAGGCAGCCAAGTGAAAAGACAACAGTACTGTGCCTTTCTCCTCTGTGACAAACACTGCTTTGCATGGCCGCACACGCCATGAGCATTCAGTTAGGAAGACAACTTTTGTCTAGCTAGGTTAGGCTGAGTGAGCTGACTCCATGCTTTAATTTCATGCATGTGACTCTTTTGCCATGAGTCTTGGTACAGGTGACCTAAACTGCTTCTGCTCCATGTCTGTACCAAAACAGAAGTGATACAGCTGTATTTCTGGATGGCAAGGCAAATTTAGTAATCCCTGCTGAGTCTGGACTAATTATTTTGGGCACAGTGCTGCAAGATCTGACTTCCCTGCTTCCAGACTAGAAGTAGTATCTTCACGTTATTTTGCGTAACATGGAATCCCTGGAAAGGGATTAGCTTCATGATTATCACTTCATCAGACTTCATCACAGGGTGACCAATCATTGTCTTGGATACCTCACATTCTCCAGGTATGCTGTGGAGTCTGTTATTGAAAGTACCATTCCACCTACTCAATCACACCACTGCAGGCCTGACACAAAATGCTGCTATTCAGATTTGGTCTCATGAAACAGAGTGGAAAGGACAGGGAACAGGCTCTAAATTTAGTCTGTTTAGAATGCCACACCACTGAGTATTCCCATCTATTTTCAAAGCTGAAATAAAGCAGCATGGCAATACTAGTAAATGCCATTAGTTCTTTGAATTAAAATAATTACTTCCAGACAATAGTAATACATTAGAGCAATTCTCATCTACTACATTCGAGTAATTCTTGGCAGTGTGAACATAATGAATCTGAGGAGTTTACAATACAACCATCCAACTAATACTTAGAATATAAATTCTCAGCCTGTAATCACTTCCTTTTTTGCTTCTTTTCAGTCAAGGCAGTATGAATTCTTTTCAGTCAGAGTCACAAAGTTTCCATTTGAAGTTCTTTTATTTTTTCCAAAAATGTAGTTGATTGGTTAATGTGATTTTGTTTCAAATAATCCTTATCTTTCCAACAAACATAATTTTCAAGCTATGATTTTTATTTTTTTAAGTTAATATCCCTTACCCAACTATATTTATAAATACTAAAATACTGACCTTGTCCCATTTTCTTTAGAAACCTTTCCAGGAGAAGCATATCTCAAGCATACCAATTGTGTATTCTTTTTTCTCCTTAGTGTTTCATAGCTGTATTGATAAAAACAGCATCATCAAAGAGCATCAGCATTATGTGAGCCTTTGAAATGCTACAGAAGTGAGTATTTTGTTACTGTAGTTCTTAAACCTGATACTGATTTCTCTGTTGTTGGTATAACCCCTTGGCATATGTGGAGTTATTGTTGATTTACCTGGGAGAATTAAGTCCTGCTGAGGCTGTTATCACTAGAATGGGATTAGGAATGGGACTGGAAACTTGCTTACAGCTCCTTCTGTGTGTGAACTGGTCTTTGGTATTCCTACTATCTGTCTGGACGACAGTCCAAAGACTACATGAGTGACAGAGCTAAATCTGAAGAGATTTAGAGACTTCAAACTGGTTGAGAAAAGAGTGTGCTAAATTTTGAATTATTTTTGAACAATCCTTTAAAAGAGAAGAGAGCAACTCCTACTTGCTCCAAAGCGATGTTGGTAAGACAGTGAACAAATACTCTGACACCTTTTAAAAAATTACTTCAATACCTCTAAAAGGTACTTTTTAATAATCACATCTTTAGTTATCAAAAGTATTGAAAGATGCTGATGTTTCTAATGCAGAAAAGTACGCTAGAAGACTTGATCTGTGTCACAGGTTATGAGAAGACCGGTACAGATATTGAATAATACCACTGAGGCTTTTTACCCAATGGCAGATTTACAGGCAGCTAGAAAATTACTCCTATTTGAACACAGAGGAAACATTGAACTTAATGTCTGAACTCCGGAATGATTACTGAGAGACAATATCCTGCACAGCAAAGGGGAACCACCAGTCATAGGGTTTTATTTATTTATTTAAATTTCCTTTATGAGCTATTTGTGTTTATTTGTATGTATATTTTGCCTTGCTGGCAATCACTAAAAGAAAGCCCATAAAAACGAAAGTGTTAAATTTTCGTTCTGTTTCTTCTTCAAAACTAACCTTTCAATACCATTGTAATGGAGAAGCAGAGTTTTTTGCAAGCTGAGCAAAAGGAGTGGATGAACCTATGGTTTGACCAAGAACAACATAATGGTCAAAGGAGCAAAAAAAATACAGCTATGTAGAGATAGGGAAGCCCAGTATTTCTGAAATGTCAAAATTTACAAAAATTATAAAAAATCTGAATCTGTTTCATGCTCTTCCCTCCAGTCTTCATCATTACACCGTCTTCTACATTTTCAGATTTTCTGAACAAACAAACAGTAGTCTACACCGGGAGAACTTCCCAAAGGAACTAAAAGTAAATGCAAGAGAACACTGTGACTAAGTGCTGTACCAACAGATCTTGCCCTCCTTTGTCCATGTTGGGCAGCATCACCTTGGTTTAATTCAGGAAGGGTTTTCACTTGATATCGCTTCCAGTTGGTTTCATCCCAGAAAAGACTAATTATGGAAAAGAAAGTAAAAACCAGTTGTCTCTCTGTGGCCCACCATGGAAACAAATTTTATTACTGGTTTGACAAACTTGTCAGACTCATTTAGTGAAAACAAAATTGCTTTTTTTCTTGCTGTTCTATAATCAGTTTATGGATTACAGAAAATTATAGAAAAGACAAAATGCAAGTCCAGTAGATATTGTTAAGTATAAGTCTTAGACTTATGATCAACAGGATAGAAGAAAATTTTTATGAAAAATGCATGTTTGTGCGTATTTTATTTCATAAAATAATCCTCTTAAGCACTTTTTTCCCCAACTGTGTGAGCAAAAATTAATTCTCAAGTGATTAGGAACTTGAATTATGAGCATTCAAAGAAACTCCTTCATGATCTGAAAATGCTGGAAGCAAATCATAGTCAACTAATAAAACATGAAAATACAGATGCAGAAATATATCATACAGAGAAATAAATCCTTCTTTGTGACTCTAGTTCTTATGCTGTGAAATTAATTTAGGTAATTCTTCTTTTAAAATGAAACCAGAAGTATGATAAAATATCATCCATTCCTTCAGTAATAAATCTGATGGATGTTGCTATAACTGGTCATGTTGAAAAGTTTGGACTTTCAGAAAAAGAAAATATTATTGCTACATAAAATAGCAACTGCAACTCTACAGATGACTTAGGAACTGAATCAGGTTATGTAGAATCATAGCCTAAGAACAGCTTTCCTTCCTAGCCCTGGTTCAGGGAAGAACACCACTGCCTTTTACATGATCCCTAACAACTTCATATATGACATTCTTGATTACTGTCCTGTGCAGTTTTTTGTTACCAGATAAAATTTCTTTGTCTGATTCATAATTTTGACTGAGTAAATGTTTGAATAACTCTGGCCAGGCAGTCATACCTCTTTTAGAAGTTTTTTTTTTTTTTAAAGTATCTATTATTTTGAAAAGTTGTTTTGCTTGGAGAGTGCAATATACACACAATATTCTTCTGCTGCTTGTCAACTGTTGTACTCCAACAGATGCAAATACTTGTAGTGAAAAGCAAGGGATTGATTAATGGGTTTTGAAGTAATTTTTTGCAACAGATTTTTGTACACTGACAATTTGTTAGCAGCAAATGCCAAGTGAAGAAGACTTCCAAGGATCCTACAAGAAAACTAGTAATACCCATTTGAAAATATGGGAAACATAAAGAAACAATGTCTGCCACAGGTACAGGAGGAATGGCTTATAAAATCTTCAGGATAAAATTTGGGTTTCTGCACTGCATTGTGTTTTCATTTACTATTTAGCTTACCAAGGGAACCCATTGATGTTTTCCATGGAACACTCTAAAGGGAGACAGAAACTGAATCATAGTATTTTGGTTATCTAGAAACTGAATCACAGTATTTTGATTAAATTAAAAAAAAAAAAATCTATCTTTGCAGGAAAGCTAAGAGTAAATTTCACAAGACCGTTTAATACTATGGTCAGTTGTTGGTATTGTCTGGTTTACAAAACATTTTCTAGAGCAAGGAGGCTATAGAGTAGAGTTGGGGATTTGTTTCAGTTCCAAAGATGATAATATCTGTTCACAATCATGACAGAGCACTACAGGGTTGATTCTCATATTTGGGAAGATTTCTGTGAATTTTGCTTTTGCTCTGTTTGATTACAAATGAAGAGTAAAGTGATGCTTTAGACTATTCCATTCCATTTTCCAGTGTTAATACCAAGTCCCTAGCACAACCTAGGCCTTTTGTGGACCTTTATGTTAACAATAATCACTAGAAAATACAGGAATTCAGGAAGCATTTTTCAAGACAGTGTTTCCCTCACCATACTTCTGCCAAAATCCTCCTACTCAAATCCCTAGTTATACAGTACCTGAGCAAACACCTCTGGCACTGGTAATTGAGACACTGGCTCTGGCTTTTAATGATTTGAGATACAGCAAGGGATAAGGACAAGAGAAGGGAGCCATGGGACAGCAGAATGCAGAGAGTTCTCTTTTGAAAGGAAATTTTCTTGGCCATCTTTTCCCATCCAGCTAAATACAAACAATAAAACATTTTATAAAATAAAATTAAATTTTAAAAATGCAAGTTAAATTACATTTTGTATTTCTCTTTAATTATATTATGCTTACAGGTATCTAGATAGTAGAGATTTAATCTATTAACAGAGATGGACAAAAAAGCAATTGTTTTGTACTTAATTTTTAATGTTTAATCTCTTCTGATTTCATTGCTCAGAAACCATCTTTTACTTTAATGAAAAATGTATTTGTTTTTAAAAATTTGATTGTATTATGACAGATTATATACAATACATCATCTAGTATTTATATTTCAGTCTAGCATGCTCTAGGTACATTATTATCATATTATTTACATGTTTTCTGCTGATTCTTTCTGAAATACTTTTCACTGATCCTCTGATACACTTTCATCACTTGACTCTGAACTCAAATTGTCAATAAGACTGTCTGGATGTATCACGACTACAAAGATACTGAGAAATTGCCCATGTCTGCTCTCAAGGTATTATATCACTCCCTGCTAAGGTGAGAAACATATTCTAGCTTGATACTTAGAATCCACTTCAGGGAAACATACGGCCCACCTTCACCAAACGCAGAAACATGCTGGAGAGAAGATGACTATTCTGTTCTGGTTTCTTTTTAAGCACTGCCCTTGACCTGGCTCTAAGGCATGCCTCACTGTCTGGACTGAAGGCTCATACACTATTTGCTTTTCTTGATTCCAGTGCCATTTCAAATGTCAGTGTTCGCCCTGGAATCAGACAAAAATCATCGATTCTGTCTAAATGACTCTCAAAAGTGCAGGCTAATTTCAGCAGGTCCATAAGTAAACTCCAGCTGGGTATCTTCCTAGCAAATAGCAGAAGCCCCCCTTCACACCTGCTATGCAGATGTTCTGTTGCTGACCTCTATGACAATGAATCAGACACCCTGTGAGCTTTCAGCTTTGCTGCCCCTTTGTGCATATCTCATGTGTCAAAAGATCAAAAAAAAAAAAAGAGAGATTTGGTGATAGCCTACTACTGCATACTCAATGGAAAACCCAACCCTGAGAAAATGAGCTGGATTGCTGACACTAAAAAATAAAAAATATGTTTACTTATCTTGTTGTAACATATTTTCACTCAGCCTTGCATGAAAATTCATTATTGGCAATGATGTGGAAAGCAATATAGAAGCTCCGTATCTACTAGAATTCATACTGTGGAAAATACATCCTATCCAGGAATTTGATTGTTTCAGGTCTGTAATAACACCCAGGCTGAGTGGTCTAAGCCTTTTATCTACATCCTTATGATGCCTGGAAGGCATCACTTATCTCAAAGATGTTGGTTCCAAACTTACAGACAGAGTACCTAAGAACTTGTTGAGAAATAATTTATGCCAGCAAAGTATATTGAACTTGTTTACTCCTAGTACTTTCACAAACAAATTTAACATATATCATTTTACAGGATGACAAACAGGAAGTTGAGCATATGCAGTAAGTCATGTATTAAAACAAACAGGTTGCAGGTACATTTAGGTAAGATTGCTTAGATGTAAGAACAGACATGAAAACAGAATTAATAAAATATTATTTATAGTATAAAAAAACAGTAGGGATGTGCTGTAGGGAACTAAATTACAGGGAGATGAGGAGATTTGGGAATGATACACTGAATTGCAATTACCTTCTATCCAACATCTGAAAGACGCTTTGTTCTGGAATACATATATATGCAGAAGTCAGCTTTTGAAAATACGCTTTGTCTGCTTGCCCTCTTTCTTTCATCTGAATATGACTCATTCATTTGAGACTAGTGAAAGCCAACTTATAATAGTGCTGGTGAGCAAGGGTTCTGATCCAATGCCAATGTGTAGTGAAAAATATGACTCCAAAGTGGACTGTTCCTCTGATGTGTAATAGCTTTACACATCAGTTGTTAAGTTTTCTCAGCAATGTCTGAAAATACACCTACGAAGCAGGATCATGCACCAGACTTCCTAAGGAAGATCCTTACATAGGCTGGTACTTGCAATGGCATATGATGTGCTGTTGTATTAACTTGAGAGTAAGTAAAATGGCCATCAATTTTAAAGATAACATATCAGGGAGAAAAGCACTAGGGAATGTAAAATAAAGGAGACAAAATGATTCCTTTCCTTTCCTGAAAGGAGGAGATATTTAAATGTGATACAAAAGTCATAAAATGAATAGATGAGAAATAATGTCTTGGAGTTAAGGGGAACACCCTGAGGTAGAGAAGGACTGCTCAACAATGTTCTGATTTAGCTGCTGGAGTTTTTCAGACTGGCTTGGAGCAAGAACAGTAATACACAATGAAGGGCAGGATTCTCCTCATTTAGTGGATGGACTAAGTTAGGTAACATCCCTCATTTCACACTTCCCTTTTAACAAATCTATCAGGTTTTGACATGGATCTAAACATCTTGTCATTCTTAGGTCCTGTTATACATTCAGTATCTTTAAGCAGCTATAACAACCGTTCACTCAGTTATTGGGACTTCTTGTCAAGTGCATGAAGATTTCCAGTTGGCACACACCAGCCATATTACCTTGTGTTGCCTTTGATGGGTCTTTCTCATAGAGACATAGCCAAGAGAATGAGTCCAAGAAGCAATTTTATGCACCAAACCATATATATCCATACAGTTTTCAGACATCCTTACATTACTTGTGCAACTGGTCTGGTAATGTAGTAATGCTTGAATCATGAGAATAAGAACTGCTGAGTGAAAAAGCGTTCCTTGCTTTAAGGAGTAATGTATTATAAGGCAGGGAAAAAAAAGTCTTTGTCAGGGTATTCATACTGCCTAACTTTAGCCCCCTAACCTTAAAGAAATATCAGCATAGACTTTGTATGATAGGATTAATAGAAAAATAAGGATACTTCAAACAAATTATTTAGAGGAGGGAGGAAAACTTTCCTCTTTGTCAGTTTAAGGAACCTGCATTACCTCTCTGGTGAGTAGACTGATAGCAAGTGAAGACATTTGGCACTACTGAACTCAATTCTCATTCCAGCACATCAGCAGCAGTGTTTTGGAACTAAAGTACTTGATGTCCTCATCTACTCAGGAACTAAAGCCAGGTATCCACATTCTTTTACCCCTCAGGGATGGCTGACTTTAACAGTGCAACTCCTAGCATAAGACATGACTTACCAAGAGGCCAAAGGCTGAAACTGCAATGCGGAGTTGCTACAGCCACATTTTTTTGTCAAAGAGCACATTGGGCCTGGCACTGACAGAGCACCCAATGTAGTAAGTGTCCACTCTAGAAAAAAGAATGGCAGCCCTGGGAAGAGTATTTTCATTTATAAGCTGCACACTTTGCATGAAAGCTACTGTTTGTTAGGGTGCCCTAAAACTCTTTCACAAATACCTAAAGAAAAACTTCATTTCCAGAGAGGGGAATTTCTGCTCATGCTAACTGCCCTGGTAAGTGTGTGAGACAAAAAGCAGAATTCGTGCCAGTTTTTCTTGTTTCTTCCTCCCCACATGCCAGCCTTGCAATATCTTGCAAAAGACAATATGACTGAGGGATAAATGTGAAAATCTGCCACCTCTTCAATGATTAGCAAAACCTTCTGGTTTTGCACGTTGTTATCATGTTCTCATAAACTGGGAAAATAATGTTCTGAAATTAAGTAAGGTTAAATAGCCTTACTAACAGAATCATCATGCAAGTTGCTTATCTGTTCTGTTAATCACAAGAAATAAGCATTTAGTGGCATGAAACACAAAACAGAAAGAGAAAGCTTCATACTTTGATGTCTGATTCTTCTGACAAATGACTGTCATTATTGTCTTCTCCTGTGAAACCATCTGCAAACTATATTCTTAAATATTAAAGTGAATATGTAAGCTAAATAAATAATGAAGACACGAAGATTCCCCAAGCCAGCACAGAATCCTATGTGCTTTGAAAGCTAATGCAGGCAAAGTATGCATGATGCTGTGTGGTATTCAGAAACTTCTCTCTATTCTTACATTTACTATGTTCATCTGGAAACCTACCATACTGGGCAAAGTACTGTGCTGACTAAAGTTAAATTCACAGTTGCCTCTTGATATATCACAATATGTCATTCAGCAATACCACTGAGGAAAATGTAATTACTATGCAACATCTTGTGCTTCCTTGGGATTTCTCACTAGGTAAGTAAGAAATAAATTCTTGTCAGGACTGTAGGAGTATTGTTGTAGAGATGTAGGAACAGACCAGCTGGGTCATAAGCCACAATGCTGTGTTGAAATAACTGGTCACAGGGGATATATTCTTTTTTAGCTGCAGGCTGTATGCCTTTATTTCCAGCTGAGTGTGCAGAAACTTGCTCACTTGTCCAAATGAATCCTCATACAATGCATTTAATTCCCTACTATCCCTGTAAGGTAGAAATCTTAACAAAGAAGCAACTGAGGGCCAGAGAAATTGAAACAAACAAACCAACCCAAAAAATCCCTGTAAGGACAGAAATTTACACTTTGGTTCCACTTCGTACCTCTCGCCTGAGACTCTTCTTACGTAAAGCAAACAACATATAACCCCTGCAGGCACTGATTTCTTGCTGAACACAAGTGAAATCTAAGACACTGGCCTCCAAAACGCTTTCTGAGCATGATCCAAGCAACCTGAATCACGGTCTTTTCCTTTGGACCTCCACTTACACCTTTGTTTTGCTGTTACAATGACTGCTGTGATTACCAGGAGGAAGAGGCATTAACACTCACACACTTCCCCAGTTTCAGTACAAAATTCAAAGCTCCTATTTTGGATCTATTTTTATTTCTTTATTTTAAAGTCAAATATACAAATAAAATCAAGGTTAATTAACTTACAGAGAACAGAAGAGATTCCCAGTTGTGACTTTTAAAACTTGCATGTGATTCTGATAACATGGTTGTGGGTGTGAATAATAAAAAAGATCCATAGGTAGTTATTCATTTTGTTTCCACTGGAGCTGGCTCAGCACAGACTAAGGAGACTGAGGTCTCAGATTAGTCTTGGAAAGACTAATACCTTCTGATAGCAACATTTAAATTATACCATCACAGAATGGTTATGGCTGGAAGGGACAAGATCATCTAGCTCCAACCCCCCTGCCATGGACAGGGATAGCCTTCACTAGACCAGGCTGCTCAGAGCCCCATCCAACTCAGTCCTGGACACATCCAGGGATGGGGCATCCACAACTTCTCCACACCACCTGTGACAGTGCCTCACCACCCTCACAGTAAAGAATTTGTTCTAAAATTCTAATCTAAACCTACTGTCCTTCAATTTGAAGCCATTACCCCTTGTCTTATCATTATATGCCCTTGTAAAACGTCCCCCTCCATCTTTCTTGTAGGCTGCTTTAGGGGCTAGAAGGCTGCACTTAGGTTACCCTGGTGTCTTTTCTCCAGGTTGAACAATCCCAATTCTTCATACAAGAGCTGCTCTATCCCTCTAACCATCTTGGTGGCCTCCTCTGGACTTGCTCCAACAGGTCCATGTCCTTCCTGTGCTGAAACTCCAGAGCTGAATGCAGTGTTCCAGCTGGGGTCTCACCAGAGCAGAGCAGAGGGACAGAATCCCCTCCCTCCCTGCTGCCCACGGTGCTCTGGGTGCAGCCCAGCACACGTTTGGCTTTCTGGGCTGGGAGTGCTCATGGCTGGGTCATGTCCAGCCTCTCATCCACCAGCACCCCCAAGTTCTTCTCAACAGGGCTGCTCTTTATCTCTTCATCCCCAGCCTGGGTTGATACTGGGGACTGCTCCAACCCTTAATTTAAACACTAGGCTAGAATGTATGAATATAGCAGCAGGAAAATTGTAAAAAAGCTTCAAGGAAAACCAAGTTGTCTGCAAGCCAAGATTCTGCAATGACAGAGAATAAATTCCCGAGAGGGTAACAGACTTCTTGTCTTTTCTCACTTGCTCATTTTCATTCTTTTTTGCACTTTGATTCTCAGAGGCATCATTATAACAATTAAGCATTTTAAAAAGCTTTTTCTTGATGTCTGTGTGTGTTCAGAACAATTTATTTTGTCTTGCATTTACACATGTTACTGGCAGAATTTTTCCAAGAAAATGCAGTTACTGCAGGAAAGTATAATCACCTTGAATAAGGTTTGTTTGATTCATTACTGATGCAACTTCACTGATTTTCAGAGGAAAGAACAAGGTGAGCCGAGCACTTCAGCGCTCCACGTACTCCAGAGAAGTCCATTGGAGCTGATATTCAGAAGTTGAAGAACAGCTCTGATATTCAGAAGTTGAAGAACAGCTAATAAATGGGAATAATATTTTCCCCTACCAAGAAGTCAAATATATTTTTCTTCTACAGCATTTCTGTAAAAGATTACTCAAGAGCACATGGATATATGGTGTATATAATACACTGAAGTGTATTGGTTCAAAATTGTGTTTGGCTTGCTGTTGCATAGTTTGTCCTTCCTCCAGAATTCTTGAATATTATGTGTTGTACTGATTGCTTCCGTTTAGTGGAAGTTACGTGCAATACTGACTTTCCATTTTTTTTGGACTAAAAATTGCAAAATGATGTATAAACTCATTAAAGTAATGAGTTTAATGGATTCATAATGTTTTAGGTACAGAGCTCCATTTTTTTAAAATTCCTTTCCATAACACTCTGCTGACTTCTTCACTACTGTAATCACTAGGATGAGAAAAAAACAGCAAAATTGCTTTATTGCAAGTTCTTTCTAGCCCCACAAACATCCTTGGGAAAAAAAAATACGCAATTCATAAAAAATATTGTCTGTATTGTAAAAGGCTCTATATAGTACCACAAAAATAATCTGAACCATGGTATTGCTGTTTCAAATCTGTTGAAAAGAATTAGCCATCTGCCATGACAGCAGCTTGACCTGATGGGCCCTGCAAAGCAGCACTGAGATCAGCAGGGTCCCTGCTGAGCCAGCAGTCCTTTCCTGCCAAGTCAGGCCCTGATGCTATTCCCTGGCACAACAGGTTGTCCTCAGCAGCACCTCTTCCACTTACTTGTTGTCTACGATCTGGAGCACCACTTTTGCCTGCATTTCCAAACAGGAACTGTTCAAAAGTCATTGAAACCTTGAGGTTCCACAATAAACCCAGATAATAACCCTGAGTAATATGTCATAATCATCTACAGATTAGTATTTCACCTTAGAATTTACAGGTCAATCCCATGTTTTGTTCCCTTCAGTAGGAAACCAGTGACAAAGCTGCACTGCTTGTGAAATATGTTAATGTGAATGAAGCCTCTGAACCTCATCCATTTCTCTCCTTGACCAGAGTACTATTTTGATCAGTTAAGGGTTTACAAAAAAACACTAGTTAAAGAAAGGACAAATCATAATGGAAGAACACAGGAGGCGAGGGTATCATTCCAGGCTTGGTTATTCTCTCTGTTATAATACAGAAAATTCTAAAGAAACAAAGGTTTTAAAATTATGTAAACTGGAGAGCTGAACTGCTCCTGCAAGCTGCTGAGTAAACTGTTGAGCTGGTGGAGTTAATGTGTACTTCATTTTAAAGGTGGAAGAAATTTTAGCTGTGAGTATATTCATTGAAAACACGGGACTATTGACATCTAGTCCAGTTGGATGGGACAGGAGTCGCTGGTGCACAGCAATAATTCGTACTTACAGAAGCTTCTGAGATACACAAGCACAAAGGTATCTACCTGCCATTGACTTCTACTCATGTTACTTCAGTTACACTTATGAGGCTCTTCAGGTTTAAAAATATGCTGGGAAATTAACTGCACTCCTCTTTTAATATGATTAAGATCCTGCATAATATTTAGACACCGTTTATCTGTTTCAACAGTTTTAACTTTGCTAACTCTTCAGTTCTTTCTATAGGCAATTAAAAAAGACATGACTGAAATTCTTCCATCTCAGTCAAATGGATTATGAGTTTTAATGGAGAACATTTATTCCAACCTTTAATTAAGTTTGGCAGTCTGAAATCATTACTCTTTGCTTTGAAACTATGTACTGTAATATGAGCATTTAAAACCACACAAGTCAATCTTGTTATAAGGTGGATGTCTGAGTGATAATGCAGCTTTCTAGAAGCTGCCTTTGAATCTTTTAAATTACCTTTCCTCGGTTCATGACATAAACCATTAAGGATTTGCCCCACCAGAGGATGAAACCAACCTCTGTGTGACACTGCTTTGGCCAAAAGCTACCATTTAATCTTGAAAGGTTATTGTAAATGTTGATAGGCAAGAAATCTGATCTACATTCTCCATCCCACCTAAACCTTAACACAGAGTTATTGCTTAAAGAAAGAATCAACTGCATTATCTGGTGTTATTCTGCCAGATTACTCAGTGACTCCTACTACTAATTTCCTTGCGAACATATTTGCAGTAGTTTAGCCTTTGGGGTGGAAATAATTTCATTTTAATATGTTTTCTGGAGCACTGCCAGAGTTTCAGGCATTTTTTATGTGAGAGAATTCCACAAGCATCAAAGTGCATACCTTGAGATCCTGGGTTCTCTTTCTAGAAAAAAATCAGGAGTCTCAAAGGGCATTAAAGTGTAAAATCTTTCCAGTAGCCATCTTAAGACTTTTTCATCACCTGCTAGAAGACCTTATAGCTATTTTTTCGGCCTTTACTGATGTTTTAAAGTACAGCACACTTAAGATGGATGGGACATGAAAAATCACAGAGAATTCTCCCAAGCAGCTGCTGTTTGGAATACAGTGATCAACAAAACACATCAGTTTTGTATCAGGGGATCAGGGAATACCTCTGAATGAAGGCAGTCTCTGGGTTTGATGTAACAGTTTCTGTTGTCACAGAATACTGTGAACAGAAAGAGGTCTTCCTGGTAATAGCTTTTGAGGCCATTACTGTTCCTCCACTGAGGTTCCTTCCTCCTTTCTCACCTCAGGGTGAACTGGTGGTGTGAGTGTTCCCTCTCTTGGTTGCACAGCTTCAGCTCCAGGTCTGTACTGAGCTGCAGTTGGTAGACAATTTATTATTATGGCCTAGAGGAGGTATGGAACTTTTCAGACAACTGAATACAAAGTAAGGCTGATTAAAAAAAAAAAAAAAGCCTAAGTTTCTGCAAGTTTTGCAGGCATTTGAAATGTATGTCTTGAATTTTCTTATGAAGAAAAATGCTTAGTTTGGAAGGTTCTGATATTCTCTTTCAGAAGTCAGATGTAAAATCCAAAATCAGAAGTAAAAGGGGAGTGGTGGAAAATGTGAAATCTTTTAATTATGCACTTGCCCTGCCCTGCACACAAGGAAAGAAACATTAAATTTGATTTTATGGATTTATTTTTCTTCTTTTAAAAGAAGTTCATTTTGGGGAATGAGTCTTTCTGTGTTAATAACTGACTGTTCCATTATTAAACAACCATTTGTGACTGTTCATGTTTCAAAAGGTTTGTACCTCTGAGCTGTGGGACATGTACACATTAACAGACCACCAGCTGGATGTTTCCAGGAATCACAGCACAGCCATATTGTTTGAGGCAGGTACACTAAACAGGCAGTGCTGGGAAAATCCTTTCATTTTCCCCTCCACACAACTAAAAGACCTATCTCTTTGTAGACATACCCCTTATTAGTTACATCCTACACACCTCAAACAGGGTGCTAAAGCTTCCACTACTGAAGCGGATGGTATCACCCCTTCAATTTCATAGGCACCACTGTGATACAATTGATTAACTGTAGACTGTGGGAGTCGGGAGAGTTGCACTTGTGGGGAACTGTGACATTAGCATTTAACATTAGGCAAAAGAAATACATATGTTCTAAAGGGCATTCACAGCTACTTTGTGTAAGCCTTGAAATCAGAAAAGTATTGTGCCTTGTCAACCTGAAAGAAAATGTGAACTACAGCTTATATCAATGCTAAAGCTGGTCTCAAGTTTGTTCAATGTTTGAAAAATTAAGATATACCAGATTTCTGGATCATATGAAACAATGTTTACATTACTGTTTCATAAGTTTTGCCTTTTTATCAATTTTGTTGAAGAAATCCTTATTCTTGTCAAATGAAAAATGATCCAATAAAACATCCACTAACAGTGACCCAGTCGTTTAACCTTAAGCTGCCCATTTCTACATTCATTCCACATTTTACTCTCTAATATAATTACTCCTGTTTGGAATAGACAGTGATGAAATGATCTGGCCTTTATGTATTATTACTTGATTAGTTTTTCCATAATTGCTGAAAAAAAAATTAAAAATCAGTTACTGAACATTTTTATTGATATTAAAGTGCCTTTGCATGTCCTTCATGCTCTTTAGGACAGCAGCTATATAACAAAAAAGTATTTTTCCTTCCTTCCTCTGCACTACAGCTAACTAAATTTGCATTAGTAATTGTTAAGCTTTATGACTTTTTAGAAAAAAATTAGTTTAATCTGTATGAACATCTTCAGGTATCTATTTAGACCAAGGACTATTTATTACCATTTGTGTTGCCACACTGGCTGGGGCTAAAGGAATTTTTGACATTTTAGTTCTACATGAACCAGACTTATAACTACAAAAAGTTAGATTTGGCTGCTCTGGGGCAAAGAGGGATGTGATGGGGTTCATAATGCCAATTTGGTTCCCTAGGATTTACTTCCCATGTTGTGATTCACAACAGCCACCATACTAAATTCTCAGATACTTAAGACAGAAAGGAGGGATAAGATGTGTGAAACTCTGGCTAGATCAGTAAACACAGCTTAAGCCTTTCTCAATCCACAAAAAAAGTGTCCTCAACATATGCAAAAATCCTTCTACCATTTCTGGAGCTGGGGTCTAATGCATGAGCAGTGGTCTCCAGGATTTATGGTCAAACATTCAGTGACTTGGTTCTAAACATTACCCAGCTCAAGTTTTTAAGACCACAGATTCATCTTCTATTGACTAAACATCTACCACTGTAGGATGCCACAGACGCCTGGGCTAACATCAGCCCTAAAGTAAGGGGAAGGCCTTTGCTCCTCTAGGCCCTGGAGGCTTCTGTAGCAAACTGGAAAACTTCTGTGTCTGTATATATATATATATAATAAATACATATGTGTTTATAGTGTTGGCTTACTTCTTTACAAAAAGTGAGTGGTTAGGCTAATATAAAGTCTTTATGGGGCAAAAAGGTACTACCCAACAGGTTGGGATGTTAAATTAACTAATATCTCTAAGATGTGTGGCTTAAGAGCCTTGAATACAAGTTTAGAGTAGCTAAAGAATTATACATCCTTTCCATGTTTTCTTTTACCTCTTTTTGCTGGGACATGAAACCTTCAGTCTGTGATCACAGAAACTACATCATCATCAGTGTAAAATCAGTATGGTAGGTCAGGAACAGTGTTCCCAATATAAAATAAAGGGCGTTTTTTTGTTGTTGTTTTTTCCACTTTGGTGTCTTTTTTAACTACTCTATAAAGGTTCTTTATGCATTTTTTTAAAACTTTTGGACATGTACATGACATCTTTTGCCTATTATAGAGGTTTGACCACCTTTTCTTCAGTAAGGAACACAGTCTAGTAAAAATTACAACATGTACTGCATATGAATTGTTTTAGCATCCAGTTACTTCTCTCAACTGTTTCTTAGCAGATAGAGCAACACATTATTAGTTTGTTTGCCCTGACACACGACACAAATTACTGCCAGTCATTACATCCATGTTTATTCTTGATGTACAAGCAGCACCTTCTGCTAACTACATAAAGGCATCAGAGTAAACCAGACATCACAGCAGCTTAATAGATCTAGTCATAGCATGGTTCTTAATGAACTCTATATTCATATAAATGTCTATTATATTTAAGGAGCTCTGTCATGAATGAAAATTAGCTGAACAGTCATTAACTGAGACAAGGAGAAAGGTCATCTTGCGCCTTTGGAAGGTAATGCTTGCACTTACTATAGCAAGGCTGTGAAAATCAGATGGAAAACTAAACTAAAACTTATCTCATGATCTATTAGGGAAAAAGCATAGTTAGAACCAGGCAATGGTCACTAGGATGTTTACATTCTACTTCTCCTGCTTATTTGTTATAGGACAAACTCTTCAGATTATTTCCTGCAAAAATCAACGTCAGACAGCATATCTGATATCAAATGGGAGAGTTATAAGAATGAGCGTTTCAATTAATTTTTCTGTAAAAGTTGGTATGGCAGCTCACCACAGTATTACTGAACTACCAAGCAGGTATAAAACAATGCTATTTAATGAGCTGAGGAGATGAGGACTGAGTAGTAAGGGAAAAACAAAACAGAACAGTTGATTTCATGACTGTGGGAGTCTTGGTTCATTAAGTGAGTAAAGTTTCCACAATAGTCGAGTAGATTAGAACAAGCCACTTCAACCAGCCAAGATGCTTGAACAGACAGTTACTACTATTGGTGCCCTGAGAATTAAAAAAAAATTCTGTTGCTTAGATCTCAACTTTATACCCAAGGACTGGATGTACTTGGACACACAAATCAGTCTGTTCACATGGCAGACAGTCTACAGCCATGACCATGTCTCACCCAACACACCAAAGGAGAACACCTCCTTCATAGCCTCTCTCCCCCTCTCTCTCTATATATAATACTTACTCTTATTTATGCATTGAAACTGGAATACAACATTTAATTCTGTAGGCACTATGATTGGGAATATGTGTCTCTGTCACTCTGGATATAAGGTTTCATGCTCCTGAGGAAAGCCAAGTGTCCTGGTTTGAAAGACAGGTGTTTGCTAAGGAAAGCAGAAGCCTCCCTTTGAACTGAAAAAATATGATCCTTCCTTCCTACAGATTATTATGATTTTGAAATTAAGGGAGCTCTCAGGCAAAGATATGGGGGTAGGAATAGCAGTTCTTTACTAGTATATCTAACAAGACAAACAAGAACAACAACAGCTATGTAATTACCCACAAACAGAACAGTAACTCAGTCCCAGTGTTTTTTGGCTGCAGGCACCTTTTCCCTGAGCTGCAGTTCCCGGTGCTGGGGGCGGGCAGGTCCCACAGAGCTGCAGGAGGGCTGGGGGTGATGGCAGCGCTGTCCCAGGGGGAGAGAGAGATGGAGAGAGAGCTCTCCGCTCACGGTGTGGGTCCTGATGCTCAGCAGAGTGCTGGATGGTGGCAGGTTACAGAGAGAAGGCAGCAGGGCAGGGTCTGACAGCAGTGAGGATGGCTCCTGGTGCTGGGATGGCAGGGATGGGGCTGAGGCAGCGATCGTCCTTCTCATCAGAACTCCGCGGGGGAAATGGGGAGAGCCAGAGCCTTCCGTTTCCTCTTCTGGATGTTTGGATATCGAGGGGTTTCCCTCTTCTCTCCCCTCCCCCTTGCCACCAGGGCCCAGTCAACAGGTACCTTAGCATGACAATGGGGAAAATTCCACAGAGGGAAAAGGGAGAGAACCAACCCCCAACACCAAGGGAAAAGACAACTCCCTCTAATACTGCTAGGGTGACACTGACGGAACTCTGATGGATCCAACCAGACTCTCTTGCCAGGAGGACCTCATGATGAGGGTATTGGTCTCCTGGCTCCTATTACTGGTTGCCTTCAGCAACAAAACTGCCCTATAGCTGGAGTACACTATAAATTAAGATCTTCTGAAAAATATTTCTGGCTCTGAAGCCACAGAACAGCAGCTCTTCTAAAATATTTTTTAAAAAAAATCTATAAGACATGCTTTAAAGGAAAAGAAGATTAATGACTTACATGTGACTGCAACATAAAGCATCTCAAGGCTGTGATTTCTCAGAAATAAAAAAAAACAAAACACTAGAACAAAACATTATTTTACTAGGTAAAAAACCTTTTCTTATGCCAAGATATCAACGGCCTTGTTTTTGCAATGATGGATGAAATTACTGATCATTGTCCAAAGACAGGCAGACAATCTCTAGTAACACAATAAACACAGAACATTAGATACAGGTATGTACAGGTAGCACTTGTGTTATCTGAAAGCCCTTTCACACTGATTCAGAATGGAGATTCCTTATCTGGCCTTCAGGAATGGCTACAGCTACAGCTGGGACTGGTTGCTTCCTTCCACTGTGAGTTGTGGCATTTTATGAAATGAAAAAATTTTCTTAGTTTTGGACCAGTTTTAGTCAAGCTGCCCCCTATGCACAAAGATTATTCAAAGAATCAATTAAGCATATAACTCCTCTTTCCCAGAGGCTGTGCAACTGTTAGAACAGAGAAGAAAGATTTGACAGGTACAGGATGCAACTAAGAAATGCTATGAGCTGGTGCAACTCAATTAATATCCTGTAAGATTGCTGTTGGAAACTGTCACATCCACTCCACTACAGATTAACAGTATTTCAGGTGTTGAAACTTTACAAGGTAAGTTCTGGACGTTTCAGAACAGGTGTTTTTGTGTTTCGCTCTGTTTGGCTTTTTCCAGGTGTGAAAGCAGCAATCGCACTACAGCATCATAGAAATAGATTGGAGTAGATTTGGTCTTTGACTATTTTGATAAGGTCTATGTTTTGATTTCTCTGTGTGGTCTGTACCACGTTCCTCTCTGGAAGTACAATACAGCAACAGGAAGATCGGGAGCTGAAACTTGCAAAATGTTGTCTTTGTGCAGCACTAGCAGTCCGCAGACCTACACGCAACCTGACAATTTCTTGTTTCCTCCCCACTCTACCATGCACATTCATAAGAAAATAAAACAGTTACACACAAACAGAAGCTGTGATATATATAATAAATAACAGAAAAAAACTAAGCATGAAAACAAACCAAAAAAATCTTTGAAGAGATTGTTTTAATGACAGCTACTAACTAATATACCAAGGAAGAGTAAATTACTTCAAATGGGCAAATATCACCCAGTGAAATAAACTGCTGATCAGGATGGAAATGTAAGGTTTCTAAGCTTCTTTTAACTAAGTAGGTGTTCCTTTATGTACAAAAAGCATCTGAGATTTTCATCTGAGATCAAACATAAGAAAAGAGAATGAGAGCAAAATGCCCATGATGCTGACTAATTCAATACGATTTTGTATAACATTCAAACTTGCAACTGATTTACTGTTTTCTTCTGGGAAAAGGCTGTCAAATGAGGCAGGCAACTTAACAGTCACATTTTTGCTCTTTAAGCCTGCTTGTCTATTAGCATTCCTTCCTGCAGGAGAACTGAAATCAAATGCAGTATGTTTCACACCTGTAGCTATGAAACTTCTGATTCTGACAGCTGGAAACATCCTTATGTACTTACTCTGCAGTGTTGTTATTTTTTTCTCTTCTACAAGAGAGCATTTTCTAGAAGTCCTTCTTATTTTCTCTTTGCACCTTTTACTCAAGGCTACTAGCGTGGAAAGTGAACTAACTCTTTAAATAATTTAACATGAAAACACGCACATCTGGCCATCTGCTGCCACAGCTCAAGAAACTCCAGCATTTCCGACGGCAGCTGCTGATTACGCAAAGGACAAACCAGGGCAAGAGGGACCCAGAACCTCAGACCTGCAGCGGGCATTCTGACCAAGGCAGGAGCTCTTCTGAAGTGCCACCTCAGGCATGTCAACATCTCAAAAACGCAAACAGCTTTTCCTAGCAACCGCGACGTGCTCGGTAATTTTGCGGCGATCGCAGCGGCTCCGTAGCGCATCCCCGCGCAGCCGGGCTCCCGGCCGGTGGCAGCGCGGGCCCCGGGGCTCCGGCAGCCCCCGCACGGGCGGGGTTCTTGGGGGCTCCACCGCCCCGGCCCGAGGGTCACTCACCATGTTGACCTCCGAGACCACGTCGATGCTGGCGATCTCTATCCGCATGCCCACATCCACGGGCGGACCTGCGGGGGGAGCGGGAGGCGGCGTTAGCGGACCTGGGGGGGCCGGGGCGCGGGTCGGGGGGGGCGCGGGCGCCTCACCTCCGAAGTCGGGGCGGAGGCGGATGTCGTAGCCTTGGAGCAGCCTGTCCACAGTCTCCTTCACGTAGGACATGTTGCTGGGCCCGTCGGCGCTGCGGGAAGAAGCGCAAGCGGGTCAGGGAGGCGGCCGGGCGGCACCGCGCCCGCTTCCCTCCCTCCGCCCGCATCCCGGCCGCGCTCACCTGCGCGCCGCACACGCCACGGCCAGCGCCAGCGGCAGGAGCAGCGCCCGCCGGCCGGCCCGCCTCGCAGCCGCCCCCATCCCGGCCGCCGCCTCACGGGGGACGAGCCGCGGACTGGAACTTGGCGCGGAGCGGCGAGGAGAAACAATTCCCCAGAGCGGGACGCATGCGCGGAGCGGGGCGCCCCGCGGGCTGCTGAGGGCGAGAGAGGCCGAGGGCGCGGCGCCGCAACAGGTGCCGCGGGAGCGCTGAGGGCGGCGGGGCCCCTTGGCCGGCCGGGCACAGCGGGACCGAGGACCCCGAGCTGCCGTGGGGAAGGGGCTGACACCGCCGGGAGCGGCCCCCGCAGCTGGAGCGCCGGCTTCCCTTCGGGAGACAGAATAATAGTTGAGGGCGCTTCGGCGTGAAAATTCCCCTCGATGTTATGTTAGCTGTAAAGTGAAGGGGAATGGCAAATTCGATAGAAATGGTGCAAGGTAGCGTTTTGCCGAGCGGCGGAGGCTTGAGGACGCGCCTGCCCCGCGGAGCGCTTGGCTCTCCCGCAGCGGTACCCGCGGTGCTACGGGTGACTGAATTTTAGTCGCAATTTTTTAACCAGTGTAATTAATTAATCCTGCGTTTAGAACGCGATTTTCGTGGCGTTTGTTGTTGTGTTTTGGGTTTTTTCCCCCTCTCTCTCTAACGTAACCTGTCCTCTCTTGTGCTTCATTACACAGGGACTGATCTGTGAGCCCTGTGAACCTGTGAACAGTTTATGGCTTTGCCGGTGCCGCTCGCTTTCACTGCAGCGCAGCAGAAATAACATTTATCCCTTTCAGGTTCAACCCATCTCTTCTGCGCACTTCACAGTCCTGCGTGCGGTGCCCTTGGGATAAGTATTGGATGCTTTTGAGTCTGCTACAGCGTCATGAAGACTTGTTTCTGAGAAATGGCAGACTTGGTGATGTTTTTTGTAGCTGAAATATTCCATTATATTTGAAAAATGGTAGAACACTGATATAGTTTGTGACACACATTCTAGTTACAGTTTTGAGCATCTTTTGGAAAAAATTTTTGAACAATGAGTTTTTCTCTGAAAATTTTTCGCTCTTGGAGAAGGAGCACAACATGCTTCCTGAGACATTACTATGGGAGTCTTTCATCTCACTTCTGCTTTCTCCAACCATAAGTGTACAAGCTTATGATAATAATTCTTTTATCAGTTCTTTGTAACAGTATATAATAAATATTTTTGATTTTATTTGAGGTGTTTTATATATTTTCTTTTCCTTCTAGCTCTGCAATTAGCTACTGAAAAATGTTACCTCCCAACTCAACTTGAGAATACTTCAGGATTGCTTTTTGTAAAGAGTTTTTTTCAATTATAATTGGTATGGCTAAAAATAAATAAATAAATCCTACCTATAGCTGTCTACCAAAAAGTATCTTTTAAATTAGAGTTGTACCACACAGAGCCATCATAAAGTTACCTGGTTCATCTGAAGCACTGAATTGGGATTTACCATGCAGATTTGTAGTCCCTTTTACTTCTTAATGGTATGCAGCATTATGTTTATCTTTGTCATAAGCCACGCAAAAGTCAGAAATGCCTGTATTTAAGGGAAACCACTGCCCTCCATGGCTTGCCAAAATTTGTTTTAAGGCATAAGTGCAGGGATTTATTCTATCAGAATTCTTACTGTGCTGCACATTTCAGGTCAGCTTTAGTTCAGATGAGCTGTATTCTGGCCCCTGGACTGAATGCCCATTAATAGGTAAGCTGTTTTAGGTAAATTTCTGATCTTATCATCTGGTCTGAGAAGGCATGGGCAAAGCCTGTCCTGCAGGTCTCCTGCAATCAGGAGGATGTCTCAGCCCAGCAAATATGCTTCCAGGAGGGATGAGGATGTTCTTATTGGCAAGCTGGTTCCTCTGAGAGCTCTCCCAACCAAGCTCCTGACTTCTGGAGACCAGCCTTGAGTTTACTCTACTGAACACCCCAAAAATAACACCCAAACTGTTGAAATTCAGATTAATTTTGTGCAGCTTGATTACTGGGGACATCCAGGCTCTAAACTTGGGTTTTGAAACAGCTGCAATGTGGAGACAATACTGAAAAGATCCCTCAGTAGTGGGGCTTTGGAACAAAGAGATATATATGGTATTTTAATAACCATACAAAGGAGGAGCTGCATGGAATTACACTGCCAGAGCAGAGGGGTGAGAAGGATTTCTCTTGTCCTATGGGGAGGATGATGGAAACATGTCTAAAGTGTGTCTTCCACTGCTTTCAGGCCTGAAAAAGGTAAATTATTATCAGCAGGACTTCCTCTCTCCCACATGTTGCTAGCTGAAGTAGTCAATGAATTAAGAATTTGAAGTTCTGCTCTCTTTGCAGATGATTGTCTCTAGGAGAATATAGTATGCTTTTCCAGGCCACCAATGTGGAACAATTTTGACATAATTTTGATAAAAACATTCCATATAGTTCTCATGACATAGTTCTCCCTTCAGGATCTCTTTAACAACCCCATGTGCAAAGAACAAAGACAAAGACATCCAAAATGAATGACTATGGGGAAGGGGTAACTCAAATATTCTCCTTATTGTTCACAAACATTTTCTAAAAGCTTATAGAGGTGACTAGACATCTGGTGATCTGTTTTTGACATGTGCTTGAAATGGCAGCTGCTTCTGCAGTCAATAAATTCAATTCAAAACACAGAAGTACGTCTTTCCATCCACTCCAAAGGGGTTTGCTCAGGCTGAGTGACACCTGATGGGTACTCAACGTGGCTTTTGTGCATCTTGGAAGTGTTGAGCACCTCAGAATATAGGCAATTAAGTAGACGGGTAATTTGCAATTTTGGGAATCAGGATGCTTAGTGTCCAAAGCTCTAGGAGCTTAATCTTGAGAGTTTTGCCAGTAGTTCTCAGTAGTTTTAGTTTTCTTTCTCACTTTTGAGATATGCAGCGGTAAATCTGTGTTTTTTAATAAGACTGGAGAGAACACAACTGCTATACCAAGAAAAGTGCATGTCCTCTGAATGGAAGTGTCTACTTGACAGAATTAATTAAATATTTCTGTTGCTATTACCTTTCCTGTCTGCTCTGTCAGTGGCATGAACTCCCATGGCAGAGCTACCACCCTGACCTATGTGTTCTATTCCGTGACACCAGCAGCGTGCTGAGGTGGGATGCAGCCAGCTCGCAGCCTGTAGGAGCTGTAATAACCCCATTGTACCAAACCCAGTTTGGTTTTCAAACACCTGTGGTGTTTCAATTCCTGCTCTTATGTTCTCTTCTTATGGCTATCTTCTTATACTGTTGTTCAGTAAGTTTTCTGGAAACCATTGCTAAGGAGAGTGCCAAATTCCTCTCCCAATCATTTCTACTCTGGGTTTAGTACTACATAGGGTCTATGAGATGGACACACAACTTGTAAATGAGATTTAAAAAATATATTTTCTGGTCTGTGTTAGAGAAGGCAGATCTTTTGGGCAGGGAATAGTTTCATAGTTGTTAAACATATGTAAGCACTGATAAACTAAGCCTGTTGAAATTCATTAACATGACTTTTAGTCATGTTCTAACATATTAATAATGACCTTTTTTTTCATATTATAAGGCATGTCAAATGCTTCCTAGAAGCAAGACAAATAATCATAAAGCATGATGCCGAAACTATCCTGGGCCAAATGCATGTTCAGTTTTTACCTTCATTATGTTTAAACTTTCAGGAAGGAATCCTTTTTCTTACATAAATTGATATTCCCACTTCATTAAATACCTTTTTTTCACTACTCATTCTAATTTGGCATCAGAAAGTGCACACCATACAAAGATAATGTCCTGCTCAGATAATGTTGGCTAATTAAAAAAAAAGCAAGATCACTGAAAAAAAGAGAAATTTGGAAATTCTTTCCATGTACCACTAGGTAAGATCTGTAGGCAGGAAAACCGCAAGTTTTAAAGAAATGAAGGGGGGAAAATGCAAAAAATTATGACTATGCAATCTCTCTCTAGTGATATTTTGCACCTTCTTAAAAGTAGAATGAAAGTAGGTGTCTCTGTGAGTCTGCTCAAAACAAAAAAGGGGAGCTGTGTCCCTCATACTGTAGACTTTGTGTGTGGAGGTGATGGCTGAAAATGTTAATATTTGTGATACTGACAGGTTTTGAGAAACTGCAAGTAAGGACTTGCAGACCTAGGATACGCCTAATCTGTGTCCTACTGGAATTGCTGTGTGGATTTTTCATACTACATACACAGCTGAAAGAAAAATGAGAATTAAGATGGGTACATTTTTTTTTTTACTTGGCACTGAGCAGGTGAAATTTTGCAGTAATCATATCAATAATATCAATTCAAAATTTTAGATCAAATTCTTTAACAAGCTGAAAGGTTAGGTTTGAAAACTATGAAGTGAAACACTGGAATTGTGAAATGACTACCTGTGCAGGTAAAAAACAAATGTTGTTCATATACTTAAAAGAAGGAGGTAATGAAATAGGTCACTAATTTAATCTGCTTAGTGATAGCGCTATTGTTATTTTATACCTATAGTAATCCCTTGTATCAAATAGAGTTTGTGAGCCATCTTCTCTAATTACAGAAAACTGCAGGCTGGAATTACTTTTAGTGTGCCTTGGGGATTTCAGTGCAGCAGCAAAGTTGCGCAAAGGTTTGAGAAGAGCTGGGGACTGACATGCTGAACTTGTGCTTTATCCTGGGATCTGCAGACAGTATGATGCTGCTACACACTGAGGAGACCACCTCACCCTCACACCTATTTCCCTTTCCTTTGTGTCTCTCAGTAAGCCCTCACTCTTATCTCAGGAAAGAAAAAGGCACATATCCTCTTTGTGCTCCGTTTTCATTCCTCTTTTCATACCCCATGAAGATCAATTAAGATCTTTCTAATGCACGCTGTACTTTGTTTAAAAAGACTGTAAAATGCTTAGGATGGCTCTTCAGCTCCCTTGGTTTTAAGAGGCTGATGCCTACTGTGACAAGGTGCTTATACATTTGTAGGATTGAGAACTTTGCTTCTGTGCTTTTTAGGCCGGCTCCTGTCTTGATCTGTACAGGTTTTTTTAGCATAAGAAGTGAAACACTGTTAGTGGAATGCCTCAGAAAATATTTTTCTCATTAATGGATTAATTTTACCCAGCTTTGCCTTTTCATTGTGTTCTGAAGCAGCTCACTGCAAATCCCTATTTAAATTATCAGGTTTTATGAGTAGTGTTCTCATACTCACAAACACTTTACCACGCAGAGCCGCTAGAATGCAATGTGTCTCTTTGTCCCATTTCAGTGATGCGATGCACTCACTACAAACACTTGTGAATGTGAGTCATGTAAATAAGATCCTAGCTTGTTTTCTTCTAGCAATGAGATAGAATGGCTGAATTTAGTCACATATGCAATTTCTCTGGAGATATCTTCCGTAAGTGTGTAGCTCAGAGAGTTCCTTTCTCAAGAAGAACTAAGTAAAAAGTGGCTCAAAAAGAAATTTTCTTTGAGAAAATATACATTTTTGCATTACATACTCTCAAGAAATTTTGAACTAAAAGATATTCCTGAGCAGCCTGGCCTATCTTTGAGTTTAATACATCTCAGAGAAGAAACTGAGCTTAACTCTGAAGTTGAGCAGGAAATACTCAACTACTCCTTCCAGTTTCAAGTATTTTGGTGATCTTGTGGATTTACAGTGTGGTAACGTTGCTTTCTGCCTCTATTTCTGGTTTATAATTCTTCCATAGAAATGGTAGTTCCAGTTCCTTTTTAATCTCCAGTAGTTTCTGCTTATTTGGTGTGTTATATTGCTAAGAATGTTGAAGATCCTGGCTAGTTGTTCTTCAAAACTAGTTTTGCATTAGAAGTTTTGGGGTTTTGACTTAAATCTGATTTGTGATGAAAACTGGTGCTGAATATGGGCCTTTTCTATTAGCCACCACTTCCAGTTTTGAAATTAAATCTACCCAAAAGTATTCTTAGTACAGTGCAGATACAGACTCCAAATTACATACTCCTCAAAGTTCAGTAAGAAAGGAAAAACACATTTTGGTTGAGATTTTATAGTATTTGTCTTTTAAGTGGTTGTGCCTATATATGTTAAAACCCTAAAAAGGAAAAGCTAGAACAGAGCCAAGAATGGGCATTACAAATAGAAACAGTTCTTTATCGTGCTGTTGCACCTGCCTCACAAAAGATAGACATTTTATATTTGCACTCATTATCAAGGTCGTCAGCTGCTTCCAAAGATGGAGGTGACAATAAGAAAAACTTGCATTGTATTTCAAGCATATGTTTACAAATATGTCACCACTCACATTTAAGATTGAGTTTTATGGAAAGAGCAAAATATAACAATAAAACCTGCTAGACTGAAATCTTGCAGGCTGTTTTCTTTGATGATGGCAAATTCCCCTGGAATTCTGTTGTCAATTTACAGCCGTGAAAATGACAGCATTAGGTATCACCATGCACAGTCATACCTACACTAGGAGCAAACAAAGTGGGCATGATTTTAACAAATGCAATAGTCCTACACACCAGCTGCTTGCACACTCCTTTCTTGTCTCAGGAGCACATTTGAAGAGTGAGAGAGATGCTTCTGGCTTGCTGAAATAAAGAGCACATGTGAATCTCTTCTGCTGGGAATCACTTTGTCATCAGGGAAGTGTAAGACAACAAGTAATTTTACTTATCTCTTTAAGTGATGTAGGGGTGCAGGTCTCAAATCTGTGATTTATATATGTCGTGTGGGCTGGCAGCAGTCACTGGAAGTGGTCCATATACTGAGAAATGGATTGCACCCTGTCATTTTTGCTGCTTTTAGCTAGTTGAAAAAAAACCTTAAAATAAAGGCTAAAATAAGTGCTAAGTTAAAAATTTGAAGAAAATAAGAAATTGAACACAGGGAACTGGTAAAGATGTTCCTCAGCCAGGTCACAGAACTAGGATGCAACTAGTTTTTTTAGCCCCTGTTGGTATCTCTTCCCACTGCAGTGGCAGGCACAGGGACACAAGGATGCTCCCATGGATAACTGCTCTGAAAAGAGGTGTTAAGGAGGGATGGTTCAACAGCATGGGGTATTGTTTTATTCACTGTTAATACATTTTGGTAAAGACTGAACTTTTTGTGCCTGCCTTCAAACCCAGCTCAGAGGGCAAAACCATCCTGATTTGTCTTTTAGAGCAATCGACAGCATGTTATAGCTCAGGAAGCAGTAAAAGGTGAGATAAGGGATGCAGGAGCATCCCCTTGGTCCCTCAAGCTTCTTTTAAGAAGCATCAAGCATTTGTGTGATGTCAACATTCGCTTCAGAGAGCTTTTAGTACCATTTTGGGACAGAAGTAAATAGAGGTTGAAAGAAGATTTTAGTTTTGTGAGCAGAAGAGTCCAAAAGAACAAATATCAAGTAATAATTTGGAAAACTTTCTCTCTCATCTTTTCATACTGTAAGGGATGGTTTTGGAATTCTTCACATGAGTTGACTTCTCATATTCTCAACCTCTTTGTTGTGTCTTCCTTTGTCTTGCTCAGTATCTCCTTCAGTGACTTGTTCTTTGATTCAAACTGTTTCTCTCCCTTCATCTGGTATATTAAGGCTAAATTTTTGCTTCAGCTTTGGACATTATCAAGGTTTTATTTTCAGAAAATCTGCAAAATATGTTTCAGTGCAAGGCACTAGGGCATGTGAATGGTAGACAAGTCAAATTCCTTTTCACCCCCTTTGAGAAAGCAAAATGTTACCTGCCTGCAGTCAGATAGAGAACTGAAGAATAAGAAAATTTGCAGAAGAGGATTAACCACAATAATGAGGTTATAAGAAAACAAAGTATTTTAAATATAGAGAAAACCCCAACACTACAGTAAATTAGGAACTCAGAATGAAAAATGCTATCTTGTTCTGATCCAGAATCCCCCACATGAATGGCAGGGTTTTTGTTTACTTCAGTCAGTTTTGGAGCAGGACCTAAATGACCCTAGTATCTAAATCATACATAAGTCAGGGTAGATTTTTACTTCTTCATTTTGGGTAGGGAAAAGATAATGTATTGCTTTGGGTTAATGAGGCAGAAAAGGCACATTACCCATCCTCTTAAAACCTTGTGAAGTCTGCCTTCTAGAATTGTGTAGCTATCTCTGTTAAATATTCAGCTTCCTTTTTGTGCCTTGGATTTTCCACCCACTCATTTTCACCGTCAGCAGTGGAAGGCTTTATTTCTCATGTCTAAGTGGCCTAAGAGGTGAGGGAGGTGATGGTGGGGGCCTGCTCCCGAAGACAGCGTATTTCTCAGACAGCGTTAATCTCATGTACTCTCATATCTGTGTCTAGCAGAGAAATATTTAGAAAGCTGATTTATGTATTAAACATCTCAAATGAGACACAGAGTTGACAAAATGTCTAAACTACTAAGGACATGGGTATTGGTTAAATAGTGACCTATTTGGTAATAATACTTAGTATTTCTATATGTTTTTAATTCACTGTGTGCATTTGAACTAACTAATGCCTTCAAATATCCCTACAATATATGGAAATCTTTCCTAAAATTTGAAGAACAGGAAATTCAGACATGGAGGTGTGGAGATCAAAGTTTTAAATGAAGATTTGGGTATTCACCTCCACAAGGTCTGTGTCAGTCTTATGTATAAATTGATGCACATAGAATGAGCTACACCCGTTAGAAGATTTGGCCTAAATGACTTATCCAAGGTCACAGAAATCAGTGGCAGAGCTGAGAAAGCACCTGAAGAATGCATCTTTTAAGGTAAAAAGCAACTGAGGTATAAAATTATTTCTGGATTTTATAATTATAATAATGAATTTATTTTATGCTGTTCTTGAAAAAATCAATCTGGTACACAAGAAATTCTGTAGCTGCACTGGATCAGCCCCATGGTGTACACAAATTAGCACACTGTGACTGTGTCCAGGAGTTTATATTGGTACTGTTGCAAGCTAGTGACAGTGGACTTGTCACTGCACATCATTTACCTATTGATTCATACACTTTGGCAAAAGCAAAAGTGTGTTACATTTTGTCAACTATTGTACTTCTTTCACTCTATAAAGTGAGTGTAAGAGCAGACTACCCTCCCTTCATAAGGAATACTCCAAGGATAAGAAATACTCTAAGAAGATTGAAAAGGGTGAGGAACTCTTCAGAGGCCCTGGATCTACCTGATCTAACTTTGAGACTGGCTGTGCTTTGAGAAGTTTGGACTGATGACTTCTAAAAGTCACTTCCAAGCTGAATTATACTGCAAATTCCCTTTGTGTGGGAATCATTTTGTGGGAAGGGGAAGAGGTAGTGACTATACCTTGGATAGATACAGAGACTATTCACTGTGCAAAAGGTGAACTAGCTCCCCATGTAGCTGCAGAATGGGACTAGGTCCCCCTTGCTTACACTGAGGGCATGGGCCCCCTGCTAGGCTACCACTGTAAAATAGCTCTCTGGGTGAGTCCTGAAGATCTGAGAACTAGTTACGGAAAGTGGCCAACAAATATCTTATCTTGTCAAGGGTATCAGCTGCCATTGCTGTCAGTGGGAGGGAACAGCACACTGTGCTTCCCAAGCACTTCTCAGCTCCTTGCAAACAAAACTCAGGTACACCTCAAAATACTTGAGAGAAATACTTTTTACTTCTTTTCTACCTGCTCATCTTTACAGTGTTTTCTTTGCCTGATGCCTTTGTATTGATGCCTATTAGACAAAATCACCCCCTCCTTGTGCTGTGCACTTCTGCTACAGTGCCCTTTCCTTTCTGAGGATATGAAAATTTTCCTCAGTAACTTTGTGATGAGAGTAATGCCACTCCATGCAACAACCACCAGATGGTAATGAAGAGCAGACTAGTTGTGTGTCTTGTAGATTTAATGTATTACCACAATGGCAAATTTTGCTTTTGTGAGCAGAACTTACAGGTCTAAACACCCATTTGTTTAGCTGTTTACCTCTGGGCTAGTCTGCTTGGCAGTTCTATTTGCATAAACCCCCCCAAACATTCTGTTTACTTTTATACTAAAATATGTGGAAGGGAATATTCTATACCTAATGCACAGATGCTAATACTATTATTTAGTATAAAAATGTTCTCATTATAAGGAAGGTTTGACTATATTTGGTGTACCACTATGAGCTATCTCTTGTAAGAAGGTAGATGCAGAATACATTTGTATTCCTTGCTTCTCCTGCTGCCATTATATTTCTTCAAATGTTAGGAAGGATGTACCTCTTTCAAGGTAGAAAGGAAAGTCTGTTGCTGTGTGTGCTTGATGTCAGCAAAGGGAGCAGTGTTGAGAAATGAACCAACCAAAGCAAAGTTCTTAGCTGAACATCATTGTCAATGAAGAGGTGGTGTTGAGCACAGCTCGCCAGCCCTCCAGCATGGCAACATGAGGGAAGAACAGCATAAACAGATCCTCTTAAGTACTGCCATCCCCAGACTTTTAAGAGCCAGCAGTCAGCCCCACAGGGCTCATGAGATCAGAAGTCTCAAGTTTTACTTACCTGCCTTCAGGATTTTGAGTTCTTTATGCAGTACTTGTAAACCATCTAGGTCAACTTGTCAGTTTTTTCCTGGCATTATACAATCCCAGACTTTACAACTCTTTTCTTTCCACCTTTTAAAGAAAAATGAGGCTCCTCCTCATTTGATGCAAGCCAGACACCATGAAAGCGGGAAGAAAATCACTAGACCTGTTGTCAGTGGCTTCACTGTGAGTCAAGGACCAGACCTGGGGCTTCCATGGAATATTTAAGTCATTTCCCGGGTATCTGCGCATGACTCATATACTTCTGGGATTGGTAAACATGTAATGACTGGGAACAATGAAGCCTTACAGGAAGGCAATTTGTTGGTACATCTTCTCTCTTGTTCCTTCTGGGAGCAGTTGCCAGCAGCAGGATGCAGCTGTCTTAAAACTAGCACGCAGAGCAGCAGGCTCTGCCTAAAAGCAGGAATCTGAAGGAGACTGCAAGTTGGAGCATCCAGTCTTCCTTCCTCCCCTCTCCTTCAGAGCTATGGCAGCCCCCACAAACTTCTCCTGCCTCAGCCCCCTGCCCCTCTCTGCCCTGCCTGTCACTCCAGAATGCTGCAGAAAATTTGCAACTGTTGCTCGTGGCAACCAACATTTTTGACACATTTTGCATTAAAGGTGGGAGCCCTGACAGGGAAAAGGCAGGATACAGGGCAGTGGCTTCCCAGATTCCCCCCTGCAAACTTGGCTGCCATGAAATGAGAGGCAGATTTGTACTGCTTTTAGGTAAATCTGTATTTTCCCCTGCATGAAGAGGGTTTTCTTATCTTATTATTCTGGGGATGACCATTTTAGAGATTGAAATCAGGAGATCTCCTTGATTCCCCACTTTGCCACTGAGGTCGATTCCAACTTGTCCTGATGGCCCTGGCTGCAGATGTGACAGGGGTCAGTGACGTGCCAAATTATATGAGTGTGTGTGCCGGGAAAGTATTGAGGTCAGATGGGGAAGAAGGCACATGAATCCTCTAGTGCTTTCTTCTTGACAAGACTTTTTGCCCCAAATTGCAGTTCTTGAAGTGAATGCTTCCACAAACACTTTTTCATTGCAGTGTGTAGAGTACAGGTCCCCTTAATTCTAAAGCTCACAGTTTACCTCCTTAAACATCCATGTGTCAATCACTATAAACCATATAAATCTTCTTGCAATCAGTAATAGCAATATATGCATGTATATATATGTATATATATATATACACACACACACATATATATATATATTTGGTACTCCAAGGATTTTCTAGTCTTATTCCCAGCAATCAAGGACATATGTGTTAAAATAACCATGGTACTGTAGAGCAGTCTTGTAAATACCATATGTCAGAGGAAAAAATACACAGCTAAATGCATGTCTGCATCGGCTCCTGCAGTTCTGTAGGAGTTCTGGCCATGGAAGTAAAGCAAAGCTGGGCCAGCGGAAGGTTCAGTTTTACATAGAGCTTAAGCTGTGCTCTGAAAAGACAGATGAGAAGGTGACTGGAAAACTGACCTGGGACACAACAGGCTAGAATTAAGCTCCTGTTCCGCTTCAAATTTCTAATGTTGGAAGCAGTTACATTTTGTACATTGTGTTGCATTGCCACTTAAGCTTTTTGTATCTCTATTCCCAGCAAAATGAAAATAACAGTACTTTCTTGTATCCAGTTCTTACTTAGTCCTGTTTATCTAGACTGTAAATTCTTTAGAAAGTGCGTAGTTAAAAACTTTGCAGTTGGATGCTGAAAGAAAACTTCTGGAACTACATCAGGAAAAGGAACTACAGGGAAATCTGGAACTGGAAGAAGAGCCAGAAAGAGCTTATGCATCTGTCTTACTGTTCTCAGAGCAGAACTTAAGTTTCAATCAATAGACCCAAAATCTGCATTTCTTAAACATGAGTCCATCACTAGAGGTGCAGTCAAGGCCCACAGTGTCCTGGTATCCCCACTGATTGAAAACTCTTCCCTGAACAGGTAGTACAGGTAGTACAGACTTTCCCTGACCCCCAGATCAAAGTTGTGATAAATCCAAGACATGTAGGTTTCCATGATCTCTTTAATCAGTGTGGATGTTGGAAAAGAAGAGAATGAAAGACACTTTAGTTAGTACAATAAAGATATCCATATATTTTCTTGGTCATCTGCCAAAAATGGGATTGGGGTATGCGTTTTCCAAAGAATGGATACTCAACCTCTGATTTTTTAAAAAGGATGTATGCGAAGAAAAGACTGTAAGAGACTACTGATATGGATAGAAACTAAAAAATCCAAGAAATCCATGTCTTAGTTATTTAGAGAAAGAAACATTGAGATACATGGCAGTGATCTGAGTTTTATCTCCTCTTTTCTGAGAGTTAGAGGTTTTAACCATGCAACATATAGCTGGGCATTAAAGATTTTCACAGCCTTTTCAATATTAGCTTGTCTGTCTTTGTGGATTTGATACCAAAACTAAACCTGGTAAAAATCAGCTGAATAATTAAATCTGTTGGGGAAAAGATGGAACCTGTAATTTACCTTTATAATTTGTAGTGTTGATGGAGCCTATAGTTTACAAAAGGAAAAAAAAAAAGCCAAACCAAAAAATACAAACCTGTAAAGGTTAGATAATGACTAACACAAGAAAATAACTGAATTCCTTTTTCTTTCTACTTATTCTGATGGCAAAATAGGAATTGGAAGAGAGGTGAGAGAATCTGCTTCTCTGTGTTGTAACAAATAATAATAATAATAATAAAAGATTAAGCTATACTTAAGATCCATAGCTTTGGATAAACCTGCTTTTGAGGCTTGGCCCACATGTCTGTTTCAACAAAAATCAGTAGTAGGATACATCAGTATAGCGACAGTAAAAAAAAAATCTATTTAAAAAATTCAAGTGCTTTTTGAGCATATGGAGCCAGGCAAAAATAGTCCCCTTCTTACAATAGTCCCCGATGGGTGAGATTTCTTCAGAGGAATCTTGGAAGAATTGGTGGTAAAAGCTAGAGAAGCTGGGAAAATGCTGAATTCAGCAAACACTTTTGGGGACCGTCAATTCAGTTTGTGACCACTAAATCCTTCTTGGAGTCATCAAGTTATTTTAGAGAGATGATATAACCCATATATTCTGTGAGGAGATCAAAGACCATTAGAAGCAGTACTTTTCAAAACAGCATACATCTGCTGGTGACAAAGAAGCACCTCTGAAGCTTCTGGGCGTCTATGCCACAAACACATTACCAAAAAAACCCCTAGAATAACTCTTAAATTGTAATTCAGAAAATATTGAAATTAAGCAGAGCAATGCATATATCAGATATAATAAACAAATACTCAGAGGTGCTAGATGTGGTTTACAGGATGGTTTACTGTTATTTTGAACTGCTTTAAGTTTCCTTCAAGTCTAGTTTTGTAAATACTTTATCAATTTACAAATGATACAGATTTTTCAGATATCAAGGACAACAGTCTGGTTTTGGTATTAATCTTATGGATTTCTTGTTAGTCATTGCTGGATTTAAGGGAGATATTAACTGCTCATAAATTTGAGATGTGCTAGCATTAATTTTCTAGATTTAGAGAAAGTGAATTTTCATTTAGTTTTAGCACCTGTAGGGAGTGAATGCACTCATGTGGCACTCAGATACTGCGACAGTATAACCCAAGACAGGCTTGGTGTTGTGACAGGAGGACGGTGTGTCTACATTTTCTTGGGAAAAAATCCACGAGTACGCCATGAGTATTTCTTGCCCTTGCATGGCACGTCCACAAAACTTGTAACCTGATGTTACCTTTACTGAATGCTACTTTAGTTACTTCAATGAAGTACCTGTACCGAAGAGACAAAAGGTATCAATAATATTATTCTTTGCACTGATTTGGAATCATTCAAAGACCAGCTCAGTTCCTAGATTTGATAGAAGGGGGAATTTCACTGATTTCTAGCTGTAGCAGAACTACTGACTACAGGCATGGATTTGAGAGGGAGTTGTCTGATAGCCTTTCTCGTGGCATTGATGTGGTGAGATCATTACCGGTGAATACCACTCAATTTTGCTATTTATATATATAAATATACATACCTATATATACCCAGAAGATACTAAAACAATCTAAACCCGAGGGTGTCCCCAACTCTGCCTGGGTGCTTTTTTCTTCCTCAGCAGCTGCAATAAGTGACAGTGCCATAGAGACACGTTTTGCTCCAAGTTTGTAACAGGATTCTGCCCAGTTCTCAATTACCCTCTATTGCCCTCAATTTAGGTTTTTTGAGGTTTTTTTTTTTTTTTCTGCCAGCGAAATGTTACTGAAGTGTCTCTGTATACGATAATCTCACTATGAAATGTTTTCAATATTCTGCAATAAGGGTTTACTTTATATTTCAAGGGGGAAAAGCTAGACATTGTCTTTACTGGAGGCCAGTTCTCAGTATCCCTCTGGCATAGTCCATGCTAAAGCAGAAGATTGATCCAGAGAAACAAATCACAACGCTTTACAGAAGATCCAAAGTGGCTGGTTAACCCAGAGAAATTTATCTGGCTCTGGTGAAATTAGACTTCTGAAGAGCCGTGTATCCATCCTTCTGCTGTTCCTGATCAGATTGCTAATGGAGACAGAGCAGTGGACTCTGGCTGTTGTGCTGGTTTTCACCTGTGTGTGGAGTTAAGCGGGCTGCTCCCAGAGCTTCATCACAAGAGCTGAAGTGACCTTGGCATGACATCCTAGCGTCTGTGTTGTCCAGGCTTGTAAATACTGCAGAGAGCATGTGTGCATCCATAGGCAGGCTGCCCCACTCAGTGGCCTTTTGGCAGCACATTTGTCGTTCCACTAAGGCAGTCGGATCAGGATCCTGCAAAGCAGTCAGGAGATGAGGATCCTTGTCAAAATCTCAGGCAACAGACTAGTAATCTGCAGAGGCCTAAATAGGGCTTTTAAAATTGGAAGCAGAACTGACTGCCTAGACAGAGTTTTTTGAAAGATAAACAGCGTCAGCAGGCTAAATGGATTTCAAGCACAGCTTTAATTGTTTTTCAAACGAATCAGCAAAGGGCACCCTAGCTGGAGCAAGCTCTGAAGTACAATCAAGGAAGATTTCAAGTGTACAGTAGTTTTGAAGATAATCAGGCATTTCAGTGCTGAAAGATACTGTAGTAAGTAATGAATAAAGGCTTTTTACTGTCGGCACTGACAGTACTGTAGTCTTTGAGTCAATTACAATACCTGCCCTATGTGCATGATGAATTTCACCACCCTCATTAAAACTGACGTGCACGCTGATTTTGAAACCTCAACAATTGTCTCTGCAGCACACTTGATCAGAAGAACAAGTTGGTTATTGCCAATACTTACTGGGTGTGGAACACCCCCCACCCCCCCGAATCCTCTTCCTTTCTCCCAGTTCTCCCCCTCCACCCAACCTTCCCAATAGCCTGTAACAAGACTAACAACACTTCTGAGTGGATTTTACTGCAATTCTTCAGGATCCCTTGGACCTTGCATAATGGAGTTTTTTGGGTCACTAAATCAAGTTTGCTAATTATAGGAATGATAAGAAAAGAAAAAAAAAGAAATCCCACCAGCTAAAACGTGAGCCGATTCCCTTATTCTGGCATTTTTTTTGCGTTTAGAAACCTGGGATAACCCACTCGCTTCCATCTGCTTTGGGCACGCTCTGTTTAACCTTGAAGCCAAAGCTTTCCTTCACCTCCTCCTCTACCTCTCTTCTGCCAGCTCCTCTCCTACCGGAGCGGAGAGACCCTCCTGGCCGGGGAATTAATCGCCCCCGCTCTCGGTTTTGTTCCCCTCCTGGGGAGCAGAGGCGGTCGGGACGAGCGAAGGCTCCGCCGCCGCGGTCGCCCCCGCGGACGCCGCGGTGCTCCCTCGCCGCCCTGCACCGCTCCTCCGCCCCGCCGCCGGGGCAGCAGCGGCCGCCGGCCGGGCCGGGAGGAGAGCGCGGGGCGGAGCGCGGGGCCGCGGGCGGGGCGGGGCGGGGCGGGGGCGGGGGGAGCGGCGGGACCGGCGCCTGTTGCCCCGAGAGAGTTAACGGAGCGGGGAAACTCGCTCGCCGCTCCTCCGCCCGTGCCGGGCGCTTGGCAACCGGGGCGCCGCGCATGTGGGACCGCCGGGGGCCGCCGCCCCCCCGCCGGGCCCCGCGTCCCCCTCCCCGCCCCGGACAAGGCGTTTAACGTGCCCAGGCGTGAAGTATGGCATGCAAAGATGGTTTCTGCCAAGGAGCCAGCCATCGCCATGTCCTCGGGTCTCTCCATCGCCCTCCTGCACTGCCTGTGCCTGGCGACCTGGTGAGTAGCCCGGCGGCGGCGCCGAGGGCCCGGCCCGTCCGGTCCGGTCCGGTCCGGTGCCGCTGGTCCCGCGGGCTCCCGGCTGCTCCGCTCACCCGCTCCCTCTTTGCCTCGCAGTCTCACCGGGCCGCCGGGGCAGATCAAAAAAGAGGAGAAATTGTGGCCGGAGAATTTCACCAGCATCCTGAACAGCCTCCTGGATGGCTATGACAACCGGCTGCGACCGGGATTTGGGGGTACGGTGGCGACGCGGTGCCGGCGGCGGGCGGGGGGTCGCTGGGCAGGGGCGGAGGACGCAGCGCTCGCCGGTCGGACCGACCCGGTACTGACCGAAAACGTGAGGATGTGTCCCCACTCCGTGCTCCGAGGTCCGAACCCTCCGGAAAGGGTCGGCAGCGAGGCAGCGCCTGGCCCGAAAGCCCCGGGGGTGCTGCGCAGTCCCGGCCGTGGGGGCCCCGCTGGGGCGGTCCCGGGCTCAGCCCCCGCTTTGCTGCTCTGCCCACATCCCGGGCTCGGGCTGCTGCTGCCGCGCTCGAGGGAAAATCAGCGCTGAAGCCCGTGTGCGTTGGCTCGGTGGGGATGGAGTGACCTGTCTAACACTCAGATTTCTTCTCGTTCTTGGCGGCATTTGACCCGTAAATGCCGCGGTCAGGTCCTAATAGAAACAAGTGTACTTTTACCAGCCCAGGAGGTTAGGTCTGATGAATCCTGTTCCACCAGTTAGGGAAAATCAGAGCTCAGGTGCCAGTTCTTCAGCAGTTGCTGAAATTCTAGCTTGATATAGAAGTAGTAGACTAAATTGCCATATAGGAATTAGAGGTAGCAGAGTTTTCAAATTTGCCTTCCCATGTGTTCCTTGTTTGGGGGTTTTGGGCCTCTTCCTTTCCCCAGGCTGTTAGGATGCAGTTTTGTGATGCTGAAGAAGCAGCCAGACTTGCTTCTCTTTATGATTTTGATGTTTTTGTGTAGGGACTTGGAACCAAAAAATCATTAAGATCCAGGCAGAATAAAAGTTTATTTTGTAGTCTGGAACAAAGATATTAAAAATGAAAATTTGAAAGTGAAAATAATATAAAAAATATTTATAAATAAATACTACAGACCTTTTTATGATGCTCAAAGCTGTAAGGAGGTTTTTATAGGCTGCTTCCAATACAGGATTGAATGAGATCCTTGCGTAGGTTTATGTTGCGAAATACTTTCTTCCTCCTCTGAAAGTACCTTCTCCATACATGTGATCCATCCACACTGACATGTATTCCAGCACATTCCCCACATGCCATATGCAGTGCTCTCACATGCATGATCGTGATTGTTAAAGGATAACACCTGGCACACATGGACCACTCTTAAAATTTTGAGTGTGTGGAATAAAAGAGGCCTTTTAAAGTTAACTAACACATTAAGTGAGAAGGAAGCTAAATTTATTAACACCCGGAGGAGTCATTTGGAACTGATAGTCTTTTGCAATTTAGTCTTTGTGGAGAGGTTACAGACACTTCTGCACGCGTACAAGAGATGTGCTAAGTTTGGCATCATTTTAGGTTGAATGCCAACTAATTAGTCATCTAGCAAAGATGCTTTATGAGCATTATCAGATTTCCAAAATTAAACAACTACTAAATATGTAATATATAGTGATTTTTATTTTAATACAGTTGTCCTTTGCAGGGTGTTTTGCTAGAGTAGGTATTTTTCCTCTGTAAGTGTGGCAGACTTTCAGCAAAACGCAATCAAGGAGAAAAAGTTCTTTGTATCTTCTTGAACGTTCACATTGGAAATATTGAAGTACATGAGAGAGGGAGGAAAAAACTCAGATTTCAGCCTGGGGAAAACACTTCTGGGACAATATCCTACAAAATGGATATTTTTTTGATTCTTCCTTCCTCATAACCATCTCTATGGTTTACATTTAACCACTCATCTTTGAGTTTTGAACTTTTACTGTAAAACATGGGGGGAAATGCTTTGTTTTTCAAAATGATGCTTGCCTCCCTAGCTCCTGACAGTGAAAATTATCTACACCTGATTTGAGAAGAACAACTTTGGCTAAAAAAAAAAAAACAAAACCAACCAAAGAAAGAAATTTCTGTAATTAATTGGATTTCACTTTTTGGCATTGCTCAGAGTAATATCTACAGACTATTTATTGAAATAGAGAATATCAACATCAACTTTTACCTATATTTTGTTTGGGCTTTTTATTTTTTTCTGATTACTCTATCACAAATGGGATTTGTATTTTGAAAGTGGGTCACTCACTAGTTTATAGCATTACAAACAAAATGTCAGAGGGTATGGGAATATTTAGAGATGGAAAGTATAGTGAGTTTTGGTAATGTTAAAGCTACATCACTTTCTGATGAACAACGGAATACTTATTTGTGTTTTCTTCTTGAAGCTGATTCACTGTCTAGTTTTCACAGGTCCTGAAATGAGATGAAGGTTTCATTTTAAGAACAAAAGGCCTCACAGAGGACTAACTGCTGCTGATTTTAAACTCCAAATTGATGAAAATATTTCTAATTCTGGCACAAATTATGTTTAAAATCAGACTCAGGGAGGTAGCCAAATTCTGAATTTTGCTGGCATATTCCAGCATTACCACAAATAAAAATACATGAAGATAATTTACATGCAGAGCAAAGTAGAAAATGTTTGATTTTTGGAATATTCCTACAGCTGGATCAAAATTCTCCATACTATCATTAGTTTCCACAATTTTTGGTAGTTATGGAGGAGAAATTAAATTGTCTCAGCATGCTTACAAATGTGGATCTGGTCTCCCAGGAGAGTTGTGAATCCCAGTGGAGTATGTGGAAGCTTCTCTTGGTCTAGGCAGGACCACGGCATATGTTGAGGGTTAATAGCAGAATGAAGTTCCCCATGTCATTGGATTGACATCTTGCATTGTAAGTTCACTTTATTAAATGCATTTGATAAACTTAAAAACCACCCTACTGCGTGCTGTCAGGTTTGGTAATGTGAAAAGCAAAACCAGAAGGGTTTATTAACATGGTTACTAAAGACCATTTAAGTGAAAGTTCCCATTAAATTGGGGCAGGGGGAGAATCTAAAGAGAGAAGCAAAGAAATGTCACCTAGAAATTGAATGAAGTAAAGCAGAATGGGCAGTTTCATGTAGGAAAGGAAAAAGCCCCTGCAACTGCTGTCAGGAAGACTTTAAATGCATAAGAGTTTTAAATTTGAGTAGATGGAAGGTATTTAGGGACTAACGAGCAAAGTAATGTTGTATGATGTTTGAAAATAGTGTTATGGAAATGAAGTTAGTTCATTCTCTACATGCTCTGCTATATTATTATCCCGAATTTCAGCATGCAATTTATAATCCAAGTAGGTTTCCTGGTCACTCTACAAAAACAGTGTTTTTACAGAAGCTGTTTGTAGTGTTATTAATTAAAATCATCAGCTGCTAGAAAACTTCAAGAGTACTACCAGAGTACTATTTTGATTCAGCTGTAAAAGTTTGATGTAGAAGCATTTCTAGCTATACCCTGTCTACAGTTTTCATCTGCTTTTAAATTTTTGTGTATTACATGAAGAAAAACTATAGAAAGTTACACAAGCTGTATTTTCTCTGAAAATCCCCTTATTATTTTTCTGGTGGTTAGTTTCAAAGGGGCAGTAGAAGTCCAAAGTCTTTGAAAGGAGCATTATTCACTTGAAGTAAAGGGCCTGGGTCTGATTTACCATTTTAAACCCCTGCATGATTTCAGACTTTACCTGAGTGACTCTTGACATTAGCAAGGGCCTGCAAGAGCTGATTCAAACCTGTATTGGATGGTAAATTTAAAAATGTGATGATGTCTTTGAAATTTTCATGCTACGGTAACTAATCTAACTAAAACCTGTACTTAGGGATGCAGGAAGGAATAAGAAGATTGAAGCTGATGAGGGTAACAATACTGTGTGCTGCCATGTATCTGCTGTTTTTAATGAACTGTGCCTCCCAGAGAACATCTGATCTCTGGCATCTTTCTTTTAGTGGCCAGTTGTATGGCTAAGCCAAAGAAAGGAAGGGGTGTGTGACTTGCCTTCTGCCCGAGGTTTTTAGGTTGGCTGTGAAACCCACTGACCACAAGCTGTGGCCTTGCCCACAGCCTGTTGCTGGTGCACTGTGCTGTGGTTGCCCATCAGCTGGTGAAAGCTGGAGCCCTCTCCCTTCCTGAGTTGTGTTCATTTGTGTGACGTAGAACCTGGCATAAGTTTTGAATCTCACCACCAGCTACTGGGGTTAGCTCTGTGGCTTCCTCTTTGGAACTCTCCACATCTGCTGCTGACTCCTGAATAGAAGGAATAGGACTGTGTTCATTCATTTCCCTTTTTCTTTTCTTCCTCCTTTTGTATTCTTTCTTGTGATCTTGTGACTGTGGAAGTGCAGCTGAGAACTTGGCGGAATTAAATATATTGGCCATTTTCTCCCCTAGAAAGGGTAAGAGGAGGAGTCTCTGCCCCTCTAGTCTGTGTGTTGTTCAGCTGATGAACAGCATTTCTGAAGAGTTTAATTTCCTCTCTATGCAGGACTTTAGTCAGAAAATAAACATGGAATACGTTTGAAGAGCAAAGGCAATTTTCTCTTTTTAGAGAAAATAAAAATATCTACATGATTATTTGCTCTTACTAGGAACTCAAGCATACCTTAAATGTTCCATTGCTCAGCACGATAGCTATTATAATTTGCTTTTACTATTTAGATTGCAAATGGACTTAAAGTGAGCGTTGAAAAGTGAAGCAGTTAATTTTTTTTTCCAGCAGTTGTCCATTCTTTCTCAGCTGGTGAAAGCTGATGACTCAAAGCTTAACAGGATATGGTGTTAGATACCTGTAGGTGACAGATTTGAATTTGGCCTCGGTTAGTAAAGCTTGAAGTCATTACCATCTGTCTGTTGTTCAGTGATCTGTATAAAATTAGCTGATATTCTTAGTCCAGTTCTTAGTAGACAGGTGTCCACATCGTGAAAACTGGCACCAATATTAGGCTTATTGGGTCTAAGCAGAGATGTTTTGCTGATAAATAGGCAAAAAAAAGCAGTAATCTCCTAATTTCTGGAGGTATACTTTTCCCTTTTTAGGTTCAGTCATGCTGATGGATGAACATACATAGAGACAAAGGTTATTGTGTGCTGCTGTGTTTGTTGTATTGTCTTTTGGTAGAGAATGTAGACCATGCATTTGAATTCTGCATTAATTTTTAAAAAAATGTCCTACCTAGTTCTGGTTTCTGAACAGAATTCTTACATATAGCAGGTGTCCTTAGCTGTAGCTGTTCTTTCTGATAGAATGAAACAAGAGAACATATTTCATATGATGGTTTTTTTTTTTTCTCTTTTTCCCTCACTTAAAAAATGTCAACCCTATTCAGGCAGCAAGAATTTGGAAAGAGAAAACACCAGATCTTTCTGATGTAGTTATATTAAAAAAAAAATCTGGAGCAACTCCTCTTTTTTTTTTCTTTTCTTTTTTTTTTGGTAGCTGTAGGAAATGATGTAGTAGGATTTTGCGTGGTTTATATATCCTGGGATTGATCTCATATGAGCACCAACAACTGTACAGCATTTAAATTGTACTTTGTATGTTGAAATCTTTGTACAGACTTGTTTGTTAATGTTTCTGATTAGCTGTGGGACCCTTGGTGGCAAAATTTGCAATACACAGAGAGCCTGTGCAGGATTGGAGTGTTTACATACAGCAGAGATCTCTGCAGTGACAGTTGCCTATGGAGACGCAGGGATAATGGAGCCCGAAGTCTTTCACTGGGAGCTGTGCTGCAGTTCAACCCATATGTAGACATAAAATGCATGGGAGAGCTCTCTTTTGTTCCTCTTCCCCGGGTGAGGGCCTGGCATCACTTCTTCAGCCCACATGTAACATCTATAATACTGAACTATTCTGGCTTTTTGCAGGGGTTGCTTTTAATCCTGCTTGAGCTTCTTTAAAGTATATTACCTTGCAAGCAGTGAATCAGACGTAACTGTTCCCACTGCAGTGTGTAGGATTCTCCTCCTATTTCATTGACATAAAAATACACACCAGAATGATATAAATAGTTCTTCAGCATTCCTGAAGATTTATGGTGGATAGATACTTTGTGAAGATCCATTAAAGGGTAAGCCCAAATGGTCATATTTAAAGTTAATTGGCCTTCTTACAACTCACTGCATTTTATTGCCAGTAATAGAGCGTTAAGGATTCTAATAGGATCTTCTGCTTGCAGAGCCTGAGTTGATTAAGTGGTGCAACACACTCGTTTTGGAGGGCTGCTTAACTCACCAGTAAAAGTAGGTTAGGTGACTACAGATCACCTCCTCGTTGACAGGAATTCCCACGATTAGTAATAGTTTAAAAAAGAAGCAGCAGCATGACTCACTATTTATACCCCTGCTATTGTTACCAACTATGTTTTCTTCTAGAACAAGAGGAATAAGAGATAGGTATTGGTGTCACCATAGATACTCCTGGGTTGGCATTAAGTACTGGGATGTGCTAGAAAATCCAAGATTTGTCATTTCACAACTGTTAAGGCCAATGTAGGTGGAAGACTTGGAGCATGAAAGGGCTGCAATTGGAGAGAAAGGATTAAGGAGATAATCAGCTTCACTGTCTTTGCTCCTATCAGACACTGAACTGTTTGGCCAAGGTTTTGGCTGCAAAGCAAGGATTTGTATGTCTGTACTAGCTGGATAACTGTTATGATGTCTAAAGTATTTTTAGATCTGCATTCATCTGCCATTTTCTAGTGGAATAAAATGTGATTTTAACATCTGTTTTGTCAGTCTTCTGCCATCATGTTGGACAAGCAGCCAAAAGTAAAGCTATTTTGTGGCCTCATGATTGTCTGAGAGCTCCTGATTCCTTCTTTCTCACGGGTCATACTAATAAATATTTGAGAAGAGAGTAGCAGTTACTGGAGAGTGAACTCAAAGTTTTAGTCTTGTGCTGCTGCTATAATGTTTCTAATAGCATTAAGCTGTAGGCTTGCGGATTTGGAGATTAGCTTCTTGATCTTAGCTTTCCCCATCTTTCTGAGAAACTCCAAAAAAACAAAGTTGCAAAAGCCTCTCAAAACCTGTTGCCCATGAAGCTGTAATCATTTAATAAAACAGAAGAATCAATTTCTGAGGAGAAGCAGCTCATGCCTGTGGGAAAATCTTGTCCCTTTGTTCAATTTGGTATGATTGTGAAATTACAGTGTACTGTGAGCTAAAGAAAAGAGTATACCATCAGAGGAAAAACACTTAAAGGTCTGGGGTTTATTTAAGGACTATTCCTATTTAGTTTCTTAGACCTAACAAGTAAAGCAGTTCCTGAAAGGAATTCAGGGACTTGTCTGTGTTATTCAGTAAAAATGGTATACTGGATATTGAACTCAGTTCCTGAAAGGGATTCTTGCAAGGACTGAGTGCAGTATTCAGCATTCTCTTATTATTGAGTAACAAAGACTAATTCCTGTATTTTCTTATTAAAGCTATGTGGAAAAGTGAATTTTTCACTTCTATAGAACTGATTCCAGAAATATTTCAAGTTCTAATGAAAAACATATTTATGTATTTAAATCAACTGGATAAGTTTTAATAGTGTGCTTATACAAGATCAGTTGTAATTTTATCTCTGCTATTTCTACATGCAAGTATGACTGGGCTTTTCTCTAGCACTGTAGATAAAATGTCTTCACTTCTAATCTCTTGGAGCTCTTCTGCTCTCCAGAAATACATATATATTCAGGAAATGTCACTGGAGTATGTTGTAAGTAAAATGAGTGATCTAAGCACTCATGGATTTCCCTGATGGTTGAATGCTCTGTTATTTGTAGAAAAAGGAGCAGCTTCCATTTGACATGTTTAGAGAGCAGCCCATTGCAAAACAAACGGCATGGTATGAAAATGTGTTATCTGGAACTTGGGGTTTGCTTCTTAAAACCTCTTTGAGACACATGCATGCCAAACTATGCAACTTTCCAGGGATCTCTGAGCTACCAGCTGTTGTACAGTGAATTTTCTTTGGAGTGATTTTGAAAAAATGCCCTTCTGTGAAACTTAGCTTACAGCAAAGCAGTCTTTTTGACATTTAGATGAGAAATTCTTAGCTTTTCTTCTCTAAATAATTGGCAAATCCTGTGGTAAAACAGTTTTACACAGATTTATTTTAGTTTTTGTTCAGAGCTTGAGACTTGTTCTCGGTGCAAGAAGTTCAGGTTGCCTGTTTTCCCATTACTTACTTATTTTTTTAACTTTTACCATTTGATTTAAAGTTTTGATTTTTTATTTTTAAGTGGGACATATTCTGCTGCTGTTGACTCTGTTGGGTCTTTCATCCTTTCATTTTTAGATTGTAAATATTATGATAAAACCTGAATTATCAAACTTGGGCCACTTATCCTCTTTAGTAGTTTGAGTTGAAGGGGTTTAGAAGCTGGTTGTGAATTTGTAGATCATGCATGTTTTTTCAAACAGATACTGTTTGGCAAGAACTTCAGTAGATTTCTTTTTTTAGACTTACGGTGTGAGTTAATTACCTGAATTAAACTGTTAGCTAATGCTTTGATCACAAAATTATCGTAACAGCTGATAATGATTAGGCAGCTTTCTAGACTTTTACATTAGGAAGACACCTAAATCTCAGTGAAGTTAGTGTGTGTATTCTTTGGTTTAAGGGAAAATATAGAGTGTACAGAAGAGTGAATGACCATTTAAAATTTCAAGGTAGTAAAGGAACTAATACATTAAAATGAAATTGCTTTCCCTGGTAGTTGATTTGCCGTATGCAGCTGTGAAAGTTCAAAACCTCTGCTCAGTGAAGTGTTTTTGACAGTGTCCTAAGTATCACTGGTGGTTTCAAAACAGGCATTGTAGCAGAATGTAGACCTTGGTTCAAACCTCAAAAGTGCTTTGACCTCCAACTATTATTTTGGATATTAGTATTAAAGCACTTAAGTACATCTCAGGAAATGGTTGCTGTTCTTGATCTTTCTATACTAAATTGCTCAGTGCACGGCATGCTAATGTCTGTAGTCCAAATATTCGTAATAAATGTTTTGAGGAATGTGGATTTCCTGGATTCAGAGCTTGTTGTTAAGTAGAATGATGTTTTTAGAGAGGCTTTAAATTTTTTGGCATCAGTTTTCCTTAGGCCTTGAGTCAACATTGGCTTTCTGAATGGGGATTTGCATGGAAATGCTGCTTTTTATCTACTAACGTGGTAAAGGTAATTGAGCAGTGCTTCTTATTTGAGACTTATCTGAATTGACCTCTGTTTGCGTTTTGCTCTTGCTCATCCACAGAACCCTGAAAGCGGTAACTGTTCACACACCAGGATCATTTATGGGAATTGTTGACCTGCAAAATTCAAATTTTCTTGCTCACTTCCTTTTCATACATTAGGTCCTGTTACTGAAGTCAAAACAGATATATATGTCACCAGTTTTGGACCTGTTTCTGATGTAGAAATGGTATGTATTTCTGGGATTTAAATGCCATTTCCTGGTTCTGAGAAACCATTAGCTGCAGTAGGAGTGGATGCTTCATCTGTACTGTTCTGTCAATCATGCAAATTAGGCAAGATTAGTAACAGCTTAATTTACAGGTTATAATTAGATACATAAGGCCTGATTCTGGTCACACTTTCAGTGGGTTTTGGCTGGCTTAAGAAATTCACTTCATGGGATTTAAGACATATTTTCATGGCACAAAGGCAGAATCCAGCCTCGCAGGGAGTGTCTAAGTAAGTCTACCGTGGAGAGAATGTGTAATCTTTGAAATTGCTTTTCATTTCTGAAACTTGTGTTATTCTCAGGTGAATAATAATGACATCATTTCAAAAAAACCTGTTGATGTTTTCATTTCAGATGAATGTCCTTTGCTGATCTTTGTGCTCCTTTAAGCAACACTTTCAGCAAATGTTTGTCTGATAAGAGTTTTCACAAGTATCTGCAGAAATTAAATGTCCAAGTGAAGTGCATGAAATCGTAAGAGAGGAGAAATATTACATTTTCATGTTCCGTTATTTGTGCCTGAATGGCTTTGGCTTTCAAGGTCAAATCCAGCAAAACTCTCGTCAACTTCTAAAATACAGTGATATACCCTTTAATCATACAGCAGTTGATCTTTTTATAATATATTCAAGAAGTCCCATGGAAATAACACAGCCATATGTGCTGAACTGAACTTCTTAATGGAAAAAGCAGTTTCAGGGTAGTAATTTTCTTCCCATATAGTGCTGTTGTTCACTTTGTGTTGCATCTGATTTACTTCTATTATGTGGAAAGGTATGTGATAGCAAGATATTTTTTCAAGAGCTACATTTGTAACAAAAGTCTCATGTTGCAATGCACATTACCTCTTCATTAGTTATCATGTGCAGTATGATGCTTATCAGAGTGAGAAGGGGTAAAACAATGTGATCCCAAGGAGATCTAGTAATATGTGCCTCAGCTCTGCAGTGAGGGCTGCATGGCATCTCTCAGGTTTCATTTTCATGGGAAGTTATCAGTTATATTGGAGCATATATATATATATATATATATATAGGCAGAAGTGAGAGCATGGACTGAAGATAGGTGAGGAACTGGCAAAAGGAGAGTTTACACCTGATATTTTCCCTTTCTTTATTCGGGATGATTTAGGAGGCTGTTCAGGGATACAGGAATTGTTTCTGGAATGCTCTTTAGTTAATATTTCCATTAGTGACCCAACGTAATCTGAATGTGGCTGCTCTCATAAAACTTGCTGCAATAGTGACATGTGCTATGGTCTCAGTACAGGGGATGATCAGAATATCTTTTTAGTTGCTTTTGTACCCATTTTCATTTTGTAATGAAAATGGTTGAAATCTTATATTACAAAATCTGTCAGACAGAAGCTAATAACAGAAACTGCTTCTTATGAGCTATGAAGTTGCCAGCAAGAAGTGACACTAGAGGAAACACTTTTCATGGATTAACTATAAATCACAGTGGAGGATACAGGCATGGAAAAGAAGACATATATAATCCTAAGATGCACTAGTAGACATGCCTCCTTGCCAATGCAAATAGATATGGCCTTACAAGTAATTTCAATGGAAACATTATGCAGAAGAATTTGAAATGAAGTCAGAAAACATTGTTTGGCTTAACAACAAAATCAAAACTATAAGTTAGAAAGGCCTTAAAGCCTTCCATGTGACCTTTCTCAATGCCACATAAGTTTTTTTTGTGAAATGCTTTAGCTTCCTGAGATGAGAAATGCATTCTTTCATCCATTCATTCCCATGTGATTTCTCATTATGTGCCTGTGTCTGCAGTTCTGCATGTTTTCTTTGGAGCATCTGAGTGGCTTTTCTGAGGAAGTTAATGGGATAGTTACATACTTTAAAAAAGGTATTTATATGCAAATCTCTGTATAATTTATTATCCCTGTTTTGTGGGCATGGCAAAAGACTTACTTAGCTTTCCTCAGTTAAAAGCTTACTTTCCATAAGATGAAGTTAGGTTTTCTTTCCTAACTTTGAAGTGGAAATAATAATTTGTCTTAGTATTTTCAATTTAGCCAGCGGCATAATATATCTATGGATATATTTTCTTTAAAATCTGTTGACAATTTTTGCCAGAGATCATTTTGTTTCCAGTTATATGCTTGACTTCAAATTCAGTTGTCTGCTTCCTGCAACCTGATTAGGTTGATTATTCCTTAATGATTAAATGTGTAGCAGTTTATTGATATGACTAATGTAGGAAATTAAGCTATTGAGAAGTACACAAGACACTTTAATCGGCGGAAAAATGTTTATGTAGTGGACTTAGGATTTATTTTTCTAATAATTTCTTTGCTCCCTAGGTATTTCTTCTTTTACAGGAAACACACATGGAAATTTGATCTTTGTTTTTTTTCCTGCAATTTAATACAGGAATATACAATGGATGTCTTCTTTCGTCAGACATGGGTAGATAAAAGATTAAAATATGATGGCCCTATTGAAATTTTAAGACTTAACAACTTGATGGTTTCGAAGGTATGGACTCCTGATACTTTCTTCAGGAATGGGAAAAAGTCTGTTGCGCATAATATGACAGCCCCAAATAAACTCTTCAGAATAATGAGAAATGGCACCATCCTGTACACAATGAGGTATCGAATGTGTTTGTTTGACTTCTTACAATTACTGTATGCAAAAGTTTTACTGCCTAGACAAAATGGCAACCAGAGACTATTTAATTTGTTCCATTATAGGCTTACAATAAGTGCAGAGTGTCCCATGAGATTAGTGGATTTTCCCATGGATGGTCATGCTTGTCCTCTCAAATTTGGGAGTTGTAAGTTGCAATTATGAAATTTCTTGTAACTACAGAATTTAAATAGTAGAATTAAATTTTGAGCAGTTACTAGACTTTCTGAATTTTACAGTTATGTCTTGATATGCAATCCCTATGCAGACAAAACTCCTGTTAATCTCCTCAGGACTTCAATTTTGGACCTCAAAAATTAAACCCAGAGAACTAAAAAGCAGGCAGTGATTCAGCTGTTACCTTAAAACCCACTATTCTGGTTACACAGTTGCTTGAAATACCTAGTTTTCCTTTGTTCTTGGGGAGGAATTGGATACTCATTGAAGTGAGAGATTCTCTGGAGAAGGCAAACTTCAAACAGCCAGGTAAAAGACACCTAGGGAAGCAAGTTAGCTTAAGAAAGAGGTGCAGGTTATGGGCAGAGATTTGACCTCCAGTTAAAATTATCTGTCTGCTGGCCTGGAAGAGGAGCCTGCATGGCAAGTTTAGACTAAATACATAACTTTTTAACTAGTGAGAAAAATCTTAGTGCAGACGACTTTCTTTTTCTGCTTTGAAGTCAGATGTAGGTTTTTGAAAAATGTCCAAACTTCAGATAGAAGGAAGAGTTTGGGGTATCTGCATAACAAACAAGAGAGGGTAGTTGGGGTTCCCTGATGTGAATCAAAAGCAGAGACCTCTGAGAACCCCTGGAGAGGGTTGGTGCACTCCATTAACTATCTTGTTATTCTTTTAAGCCTTCTTGGTCACTGACCTCTCTGCTTTAGACCCTCCGATAGCCGGATGGTAATCTGTTTTCCTGGACCCCAGAGCTCTTAAATCAGAAAAGGCTGGAGCACCTAAAGAGGTTTTCAGTTGCATAAATTTAGCTTATACAGCTGGGTAGTCAGCCTGAATGGGGGTATGAAAAACACTGCTCTGATACGATTTTTCATCAGTGGAGACCAGGTGCTGCAAGATTTGTCTTTGGTATCAGCTGTATGATAGGGGTGCTTTGATAGTGACTTCAGACAGAATCACCACTCAGCAGGAATTGTGCTGAACACTAGTCTGATGTTTCCTGCAGTGAAACTTGAAATAACATGCAGCCATTTCAAATGTAAGACTGATTTGATTCAATTTTAACAGGAGTTTGGACTGTGTAGGGATTGAATGCTACCCTAAGATATGTATTTTACATTAAATGTAAAATCTTTCTTTGTGTGTGCTTATTTTGGGGCCATTGTGAATTTTTTTACTGACCTATGGTTTCTGGCAAATATTTTAAACAGAAGTTTAAAATATTGTCATTTTTAGTGTAATCATTATTTCCTGTAAAGTAATGTGCGCCCAATCTTCAAAATACATCCTTCTTGTACATACTCTTTTCTTTTTTTTGGATTAATATATTTTAATAGTAAAATTTTAGTTAGAAATTCTTAAAATAAAGATAAAGTTTGCATGCCCAGTAAGGGCTGATCAAGAAGGGATTTGCATTATTTGCATTTAGCCTTCACGTTCATATATGAAGTGAATTTATGTGTGACACTTGACATATAACCTCAGCTCTTATTCCATTCTGAGGGTGGCTTTTTGGGGGTGACTTAACATGAAGGGTATCTTCTGAAGTTGTTCATGTGTGTTTTACTGTTTGGTTTCAGTAGGTTTGGCTTGGGTTGTTAGTAAGGCATGAGGAAAAGTTTCCTATTTATGAAAACTAATGCTGTGTTGTAGATGCTTATCCAAAGAGTGAAATGATTTATACCTGGACAAAAGGACCTGAGAAGTCAGTGGAAGTTCCTGAGGAGTCTTCCAGTTTAGTTCAGTATGACCTGCTTGGGCATACGGTATCCTCTGAAACTATAAAATCTATTACAGGTAGGAATCTCATCAGTAAAAATCAACTTGAGATAAAACTGACCTGTAACATTGCCCAAAGCCTTTTTTTTCCCCCTTCCTGTAAGTTTTATTCTACTGAATGTCATAGGGTATGTATTAAGGGCTGAGAGTGTAAATCTGAATTAGGTTTCTGTCCTTGAGATTTACATTTGCAGATTCATTACAGTAGATTGCGACAGTCTTTCAGAAAGCTAGAATGAGATCATTACTCCAAGGGACAAAATGAGCATTTAATCACTGCTTAAAATGCAGTTTGAAGAGTCAAGAGGATGCCTGGGTAAGGAAGTAATTTCTCAACACTGTATCCACATTATGTGCAAAAGACTTCCTTTGTTTGGTGGTGCAAACAGCTCAGGATAGAAGTACAGCATACAGAATGGGTTATTAAAACCATAAAAACCCTCTAGTCAGATAAGGGTAGGCACAAATATGCTAGTCACAATAGATACTTCTGCTGATTTATGCTGTAAGACATAAGGCAAATGGCAACTACAGGCATCCAAAATGAGTGAGTGAAGTATCACTGATGAGCAGTGTGGTGATAAACAAGCATATTCCCAAAATATTTTTAAAATTTGGAATCATTTTCTAAGCATCAGCAGGTTTGAGTATTGTGATATAGTCAAAATGAAACCAATAAAGCAAATATATTTTAATGTACAGCTCTATGGATGTTTTACTCAAAGATAAAATGGCATTTTGCAATTCACTAGAAATTTACTTCTCAGCGTATCGATTACTATGAGTTAACAAAAAAAGTCCTTGCTGTCCAAAAAGGCTTATTCTGTAGTGCTTTATTTAGACAGTTTATTGAGTTTATGGTAAAACTGCTTTTTTGGTCGGTTTCCTTAATATGAATGATAAAATTTTAGATAAATGTAGAGTATTTTTAATTCTTCTCAATGATTGTTGTATTTGTTTTGTTACCATAGTGGGGCTGACTTATAAACCTAGCAAAAAGTTGAGATGCTTACGTAATGTTTGATGTAATTGCTCTTATTATTTTATTCATCAGGTAGGTACCACAGTGCTATGGATACTGTGGTAGGTAGATTAATTATGTCTTGGGATTCTCTTCTTCAACAGCTGTCCAAAGAATTTTTAAAATCATGCTTGTACTGTAAAATCTAATTCAGTATTAGTTCTATTATAGTTGATTTTTTGATACCAACTTCCTTGTAAGGGCCTACTGTTTCTAGGATTTTTAAAAAAACCTTCATTCATTCTTGTTCTAAAGAAGATATCTTTCTGTACGTGTTAAATTATATGTATAGCACCACCTTAAACTATCCTACTTGAGAGTCTGAAACACAAATTTTAAACACAGAGAAATATTTTCTTTTTTTTTTTTTTAGGTGAATATATTGTTATGACAGTTTATTTTCATCTCAGACGGAAAATGGGTTATTTTATGATTCAGACCTATATCCCATGCATTATGACCGTGATCCTCTCTCAAGTTTCATTTTGGATAAATAAGGAATCAGTTCCTGCTAGAACTGTATTTGGTAATTATTTTCTTTTTTTTCCCCCTACTTTTTCTTGTACTCTGTCTTTTAATAGCTCTCTCTAGAACAGGCTGTTTTAGTGCTTTGGGGTATACTCCATACCATTGCAGAAACAAGGGAATTATTTAAATTCAGAGCGAATTTTGCTATAGATGTATGAAAAATGTTATGTGAGTCTTTGGAATCTGAAGAGAAACTTGGAGTATATAACCAGAAAGGTGGCATGGTCACCTGTAGCAAATAGCTGCTCAGCTCTAGGATTTCTACCTGCTTGAGGAGCAAATTGGAAAAACCTGGCTCTGAGTAATACACTCAAGTCTTTAGTCTACATCCAGATCAGGTTTATCCTCCAGTGGATAGTAGTGTAAGTACTTGAAGTCATGGTTTATAGAATACTTGTAAAATAAATTGATTTGGAGTGTGTGAGGTGTTCCAATGTCTTGTTATAAAGTATCTGTGTCATCACTGAAAGCTTGCTATGAGTAAGGCTGAGATTCTGTTACTGTAATTTCATATTTAGTGCTTTTCTTTCCTTTCTACCACTGCCATCATGAAAATTAATTACAAAAGCAAAATGATCACAAGATATTAAAATTGCTCTCTTCAAAATACAGCTTGAATGAGATGGCACAGTGAAAATAACAGAAAATCCTCAGTGGAAGACAAAGTGCGAGAATCTAAATGGAAATATGCTTCCTAACAAAGAAATAGGATAAAAACATTTTAAAAGCAGCCTGAAGCAGGAAGAGAATGTTCTACTACAAGCCTTTCTATAGACTGCTAGAAACTGGCAAGATGCTGCAGTTGTACTGGCAGCTCCAAGTCTTCTGGAAGAATGATTTAATAATGAAAAAACTCATAAAGACTGTCAGTAAACTAATACTGTACCATCTCTTGCTTATTTTTGGTTAATGTTTGGTCTTAATTTATTTCACTTTACCCTGTTTTTACATCTATTAAACAAGCATTTTTAGAAACAATTCGGACAAACTTACTTGAAGTGGACAAAAGTCTACTCAGGCCCTTAGACTGGATAGGGTTAAACAGAGATGGTCTCCTCCAGGGAAAAAAACCCAAAACCCTAATGACTTTCCATAATTCTTTTTTTCTTTTTTTCTCAGACTTAAATATTTTCAGTGGTGTGGTTTTCAACACCTTCCCATTGAAGAAGGTTTTATGAGATTGCATCTGTATTTTTTATCCTCCTGGAAACTCTGAGAAATCCTTTGAGTTCCCATGACCTGTCTATTGCTTTCTTCTTCTTTAATAGGAAGGACTGATTTAACTGTGACCAGTTCTCTGTATGGCAGTGTGTAGGGGAAGCTTTTTTTTTATGCTATTACCTTGATGTAGTACCATCATTTAGGAAATAGGGATGTAAGGAATCCATTGAAAAACTTACTCTTAATGAGTTTAAATTCTTCTGAGTGTAAGAATTGCATCTTGAATTAGAAAGGGTACGGTGCTCTTTTCATAAGAGTAAGGACATCTCTATTTGTAGGCACTCATTGTTGAGGTTATCATGCTAGGATTTATGCAGTGTTCACTACATACTACTGGGGTTTTACATTTGTTTGATATGGGATATTTTGGATGAAAAAAAGAAGAAAAAACCCCTTTCATTTGTTTTTATACTGCATGTTTTTCCATTTGAAGTACTACCATGAGGTGGCCATCTTTTGTGTTCAGTGTTCATGCTTGCACACTTTTTAATTAAAGTTGTTCTTTCAGAAGATGAAATTCTAATTAAATTTCATTGGCTGACTAATAGCAGAAGGCTGTAGAAAACCCGATGGTTTCTTAACTAACAGAGTTCTTAACATAATGTTCTTCCTTAGCACCAAAATAATTTGTCATGACTTAATGACTCCTGCATTACAAGTGTGATCAGAGGCACAGATTCAGAATAATAGGTGGCTTTCAGAGCAATTTACAGGAAAAGTCACGTTTTTGTTGCAGTCTGAGGAGTACTCCCCAATTCAACAATTTAAATCTTATTAAAATGTTTAGAAAATAACTTGTAAAAAGTTCTACTGAAATTGAAGTGAAAAACATATGAAATGAAGGCTTCTGTGTTTTCTTCATGTGAGCTCTAGGTGATCTGCTGAGGTCATGGTTTTCTGTGCCTCCTTTAAAAAGTGATTAACTGTTTGTGGGCTCAGGTGCTCACGGATTTGTGTAGCTTACCATGGTTTAGATCTAATGCAGTATTCACAAGCAGCAGAGACTCACAAGTGATTTGAAATTCTTTGTTTGAAGCTGCTTGCCAGTTCTTGCTTTGTTTTACTTTGATTCAACAGTTCTTTTGCTTTACTTTTTGAAGGAATAACCACGGTGTTGACAATGACGACACTGAGCATCAGTGCAAGACATTCACTGCCAAAAGTATCCTATGCTACTGCCATGGACTGGTTCATAGCGGTTTGCTTTGCCTTTGTGTTCTCTGCTCTTATTGAGTTTGCTGCTGTCAACTATTTTACTAACATTCAAATGGAAAAAGCCAAAAGGAAGACGGTTAAGTCCCTTCTTGAATTTCCAGTTGCTCCAGTACAAAGAAAAAGAAGTACAGAAGAGACATTCACGGTATGTTTTCAGTTTACCCAAATATTTTCTGTATTTTTGGTAGTGTGTCAGTAAAAATTGGCCTTTAGCTTCCTTCCAGGTTCCCTTTGAGTTAATGATGTGCATCAGGTTAATGAAAGGCTAATACTATGCTATATTCAATTATAAAAACGTGTAAAACATGATTTAGTTCTTATTTGCATTACTGAATAAACTCAGGGGAGAGGTGGCAATTATGTCCAGCCATACTTGCAGTCTCTTCTGTGTTTGTGTTTTGGTGAATGCCAGTTAGGATGAGAATCTTGAGGAAACTTGCTTTCCTTTTACACATTTATTCTGTATGGACTGATTATACAGGACAAGATATTGCGGATTATAAGGGCATCATGTTGTTTTATGTGGCTAATATCTTTAATAAATTAAAATATGTTAAAGCATTGGAGCTGTACCTTGGACCATTTCCCTAAACATAACAGTTCTTGAATTGCATGGGTTGCCTATGAAGAGTTTTCTTTATCTGTTACAATTTCAGGAATTTTTAAAGAGTGTTGGATGAAAACTTTTTTACCATAGATACACAAGTTACATTAAAATTGTATCTTTGTGCAGTACTTCACCTCAGTTCCTGATAAGTTTTTGGGGCTCTGTTTAACAAAATGCTTTCCTGTTTTCCTAATGCTTTGGATTAAGCGTGACCCATGTGGGAGCTGTTTTAGTGTGTGAACTAGCTAATAAAGGCTTAATCTCTTTTCCAGTTGAGCTCACTGGTGATTACCCTTTCCTCTCTTTTCCCATTCCCTATAAATGGTGCTTACTCTCTGAAGCATCTGTTTATGAGACACGTAGCTAACAAAGTCACTGCAGCCAGCACCTGTCCCAGCCACGAAGTGGGCCAGAACTTCCCAGCCATGACTGACTCTTGGAAACACCACTCAAGAAGGGAGATGCTTACAGCAGCATTGTAATTTATTTTCTCTTCCTGTCAGGCTGACTTTGTAATTTCCTTTGGCTGAGCCAGGATTTAAGAAGTGCTGTTTTAGACTAACTCTTGTTAATTTTGTCTTCTGTCTCTCTTCACATCTCATTTGTCTCCTTCTCTATTCATCTTCTCATTTTTGCCTTCCCACCCCTTCCATTTTCTATTGCTGTGCAGCTGCTGTCCACCCACTTCCATATTTCTTCCTCTTCTTTGCTCTCCTACTGTAGATACTGTTTTCAATCTCCTGGTTATGTTGTTATGGTAGCTCCCATTTCTGCTTAAAAGGATAGATATGCTCCTGAAGAGTGTGTTATTTGTCACTCATTGGCTGCTGGTAAGAGACAGGAACCAAGAAATATGGTTTATAGTAGCACGGAGTTCACCTTGTACACAGAAGCATTAGTGCTATGAGCTTATGCTAAGCTTCTTGACTGTGCAGCATGAAGTTTAGTAGAGTATCTTGGCTGCTCCTGAGGAGTGAAAGTAAATACTGCTTTTGCTGATAGGTTTTATTTGCGTGCCTAGGAAAAAAAAATTACTTAAGAGCAGTTTAATCCTAGGTTTATTTATTAGATTTTATTTAAAACAATGGGAAAACCCAGTACTTTGCTCAGGTAGCTTAAAAAAACTTACTCTCATGGAGCTTTCAGAAATATCTTGATTCATGGGCAGAATTGTTTTAAGTTAGTAGTGTATAATGCTTATCCATTTATACACATTTTGGAGAAATGCCTCTTTGTCTTTTTTTTCTGGCTGTTGTTATTATTACTACTGTTATTATTATTTAAAAAAAACCAAAAAAACAGCAACAGAGCACACACAGCTTCTTTCATCTTGAAAGATAGATAAAATGAGATGTGAACAGTCCTATTCCACTGCTTAATTAATACTGCTGGGATAAATATGGGAGCATTCTCAAGGATTGGGAGATTTTGAAAGAGCCCAAGGGAGCAATCTTCTCAAGGGGTTACACATTAATGTTATATGAGTATGTAAATGAGTGATAGTGTTGATTGTACCTTGAACAGTTTTGTTTTGTTTCTTTTCATGGCTTTCTGCCTAATTATTCCTATACTAAGGTTTGAGACTTTGCTCTTCCAAGACAGTTGCACAAGGTGAGCCACAGCTACTGTTATAAAAGCTTAACTATCATGCAATCCTTTCTTTGACTAGAGGATTGCTTCTGGTCTCCCACTGTGCAGAATGAAAGCTAGGACCACTGCTCTGCTTCTCTAAAACCTAACATTGATGTTACACCCTGCTTTCCAGCCTGACATGTAAAATACTCCTTGCTGTATTTTGGTTATAAGGACTAATCTAGAATTTTATTTTATTCCCTATTATAATGTATTATATTATTTTATCTTTTATTATTATTGTTATACTATTTCTTTATTATGAATCTGGCTTTTTGTTCTGCACAAATACTGTCAGTCAGTGCTGATTTACTAGAGACAATGAAATCTCAGTTTCCTTGGTACTGAGATTGGTGGTGAGTTTGTGGTGCACAAAGAATGAAGGACAGTACCTGCTCTGTAGCATGTAACTTGTAAGCAATGTTTCTCAACATAAATTTACACTTTTTTTTTCTCAACAGATATATGATAGGCTTGGTTTCTTGACCCAGTTATTATTAAAAAAAACTCTGTACTGTTGTGGTAGAAATTCTGTTGGTAGCAATACAATTGCAAGAGGTCAAGGAAAAGTTGTATTTTAAACTGGCAACATTTTTGAACAGACTTTGCCTGTAATTCTAAATTTACCAGTCTCCCAAAATTAAAAATTTTCACTTAGCCCAGGGAGGAAGTGTATGCTAATTGGGAAAGAACATGCCTGAACACTTAACCCTTACAGTTCTTTCTGTTGAATATCTCATCATTTGCAATATACTTTGGATCTTCTGCTACTTGGAGGGGGAGATTCCTGTCTTAAGCCTATTTAGCCCTATACTTTAGCCTACCTTGGAATGGCATACAGGTGTGTCTGCCCACTTTTTTTTTTTTTGCAATTGAGATCCCATGTGTACAGGTTCCTTGAAAAATTAAGGAGCAGTTGAGGTTGTTAAGGAAAACAAACATGGTGACATTATACTCTTAAATAAGGGTTTTGTTTTATGAGCTTTTGATTCTGCATTATTGACTGGATGATTTAATGCATTTAATGCAATGTAGTGGGATTTTCCTTGAAGAATTCTAAGAGGGAGCAAGTTGGGCTATGAAACTGGATTACTATAGAATATGAAGATTTTTCTATCTGATGATATTAGAAATTAGGCATATTAATAGTAAACATTGGTAAAATAAAGATAAATTGTACTCTATTAGAAGTACTTTTTTGTCAGGTGTACGTTTGACCAATTATGACCATAGAATTAAAGTGGTTTTTCTGTATTGGATCAGTTCATATATTCCTCATGCTAATTAGAATTTTTAGTGGTGGCTTATTTTTCTCCTTTCAGTCAAAACAACTTTCATAGTTTTCCTGGATCAAAGGCAATTCCTATAATTTATCATTATGATAAAATGATTTGGGTATATATATTATATAATATTATATATAATAACATATATATATTATCATATTATATATTTATTCACTAGAACCAATACATATTTACTGTAGCAAATGTGGGTTATCTGCTTTTCCAACTTATTCTCATATGTAATTATATTTACTTTTTTGGAGTCACATGATGGTTGTGACTGATGAATACATTGATTAAAGTAAGCATTAAATGCAGTTCAGAGGCTAGATAAGTAGTCTGAACTGTGTTAATTCCAACAAAAAAATCCTGGCATCAAGCTAAGTTACTGGGCAGAGGGTAGCAGGAGCAAGCCTGCAATAGCTGCAGATTCAGCTTGCGTTCCTTTATCACTTCATTTGACGTTAGCCATAGTAATCTTCAATATTTTTTAATACTCCTTCCCCTGCCTACCCTTTTTCAACTCTTCCTTCTTCTTGTCTTTAACTTCTTGATACAAACTTAATGTGTATCCTTGAGGAGTACAAGGTCTACAGAAGATAGGCCAGGGGTAGGACCCAAGTTTTTTGAGGTCTGACTTGAGTTCACAAGGGACTTGGACAAACTTTCTGTCAGGCACAGCAGAATAGCACTGAAATATGTCTAAGTCAAGAGAGGTAACTTAAACTGTGGTTACCTGTGACTTCTTTGTTTTTGGAGCAAGTTAAAACGCTTTCTGTTTAGAACGAATGAACTTATCCCTAAATGTTCTGAACTACTTTTGTTAGCATAAGCAGGAATGTTGCTGCAAGTCAATGTGTGATGGAAATGAATGATTTATAGTTTGTTATTAGACTCCTGAGTCTATTTTTATGCTTCTGTACTATTTCCTTTTCACTGTATTCCTATGAAGTTTATTTTTAAAGACCTACCCAGTTTTGGCGGTGAAGAATGCTACTGAAAAGTAGTCTTCAAAAAAAACCAGACTCCTAAATACTGGTAACATGAGCTTCAACCTCAGCTGTTTGTTAAAAGTGTGAAACTCAGGAAAAATGGGGTCAGACTTAAAAAAACCCTTTTTGAATGGAATTATTTCTTCAAACTCAGTCACAAGTAGGTTGTAACTCTCAATTTTTCTTCCTCTCTTCTGGAGACAGTTGCATGTCATCTTGTCTTTGGCAAGTCTTGTAGCATCCAAGGGAAGAACCTGGGGTCAAGCTCTTCCCTGCCATGCAGGCCCACACTCTTCTTCTTGCTTGGGTGCTGTGTGACTGGCATCCACCTCGCAAGTTTACAAGAAATGTCTTGTGGACAATCTGCATACTGCTTCTGTGTGATTCAGATGTATTTCCTCTGGTCTGAAATCCTTATCTTTTAGTCATTTATGGGCACAGCTCAAATTACGTGATGGAGTGGGAAAAAAGTGGCAGCCCTTGGTGAATAGACATCTAGAGCAGTTAATCTGGCTGATGGTCAGGTTTGTCCCCCAAACTCCTGACTTACAGAACAAAGATTGGTCCTGATAAATTGTTCTGATGGGCTGCATGCAATCTTGAGGCTATAGGTAGGATACATATTTTTTTAGTGTGCTGTGTTTTTTTTGTTCTTGATGTTCTTAATCCCTGAAGTTGATTAATGTCAGCAGATGATAGATGTCAGCAGATACGCTCTTGTGTCTTGGGTCTAAACTTTAAGTGAAACTGAAAATTTTAGCCTCTGGACCCAAACTTTCTATTTGAATTTGAATGAATGTGTATTTGAATACATAATGGAGAGGTACAGGAAATGTACCAGATGTAGAATAGTACCACTTATTTTGCTCCTTCTCTGGAGTAGTAGAATAATAGCTTCCTTTGCCGAAGCAATAGTGAAGTGGAGCTAAACCCTCCTGCCTCATATATGAATGCAAGTATTTGAAGAGCAGCTTGGTTTTGATGGCAATACTTGGGCCACAGCTCTGGTTACTGGACTCCTTATGTGGATGTATAGCCTATCTCCTTTGAGTGACTTAAACAGTCCTGCAGTTAGGACACCATTTCAGTTTTTAAATATAATGACCATTTTTTTCTGCTTCGGTACATCTCCGCTGCCTAGGGTGTTACAGTTTGTGTTTTTTTAGGGCAGTGGCATTTAAAACTCAGATCCTAATGAAGGACATCAGGCTTAAGAAATGCATAAAGTTCATCTGAATATATGGATGGAGGCTGCTGTGCCACGTGAACAATTTCTTTGACATGTCAACAATTTTCTGCTGCTCTAATTTCATTAGTCAATATTTTTGTTGTTGATGATTTACAGTCAAGGTATGGTAGCATCAGGTTTAAATAGCATGAGAATGGCTGCAGGTCATAAACAATGGGCACTTTTTGTACTAAATGCTACTTGAAAGATAAGAGAGATTGATCACCTGGGAGAAGGTTGCAGTGACTTAGTGGGAAGTTTCAATTTGGGTACCTGAATATAGAGTAGATCCAAAATGGTTCATAAAATATTTTGTTCACTGTGATGCTCAGATACAATGTTTTGTGGGGCTTTATATGCTTCCTCGATTTTATTTTTCTTTTCGTGTTGTTTTGCTGCTTTGTTTTTTGGTGTGGGTTTTCTTTTTTGGGGGCGGGTGTGTTTTGTGTTCGTTTTGGGCTCTTTTGTTGTTGGTTTTGATTGCAGGTGGTTTTTTTTTGGTTTGGTTAATTTTTTTGGATTCTTTGTTCATTTTTTGTTTTGTTTGTTTGGGGTTTTGATTTTTTTGTTTTTTTTTTTTTGGCTTTTTACTTGGATCACTAGACTTAATTCTACTGCATAACTGGCACTATTCATAATGTATAAAGCTAAATGTGTGCTCAAACGGTGTGACTTGGGCATAAATGTGAGACATAAAATTTAATTTTTTAAAAACTGTTTCACATAATACGTCTTTTTAAATAGCACAAATTAAAGTGCTCTATTAAAAATTTTGTCTTTCTTCAACAACCTGATATTACTCTAGCTTTAACATGGCTGGATTGTGGAATTAATTTAAACTGTAAGTAGAAACATTTCTCTACTGCAAAGTGACCAGAGCAATTAATGGAAGTAGGCAATGTGGTATGGGATCTGTGCCCAGATTCTGACCCAACTGTGATGTCAAACCCCACTGAATTCTAGAATTCAGTTATAATGAAGATTAAAAAATGGCAGGGTGTTTGATCAAAACTCTTGGGATTTAAAGGTGGACAATGATGCTTTTTCTTATTGTAGTGGAAATGGTTTTTTTTGGTGAAGTTGGGTTTGTTGTGAATTTTATTTTCACTATGAACAAAAAGAAGCAGGAGTTTAGTTGCAGCATGTGATGGATAGCAAAAAGTCCCTCTGGAGTGTTATCTTCTCCAGGCCTTACTGAGAAACGTTATAATTGGTCATTCTTCAATTTCCTGTAAGTATTAGAATGAACTGTCACAAAGTATACAGGGAAATATGAAGGATGTACTTCGCTGTCACTCATCTGATGCTAAAATACCTGACAGTGTTTATAGTAAGCAGTGGAAGACTTCATCTAAATAGTATTAGGATAAGACTTATTTTTGGAAACCAAAGCACAGTGCAGTTATTTTAAAAAATGCTTCATCCCATTGTTTTGAATTCCAAAAATGTGTGAATATCTTATCTGTCATTGTGATGATCTACTAGAAAAACAAAAAGATAGCCATGCTCCAAAAAGCCATATTCCTTATGTTTTTCCATTAGAATACGCAATGCATGTTTCTGTTTATTAATAAGTTAATTTCCCACCAATACCAGTTGCAGGCATTGAGACAGGTATTCTATTGATATAATGGCATTTTTCTCCCTTTTAATTTTTTTTTTTTTTTTGCAGAGAGAAATGTTGCATAGTCAAAAAATACATGGTAGCATTTCAGAAACATCAAGTCAAGGGCAATCCTTTATGGTGACAGGGGTAAAATGTTCAGATTTTCCAGCATCAACCCTTGCAATGAAAATTGTTGGGGAATTTATAGTTTTCCCTGCAGTGATTAGTATGAAATGATGTCCCTGAATGCAGGACTCTTCATATTTTCTGCTTAAACCTTTTCATGTATTTATATTTACGTTTTAGTTTTGTTTCCTGTCCACAAAGTTTTCAATACTGGTGCATCCAATGACACCAAATTATATTTGAGTTTCCCAGCTATGTGAGAGATTTCTGGCTGACTTAATTTTTACACTGGAAAATTGGAATCAGAAGGAATAAGCATTTAGAGGCTTAGGAAAATCTACAAGGCAATGAGTGTTCCAAGCACCTTCAGCAAACTATTAAAGCAAATTCAACTACAGCTTGAAGGTCAATGAAAATTGAAACATACAGAAAATATTGGTTTATATTTACTTATTTTATATAAGATAATTATTATCTTGGTTCCTAATCAGCCATTCTTTTCCCTTTCAGAGATGTTATAAAAATCACCTACTTCCACAGTTCATTAGAACATAACTTAGGCTAATAGATTTTTTTCCCCACCATAGTTATGTTTTCAGTTCTTTCATTTTGTCATAATATAAATAAAATCTTTAAGAATTGTGCACACCGGTGTTTAAGAATCATATATATGCATACGTATATTTAAATACATATGCATACATATATATGTGTGTGTATATATATACACACATGCTTGCATGTGTAAGGCTTTTAGGCAGCACACAGGTGGATGGGTTTATTTGGCGTAAATTTGGCATCCATTTATTTAAAATAGGCTTTTGTAATTTATGTTTATTTAATAACCTTGCATTCATTTTTCTCCTACTTTGTGCACTTTTATGACTGTCTAGTGGTAAAACATAGAATCGAGTGCTCTTCTTGCCTCTTTCCCCCTCCCATCACATGATTCAGATTACAAAATGAGCAGAGTGGATTGTGGACTGGCTCTTATAACTTATCTCCCCTTTGTTTTTTTCTTTCCAAATGATTTGCACTGCTCTCTGCACTGCTAGAGCTATGGACTGGAATTCATTGTATTTCGTGACAGGTGGAGCTTTTACTTGATTATATTCCAGGGCTCTATAAGGCAACCCAAAATCTCTAGTATTATTCCAGTAAAATTCTGATTGACTGGCTCTGCAACACAGTAATAAAACAGGATAGATTTCTCCTCCAAGTTTTGCTTTTGCTCGCAGCAGGTCAATATGGTGACTCAGTGGGATTTGGGACAAGCAGCATTATTTACACTGATGACAACATGCTGTTTCCCTGATAAATGTCAAATAGTGTGAATTTGGCAGGCTATACTATGTCCTCCCAGAAGAACAGACTGTTTTCCTAGGAAGGATTGATAAGGATAAAAACCACTATGGTAGATTTTAATAGTAAAATATTACGAAATTACCATACAAACAATTTTGTTGTTGTAGCTAAACAGTAAGTGATGTCAGATTTTGGTTGCTCTAAGCCTTCCAATTTTTGCATAAATTTTTGCTTGGATTAATTGAGTTCTTCCAGTTTGGGAAGCCCATGCTCTCATAAAATACATTACTGACTCTCCTATATATTAATTTACCTGTGTGTCATTGAAGTTTTAGTAGAGCTGTCATGAAAGACTAATACTATTCCAAGGATGCTAATTGTATCCTTGGAAAATTAACAGAAAAGCATAAAAATGTTTATTGACCATTCATTTTTTATTTCATTCTACTAATACCTCATTGTTACATGCCTGATTATTCTAATAAACAATTAAAATTCTTTGAAATTTTAAAACTGCATTGATTGCGGTGCCCTTTTCAGGATTTTTTTTTTCTGACTGGTTGGTTTTGTGTTTGGGTTTTATTCTTTACTTGGGAAGATGATGTCTGCAAAATGGTGATTAGACATCTGAAAGGCTTGATTATTAAATTTCCCTGGGTAGGCATTTACAGAACTGACTTGCTGCTTCTTAAGTGTTTGCCATGCATCTTAGGTGGATTCTTACCCTGTTTCAACTCAGTGGCCAGCATGCCTACTAGATATAGCCTCCCACAAATCCCACATGGGAGTCTGAGCAGACTAGAGTCCTGCCTTTTCAATGCTGGAGAATTAGATTAGTAGCCAGACTGCTAGGTAGTCCTTGGCACGTGAAGTTCTACTGAAGATGCTCCTGTTATGTTAAATAATTTATATGGGGCCATGGAGAAGGAGAGGAATTGGTTCTGGAGCCAGCTTGTCTGTGCATGCACTGCAATGAGAGGGCAAGATTGAAGTGTGGAGAAAGCAACATCTCTACCAAGGAAGGATGATCACTTGTCCTAGAATATCCAGTGGCCTGGTGGGGAAACACTTGAGATGTGAAAAGCCTGTGTTGATATCTCTGTGACAGTCAGGGCAGATTTGAAAAGTGTCCTCCTATCACCAAACCCATGTTCCCTTCCTGGATGCTGGGTTATGGTAGAGGAGAACAGAGTCTTTTCATGACTGACTTTTTACAGTGTGACTTAGCTGTCTCACCTCAGGAAAGAGCTCAGAGCTGGAAGTGCTGGATACAGTTGGGTGGCTCCTTCTGCAAAGGCGTGTAATTTAGGCTGTGATGCTACCCGGGGCATTTCTCTCCAGCTTTGGCAGCTGCTTGCTGGATGTCAGTGTTAGCTCTCCCACTAGAACTGATACCAGATGGTGGTGTTGTGACTTGTAAATTCTGCTGTGCATTTATCCCTGGGAAAAGAGAAGCTACTGCTTTAAGTATGATACTACCTCAGTCCCAGAGAGACATACCATTTTAGTGATATCCTGCAAAGGTCTGTTGTGAACTAGAAAATGTATTGACCTGCAGCAGTGAGCTCTCCACTTGAGTAAACAAACAGTGCAAAAGCTGCCCTGGGGTCTTGCACAGTGATGCTGTGAAGCTTTGTCACAGGGCGAGCCTGATGCAGGTCTTCAGAAGTGTCTGTATATCCAGCCCCACAGCTGCTGAGCTATTTTCCAAGGAGTTGTGAGGAAGATTACATTTGAGTGATACTGCCAATACATGGTTCTGGTTTTAATGTGCACCTGTTTTTCAAGAGTTGATGATGGCTGTGCTTCCTAGTTATCATAGGTCCTACGAAGGGGATTTTCCATGCTGAGCACTACTGATACTCTGTTAGCTCAGGCAGTAGGAGCTGCTTATTTTAGATCCACATCTCAAAAGGGTGTGTCCATCATAAAACCTGTGAAGCAATTTAAAATGACAGAGACTGATTTAAAGCTGCTATGTAGAGCACTAACAGGCTATGGAAAGATGCTCCTGACCTGCGTGAAACAGCTGACTGTACAATGCTGTACCAACGCAAGAGTTTCTCACAGCTTGCAGTGTTCTCACTGCTTTTGTTTTTAAATACAGTCCGAAGGATTAACTTCCCCCATGTCCTGGTAATCACTTTTATCATTGCTGCATTCTCCCCAGGACTTGGCTTGTGACTTTAGAATCATGTTCTTGTTTGTTTTACAGATTCTAGGTTGGCCTTATCATAGGAAATATGCAGTGTGGTTGTTACCAGCTCTCTTTGTTCTGTAACAAGATGACTAAGTTTGTCAGTTCAGTACTGCATATTGCTGTGCTGATGATCCCCTTCCCTTGAACCTCAGCTCAGCTGCTGCACGCTACTTCACTTCATGCTAAATTTGCAATCTTGACTTCATTGAAGTGCAAAATTGCCTTGCTTGTCAAAAACTGGTAATACATACAGAACAATTCAGTACTTTATTTTTTTTGGCTCAAGTTGAGGCTTATATAGACTTCAAAATAGTTTGAGAATTTCCACATTATGTGAGCAGCTGTTTAGGGTGTACAAACCATGTTAAATATTGAGGAATTTAGATTGACTCATTTTTGTGCATCATTTTAGGGCTGTAGTAAACAGTAGTATCCATCAAAGTTGAGCTTAAATGGAAAAGCAAAAGATGTGTGAGTTGATGTTTGGCAATAGATTTGTTGTAGGGGTTTCTTTGTTTGTTCTATGCATTCTGTCATAGAAGCTGACCATCAAACTTACTCCACAAATCTGCCACAGTATTTAACAATAAATTGTACAGATTTATCCTGAACTATGCTAACAGCATCTTTCCTTGTATTATTCATGGTTAATTGCATGTGAATCCACTGGACAAGGGAAGGATACAGCATTAATTACCACATTTTACACACTCTTGTAAGGAGGTTGTTTAGATGTCCTGTCTTCATGCCAAATGAAATGGACTTTCTGTTCTAGTACTAGCAAAAGTACATCTTGCATCAGGACATTACACATAGGAAGAATTTGTACTCAATGATTCTTTCCCTAATTTAGTTATTTTAAAGATAAGAAGCATGAGAAATAGCATGTGATACATAAAATTAAAGCAAAATCAGTAAATTCTTCAAAATATTTTTGTATATTGCATGCTATGTGACAAAACTTGTCTGACTGAATTTGAACCTCCTGTCTTATCCTACAGCCTCCTTCCTTCTCAGTGAAGTATGCTTATGCATAGGATGGGAATTTTCTAAACCTGTTTCACTGAACACGTTTCTTCTTTTGTTTCCTTTTTTTTAGCTGTATTTACTAAGTTATATTTTCTATTTAAGTGGTATTTACTTTTGATTCATTTCAATAGAAATTGAGGAGTGGCCATGAAGATCTTCTGAAAAAGACTGTAGTCCACATTTTCCCATATTTGGTCAATTCCTTGGCTTTACTATACTCATGTATCTACCCTGGCACGATCAAAGTTTTGGAGATAAATGTTTGAACTCCCATCAAGGCTGGAATTTAGTTTTCACTGTTGCTGATCTTGGCTGTTAAAGATAAAATAGCCATTAGTGTATCCCAGTCAACCACAGAACTTTAGTGAATAATGATGTCTTACAATTAGGACAATATATGTATTCTCAGAGCTCTTGAGAACTTTGTTTATGCACAGAGAGGAATTGTGTGCTCAAATCACCCAAAATTTTGAAATTCATCCATACTGTTTCTGCCAGTAAAGGTTCAGAGGTTGATTTCTCCTGACAGGATTTATAGCAAGAAAGTTTCCTCTTGAAGGAGGATACATCAGAGCAAAGTTCTTTTAACTTCTGATTTGGTAGTGGTTAGCAAGAAAGTTTCCTCTTGAAGGAGGATACATCAGAGCAAAGTTCTTTAAACTTCTGATTTGGTAGTGGTTACGATCAGAGTTTCTGGTGTGTGTGGAATTGGCTGGACCAATTGGTTGGACGTCTCAGATGGATAGGCTATTTCAAAGGAAAGGTGAGGCCTCAATTTACCTAAGCAGAATTTGTTGTTTTTATAGACAGGCAATCTTTATCAGATCTGTTAAGCCTGGTGCTGCACAGTGTAAGAGACTGTAAATTATGGTAGTTTCCAGCTCCCATTTTACATTCTTGAGGTACGCAGTTTTAAATGTCTCCCCAAAGTCTTACTGAGATGCCTCCAGAAAATCAGAGCCTTTCTAAATCTAGAGTGAGAATGTGAAAAATGTGCACTCAGTATTTAATGTGGAGCCCTGTCTGGACTAGCACGGCAGTCCTGTTGGCTCAGGACAATTGAGTGTTTTCCTTACTTGCCCTCATAAAAGTATCCTTACTTGGATAATCCCTTCCTTTCTTGGCTTGCATTTTCATTTGGCTTCTATTTAGTTTTCATGTTGTATTTCTTGTTTTTGTGCCTGTGATGGGTGGACCCTGGCTGAATATCAGGTGCCCACCAAAGGTGCTCTATCACTTCTCTCTAAACTGCACAGAGTAGAGAAAATATGACAAAAGGCTCATGGGTCAAGATAAGGATAGGGAGAGATCATTCACCAATTACCATCACAGGCAAAACAGAATCAACTTGGGGAAAATTAGTTTAATTTATTGCTAGTCAAAGCAGAGTAGGGTAATGAGAAAATAAAAGCTAAACCTTAAAGCATCTTCCCTGCAGCCTTCTTCCTGTGCTTAATTTTACTTCTGAATTAATCTCTTGCCCTACAGTGGTTCAGGGGGATGGGAAATGGTAGTTAGTCAGTTCATTGCAAGTTATCTCTGTGACTCCTCCCTCCTCAGGGGAAAGAATTTTCAGACTCTTGTCTTGCTCCGGTGTGAGGTCCCTCCTGGGTGAGGCAATCCTCCATGAACTCATCCAATGTGAGTCCTTCCCAGGCTCTGCAGCTTGTCATGAGCTGCTCCAGTGTGGGTCCCTTCCATGGAGTGCAGTCCTTCAAAAACAGGCTACTCCACACTCCTCTGGCGTGAGGACCTCCATGGGCTGCAGGTGTATGTTTGTCACACACAGGGGAAGTTTCTGGCAGCTTCTTGCAGAAGCTGCCCCTGTGGCCCCTCTGCCATGCAAACCTTGCCCTGCAAACCTAATCAGTACTTCCAAACTAAAAGGCAGTAGTTCTGTGTTTCTTGCTGTTGTTTTAAAAAAGATAAAGTGAAATAATTTTGGGAGGTAGCAAGTGCTTTGCATACGTTTATAATTTTGTCAGTCAGATTGTCATTTTTCCATTATCCTTTTACTAGGGATATATGCCATAACTGAAATGACTGTGGAATGTTTTCCTAATGCAAACTGAGTGTATTTTACTATGTTTTACAGCAGAATTTGTTTCATTAAGGCTTGCCACAGAATCAGGCTTGTTCAATATTTTTATTAGTGACCTTGTTACTAATAATCAGATGATGTAGAGTTGTGAGATAGCTTCTGTGTGGAAGAGAAATAGACTAATGTAAGAAGGAATGAGTTATCTTTGTTGAATAGAGAAATATATAAGGGCCCTATGTATAAAACCAGTAATAAGAATTTTTGCTAGAAACCTTTTAACTGGACAACTCAGCAAGGAGGGATACCTGAGTGATTTGAATGAGGAGAATGAGCTTTTTTCATTATATTAATCTTGAGTAAAACAAGTGCGAGGAAAGGGTAAATGAGGGGATGTGATGGTCAATGTAGTGGTGAGGCCACCCTGACAAGGAGAGTGCATTCTGCTCAGCTTTGATGAGGCATGGATCTGGGTGCTCCATGGAGTGTGCTTGTTCCAGCATCCTTCAAGAACAAGATTCTGCTCAAGAACACAAATCCAAACTATTACAATGACATTGTGCAAGAAAAATGGGGTTTCTGTGATACATTGCCTGAAGAGCGTTAGAAATGCCATTTCTATTTTCCATGCTCTGAGCGATTGGAAGGTGATTTCCAGAGAATTAACAAAAAATGTACCCATATTTTTGGTGCTTGTTATGCTGTGTTATTTTTTGATCTTACAATATTATGTATTTGGGCTTTATGTGTGCATCTATGTATGTTATGAGAAAATTGTGTTTCTCTATAAACTTAAGGTTTCTGAAGTATTGGAAATTTCCTGTGTCAGCAGCAAGAAAGCAAATGCCCAGCAGGCTTTTACTCACATACACATTTTGACTGTTTGAAATAATATAGATAATTTTTGTCTAGAACAGAGACTTTAATGAAAAATAAGTAGTGAATCCAATAGCAACAGGTCGGACTTGGTCATTTAGATGACAATTGAAGTGGGGGGGAAGATGAGGTATTTTGGAAATATATTGATGGAAACAAGTTCCTACAAGAGAAATGTAGATGACTGGAATGTGAGGAGCCTGAGTGTTACCTGTCTGTCTTACCTGTGTCTGTAGTTGATGGTGCACAAAAGGGAAGTATACTGAGATGGTCATTGAAAACAGGTGACAGTACAAGTGAGTAAGAACATAAAATGGTACCTCTGTAAATTAATTGCACCTAATTTATTGTTTTGCTCTTTGGACTATTCTCTATGGTTGCATGTGGAGTGACTGAAGGTTTGCTAATTCTGTTCTCCAGCAGCAGCACTTCTAAGCTACTTGTCTAATGTAGGCAGAGAACAGGAAGGAACCGAGACATGTCTTGGTTCCAGTGCAGATTTTCTTTGCAATTCCTGTCCCAGCCCGTGGATTTTAGCTTCCCAGGCATTGCTTGAGAGGTTTACAGTAGGTGACACATACTTGAGCAAAGCCAGGTTGTCCAAGGATCTGCATATAGAAGATAAAACTCACCTCTTCCTATTGACTAGTGCCAGCTTGTCCATGGCACAGAGATGTTGTTTTGGGCAGTGAACATTAATGACAATGCTGCTTAGCTTTGCAAACCTTCAAGTGACATGCACTCCATCAGGTATTACCAAGTCTCTTGTAAATGTACCCCTGCCCTTATTGTACTTTATTATTTAAATTTAGCAGCCTTGAAAAGTCCTGAAAATGGCTTTACTATTCCTGGGTCATTGACAACCCTACTATGAAAGTATCCAGTTTGCTCACCTGTGTGCTTCTGCACTTCCCAAAGAGTGACTCAGGCTTCTCTATCAAACAGTAAAATTAGTGTTTGTTTCATGAAATACTAGTTTCTTCTGGTGTTTCTTCCAGTCCTCTGCTTCTTTGGATTGCAGATGGAGAATAATAAATAAAAGGGATTGACATGCTTCTATGCAGGAAGGAAAACTGAAATTTAAGAGGGATTCGATATATCAACTCTGAGCAGGCAAATACATCAGCCATGAACGAGCATAAAGCTGTGACAGATAAATTCAGGCCAACAGTATTTCCAGTGAGAGATTTGTACTGCATTTAACAGGATTAGGGGCCAGTATTCTGGTGTTGATGGGAGTACTATCAAGTGATTTTATTTTTTTTTAATTTTTTTTTTTAGATTTCATTTCAGCTTCAATTTATGTTTCCTTGAGCAGAACAGTGAAGCACAACTGGTGTAGCAGACAGACACAGTGCCTCTCTTGTCACTACTCAAGGTACTACTAGTACCTTGAATAACACCTAACCTGCCCTCTGTCACTTGGCTGGAGAGAACTGCTGTTTGACGAAGGAGGAAAGACATCACAGCCTGTTCTCCCTCCCTTTGATTTGTGCTGTGACCTTTGGCAGGGTTCTCTGGGAAGGCTGGAGGGAAGGGGAGCCACAGGCACAGTTGGCATGGTGCAGGGCAATGCTTGGGAGTGGTATCATCAGAGATGTGTAAAACATAGGATTTTTTATATATATATAAATGTTGTGTCATCCTGTCTGTATTTCCATTTGTGTACCCTATCTGTCCTCAAGTATTTTTCTTCTGGAAAGCAGTTAGTTTCTTAATTAGAAAAAAATATAATATTCTATTATGCTAGAATATTCACATTTTATATCTAAGGTCTTATTTTTTGCATCACATTTAGGTGCAGGGCTGAAGGTCAGAAATCTTTAGATACATTTCAGGAAGGAAGTTCAGGACTTGTTAGTCTTCCTCTTAAGTGCTGAGAAGAAAGGCAAAGGCCAAGTCCCAGCCCCAAAGGTCAGAAGAGTAGTAAACTCTGATGGATTTCCTATTCCTGTACTTCCTTATCTGTGTTTCAGTTTCTCATGCAGCCTAATAAGTACTATTTGGTTGAAGAATATCTTTCAGAAAGACATCCAGACTTGCCTGAAGACACCAAATGATGGATAATTCATCACTTCTCTTAATGAATGGAGAGGAGTAGTTGATGAAAGACTAATTTATTCCCTGGTTCAGTTATGCCTGGTGAATTTATAGCTTTTGGTCGATGTGAAAAAGCACTGGCTTTTATTCTGAAAGACCAGCAGTGTGGTAACTTGGTTTGCTGAATACTTGCATTTTAACAGCCTTTTCTGTAGAGGACTAGAGTTCCATGGTAGTGGTTTTTTTCTGGAGATACAAAGCATAAACAGACCTTCATGGCTGGTAAGTTGCATCTAGAATGTTTTTATACCATCAGAGAAATAGGTAGACATTAGAGAATCTTGTTTTGAGCTTGAGCCTGGAAAAAGCTGTGACTCTGACCTGAGAATCCTTAGTTTCATGGTATTCAATTTGTATAGGTACTGCATTACATAGAGTGTGGTGCATTTAGATGTCTTCACTCTCGTGTTCCAGCCACTGGAAAGGAACTCATGTTTGTCAGTTTATATGCTATTAAATCTATTTTCTTGAGTTTTTGCTATCTTTGTTCTCCAGGATAAAGCTACTGGTTATATTAGTGAGTATTACTCAGACACTGCTTGATTATAGTTTCCATTGTTTTTGTTTGAGTATTTTAAGATTGACAAGTATTTTTTTGTACCTTTGCAGAGCACAGATGCCAATTCTAATGTGAGGAAAAGAACGAATGCCACGGTACAGTCTGAAGCTGATGGTGGGAACCGAATTGACACAAGGCACAGCTCCATCCAGCCTTCCTCTGTAGCTCAGGGGTCTTCTGACATTACACCCCACTCCCTTTCTGCATCGAGTCCCAACCCTTTCACACGAATCAACGCATCGGAGACGTTATCTTCTGCAAGAGCTACCCCTCCAGCTCCTCCCTCTACCCCAATTTTAACTGGATTTGTATCCCAGCATGCCACAGCTGGATCCCCTTCCATTCAGCACTTGCTTGGATCTAGACTGGAGCAGATTCAGACCACCACACCTAATACATTAGGAGCATCTGCAAAGCCATCTGTTGTCACACCACCTCCTCCCCCTGCCTCCCACTCTGGCACGAGTAAGATAGACAAATATGCACGCATTTTATTTCCCGTTACCTTCGGAGCATTTAACATGGTCTACTGGGTGGTGTATCTATCCAAGGATACCATGGAAAAATCAGAAAGTTTAATGTAGTTTTGCTGCTATGTAGTAGTTCCTAAATTATACTCACATTTGATGCAGAGTTTCTTCTTTTGAAACTATTTAAAAAGGTCAGTAATTCTTATTTATAAAAGCTGTGTGCTACTCTCCCATTCTAAAGGCTGGAGTTACTGGGGATAATTACAGATAATTACTCTTAACAGAGTAATGGGTAACAGTAATGGGTCTTCCTCCCTTCAGCCAGCAGTGAACCAACACTTGCTTGAGACAAACTATTCTAGCTGCACAGAATTTGCATTTGGGAGGAACATGCATCTGAAAAAGATCAGAGGCAGAGGTGCACAGCTGTGTAGTGGAACATATCTGACTGCTAGGAATATGCATGTTGGCAATTACAAACAAGGCACCCAGCACTGCTGTCTGGACACAGCGCTGCATTCTCTGAGTGTGAGGTCTATGTCCTGAATATTTTGACAGAGCTTGCTAGAAAAGGACTTTCCCTGCTAGACTAAAATTGACAGAATGGGGGGAAGAAAATCCATAATGGCAAAAGGGAAGAGAGCCCAGCCTGGGAGAGTGCAACTCCAGGAAAGTTATGCAAAGGAGTTGTAGAGCTCCGTATATTTTTACTAAGCATTATTTTGCATTGTAACCTGGGAAATTCTCACAACAAACTAAGAATGAATGAACCTTGGAAAATCTGAAATCTGATGTAATTCTCAAAATTGGATTTTATTGTTTGGTAAGGTGATCTTAAGTGGGCGGTTCTTCTTTGACCTTGCTGACCAGCTTGAGTGGATTTATTCCTAAATTGCATCAATTGTAGTAGATGAGGACCAGACCACAATGTTCAACTTCTTATTTGATTTCTTTGCTTTTTCTTTGGATGCTTTGGGGTTTTGGTTTGTCTTTGGGTTTTTTCCCCATACTTTTCAGTTACATTCCTCATTTCCTTTAAACATATTCCATTGCCTGCCCCTCCCCCCCCCATAATGTTTGTGTCAAGTTAAATATTCAACACATTTTTAAAAGTAGCTTAAAAATTAAGCAAAAATGCACTCTATTTTGCATAGATGAGCGTGGCATGTCACTGAGTGAATGAAAGATACCCTTTTTGAGAAGGACTGCTGTGATATAAATAAGAAAGTAAACTTTCTAGGTGGATCCCAGGCTAAAAAAAGTTAATTTACAATTCATTTGTTAGTTTTAAACTGTGGCATAGATAGGCACCTATCTTACCAAATTGCAGTATGCAAGCAAGCAACATTATTAAAGAATTGAATAGTTAAACCTGATAGAAATCCTGATCATAAATATTATTTTCACCAGAACAGGTAGAAAACATATTGCCAGTAGGTACAAGAAATGTTTGCACAGATCTGTCTGCCTTGGCAAATGGTCAGTGTTTCTGTGCAGGTGACAAGTGAAAATCAAAGGCCAACTTCTCAGCTATGATCTGGCTGTGCCTTTAAAGGTCTGCACTAATCCTTAGCTTCAGCTGATGGAATAGCATGTTGGTAGCCTATTGTCAAAGTCCTATGCTGCAGGGCAGATCAGGTGAGTGCTGAGTGGTTCTGTGCCCAGATAATGCTCAGGGGACTTATGGAGACCAGAAGCTGCTGGCAACAAAAGGCATTCATCAGACTGCCTGCACACTATGCTGGGATAAGAGTCAGGGTAAAAAGACCCCAAAATGGTGAAACTATGACCATGCCTCTGTCTCACCAAGCCTTTTAGGCAGCTCATGGCTGAGATTCTGACCTTTATTTTATGAGACCTGGGAGATACCTGGCAAGAGATACTATGGTGTGTAGTATGGATCCCAGATGGCTCTTTCATGTGTAACAATGAACTGTAGATGATAGATTGCAGTGGGAATGTCTTACGTAACTTTATTATAATGGAGTGATATAAACAGTTGCCTTAGTCTTTCTTTTACTTTAAAGATGCTCTCAAAAGGCCAGGTATGGTTCTTTGCCTTTTCATCTTTTAAATCAAGAAGATGCCTGAGATTACAGCACTCCTTAGAAAAACATAATGTGCATATCACATGGAAATGTGAACTGGAAATGGAGCACCCGTGCAAGATGTCTAACTGCAGGAGTTTGTGTCTTTGGATGTACTGCTAGTTGCTGTAGCCGTTTCCTCTCTAATTAGGTCACACTGTTACAAACTGTTAGAATAGGAGATAGTGAGAGAATTATTTATTTGGTTAAGTCAGAATAAACAAAGCTAAACCTCTGGCAATTATTGATTATAATTGCACAAATGATAAAATACTTTAGCATGAAGAACGGTGACCTGCTGTGCGGAGAACCCAGTATTTGTACCAGAAGTTACTGACATTACTCTTTGCTTTTCTCTGTGATGAAAACCAAGGATTTTTTCTCACAGGCAGAGCTATAAACAATTCATTAGAAACAGTTGTTTCTTCCTTCCACCCATCCCTGTATACTGATTTTATAATCAGCTTTTCCTAGCATTGTTCAATGGGATCAGCAGTAGTTCAGCCTAAGATTGACCTAAATGTGCTGCTTGAATTCACTGGTAGTTTCTGTTTAATTTTAGAGACTTATAAGGAGGAAAAAGGATTGCAAAAATCATAAATCCCAAATATTTATTTCTATGCTTCCATTTTGGGAGACATTTTTAATGATACCACAGAAAAAGTTACCTGTTTTACATCTGCCAGTGTATTTCTGAAGTACCTTCTAACACTTCCATACTTAAATTCAAAATGGAGTACATTAAAAGAAAATCATTATGAGTCTAAGGCTAATTTATTGAACAGTACTACATTTTTATGTTGCAGCATATAAAGAAATTGCCATAATTAGCTTTCCAAAGTACATCTGGACAATGTAAATAGGAGTTTATGGTTAACAGTTGTTCTTCATTATTTTTAATCTCCCTGGATGATCAGAAACAGTGAAACAACAAAGAGCCTGCAATATACTCAGTGACACCATAACTTAAAAGCACAAAAGGAGGAATATGCTAAATATAGCAGCCAAAATGTTCAAAACTGCTAACTCAAATCCTAAGGGAGAATGCTGCAGGTGTCATTTCCGTGACCAACTAGCTAATTAGAGATGAGCTTCAGTGAGATGAACTCTATAGGAGCTATATTTTTAGGTTTTTTGTTAATTTTTTTTATTGGATTTGTCGAAAAATCTATTTTTTTTATAGTGTCAGAGTGGTTTAAAACTAATCAAACACTTTGGGTAAGTTCACATCTATCAACAGGAAAGGAAACTGGATAAAAAGGTAAAAAAATCTTGACAAGGAAACAGTTCTCCACTGACATTTCCTCGGAGACATTGTTACCAGCACCAAAACTCCCACAGATTGTAGTGATGCAGCCCTGACCACTAAGGCAGTCATTTGAGAAAAACAGTTAAAAGTTTGGTACAGGAAGATTGCCTTCACAGGAACTGAAGTGTGGTTTGTAGTCGATTGTGAGCCCACTTTTTACAGATTTCACTGCAATTGTGAAAATAATGAAGATGACAAAGGTGGCAAACATAGATCCCCAGCCCTTCAAGGTGACCTGAACTCTTGGAGCTCACCAGTTCTTCCAGCTCACTGGAATTCTGGAATTCCAGTACTGGTATCTGTTTTTTCTTCTGTTAAAATGGACTTGTCTCCATTAAATGGATGCAGGTAGTGCATTTCTTCTCCCATGTGTATTTGAAGGGGAAAAAAGTAGACTTTTTATGCTGTTTAGTTATCCACTCAACATTACCTTTTGATTAGGCAAGTAAACTGGATGATAATTGAATGAAAGAGGTAAATAGTTTAATAAGGAATGTGATTAGAATTTTACTGTTAAGAGGAGCGAAGATTTATTGATTACGGCGTGTTCAAGTATAGCCTTTGGCACCTCATCATCTTCATCATTCAGAATGAATGATTACAAAAATTACAAAAAAATGGGGAAACCAAGTAAATGTACTTAATAGGATTTAGCTGGTATTACTACAAAAAATTGAATGAAGTCAGCTTTTTGATATGCCCAGAATTCCATGTTCTCCCACTGTATTGTGTACCTCCTGTATGTCATTCGGCCTCAGTGTACTTTAGTGCTGTAGCTCATTTTCTGTATGACATGTGAGAATGTCAGGGTATGCAATATCTATTTATCCAAAGCTTAACTTCCCATATTCCTTGTGCTGTTAGAAGTATAAGGAAGGCCAGAATGGAAGAAATTACGCACAGGCTTTTTAAGAGACACACACTCACTGGCCATTTGGGACATTTTCCCACAGGTACTACAGATTTCTTAGGAGAACCTTTTTCAGTGTGCTATAGCACACTGTGCATCTGAATCTCAGAAGCTGCCAAGAGGTCTGTTTGGGTAGCAGAGTAGATCATGGACTTTGCACACTTCTTAAAATTTTGCTTGACTTAGATGATTAAGGAGGAAAGAAATTTCGTCCTCGGACTTGCCAATAGACTCGCTAAAAGAGAAAGGGTTTGTGTGGCTAGCACGGTTAGGAATTGCAATACAGACAGCTGACAAAAACATACCCTTGGTTTTATTTAATGCTAGTACTGAATAATAGATTAGAAAAAAAAAAAAAGGCAGCTGTAGTTGTGAGAAGCCTAGGTTTAGTATAATATCTGCTGACAATATCAATCAAGCCAAGGGGGATCAAAGTTGTAGAAGTCTTACAGAGCTGCAGGGCTATACAGCAGGAAGTTTGCAGCAGGTCAGTGCCAAGTGGGGAAAAAAGGAGGTGTTTTCCTTCATAATCTGACAGGAATGAAGCAATAAAGCATAAGCAGTACAGCTCCTCCATTTATATTTGGTAGAACAAAACTGCATAAAAAAAATTTCATTATCAGTGAAAATCTGAGGGGCAAATAGAATTATGGAGGCCAGTATTAAACACCAAATACTGACCCCCCAAAAAAAAGAGGAAAATAATCCAGGAAAAAAATAAATTAAATGACAGTAGCATATTTTATTTTTTTTTTTTTATTTTATTTTTCAAGACCTTGCATTTCTTTGAGTGTGGGCTTCCAAGGTGAGTTTACATTTTTTAAGAACTTCTACTGGTGTCTACTGACACTGATATGGTTTTTTCATCTGCTTCAGTGCACTTTAAATGGGAAGTTTACTGGAAAGAAAAACACCATTTTGAAAGAGTCTGATATGTGTTAATTTGTACAATCCTCATTTGTAGGCCTCTTCTCAGAGTCAAGATGTAGCTGTTTTGGGGAATGTGAGTGTGGTGAGAATTTCAACATGTTCTGAGTAAATCAGACTCTGGAAGTAAATTTTTGCCACATCCCAGGCAAGTGAGAGTAGTGCAAAGTACAGAGCACCCTGTAAAGATCTCTCTTTCTAATGTTATGTTCTGTGTTAACTGGAGGGAATGAAAAATGCAATTATTGTAAGATTGATGGAATTTGAAAAACATGGTTTATTTTCATATGAGTAAGAAATGTGGTAGGTATTTATTTCAGAATGGAGTAGCACTGTCTTCTAGTCCATAACTTACTGCATCTAAAAGTTTCTCTTGGACTTTCTTATGATTTTTGTATTATTCCACTGGAAAGGATTTCAAAGAAAACCAGTTAATATCCATTGCAGTTCATGATATTTTTTTGGTCATAATTCTATTTTAATTTTCTTGTGCAAGAGGAATTGAGAGCACGATGGCTTCTTCAAAATAAAAATAACAGCAGCGAAACAGAACCCTTGGAGACTCCCTTTTTAAGAAAGCCTTCCAAATTCCTATCAATTTTTGATTATTTTTTTTAAATAGCATAATTTTAGCATTTGAAAATACTAATGCTGTTGCAGCCTAGACACATATATACATTTATCCCTTGAAATAATTTTATTTCCCTGAATTTTAAGGAGGAAAACTCAAGATACACTTGCTAATAGTTCTGTATGGAAAGAGTGCCTTTCTGAATGGAAAACACCTTGTGAGGTAGGGTGGTTTTTTTTATTTTTATTTTTTTTTTATTACTGTCTTCATTTAACTATTTTTAAAAGAACATCTGGAGAAAGAGTGTGGTATTACTGAAATAATCTTCAAATAGCATGAAGAACTGGGTTATTTTCTGCTGGTCGTCTCACTGTTGTGTCAACATTTGCTTAGTGTTTTTGTGAATGCTGTATCCAGGTTGCTGTTAACTGACATAGCAATCTGTGGATCATCTGACGACACAACGAAACACTAAAGCAAATCACTGTTTGTGAATCTGTTTTCATCCTTGGTAAAAACTTAGCTAGAGTTGAGCAGAAGAAACAGATGAGAGTATGAAGCAATGAGCTGTACTTCTGAGCTCAATACATTGAAAAATTGAGTTGAGTACTGCTTTCTCTTGCATCATCATCTTGTGCTGGTGGCTCATCTCCATGGTAAGTAAAACTGCTACGAGGATGGAGGACTCAGAAGTAAAGATTGTCTACAAGTATTTCTTCAAAGTTATTTTGAAATATGAGACAGCTGACCTTATTACTAACAGTAATGTCACAGTATGCTTTATGTCTGCAAGCTTGAAAATCTCCTTTTCTGTTAGGATGGACCAGGTTGTCAAATGAACTTCATGAATAGATGATTCTGTATGTACATGTATTTAATTTTTTTAATAATTTGTGGCAATATTCTCTGTCACCAGTTGAGTGGTGGAGATTTGAGGTGTTTCAGATAACCAGAATTCTTGGGCAATTACTTTAAAATATTTGTTTCATAGATACATACCTTTGCAAATCAATACAAGCAGTGCTTTTGTGGTGGAAACTAATCCACCCGTGAAAAACCTTGGCCTTGAATACTCAACTCATATTTGAAGGACTGTTGAACCACATTGGGCAAGGCAGGACTCGGGGCATGTTTATTCTAAGGTTTCTGAATTGGAGCTGGCTTATGTCCTGCCATCTTCTGAAGCAGTCTGCACCAGAGACTACAAGTGGAATCCAAGGGCTTTTTGCAACCTTTTTTTGACTCCACCATGAAACTGTATTACTGCTGAATGTACCACTCTCACCTTCTTCTCTATTTCCTTGCTTTGTGTGTGGGGAAGAATTTCAGTGCTTGTGGGGGAGCAGGCTGAAATAACTTGTCTAGCTAAACCCCCAGTTTTCTTGTTTCCTTTTGGCTGGTTAGTAACAGTGGGATCTGTGTGGTCTGGCTCCCACCTTAGTGCTGGTACAAAGGAGGGCATGGGGAGCCTGGATTGATGCTTTGAGCTGGGTTAATGCTGGTGTGAAATCACAGTCTGAGGATTCTCCTCTTACCTCCACTGTCATTAAAACAGAGGTTCTCTCAGGCTTCCTCAAGCCTCCAGTGCCCCTGTGGTAATTTTTCCTCACAAAGGTGATTTTGTGAATTATACCAATGACAAATCATGGATTACAAAAAAAACCAACCAAACAAAAACACCAAAAAAGAGGCCAGAATTTTTGAAAGAGCCAAAATCAATCAAGTTATTTGAAGAGAGGGAAAGGGAAGATAAAGGAAAACGTGGGTATGGAAGAAAAAATTTTTTTCTTGCTACGCAACAGTTATTTTAAGATATCTCCTATTAGAGGTACTAGAACTGCATCTGGCAGGAAACAGCCTAGAAATAATTATTTCTTCATTATAAGTATAATGAGAAAGTAATAAAGAAAAGTGTCTAATGTTCTATTATAAACATTTGCATTCTATTGAAGTGGTTTTTGAAAATGGTATTTTCATTGTCAGCCAGGAAGAATCAGGAGACAGAATGAAGAGAAGGGAAAAAGAATGAGTTTTATTAAGTATTACTGTTTCCCTTTGTTTTAGAACATTTCTCAACCAAAAATATAAACAGTAACATTTTTTTAAAAAATCCTTCTGGGGCTCTATACATTTAATTTTCAGTAATGAAGTACTTCGGAATGTTACCATTTAACTTGCTTTATGTTTAAGAGATTAAATAGAGAGAATGTTGTCTCTGATTTAATTCAGTTATCAGAGGGGATGTGGGTGAAGAAAACAGCTTTCACTACAGTAACAATGAGTTTTTTTTAAAGTATTGTGCTTTCCTATCTAAATCTGAAGACTTCATTCTTGTACCTGAGTGCATGGGTGCTGTTTAGTGCTGAGCATTTTTGATAATCCAGTCAGTGCTGCAGCTTGTGGGTTGCACCTGCATATAAAGTTGCCAAGGATGAAAGTGTACATCCAGAGCTTGGTTCTTGCAGAGCATGGATCCCACAAGAGGCAAAGGTGTGTGTGTAGCCCACTGTGGCTTCATGAGAGCTGTTATGTTGCTCTTGTGGGAGAAGATGGGAGTCTGTGGTCAGAAACAGGGGTGAGGAGAGTGTGACTGCCTCTTTCAGAGCCTGAGCAGAGCTTATATTGGATTAAGTCACTTATTTAAATGCCCCCTAAACTCTTTTCCAAAGAGGCAGCTTAGGGGCAAGCTGAGTGCAATGTGGAATTTGATTCCAACTGCAAATCCTGCACAAGGATCAGCACAGTTAATCTTCCCTAAGGTTTCTGATGCTGTGGCTAGAGGACTGAAAAGATGTGAGGTAGCTCCTGCTGCCAACAAGAAGGAGTGCCTTCATGTTGTTGTGCATCCAAGCAGTCCTGTAGTGCAACAGACTACTTTGGAGTAGTCGGGGTGGGATAGAAAATACTTTTCTGGAGTACAAAATAAAGCAGAGTGAAAACTACCCTCAGATCAGCACTGCTCATATGTGCTGAAACAGCACAGAACATCCCAAAGGAGCACCAAGGTGTATTGCAGTCTTGTCTTCTCCTTGCCTACCTGCTAAATGTTTTTGAAATGGTGAGAATGACAAATACAGGTCTGGTAATGAAACCGAAGATGCTTAGTGTTGCTGCCTGATAAGTACCCACAGTCTCCTGCCAGCAGCTTGTGGTCCTTCCCAGAGACAGAACTGCATCACTGACTTTTTCCTAGGTAAAATTTTTATGCCCCTACCATCTGTCCTGTAAATTAAACATTCGGAAAAGGGGGTTACTCTTTGATGCTCTATTTTGTTGCATAATTATGCACATTTCTCCAATTTTGTTCCATAATTGCGAAGAAGATAGGCCGAATTCTTGTCATTTTCTAAACTTTTTTCTTTTTTAAAAAAGAGGTTTCTTCACCTGCACACGTGGAAATTATAAGCTCCATTGCAAACTTCAGGAAGGTAGGAGATGCTTCTATGCAAACTTCTGTCTGTGATTATCTCACAAAGGTAGCTTTTGTTTTTAAAATAAATCTCTAATTTGGAGAATATTTAGTTAAATCTTCTAAAATTTTAAATGCAAATATATTTTCTCTGTACTGAAAATGTGAATTATATTTGTAGACATTTCACTTAGGAAAGGTAAGGCAAAATGTATGTGGGTTTTCTGTTAAAGCTAAACCAGATGCTTAGCTGTGAGATATTCAGTAGCCATTTTATAAATACATCGATTATAATTTTTCTACTTTGGAGAATGTGGAGACGGCATATAAACAGAAGGTGGGAAATTTCTGTGGAGAGGTTATGAAATGCTGCTTCTCACTTCCTCTCTGGCTATCATATGCATAAATATAGTGAAATCAGATAAGAAAAGATATGTGAGTGAGAAAAAGACAGTGTTTGATCTTCACATTCTCAGCTGATCTTACTAAGTATGCAATCAACCAGCTTCTCTCTATACTTCCAAGTTTTCTTTCTGCTGTACCATGGATGAATTGTAGAAGACCTAGGACTTTTTAGGCTCAATTCATCAGTCCAGTTAGGTGGGCATTCAGTGCTGGCCTTGCTGAGTTAGGAACAGGTTTTTGGAAGTGATGGAGCAATCTGTTCAGCAGAAGGTATCCTAGTTCTGCTTAAGAGCAGCTGAGGCATTTTGCTGAGGTAAGATGTAAGAGTTGAATTAGGCTTAAGGGCTGCTCATTAGCTGTTTTAAACTTCCCACATGGACAATTTAAACCCACTCTTTGGCACATTTTGCTACTTTTGCCCTGTTTTGATTTGTTCAGGTTCTGTCCCTGACCTTGGTCCCTTCCCTTGTGGCTTAGGTGAGGAGCAGCAATTTCTGGGATGTTATGGGATCCCCATGCCTTTCCTTCATCCACAGGCTCTCAATGCATCACATCTCCATCACTAGGCAGACAGCAGAATCTGGGCAGGGAGAGGGTGTGCATCTTATCTGCCATTGGCAGATAAGCTCTGGCAGTCAAGCAGCAAGGCAAAATGTGAGTAGGGTTGGAGTCTTAAATTATGCTGTGTAAGGATTTTCGGGTGGGCTTCAGAATCCAGTGCAAGTGCAGTGGCATAAACTAACTTTGACTGCTTGAAATACAGGTCAGTTGTAGAACAGACAAAAGATTTTCAGGTTTCTAAATTTTCTGGATGATGCTGGCACTGCCAGCCCGGGTGTGCTCTGTGCTGCATCAGTAGCAAGCATAAAGAGCAGAGACAGTATGTTAAGTCTATCTGCAGGCACAGTATTTACTTGTTGATAATAAGTAAATAAGGTGTCTAGAAGTTGCCTTGGGTGCCTCTTTCTCCTGAACTCTACCTACCACCCTTGCACTCTGCCAGTTCTGATATTCCAAACTACTGGGGCACTTTAGTCAGCTGTTAAAATCAGTCTATCTAACAAATGATGAGGAAGATCCTTTCTCTCACTCTTTCTTCTAACAAATTCACAGTTGAGAGGAAGACTGGGAGACATCAGCTTCCGTGCTAATTTAAAGTTTAGGACCTGTACCAACTGAGGAACCAAAAAATAATAATAAAAAAGGAATTTATATGCCATGTGCAGCACCTGCTATATCTTGTGTATTTTAAAGCTGAAATGAAAAGAAGGGAAACATAAAAAAGAAGATGGTATTTACTGATATTTTGTTTTACTGTAAGCTTTTTTTCCCCTAGAATTCTTGTCCATTGCAACCAAAACATCTGGATTTAGGCCTAGACATTGCAAGGAAGACTCCCATTGAAAAATATGAAGCTTTTGAAAGTACTTTTATCTTTTTTTTTTTTCTGTAAAAGTAGTGGCATGCAGAAAATAGACACTTAAAGCAAACATAGTAAAAAAACTTTTTAACCACCCCCTATAGGAAAGTCCTATCTTCTCTGTCAATAACGTACTATTCTGCAATATATGGCTATCCTAGATGCATGTTGCAAGAGTTCCTGTGCCATGACAAATTCTGATGTTTTCCCTTTGTATTGGCTCATACATGGGGAAAAACTGAAAGGAAATCAAAGCCAGGGAAACCTTTGGTTGAATTCTTTTACACTATTCTTGGTGCACATTTTAGTTGCATGGAACAATGTGGCTGGGAAGAATTGAAGAATCAGAGGTTAACTAAATTATTTGAATGATATGTTCAATGCTGGTCACCTGACTATACTAACAAACTTAAAAGGTGGTTTGATAGCTGTCAACTTGTTTTGCTATTGTGCAGCTTAACTGTTACCTTCCTGTATTATGAACATCTATGTATTTGGAAAATAAATCCATCTTGCAAGAAAGATTGTGCAAAAAATTGTTCCTATTATACTCCAGTGTATATTGCTGATGTCAAATAAAATACAATTGTGAGAGTTCTTAAACAGTTGTCTTTCTAATTGTGGCCTGAAGCACAAAGAGGAAGGAATGCAGTAAACCTCTTTAATATAGATTCTCCTGAAATTATTGCTGTAGCATTGATGCTAGCTAAATGATTCCATCAATGTGATAGTTTAGATATGAACAGATAAAGGGATGGGTTTCATGAGAAACATGAATAATGTTAATCTGCTTTATTATTTATTAAGATGACAGATCAGTCTACTGATGTATCATTGTCATTATGTTTCTCAGGATGTCCACAAGCTAAAAGCTAAATGAATTACCTTGCCTCTCTCACAGCAGCAGAAAAAAATAATACACAGATTAGCAATGCTCACTTTATTATCTTATTTATTTATTTTATTCCTGTGAGATAATCTAGGGGCATTTCTTTCTTGCCTTACCTGCAAACAGACCATTTGTCAGCTGCATTATTCCTTTACATGACATGAAGTGATTTTCTATTATGCTTTGCTTGGATCTGGCAAAGCTTCTGTACATTACAAGCCATAGAATTGTAAAAATTCTGTTTCAGCAAAAAATGGACTATAGCTTGCAACAAATATGTATATAGATGCATGTAGGGAGAAATCATTTTAGCATGAGTAGTGGCCCATGCAAAGCAGGGAGTGGGGAACCCTAATTTCTTTAGCTACATATGGCCAGAATCATCAAATCTCTTTGCAGGCTGAGCTGATAGCTGTCAGAAGGGCTTGCAGTGCTGCAAAGTACTGTAATTGCTGCTTGCTTCAGGGACAGATGTTGATGCCAAGAAATCTGCTATGTTTGACAACCACAGCTAGATCATAGATGTGGGAGACTACAGCCCTTTCTCCTAGCTTCTGTGGCTGTCATTTTTAAGCCTGCAGCACAAATTAGTCATACATGCTGCTGCTGCCACTTAATGTTACATGGCATGATGCTACCTACCCCACATCTCCCATTTTACTCACTTCACTTGCATTGATTAGATGGGGATTTCTAGTGTTAGGTTATAGACCAGGCCTGCCTAGCATCCAAGGAGAGTTTCAGTGGATGCTGGGGTCAGGTTTTATGTCATTTAGAACTATGGCTGCTGGTAGTGTAAGAGGAATTCAGCCTGCAGGCTGAAAACTATCAGGAACTTTACCTGGGCTGATGAAAAACACCTCATAAATTAATTTTTAATACCTCTTTGTTTACTGGGTGTGATTAGGGCTTCTTAAAAACACTAGATCCATTTCTGGTTCCATTTTAGGATCATGAGATTTCTGTTGTATGTATTTTCAGGCTGAGTTTAAGTGAATTGTGTTTGTGTTTTCTGTCTGAGTGGTCTTACTGTGGGCCATGAAATATCCGAGATTGAACTAGAAATAGGTGCTATCAATTCCCATTAAGATATATTTACTTTTATATGTAGTACTTAGTACTTCTCCTAAGAGAAACAAAGCACCTGAGGAGGACTTTGTTGTGGAAGTCAGGTTCTGGCTTTTTGCCTATCACTGCCTTCTGCCCTTTTTCCTCCTTCCTTTCTGCAGGGATCAGTCTCAAATTTGTATTCTCAAATTTGTATTTGGATGCTCTTTCGGAATGGCCCTGGAGAGGACAATATGCTGTTACTTGAATAAAAATCTTGGTCTCAAACGCTGAATAGCAGTGTTCATCTTCTGAACAGCCTCTGACCTGGTATGTACATAAAGGTAAAATCTGCTCAGCCTGTTCAGTGGTCTGACATGGTAAGAGTAACATTTTCTGGAAACCAGCAAGCTGACAGCTCTGGATATAAGTGAAGCAGCACCTGGGAAAGGCTGGATGTAGCTCATGTGATGTTTCATGGCTTATGCTAGCAATTGTCATGTCAGGAGGGCAGCCAGTGCAGGCACAGAGAGACAGGAGTTGTATCAACTTCAGCACAGCTGAATGAGCCTGGAGTAGAAATTCAAAATACAGGGTGAAGGGTGGTCCCAGTCTGAGTGCAGGGAGGAACTGGTAGCACCTTGATGCTACTATTAGGGGAGGGAAGATGAAGGCAAGAGTTGATTCAATTAAGCCAGTGAACTTTAGAGAAATTATAGATCAAAGCCTTGGTTTTCAGAGTTGCTGGAGGGTCTTGGAGAGGAATAGAGAACTTACCTGTATCACTGAACTACTTTAATGCTGATGAAAGCCTCTGGATAGGAATTGTGTCAATCCTGATGGATAATGTGGAAGGAAACTTGCTGGGGACGTAGCAGGTGGGAAGCTGTAGGGGCAAATTGCCAAAGACATTCTAGGATGGGCAATGTGTCCAGATGTACCCTCTGTAATTACAATTTTGGCAATTTTTCTTAAATGAATTTTTCTGTTCTGTGAAGATTTTTGCTTTCTCGACTGAGAAAATTTCATTTCAAACTACAGGAAATTCATTAAAAATGCACTGAAGTATTTTCTTTTCCAGATGACAAGAAGCTGAACAAAAAGCCACTCTGAAGTGTCATTCACAGCATGGGAGAGCCTGCCAAAACAACACAAACAACTCGGGGCTTCCTGGTGTTTTATTTACTTTTTTTTTTAAATTATTTTTTTTGTTTTTTTTTTTTTTTTTTTTAAATTTTGTTTGTTTGTTTTGTTTTTGGTTTTGTTTTTTAAATTATTGTAGATGGAGGTGTTGTTATATTCTTCCTTTACAAGGCTAATGATTAGAGTACTTGCCCATAAAAGACATTGAAAGTCTTCTGCTGTTTTACAACATGTATATATAGGTGTCAGCTCCCAGCTGATGTAAAAACCTGTGTGTGTAATATGAAGTAACCACAGCCAGTGGGCCACTATAGCAAAGGTGACCTGTGGGGTCCCTTGAAGCACAGTAGAAGGCATTTTGCTTCAGTAGTCTGTTCAGGATCTGAAGATGGCAGAGGTGTATGATTCTATTACTGGTTCAGGAGATTATTTCATCAATGTTTTTCACAGTGTTTCTGGACCCCTTGTTTCATTGACCTATACATGCAGGAAGCCTTAGCACCAGGTAACGTTGCACATGGAATTTGAGTAGGTGTGTTAGAATGCCTACAGATTTGGCCCTGAAGGGAACTGGACTCAGCTGAAGAGGCCCAAATGCTGTGTGGGTTTTATGGACACAATTCCAGCCGTAGGAAGGCTATTTTTCCTCTGGGACACAACCATCCTTGGAGTTCCACCTGAGTTTTATAGTGTTATAGTGGTGTCGATATGGGGCTCAAAGAGAAAATTTGTAAGGGTAGATGTGTTCAGTTGAAAGTCAAACAGGCCTGATTATTTGATCAATTCTTGGCCTGTCTGAATTATTTTCGCTACTGCAATATACCAGCCTTTATTTTTCAATTCATTTGACTTTGATTCCTCTAGTTATCTTCCTTAATAACAGTCTTTGCTTTTATGGAAATGAATTACATCTGTCAGTTCAGGCTGGAAGTTGTGCTTGTGTTTTTCTAAATTTCCAGCTCCTCTAAAGAGCATTACATCTGTGCTATGTGATTCATTGTGAGCTATAGAGCACAGCAATGCTTTGGAAACACTGTGTGTAAGCTCTGCTTTGTATGTTGACAGCTGAAGGTCAAGAAGCTGGGATGCCTTAGGAATGCAGAAGCAGACCCCCACCAGATTCCCTGGCCATCACAGGGAAAGAGGTATTTGAGATATGCTTCCATTCTTTCCATGTGGCTCCAAGCTGTGTCTGAAGACTGGCACAGCTGGCATTATTTTAAGGCCCTTTTATTATGTTTTAAATTTATCATATAGGATTACAATAAATACTACCTTTGTAGAGAAAATGTGATAAATTCTATTCCCAAATTTAAGAAAATATTGTAACTATTATAACTTAAGAAAATTTATGAGTATAAAAACACAAGTAGGGTAATTGTTAAGTATGCTTAATTTCTCTAACTGGAAGCCTCTTTTCCTGTGATTTTAACAGCCTAGGATCTAAAAACATCTTAGGCTTTAATAATTTTCACATTCACCTAGATTAACTAAAATGTCAATATTGTTGCTTCTGAATATGTGTAGTTATCAAACTTGTGACCACTCACGTATCATGGCATCTGTCTGGTCTTTTTCAATCAGTTCTTACATAATGCATGTTTTATATTGCTCTTATTTCCATACGTTGTTGTCAATAAGCTGCATTCTAAAATACAAGCAATTAGTCTTCTCTGGGATATGAATAGAATTGCATGAAAATAAATGGCCATCAGTTTGATATTGCAAATGGTGATGGGAAGTTTTTTAGTATATTCTGAAATCTGTTAAAAATACATGTGTCTGGATGCTGAGAAAGGTCTGGAAAGAGCGTATCTCTAATGGATTGCTCAGATCTCTATCTGAGGTGTCTGTGGGCAAAGCTGGGTAAGTAGCTATATCAAAACCTACATATGAAAATTTCTGTTTATGTGCTGGATATGCCTTTTAAGTGCTTAGGATTGAGTGAAAGCATTGAGTGCTTTCTCTGTTGGAATGCAAAACAAGTGCATAAAAATGCTACCAGTAAGGAAGAAATATGGTCTCATCAGAGGGAAAAATTAAGAAGGTGTGCTAGAAACATAAGACCTGCGGAGTTTGCTGGGGGAAAAGAAATGCAGTTAGCAGCAACCTACCCAGAGCTTTTATCCTGGAGAACCTATCTCACTGTAAACCTGAGTGAAGCCCAAAGAAGTGGTTGAGGAAAGATTAGGATATACTGTCTTCTCAGTTTTCCTTTGAGCCACCTTCAGACAGTTACTCTTTAGCATCTTAATCTTTGAAATCCCTTTCTGAGACACCCTAACTCTCAGATAAACATATGATAAGGATTCAGGGATCCAGAGGAGGAAAACCAGCAGCTTTCCAGAGGAGAAAAACCAACAGCCTCTCCTTTGAACCTCGAGATTGCAAACCCTGAGTAAAACCAACATAGCATTTTAGGTGCTGGTTTCTCCTGTGGAAATCCAACATCCACACCTATAGCAAAGTTTGAACTTAAACCCAAGCAGATGCTATGTCATACTGATAACCATGGCAAAGGCCTTTCTTCCTGCATTTTTTTTTTTCTAGTAATGGGGAGGTGGAGAAAAAGGCAGATAACAGGGAAGTAAAGCCTGGACAATGGGTGGGAGGAAAAGACAACTCTATTCTCAGGTAATATTGACATAATTTGAACAATATAAAATTTTCTTCTCTAAGGAGTCACTGTTTTGGTGTCTTTTTCCTGAACAAGTGTGCCATGCAAGTCTTGAAAAACCCTTTAAGTTTGGTCATGTAGGAACATGTACTGAACTTTAAATTATAACTTTGGTGAGTTATCTAGCCTCTATCCCTGCACATGCTCTGGTCTGGTTGTTCAATCAGATGGGGAGAAATGACCTGTGGCAGTGACAGGTTACAGGTGCTTAAAGTGAGAGCAGAGGGAATGAGCCTGAGCATTTTTTGTGTCATGCAGATGGACTTATCATTTCTTTATTTGCATGAAAGTCAAATTAATTGAGTAAATTATATAGTGTGAAAATCTCTTACTTCTGTTATCATAGTAGCAAGGTGTGATAAATGGAGCAAATCAACCAAATCATTACTTAATCATGGGCTTAATTTATTGTCATGGATTTCTCTCCATGAGTGTTCATTATGTCCTTGCAAATACATTGCTGTTATATTTGCCTGTAGCCGTTATTTAGGGGTTTTCCACTATTTAGTTAATATATATTACATTAATGTCTTTAAATTTGGATGAAATCACAAGTACTTAATTCAGGTTACAGATATCTTTGTGCTGTGCTACTAACATGTTTCTTTAAAGAGTTTTGCAGGGAAAGTGGTATAAAATAAAAAAATTTGCAAGAGTCATGAGGAAACTCAGAAGAGAAATACAGAAGATGCTTTCTACTCTGTGTGCTCTGAAGCTACCAGAGAGCGAGGTACAGATTCCAACAATGGCTGAAGTGCTGTGGCACAAAGCCACCAGATTTAATCTCAAGTCTTGGGATTTTCACCCTTTTCTTTGGTTTTGCTTTGTTTTGTTTTTGTTTAGGCTTTGTCCCATATTCTGTTCCTGTCCTTGGCTATTTAGTTCCTGCTTTTCTTTGTCCAGTGTTCCACTCCAATCTCTCCTTGTAACTGATTCCCTCAACTAACCTAATAATTGAATTCAGTGGAACTTGAGGACATGCTCAAGTGCTCTCCTGAAGAAGATGCTCTAGTTAATCACTCTGAAATTGTCTGTGAAGTAAATAACATTTATGAAGAATTTTCTTAGTTATGAATAAATTCAAGAACAATTTATGTTAATTTTGTCACAAATCACTTTATTAGTATATTTTTCAGGCAACTAGATAAACCTCTGAGATACCTGCTGTAGAAGAGAAATAACCCCACATATGATAATTTAGGAGCCTTTGCTGACATCCCCCAGTGCAGTAGCTATGCTCTGCAGTCCTGAGCTTGGAGAGTGAAACTCCTCACTGTGTGAAAACCTGTCTGGATTGCTGGGCTCAGAGATGGTGGGGAATGATGTTACATCCAGCCAGCAGCTGGCTGCTAGCAGTGCTCCTCAGGGATCTGTGTTTTGGCTGGTCCTGTAGAATATCTTTAGTGATGATTTGGATGAGGGGATTGAGAGTGTTTTCAGTAAGTTTGCAAAGAGCACCAAGCTGGGGTGGGAGTGTTGCTCTGCTGTAAGGCAGGAAAGCTCTGCAGAGGGCTCTGGACAGGTTGGATGGATGGGCTGAGACCAGTTGTGTGAGATTCAACAAGGCCAAATGCTGGGTCCTGCCCTTGGGTCCCACCAACCCCCTGCAGTTCTACAGGCTGGGGGAAGAGTGGCTGGAAAGCTGCACAGCAGGAAAGGACCTTGGGGTGCTGGTCAGCAGAAGCTGAGCATGAGCCAGTGTGTGCCCAGGCATCCAAGAAGGGTGTGGCCAGCAGGAGCAGGGCAGTGATTGTCCCCATGTACCTGCCCCTGGTGAGGCCACATCTCAAGTCCTGTGTCCAGTTCTGGGCTCTTCCCTTCAAGAAAGACATTGAGGTGTTGGAGCAAGTCCAGAGAAGGGCAATGGAGCTGGTGAAGGGCCTGGAGCTCCAGTCCTGTGAGGAGTGGCTGAGGGAGCTACCTGACAGGAGGTTGTAGTGAGGTGGGGATTGGTCTTTTTTTGCCACATCTCAAATGAAAAGATAAGAGGAAATGACATTAAGTTGCTCTAGGGGAGATTCAGATTAGATATTAATTTTTTTTTTAATTGAAAAATTGGTTGGATATTGAAGTAAGTTCCCCAGGCAGGTGGTGGAGTCACTGTAACTGGAGCTCCTCAAGAGGCACCTGAATGTGACACTTGGATTGTGGTTTAGTGGTGATTATGGTGGTGCTGGGTTGAGGGTTGGACGAGAATATCTTGAAAGTCTCTTCCAACCTTGATGATTCTGTGAAAGACATAATTTTATTTAACTTTTGATTTTTGTTTCTTCTTGACTATATCCATACTAGAAGTTAAGAACCTAGCTAGTCTTTGGGGTGGTTTTGGTTTGCAGCAGTAAGCCAAGTTGTTTCTGGACACAGGTGGGAGTTCCTGATGGGAGCTTTCTTAACACATAGTTGACCTCACTGGAGGGCCAGAGGAGTAAATGGCACCACTCTGTTCAGCAGAGCTGGTCTAAGCAGCAGGCACAGTCCTGGGCAGGTTTAACCTGGCAGCATAGTTGGACCAGGCTGCAGCAGGGTGAAGACTCCTTGCATTCCTTAAAGGACCATGGAGGTATGCAGCAATTTTTTTTGTTGGAAGTAAAATTTTTAAAAGCAGTTGCAGAAGAATACCTCACAGGGTTGTAATTATCCTTGCTCCGGGTCAAATTTAACTACCATTTTTGGCACTGAGTGCCATTAATCCCTGATTTCAAAGTGAAATTGCATGTGTTATTACAATTTGGTTCTTTACAAATGCTTTTAATTCTCTAGGAAATAAGTCTAATGCAGTCCTATAGTTTGAGATAAGGCTATGTAATATTTCAGACATCTCAGATGATCTTGCTGGTGCTGTCACATGTGAACTTCACAGCCTCTGTCCACATCCAAGCAGTGCTATACAAACAATTCACTTGAGACATCCCACAGCATATTCCACCCAGACTAAGATATGGTGATAGATTCATGAATCATTAACCACATGGCTGATGTGCACATAATGTAGATAAACTCTGCACACTTTGTAGTCCTTCAGGTCTGGCAGTAAACAGTCCTGACTGCATGCTGGTGGCTGATTTTGGGTCCTTCTTGCTGATCTTGCAGACCACTTGAGTCCATGTCATAGTCATTAAACATAAAGGAAGCACTAGAGTTCTTTGAAGCTGAAATATGTCATAGACCTTATTTTGACCAGGAGAGATGTCATAAAAGATGACATCATCATAGATTTTTGTTAAAATTAAGCTTGATAACAAGAGTGATTGAAAAAGAAATCCTTAAAACACCTAAGTTTTCATGTCGACAAAACAAAGATTTTCAAATTTTCAATTGAAAACTTGGGAAATTTTGTCAAGTTCTTATGGAAAAAGATTAATATATAAACCAAGTAGGGATATGCATGCCCCATTTTAATACTCTTGAACTAATGAAAGAATTTCAAGTGAGGGGTTGCATCAGCTTGCGGACTTGCTAGTGATAGGAGAGATAGAAAAATATAGCATTCTAAATGTAAGAAAAGGAAGATGATTGAACCAAGGACAAATCTTGTTTTGCTTTGCTGACTATCTGCACAGGTCTGTGACCCTGTACTGCAGATGCAATAAGGTTATGTACCTTGCTTGCCTTGAAGTGCAAAGGGAGAATGGAGAGTTCAGGTAAGAATGATTCCTGACCCAGGTGAAGAGCTTGAGGCTAACAGTGTTTTTAAACCACCATGATCTATATGTTCTTTATCACCTGTAAGGGAATGATATTTTTTTTAAATTTAATTTTATTTAAATACTTGAATGTCTGTGCTGGTATTGCCACACTGAACCGAAGTTTAGGCATGTAAGTAGTGACTACAGAAGAATAAGACTCATATACTTGGCTGAGTCAAGAGCTCACATGAATGTGGGACTAAACATGTACAAACAACACATATTTATAGATCGATCACCAGATTTTGACCTGCACAGAACTACTGAATAGAATGACATTGATATTTCAAGCAACAGTATATTTAAAGGCTAATTCCAGAGAAGTATGAGGCATGAAACTTAGGAGAAGTTTTATGTTATTTCACACTATGGGTATGTCTGAGGTACAGGGTACTGCATGTATCAATACTTGCTGTTAATAATAGAAGAGAATTGAAGTTAGGGGAAGTTTTGGCTAAATTATGGCATTCTTAGATAAGGCTGTAGAAAAGAATTAATCAGATTTATTGGCAAAGAAATTAGCAATGGAGAAATAGAGTGTCTTGGGAAGTCAAACTTGTAGAGAATGTTTTATATACAAGAAAATATTTAGAACTATGGAACTAACAAATCAGGAAATTGCCAAGGAATGCAATATAATACAAAAAAGTGCGGCCAAAAGACCTACCTCAGCTGGAGAAAATGTTTCCTAGCTTGAGCTGAATAGCAAGCATATCTATAACACACTAGTGCAGCAGACTTAAAAATATGTTAGATGCCATCTGGAAAGTTGCAGTGATTGCACTTTTTAAAAATTTCCTTCTAACAAGAAGCAATTTTGCAATCTCAGCTGTGGCAGAAATTATCAAGATGAAATGCTTCTTTACCTTTACTTAAATGATACATTATGCAAATTGAAAACAGCAATTTAAGGAAACAATTACATAAAGTGAATAGCTTCTGTGATCCTCAAACAGGAAATTGTATGGGATAAAAAAACCCCTAAATGCTGTCTTGACTTCAAGCTACTACAGGAAAAGATTCTCTATACCTTCCTTCATTTCAGGAATTGCAATTGCTGGTATAGACAGTCCTTGTAAAACATCCCTGTTGGAGGCTTTTAAACAGCTAAGAGCAAGTAAGTGAAATAATACATATGATGAAAACTTGAAATGCAAAGGTAATATCACAGGAGAGGTACAGGGGTAGTAAACCATTTACTTGCAGGGCAGAACTGAAAGTAGATTCTTACTCTGACCTAAATTACTGCACCCCTTCAGATTATCAGCTTTCATGAGATTCATGGCTCTTTGCTGGTGGTGTCAAACAGCCCAGTGCTTGCCATGTCTGCCAGTGAATGGTTTTTCCTGGAAATTTATGTCAAGCTTTAAAATTGAGAAGACGGTCACTGTCTCTGTGTCTGGGGTAAAACAGAAACATTCATGTGATGACAATACTGGATCCCACTTCACTAATTCAACTCCACTGTGTATTTCAGTGGTTTTAGTGATGTGTTTCCATTTTGTTGACTTTATGTGTTCTCTTGATTATCTGTACTCAGAAGATTACCCTTTAGTCTTCTGCATTCTGCATTCTTCTGAGCAACTCAGACTCAGGGATTGACACTCAAGCAATGAGGGATACCTTTGACATTGGGAAAAATCTTCTAGCTTCTGTTGTGTTCAAGCACAGGAATGTCTATGGATTTTTTGAGTCTTTGTCATTACCTTTTCTTTTTAAGAAACCTCTATCAGATATATTTCAATACTGCTGGTGCTGCCTTGAATATGTGTCTAGATTAGCTGATCTCTTTTGGTCCATACTTCAGGAAAAATAAGGTGAATTTCCTTTATTCAGGGAAAAAATAATTAATCAAGTTTGGGTTTTTAAAATTGATATTTTGAGTCATATTTTTGTGGATATAACTCCTTGTGTTTCTTAAGAGTTTGCATCTTTGTTATAAAGCTTCCTGAACAGTCTTGTCACATAGAGTAATTCGGGGACTGACAGTTTATCTGCCTATTTTCTTTTCTAATCCCATTCAAACTCCTGGTCTATACATTCATTTTTCTTAGGCAAAAATAAAGAAGTTACATTTGTATGTAAAATGATCAAAATATTAATTTTAAAAATTGTAGCTTTTACAAAAGCTTCTCTTAGACTATGGTGTTCTCAATATTGCTTTTAATTTTTAACTGTGCTGCAGCTCAGCTTTACCTTGTTGAATTAGAATGTAGAATGTCGGGGCAAGTGGTGAGATCCAAACTGTGTTTCACCTAGGCAATTCCAGTTAAGTCCTATCTTCTTATTTTAATGGTGCAGCTAAAAGGTCCTGCTTTTGTCTTTTGGCCAGCTCTCCACCTGCACAACTTTCTGAATAAATATTTTAGCAGTGCAATGATGGAATGGGCTGCAGAGCAAGGTAGATATGATGTCAAAGAAGCAAAAGTTGCAGATGAATTAATTGAAGCCATGTGTGACAGAAAAAAAGTGGAATATAAATAAAATGATTTCTTCAGAGCGGGGAACAAACCTGCACCCTGTTAGCTTTAAAGAAGAGTAGCTGTGATGTACTGGAGTCATGGCTGTTAATTACTACTGATTACTACTTCTGTCATCACTACTGACATTGGCATATCAGTATATTGGGATAAGGGACAGGAAGAGGTTGGGTGCATTAGTATAATATACTCTTGGAAATACATTTAATTAGTGCAAAAATATTTTATACTTTTAGTTGGGGTGTGTTTATTATTTTATACTGCTATTATTTAGGCTGTGTTTGTGTTTTCTTTATTTAGGTTTAGGTGTTAAATCTTAATTGCCACTGGAAGTGGAGTTTACTAGATAGATAGTTTGTCTGTAGTCACATGTTCTTCTGGCTTCCCTCTATTCTCTAACATTGTAATTCACCGTTGAGCATATGGTTGAACATAAATTTGTATCAAGATAGTGTGGTAAGCACTAAAAATGTGAAAAAAGTTCTGATAATACAAAACATCCTGAGATTAAACTGATGTGTCATTTCTCTTTAAATTTTGTGAAAACAAAAGTAAGTCTATAATTAAGATGTCCAATTCTCAGACTAAACTATGAGATACAACGAATGAAGGAAACTGAGTTGAAGGCAAATGAAAATAAGAAGCTCAGAAGCTGATTCAAAGGTGATGTCTGGGATTTAATTAAGGAAAGAAAGAAAAGATCAGGAAACTTGAGATTCAAATATTGTATAAAAGAGCTCTGTATCTTTCTAAATTAGTAAACTTCTCAGGTTTTTCTTGGAAGAATTTAGATTACCTTCAAGCAGTCAAAGAAAGGCTGAAAATTTGAGTTCAATGCCTTAGAGATCAGAAAATGAGAAGGAGAAGAAAATTACTGTCAACCTCAGACACAGAGTTAAATCCAAGGACCAGTAAAAAGACTCAGTAAATAAAGAGGCAATAATGGCATTTATTGTATAAAAATAGTATTAGGATGGAGCAATATTACACAGAAACAATATAACAAAAATAATAGAGGGTTGTACTGAAATAATATACAAATGCATGAGTAAAGTCATGAGAATGAAGTATCTACCCATCAGGGATTGAAAAAAGTCTATTTAATAGAAGAACTTTGATTTCTGAGTCAAAACTTGTGGGTGATGATAATGGAGAAAGAATGATTAAGGATGATGTGACAGCTTAGTCAAAAAGGAGGCAAGTAAAGTAGCTTCCAGCAAAATTAGAGGCAGGTAAAAAATAAAGAAGACATTTGCAAGAGCATTGAAGAAACCATTAAAATCACCTTATAAAGCATAAGAATAACTAATTGGCTTGGCTGAAACTAATCATGTGTTAAAAAGGTTAACTAAATGGACAAAAATAAGAAGGAAAGGAAATGAGAAAATAGGTCCATTAAGTTTTAAGAAGCTAATGGGTCAGAAAAAGATAGCTGAGAATTCAGAATATCTTAAAAAGAAAAAAAAAAAGGATGTTGAACTCCAAAAACACCCTGCTCTCAGTTAAAATCATACTTTCTCATTTCTGTCCAAGAAAAAAAATCACATAGGATTAAAAAAAAAACAAAAACAAAACAAATGAGAACATGATGTTTTTCATTTTAAAATTAGCTTAGAGACTGTATTCAATAAAACTTTAGAGACATACACACTTAGAATTGAATGTACAGGCATTTTGCTTGTTTATTTATCACTTCTGAGAGAGAAGCTGTGTAATTTCACATGAACCATGTTGTACCTGCCCTGAAAGCTCTGCACATTGCAAAGGTAATCTGTTGCTGGAAAGCTTCCCTCTGGGACACATTTCAATGCAAATAGCATTCACAGAATGTCTGGTCCTGAGTGAATTATGGGCATTATGAAACCTTTTAAAACAGTCTCTGTTCAAGACTTGGGTGGATGAATTACTAATTTGGTATGCTCTTGAGACTTGGGTGGTGAATTAGAGACTAGATGCTGAATTAGGCAGGTTGAAGCAGATATGCACAAGAGTAGAAGGCAGTCAGTGAGGATTTTGGGTATTTTCAAATGGATTTCAGTACTTCCACAGTTTGAAGGTTGCTGAATGCAATTATATGGGAAAAACTGGGTTGGATAAGTCCTGCTGTGGAGCCTGCCTACATCTTCTATACAACATGTGGCCATTAGCTCAGATAATTTTAAACACATAAAAAGCTGTTAACCTGAGCTCATATCATTCGCTTAAAAACAACCAGCCAAACTGATTTGTTGTAATCTTTTTCAGCACACGTCATTTCATTAGTGAAGAATATCTGGCAAGAGATTTGATGGATCCTGGGGCCCTGAGGAACATAATTATTCTAACACCCATGTCTGCCATGTAGCTGTAACCCCAGGGTTATATCTCATAGTTGGTAAGGTACACAGGAAGAGATAGAATTTGACCCAAAGACCTTACGAGCATTTCACTGTTTATTTGTTTTTATATTATTTAGTTTTTCTACATTCTTCTACAGTCTATTCCTCATCCTTTCTTTCTAGTACCGCGCAGAGATTTTCCCCTCTGCAGTGCCAATCCTTTATCTTTCAGTGTGTGTCTCTAGTGCTCTCATCAGCCTGTTCATTCACCCATCCCTGTGCTATTTTCCCCCTTACAGTCTAGTGACATGTAAGCTGATCACAGAAATCTTTATGTTCCTTTGTTCGAAGCACCTCGACACAGTTCTTCATTTCTTCTTTTCTTCCTGACAATTGTGTTCATGGCTTTGTCATCCCAGTAAGTGGGAGTACAAGAACTGGCAACATCCTGGCATCCTTTTTGAGCACACGCACTGGATAGTTTTGTTGAATGCTGTTCTGTCACGATGTTCAAAGCAAACATCTACTGCAATGCAGCTGTTTGAGCTGTGCCTGCACTTGGTACTATTTTTGTTTGCAGTTCAACATATTTTCTTAAACCTCTTTTAGTAAACTCAGATACATGCTGCAGGCTGATAGCTGTTCAGAGAAAAGAATAATCCCTAGGAACTGTCTGCTTTGGCAAACATGTACATGCTTTTCAATATGTCAACAGGCAATTATTCTAGCAGTGTTTATTCCCTCAGTTCCCTCAACCCAGCCTAGCAATTGAGTACTTTTTTTCATATGGCCCCACTTAAGAAAATCAGATGAGTGCCCAGAATTGTGAATTTGTCATCTGTGGATTCATGCAGTCACAGTTCTAATGATCTAGTTATTCAACCTTTTACACTTTTTTAGAATTATATTGGAACACATATATTTCAGGACCAGGATCATACAATTTATATTACTCATATGATAATGACTATGAATGTGAGTCTTATATTTTCAAAACCCATCTACTGACATTCCGGAGAGAGTCTTCATTAACTTCTTTCCCCCCACAACTTTCCTACCACAGTTCATTCCTGCCTCAATAAACAGTTTACTTCTACAGCATCAGGAGAAAAGCTACTTCTCTGCTGTTTTTCCCAATCAAGATAATTTCAGATTATAGGATCTTGCTCTGTGCATGCCCATGGCCTCATCCCTCAAAGCTGTAATTTATCCGGTAATTACCTTGTTACTTTATGGCTCATACAGTGTACAAGTAGTTAAAATCTTTATGTAGAATGGTCTGATGATTTGAGAAAGCTTAAAATATTTTCCTTTGAGAATATATATTTTTAAAATTTCATTAAAACAGTTAAAAAAGTGGAAGCTGTTTTTCATGTCTTAGCCAGTTTATAAAGGTTAGAGATTAGTATCCCCCAGCTCTTTCAAAGAATGAAACCTGCTGCAATGGATTTTTTTTACACCATGTCTGGAATTCTTTTTCTGAAGAAAAGTAGCCATTACAGTACTTAAAATACTTTGATAGTATGATAAAAAATATATACTTCTGTCTGGCATGAATGACTGCATGGTTGAGATCTGGATTTATTCCCTTCAATTGTCTGTTAGTGATCGGGGCTATCATTTGAATTTTTGACAGCATTTATATTACATATATAGATAACTAACTGTAACATTGATATTGAAATTTACATCTAACACCTCTACTAATATTTTATTGGTATTTAACCAAGTATTGTAATACTAGTATAGCTTTCTTAACTTTTGGGGGGCTTTAGGACACCATGATCCCACCCCCCCCCCCACCCCATTATAGTAATATCTCATCTGCAGCTGATGAGAAATTTTGGGACCTAAGATTCATTTCAAAATGCAGTGCCAAGGCCCTGACATGCTTCATCCTTTTCCTCCACACTAAATTCTATTTTCTACTCATTACAGCTGTTTCCTCCCCTTGGTCCCCTTTGCACAAGGTGCTTTGCTGTGTGTGTTTCTGGGGACTGTGTGGGCAGATGCAGTCATGAGAGGGGAAGATGTGAGCAGTTCACAAAGTCCTTTGACATACAACACATGCAGAACATATTACTGGCCAACAAGAGGATGATGGGAAACAGCTCACAGGTTCAAAAAGTTCTTCAAGAAGAGGAAAATATTCAAGAAGAAAGAGAGATTCAGGGTTTTAATTTTACAAAATCACAGAATCATAGAATATCCTGAGTTGGAGAAGACACACAAGGATCACTGAGGCCAACTCCTGGCCCTGCACAAGGCAGCCCCAAGAATCACACTATGTGCCCAAGAACAAAAGCTTCTTCCAACAAGCCTCTGGGTGAAAAACCTTTTCCTGATATCCAATGTAAACCTCCCCTGACACATCTTCAGCCTATTCCCTCGGGTGCTGTCACAAGCCATCAGAGAGGAGAGAGTGGTACCTGCTCCTCCACTTCCCCTTGTGAGGGTGTTGAAGAAGACAAAGAGGTTCTCCCCTCAATCTTCTCTTCTCCAGGCTGAACAAGCAAAGTGATCTCAGCCTGTCCTCATACAGTTTTCCATTCAGGCCCTACACCGTCTTTGTAGCCTTCCTCTGGACACTCCCTAATTACTTTCTATCTTTCTCATATTGTGGCACCCAAAATTGCACAGGGGACTTGAGGTGAGGCTGCCCCAGTGCAGAGCAGAGCAGGACAATCCCCTCCCTTGCCTGGCTGATGATGCTGTGCCTGATACACCCCAAGACATGCTTGGCCCTCCTGGCTGCCAGGGCACTGCTGGCGCATCTTGTCATCAATGAGAACCCCCTGTAAGTGATCCTGCTCTCCAGTGTCCCATTCCCCAGTCTGTCCATGCATCCAGGCTTGCCCCATCCCAGGCACAGAATCCAACACTTGTCTTTGTTAAACTTTATATGGTTGGTAGTTTCCCATCTCTCTAAAGGAGATCTTTGGGTTTTTTTGAGGAGGAAAGAGGGTTGAATAAAAGCAAAAGGGAATTCTGTTTTAGAGTCTGGAGTTCACTGTGTTCTCACCTAAAGAAGGGCAAATTATTTTCTCATCGTGACTAACTAAATGGAGTTGATCTGCTCCCTTGCTTTTGGTGCAAAGTGAGACAATTGAGGATTTAAAAATTAAAGTAATTGTAGTATTTGCTGAGCAGACTGGAAGGAGGTATGGACAATACATCCCTATTGCAACATGCATTCTTTCCTTGCTGCTACCACAGACAATACACTGGCATTATCCCCTTGGTGGAAAGAAATGTTGAAGTAGGAACAGTGGAGGTAGGACATGGGCCAGAAACCTTACATAATCCAAGCCTGAGCACATGGAGAGTCTCTTTGCCAGAAGAATTTCTGCCTAACAATTTTCAAGTAACGCTGCTGCAACAGAAGCATGACACTTTTGAACGTGGCTATTTCAATAGATTTGACTGTATTGGTAAAGTTCTATCTCATATATGAGAACACAAACATCTAGTTTGTCTCTTTGTTTTTCCCTTAGTATTCACAGTTTGCTCTGGGCACTTTCAGCATTTAGAAAGAATATCAGTCTGATTTGTTGCCTGCAAGAGAGTCTAATTAAAACAAGAGAGCAGGATGGGAACTGATGACACATAGTGCAGCTGAGCTGCTCCCAAAGCTCAACATGGCAGCTGTGGTTTTTGTCATTTGCAAAGCCTCAGCCAACACGTTGGCCCACAGAGTTAAAATAAATGTCTAATTATGTTGTTTAATTATTTCAGTTCCAAATCCCTTCTTGAAAAGTATTGCAAAAGAGGTGAGAGAAGTACTGAGAGTGCCATTATAATGTCTGTGGCTTGCCAGTAAATCAGAAATCATGATGCTTTCTCTTAGTCAGGTTCCTTCCTTTCCTGTGCCTGTGGTCAGGCTGCAGAGGAAGGAGTGTGTGTGCTTGAACCAGTCTCCAGCCCTCTGCCCTCCCCTGTCACTTGGCACTGACTCACAGCACTGTTTTTCAACATGATGCTAATTAGCTGCTGAGTAGTGAGATACTGTGAACTCTGAGAGAAAAGACAGAAAAAGACTTCAAAGATGTTTACCATTTTTTCTTTTTTTTTTTAAATTGTGACAGTTATAAAAAAATTAATTATTACTGCTGTCTGCATCCAGCAATTTCTTGTGTGCAGGAAGACATTGCTCCAGGTTATTCTGGGGTGAGGAGGTTATGACTTTGCTCTTTGCTTTCCATGGAGTAGGCCAAAAAGAGGGAGCAAATATGGATTGCTGTGCTAAATCTGGGGGCTATAATTGCACAGGGTGGTACTAGTGTGCCAAGCAGAGAAAAAGTGACACAGGAAGAGAGACTGAGATTCCTGGATCACAGCAAACTCTTGGGAGGTGTTGTTAGATCTAAGTCCAGTTTGGGGCACTGACACCTTTCCATGCACAGCTTAAGTAAATGCTCTGTGTTGAAGTGATGAGAATGATTAGGTCCTTCAGAATCTCTATTGTTTTAACCAATATTCACAAAATTACTTGCCAGTAAATTGGTTGATACTATCTCGATTAATGCGTCCACTGTCTTTGGACAGGCTCTCCATCAATTAATCTGTTTGTGAACCAAAGTTCATCAAAACAGTTATTATTCAGAACCCTGGAAATAAAGTGACTTTTCACACACAAATGGTTCCCACTGGTCATGCATATTTGATTAAGTGGTGGCCCACTTCTGCCATACTGCATTACTCTTAATTGGCCATTCTTCAAATAGCTTATTAAGAGATGAATGTTGAATACATTGTCAAAATGTAGGGGGGAAATTCTTTTAGAAAGACTTGTTTTTCATCGGGTCTACTTGTCTTTTATTTTCCTGTTGTTAAAGGTCTTCCCCATTCTGGAAAATTCTGCACAACATACAACAAATATAGTCAGTGCCCAGCTTGCTATTAATTCGTGTGTTCAAGGACACCTCTGAACTTCTCAGGGAACACTTCGAGTCAACAGTTTGCATTCATCAGACTCATGATTAACACACAAACTGTGACTGTAGCTGATGTATTTGGTTAGTTGTCTTCAGATCATTGTTTTGTTCTCCCAAAAAAGAGTTTCACATTTCTTGTAGCTATACTGAGATCTCTTTGTTTTTACATGGAACAAATAAGAGAAGAAAATGAGAGCTCCAAGAAGTCAAGTCTTTTCTGTATCCAGTGTTTTGGCTTTTTTTTTTGATTGATGAACATTTTGCATTCCAAAGGGATTTACTGTAATAACAGTTGTTAATTATTGCAAAGAGAAACTGGCTTAAGAGAAAAAAGATTTGTCTCCAGAGTTTAGTGTCAATTTACTGCTGATTCCTCTTCAGCTAAGGGAATATTGATACTACAAACAATGACTGCACACCAGTGCCAACTGAAAAGCCAATTGATTTCTTAATACTTCTTTTGGAGTATGTGTCAGCCATTTTCCAGACAAAGTATTCTGATTTTAATTCTCAGTTTCCTTCACAAACTGACACTCTTTGTAATTAGGAGATTACAGAAAGACTTTCTAGAAAGTCTACATAGAAGGAAAAGTGAGTTTAATTTCTTTTGTTCTAGTCTGATCTTATGAAAAATTCAAATGTGATGACTGCATAGAGAAATCTTGGTGCCCATCTGAGAGTGGTAGGAATTTAAATGAAAGATTTTTACTTTTCTTAAACTGGAGATAGCATAAATTAGAATTTGACAAAATTCACAAAGTGGAACAAAATTAAATTAATTTTTTCCAGCTACCCTTGGATCTCTAAGCCTTGTCAGTCCCTTTCCTTGTTTCCCTTTTTGCATATACACATCTGAGTAGTATTTTCTTCTCATACGTACTTCAGAATTTATTCATGTCTATTTGTTTAAACTGTGCAATCAATAAATGTGTAGATGTTGCTAGCGATTATCCAGCTACCAGCCACAATTCCTTTTTATCTTGACCATTATTTTCATATAATTCAAAGTAAATCCAAAATAGTACTTTATTTTCTTCACCTTTTAGCATTACTCTTCTAGAAAGAAGTGGGAACCGCTCTTATAGTTTTTTGGTGAGGGAGAATTACTTAAGGGATATTAAAATATACCATGATTACACTTGCTCACGAAAATCCCTGGTCTGATCCCAGGTCATAAAGAGTTGAAGGGGGCCAAAACCAATGTTAACTGTACCTGTCCAAAATTTTCTCCTGAGTGAATTTTGTCCTTGTGAATTTTCTCCTGAGTATGCAAAGGAAGGTCATTAATCCCCACAGCCCATGCTTGGTTGGTGAGGATACATTTTCCTACTTTTAAAGGCTTACACTTGCCGCTGCCATCTGTAAAGCAGAAGGACTTTACTGCCAACATGAGGCCTGTGTGGTAGGATGTGATGCTGCAACACATAATTAGTGCTCAAAAGACAGGGTGTCTCTTGCAGCCCATCTCTCTGCTCTATGAAGATTCATTACTAATCAGATGCAATGAGCATGAGGCCTCTAGACCTGAGATTTTGTTGTGCCACACGGCCCAGAAAGGCAACCATGCTTCCCAGTGACGGAAATCTTCTTTTAGCTGTGAATGTGTATTGAAGAGGGGACTACAATTAATATTGCACAGTGTATGCTTTGAAAAAATATTTCATCAAAGTGTCTGCTTTAAATTTTTAAGTTAAATATTATTCTGGATTTTCAAACACTTTGTTAGGTAATGGATATAACCAGGTTCTTGCAAGTCTAGAGTAATAAAACTTGGACAACATGTCAATGGTGCATCCTTTGAGTGTCAAAAGAACAACACGTGAGATTTCCAAGGCAAGTATATAATTAAGCTAGCAAAAGGGACATTGAAAGCATTATGTTAAGGATAGCTTTCCACATCACAATCCATGCTTGGAAAATGTTGTGGATAATTTTTTCTTTAGAAAAGGCTTCAGTAGAATGGGAATGGAAGAAGGAAGAAACAAGCAGAATGTAGTATATTCAGACTTCTTTTCTGCCAGCCTGTTGATGTTGCCTTTATACATCTTTTCTGCTGTTAAAATAAAAATGAAAGAAAATCCTTCTATTTTCAATGAAAATTTAAAAGACTGAAATGGATACACTCCTGCAAGATCTTATCCAGAACATCTCTGGAATTTTCTGGTACTTCAGTGAAACATTTAAGTGTCCCACATTGTTTATTTTCCAGTTTTCAGTATTTCCCTCATGGGGATGGTCACTGTCTCCCTGACTCATCATGCCATCCAGTTGCTCTATCTCTTTCAACTTTAAGTGCATGTTTATATAGTTAAATCAAGTGCTTTGTAAATTAAATGCTCTACTAAAACACAGGCAGGAGTCTGCCATTGGTGTATGCAGACCTTTTCCTTCAAATCATTGCCCTCTCCAAAAAAAAATTGTCACAGATCTCCCATCTTCTAGGGTTCTTATCCATCCACAGCGGTAGTTAGGCCAATCTCATCTATGACTTTCAACTTAAACTCACATGCGAGCAGCTTTAGATATTTCTGTTGTAAGTTTCTAAACTACACTGCAAAAATTTTGAGTGCTAATACGGCAGCTGCAAGACAGGAGTTGTATCACTGTGAAAGTTGAGCACCCTCACAGTGGGGACACCAGTAACCAGTACCTGCTTAGATCTAGATACAAAAGGGGCTTACCTGCCTTTCAGGCTGTGCAGCACCTAACTTGAGTCTAGAAATGAGGAAGAACTCTTAAAGAGTTCAACCCTCTTGGATAAAGAATAATTTGGGTCCAGCAGAAAACTTTAGAAGTGCTACTACCCTGACTTTCACCTTGTAATGGTAGCCAGAATTAAATGCATGAAATCTGGGCAAAATTTGAACAGAATGAATAATATTTCCAATATATTTTCTAAATACATGACTGAGTGAAATTCTAGCTAATTATTTTCATTTTTTTTCTCATAATTAAATGCTTTTGGATATTTTTTACTTAGGAACAGTTTTTATCCTTGAATACTCATTAAAAACCATGACCTAGGTGCACAGTGTGGCTTTGAAGAGTCTCACAAGTTTTCTCTTTCAGGATTCAGAGCATCAAAATCATGATCTGTCTGAAATTATGCATAAGCCTTCTTCAGAATGTCTGTCTTTATGATCTCCTAGTTTGCATTTCTCCAGTATTATTTGTTATTTAAAATACAGCTTACCTTGTTTTGTTTTGATGCTTGAATTTCAAGTTACGGTAGCAATAGCACACTCCAGTTAATTCATTTCCAGGTGATCTTCACTCTACTTGAGTGCTTAAAAAACCATTTGTCTTTCTGTCTTGTACCTTTTAATTCCTCCTGCAGCATGCAATAACAATTCAAGAAATTCACTGCTTGTCATGGCCTATTGGTTCAAAATTAAAAAACTAAATTTGGAAACTACACATGCTCAGCTATCAGTTCTTCTAGTGTAAAGCTGTCTTACCATGGGAAATTGCCAATGGACTTTACCATCCCTGAAAAATATCAACATTAATAGAGTAAAAACAGAGTAGAAGAATATTTTGCCTGTGTCATCTTGGTGAAATATAGTGTAGATATAAAAGTGAAACCTGCCAAGTCTTCTAAAAAATCCAAACTATTTTAAAGCAACCTCTGCCTTGGGGGATTGAATGTACCATGGAGGCCCTGAAGTGGCATGTGACATGGCAGCATCAGACAGAGATACTAGCACAGGTCAGGAGGCACTACAGGAATATCAGCAAAGCAGTATGCCTGAGCCAGTGCAGTTACTGCCTGCATTTCTTCCTGTTAGGAGTGCCCAGCTTGTGCTGCATGATAATCATGCCTCTCAGAGATAGCTTTTGTGGAGATATGTCTAATGGCTGTGATGTAAACACAGCAATTCAAGAGCACCCTAAGTCACCACAGCAGGTTGCCCTCAGGACAGCCCCCAAATCCCTTTTCGCTTGACTAGGCCTACTCATGTGGTACCTAAAATCCTGGGGAGACTGACAGTCAACAGAGCAAGTCTGCACCCTCAGAAGAGATGCCATCCCGAGGAACCTTGACAATTTCTAGAAGTGGGCCTGTGTTCAAGACCAAGTGCAAGGTCCTGCACCTGGGCCAGGACAATCCCAAACAGAAGTACAGACTGGATGGAGAATGGATCAAGAGCAGCGTTATAGAAAAATAATTGGGGTGTTTGACAAGAAACTTGACATGAGCCAGCATGTGTGCTTGGATCCCAGAAGGCAAACCATATCCTGGGCTACAGCCAAAGCAGCATGGCCAGCAGGTTAAGGGAAGTCATTCTGCTCCTCTACTCTCATGAGACCCCACCTGGAGTTCTGAATTAAACTCTGGATCACCTAACGTAAGAAAGTCATGGACCAACTGGAATGAGTCCACAGGAGGGTCATGAAGATGCCTAGTGGCCTGGAACACTTGCTCCTATGGGGCTGGGAGAGTGGGGGTTGTTCAGCCTAGAGAAGAGAAGTCTCTAAGAAGACCCTATAACAGCCTTCCAGTACTTGCAGTGGCTACAAGACAGCTGGAGAGGGACCTTTTGCAAGTGCATGTAGTGATGGCACAAGAGGGAACAGCTTCAAAGTATAGGAGGCAATATTTACATTAGTGTTAGAAAGAAATTCTTTACCCAGATGTTAGTGAGGCACTGGAAAAGGTTTCCCAGAGCTGTGAATGAACCATCCCTAGAAGCATCCAAACCAGGCTGGATGAAGCTTTGAGCAACCTGGTCTAGAGGTAGGTGTCCCTTCTCATGGCAGGGCAGTTGGAACTAGGCCATCTTAAGGTCCCTTCCAACCCAAACCTTGCTATGTTTCTATGAAAGTGTCACATCCAGCAGTGGACATTAAAGGTCTCATTTCTCCTGCATATCTAACACTACCATATCAGCCTTGGAAAGGAATAAGACCTGATCTCTACTACAGAGGAAAGCTGATTATTAAAAGCACATAACCAAGGGTAGACACAGTTGATCTGTAAGAGCCCCTGCCACAACCCCAGTGCTGCAAACTGACTCTAGATAGCTCAGATCAGTGAGGTGCTCAATCTAGGTTATTACACTTGTGTATCTGCTTGGTTTATCAATGCTTAGACTTGGCAGATCAGCTTCTGATCAATTTGAAGGGCAATTTCCCTAACAGCATCCTACCAAATACCACCTAGGCATAAATTTATGTACAAAACTGGAAATCTAGGCATTTTGAGGTTCACTTAGTGGATAGGATGGGGTCCCTTGCAATAATGTGGTAGAAACCTGTACTGGGAAAAGAAGTTGGTTTGCATATAAAGGTTCAGTCACATCATTGGGATGAGCGAAGTCCAGATTAAATACTTTCAGTACATCTGTCCTGTCCCAGGGGAATGCCCTCAAATGGCACAGAGCATTGGGTAAATTGTGACCTGTGTTAAAGCCGCTCCCTTGTGCAGGTACACAATGTTTAAGTTTTATGGATGTCAGAGAGAAAATAATAAAATAGTTTTGGCCTTGGTATATCTACCTAGCGTTTTCAAGCAGATGCCAGCTTTGTCTCTTCAGGTGTCAAGCTGGCTGAATGTGAACCAGCTCCCTGCTGAAGCTGTGCAGCTCTAGGTAATACATTACTGACTCTAGGACAATCAGTAATCTGAAAGGCAGGATTTCTTTAGGCTTGATCCACTGCCACTCCAAAGCAACTAGAGAATATCCAACCCACTGACAGAGCAGGCTCTTAAATAAGGGCACCCAGTTTTGATACCCCTGGAGAAGGCCTCGGAAGCAGCCTTCAACTGTTTCTGCACTTATAGCTGTTCTCCTTGATCTATGTCACAGAAATCATACCAAGTTTTGATTGATCACAGCATGATCAAAGCTATGCTGTGCCAGAAAGCAATTTGAGCCTCCCTTTTTTCTGCTCCTGGCTAGATCACTACAGAGCTTTTCAGTGTTCATAGCTTTATAACTTGGTTTTTTATCTCCAGGTCACATCACATGCTGTGTATTGACTGCAAATTGATTTTTGCTCATTGTGTAACTCTAACTTAAAAAAAAAAAAGTTATTGCAGAATTATATTTGAAAGCTTTGTCTCTTCACTTAGTGTTAGCTCATATGCTGTATCATTTTTTTTCTCTTTTGTGATCAGTTTAGCATGAAAAGCTGTTACATATTTAACAGGCATTTCCTTTTGCAGATTTTTTTTTTCTTTTTAATCTTAAAACAGTTTTGTAAAACAGTGTAAATCTTAATATATAAAGGATTAATACATGCTTTTCTTTCAGATGGTCTGAGCATTAAGATTCCATAAATAGCCCAATTTTCCCCCTGAGTTGATAAGCAGTCACATACTTCAGCTAAGGACATTTTTACTTTATCATCCAGAATGTGAACAAATTTAAATTTAACTGGCAATTATTGGTGATGAATGGAAGTAAAATATATGAGTGTTTTTCTAATTTAGTTTGCTTAATCTCATCTTCAGTGCTGCTAAGTAATTGCTTGAGAAACCATCAAGACAAAAGGCTCATAGACTCCTATTGCTATGGCATCAACCAATTTATGTTGCATCAGCATCATCCACCAAGAGATGATAGCCTCTGATCCCAGGAACTTTAAAATTCTTTTTATTTGCATTGAGGCTCTCTAAAGAATATAAAAATCTAAATTCAACCTCACTGTGGAATTTCTGTGTTCAGCAGCTAAACTGTCACTATGGGACATCTCCTAAAATTCATGCTTAATTCTAGACATACACATTCCCTATGAGATTTCATCTCATTTATGTTAGTTACATGTTCTGAAGGCTCGGTAACTGTGCAATCATTAAAATAATCTCCTGATCTTCAGTCCATTTGCTTATGCTGCCTTTTTATTCTGATGTTTGGCAAATACAGCGACTTCTTCTAGGGTTCAGGGGACCTTTCTCTTCAGTTCCAAGAAAGATATTTGTGGAGCCAAACCTCAAATTCAAAAAGCGACAATAAATAAGAATGGCATGTTTACCACCTGGTATTCTAGGTATGGTACAGATAACTGCAAATAAAACCAGGACTGGCAAATATTTGTACCAGCAGAATCCAGCCTCGAGCAAGAGTATGTTGTGCCAGGCTGTACTATACTAACTGGGTAGAAAGGTGGTCCAGCTGATATAACAACTTTTCAGAGCTTTAATCAGCAAATTAAGCAAATACTTGGCTCTCTGAATTCTAATACATTCTAAAATGCATTTAGGTATAAGAATATGGTGAGACTTCCTCTTGGGAAATTATCATCTGATTTTGGTCACCTACATTGAGGAAAGATGAACTTGAAACATAGCTGATGCAGAGTAAGACCACTAGTGTAGTTAGGCTGGTTAGTAGCCTTCTTGTATACACAGGAACTCTGTTTGTGTGGTCCCATCAGATTAAAGATGACAGCAGACTGATAATCTAATTGGTATCTAATATATTGGAGATTCAATATCAGGTTTATACAAAGATGACAGGCTGATGATTATTTTAGTTCACTTTATCCTGAGTTTGATAACGTTTCATTCTTTTTTCATAGTTCTAATTGAATTACTGTTCTTATGATCACTTATTTGGAAGCCAAAAGGTAGACTGTCTTTCTTCAAACTTTTCTGAATTCAACAAAAGCAGACCAATAGACTGTAAATAATAGTATTATTTATTTACTTTTTTCCTTGAAATACACAGAATTGGTTTCTTTCTCTGTTGTCTATGAAAAAAAGCCAAATGGATTTCAAACATTAAACAAATATTACATTAAAGCTTGAAGCTTACTTGCCCTCACATTGAGCAGATGTAAATGGTACAGGAGAATATTTGTGAAAAGCCAGATGTTCATAATTTTCTTTTCCCAGAGAAGCAGTACTCTGTTCTCCTTTTGATCATTTTATACCTTGGAAATTGACATTCCTCTAAACATCAGACTACGAATTAAAAATGGTTGTTTTCTATACTTGGTAACTCTGTTTTTATAAGACTATCTTGAAACTGGTCATTTATTGCTCTGCAATTCCGAGCTAATTAAAATTAGTCAAAGAAGCTGCAATGGACAGTGCTAGGATTCCTTCTGAAATGTATTTTTCTAATGTGCACTGCTCTCAATCTCTTTTCCTATCAGTTGACTGGTATATAATTTTCATGTCCTTAATTTGGTGTCACAGCTCAGGAAAGGTACTCTCCAGTTTAGTGCTTCCACTGAGACTTTTCAAACCGTGCATGTCTCATTCACTCTCCCCCTCTCCCTGTAGCAGGATTGGAGAGGAGAATTGAAAGCACAAAAGTGAAAATCACAGGTTGAGATAAGAGCAATTTACTGGAAATAGAAATGAGATAAGAAGGTGAACAGTAAGAGCAACGATGTTGACAAAAAAGTGAACAAGATAGGCCAACGATTCCCATGTGATTGCTCAGAAGCAGCGTTACCCACCAGGTTTATTGGATCAGATGGGACACCTTCTCCCCAGCAGACTTCTTTCCCCCCCTCCCCAACCACCCAGCAATAATATGAGGTGGCATAAAACAACCTTTGGCTCCTGGCCATGCCCCCTCCTGGATGCTGCAAAAATTAACCCTGTCCTGGCTGAAAACCAAGACATTTGGTTAAAATATACATGTTATATTGCTCAGAAGGATACAGGACTATATTGATGGATAGATGCACATCTACATAGCCAGTTACATGTGTTTCTTTTCTAAATTTTGCTGATGCATCTCCATTTCTGAGCACTTGGCTTTCTTCCTGAGATTTTACCATTTATGATTTCTTGAGGATCTGGATGAAATTAATCAGGATTTCTGAGGAGGATTAAGATAAGATCTAGTAAGGCAGCCACATTAAAACAGCATTGAAAAATATCCCTGCTCTGGCAGTCACCTAAGTCAGGAAGGCTATAAAATTCATGCAGCAGCTGCAACTAGGTCACAAAATTTTCCTTAGTTTTCCTTTATAGGTTAATTAGAGGCTCCACAGTTTAAACAAAAGCTATGCCACTGATTTTAGCTTTATTGTGATCTGCATGTCAGGTGGAGCAGGGTTTAACCTCTACCCTCTCTAGAGGTGACTACAACTCTCATTTAAACCCTTCTACAGAGGAGGCAAAGATTTTATGACCTAATGTAGTTTCTTGTCTAGAATCTCCAAATTTTAAGAAAAACACATGACTGGAAGGTGATGGAATTTTCATCTCAGATACTCTCCTTAAGGCAGAGAAGGTCATCTTCAAATCCATTAGCCAAATCTCTTGGGATATATAGGTGCAAATGCTATTTATCTTAACATAAATCACAGAAAACTCACTCTCAACATTGTGTTTGAACCGTGAGATGGTATATATATAGTGTATTGGTTTAAGCAAACACTCCAGCTGTGGTCTGATGTAAAAAGTGATCTGAGGAGAGAATATCTATGGTCACTTGGACTGACAGTACAGTAGTGACCAACCAATTTCCTTACAGGGGCAGCTGTCTTTTGAAAAAGACTGCTTATGGTAAAGAAAAATACCTTTTTATTTACTATATAGGTGTTAGGATTATCTAAATTAATTAATTAAAAGACAGTTTGGAGAGTTGATAGACCTCTGTGTAGAAGGTAAACTTGTTCATGCTTATGTGAAACAGAACTTTAGTTGCTATTAAACCCTGATGGAAGTAAAAGGATATTTCACAAAAGGGCCAATTGAAGAAAAAGTAATCTTTGAAGATTCTGTAAAATTTTTCTGTCATAAAGATGAAGCCATGTAAAAAAAATATTCTATATGTATGAAGTCAACTACGTATTCACAAGCTGAGGCTTAACCAAGAGCATTGTGTGAAGCTGTTGAGTCAATATGGGAATGACAGCAGCTATTTTGAGTCCAGCCAAGCCTGAATGGACTTCATGACTTTTCTGTTAGTCTTTTTCTCATCCTTTCAGAGCTATTGAAAAGATAGAGTTATGAACCCATCTTTATTATACTAACACCTCTGTACTACACCTGCCTAAATTTTATAATATTGTGCATAGCCTCTTGCTATATTCAAGGTTGCCAAAAATAAAATCATAAGATCCTATAGTACAACTTAACACCTGCCCAACTTTTCACTGTTTTGCATGTTGAATTTACAGAAACATGACCTTGTGGAACACCCAGATGGCAGTAAGATCAGGAATAATCAAATACAGAGTTCTGATAAACTCTGTGTTACCTTTTATACTGGCTTTGTATAAAAATGAATATGTCTATGCAAAAAAAAAAACAAACCCAAAATCAGGAAAAAAAGTCCCCATCACCAAACAACCCTGTAGTAAGATTTAAATCTAAATTATTTCTTCCTGATTTTCTTTTCTTTTTTTTTTTTCCTTTCTCCTGAGGATGGAGCAGTTAACCTAATACTGTGACATTTAACGAAATTAGGCTAATATTGGTATAGCATTTTATAGCAAAAATAGGTACTCCAGCAAATATTAGTGCTAGTTCTGAACAGGAAAACTAAATTCTTTATCTCAGACTTCTCATTTAGCAAATAATGGCTATATTCAACTGTGTACTCAGTATAATTCCCACTTTTATAACCTTATCTAACACATTACAAGAGCGGAGTTGTTATAGCACTTTTCTGTTTCTGTCCTTCTACATCTCAAATGGCAAAAGTCAGGATGTCAGTTTTTAGCATACTCTCCATCTTTATTGAGGAGATGACAAATTGAGAGGGATCATGAGATGCTTTTTTCTCTGCTGAGGTCTGCTTGCAGTACAGCTGCTGTTCTGTGCTACAGTCACCTTTGGTAGATGCTCACTGGGTTTGCTTGCCTTCTAAGCTCCAAAGACCTTACTCTTCTGTTTACAAGGGAAGTGAACATACCCAGAAGGCATGTTCTAGTCAAATCCACCTTTGCTTGACTAGCATTTGATTACTTACATATTTTAGCTGGTTTGTTTTTTCAGTTTGAATATAGAGTGTTCCATTTCAAGATGTTGCTCTCTGTGAACTTCTGCAGAGATAATTTTGTGTTCTTTATTTGTATTGCTGAGATTATAGACATTCAAATATCAATGTCATATGATTTCCTGATAAACTGTTCCACTGTGAAGCTGGATGTCCCTTCCTCCCGCCCTTAGTTATGGGAATAGGTTGAGAAGATTCACCTGATTGTAATTAGGATGGCCTTAAGTGGAGCAAAACCCATTCCTGTTGATTTCTGCTCTCTAACGTTTTCAGAGCGGTATTTCTTCTCATTTTTCCCCACAGATGTTTGCTGAAAAAAAAAAGTGTATGAGGAGAAAGGGGATCTGCAGCTTGATTCACCATTACTCCATACTTCATAAATGCCCAGACAGAGAATTTGCAGATGTAGAAGTTATCTAATTTTTCAAAAATTACTAGTCTTATTGTGAGCTAACTAGGATGCTGCCAGCCTTTGTTTCTGCCCCACCGAGGAAGTCACTATCTCAGTGGGTAGGAGTGGCATAGAGGAGGAGGTCAGCCCATCTCTCAACAGCTCAGACTCTCAACCCACTGGCAGAGGAGTGTAAGATTGCTCCTGTTTGAAAGGGTGACCTTTGTTGTGGCGATTAGCTGTGCTAACAGTCCTTTCACCAGGGTGGGCAGGAAGTTGAAAGGGCTGCATGTAGCTCTGACTTGTGTTACTCTGCTTGCCAGTCCATGGGGCCATTTGAGGTGTGAGCAGTTTTTGCTGTCCCCAGCCACCTGCTATGAAGTACAGTTGCCTGTTTGCTGGCTCCTGTGATTAAACTGCACTGAGCATCTAATGCTCATCTTGGTAACAAGACATACAGGACAATAGAGAATTAAATTAAATTATCTGCAAACCCAGTGACCCACTTTCTATTTTAAACAGAGCAGAATTATTTAAAATATACAATTTGTTCATTTGCCTCACAGAAGAATGTGTTGGGAAGAAATGGTTATGCTCTGCATAATACTCTAACAAGAAAAAGCTAATGTGATATGACAAATTATATGTAGAACTGCAATGATAAAATAAGTTGGTCTTCTGGAGATTATTTTAATTGTTGCTTTTTGTCTTTCATATGCAAATAGACAAGTGCAGGTCTTATAAACCATTTTACAGTTAAGAGGATGACTTATTAGCTACCTTGTTACTAACATTCACAAAGTGTCATCTTCCCAATGCAGAGAATACGTTTAAGAAGGATCTAGCCAGGATGACTCTGTTCATTGCAGTTTAGACTTCATATTCTTACATACTTGAAATTCAGAGAAACAGGTATAATAGCAGCTAAAATTTCCATCTTGCTGTAGAAGCAAATGTATTTCTGATTTACCAGGTAGAGAATGCTGAAACCTATAATAGAATGATGCCGTCTACTTTATCAACAGGTTCACTATCTGTGTCAATTTGTATGGAACACAATTACTCTTGTTTTAAATAATTGCAGCTATCAGTGTAGACCTTTGAACAACAGGGAGCACATTCAAAAGCAATAACCTTTTCGTGAATTAATGGCACTGTAATTTTCTTAGAAGTTCTTTTCTTTTTCCGCTTATGCAACCGTCTATCACTCTTTGGTTAATATGCACATATCACATGCTTGTCTGAATAATTATTTTTTCCTATTTTCTTGATTTACTAAAGTTAAAGGTCTTAGCTAACAAGGCAATATGATATTTTAAGAAAAGATTTCTACAAAAAGACAAGAGTTGCCTTAGTTGTCTCCTGCTTGTACAGTGTTTCTTCCTCATCAGATACTTTCTTGCTTCTTACCATTGTGTAAATAGACAATTAACAAATGAAAGAATACTAGGAAAAAACCCTAAAGGGTCTCCTCAACTCCTATCAGCATTTATATATCTTTAATGTATATTTACTGTATATATCTTGCTGGCCCAAGGTGAACCACTCAGCAGTTAGACTGCAAACCTCCAAACTGAACTGACTAATCTTAAGTTTACCTTCAACAATATTAATATGTATACTAGTTATGCATGATACTGAGCCAGTGGGTTTTTTTTTTTTGTTGTTTGTTTTTTTTTTTTTTTTTTTTTTTGGTAAGAAAAAACAGGGAGGCAGAAAGTAGAAAAGAAAGGCTATTTTGTCTGTGTCCTGTCCTGAATCTCTTCTGTAATGCTGTTCCCAAAGGAAGTAAAAATCCCTTTAGACTGCAGTGACTTTCTGCAATGACAGTTGAATCATATTTTTGTCAGGTTTTATGGTGTCATTTTTATGTCTAAGAACTAGTATGCTAAATTTAAATTTATTCTTCCAAATAATAAAGGAATTGTTAAGAACAGTCAGAAACCTTTGCTGAACAGACAACCATACTCTTCTTGTCTCAAATATAAAATAATAAGCCTATTTTTTCTAGCTTGATTTTTGGAATCTCAATAAAATGTTGCACATTGTTGAAACCAATGAAACCCATTTTTCATGACTTGTATCTGGATTCCCTGGTGCAGATGGATTGAAATCACAGCACAATCTTTACCTTGACTTTTGCACATCTTTGCTTCCCTCTCTGGCCACCTATATTAACAAGACTTAGTATCTTCATGAAACTAGGAATAAAACACAAGGTATTTAAGAATATAAAGTTAGGATATAAAGTAGGGATAAAAATGTTTAAGGTGTTAAAGACCTTTCTTAACATCTTGATGCTATTTACAATAACACATTCAACTCTGTCATATTCATCTGAGAAATGGCAATGACTGCGAAAGAGGAAGAGCTCACAGAAGGATACAGAGAAACGTAGATATTCACACAGAGATGTGAATCCTTGGTGACTGTAAACTTCATTTCCTTGAGGCAAAGACCAAGTAGGGGAAATTTCAGCTTGTTAGTTAAACTGAGGAAAATCTATGATGAAGCTTATTACAGCCCTTGTTCTTCAACATTAAGCCTGCCTATAATTTAACCTGAAGATGCTGAAAGTTGTAGCTTACAGTAGTAATAGATAGACCTGGTTTTCAGGGCATTAACACAGATTTTTCTTTATTGGTTATTTTTTAGCTTGAGCTTATGGTCAGTAAAACATGCTGTCAAATCTGACTAATGCCACTGATGTTTATCATTTATAGTGCAGAAGGATAGAAACAGAAAGGGTAAAATATTTCATTTATTTATTGATATTAAATGATCAGTAGATGATTATTGCAATAATCATTCTCCAGATAACTCTTCAGATACCCATGAATTAGGGTATTTGATAACAGATTCCTCAATCTCCTGGGGGAGTGTCCCACACATTAGAGATAAAGTATACTGTGATACTTGATAGCTCTAAATTTCCCTTGTTGGTCCTTGTGTAAAAGAGCACTTGCCCTGGGTAGTGAGGTTTTTTGTACCTATCAGAAGAGCAGATGAGATTCTGACATGATAAGACATGGTTTCAGAAACCCAGCTGTGTCTAAAAAAGGGAATTCGGCAACCACATTTAATGCCCTGAGTCTTGTCCTTTTTGCCTGAAGGAAAGACCTAAATAGATCTGGGAAGGGAGGTGCTGAAGGCAGCTGGCAGATATTTTGAGAAGCAGAGCATCCTAACTGTTGGATGTGAGCCCTTCAATCCCTTCCTGGATTTGGGTCACAATTCATCTCCAAGACATAATTTCAGAGGGGGAGAAAGCTACCGTGTGTGCATATAGAGCCTGTGAGTTTCTTCAGTCTTAGGAGCTACTAAGTTTTGGGGCCTTGTAGAAAACTGTTCATTAAATACTTGCAAGTTTGAGGGTTTTTTTCTCCATCTCTGATATTCAACTTACTGAAGTGGAAATAGAAATGTAAGATACGTAACTGCTTAGAAGCCCTTTAGGGTTTCTGCTAGCTGTGGGGAGGTGGTTGGTGGTCTCTGCTGCCATGGCAGGGCAGATTCCCGCCCATTATTAAACTCAGCAGGGTTTGGAATTAGCTAGTTAAGGAGTCTTTTGCTCCAAAGGGTTAATATTGCTATATCTGCCTTCTGGGAACGAAATGCTGCCTGGTGTGGGTGAAGAGAAAAATGAGCAAAATATGGATGTCTTGGTCAGAGAACAGTGATTAGTTCCTCATTAAAGAGACAGAGAGAGAGACACATATAGTAACTATAGCAACCACTGCATATATAATCCTCTACCCACCTCACTGTAACCCACGTGGTTGCAATAAAGATTTTAAGCTATTGTTACTAGTTTGTACAGCCATTCCTCTAACTGAAGAGTCACATAATAAATGCCTTTCAAATATACATACACACACATATATATATATATATATATATATATATGCATTTTTATATTCACACACATACACAGACCCAAGAGAAACTGAGTTTCCTTATGATTACCTAAACAGATGGATAAAACCACCAGTATAAATATCCATCCATGGTATTCATAATATTTTTTTCCTGCTGTCTAATGGAAAAGAAATGGCATAATGACTCAGGAACCATGTCACCATTTAAGAATACATGTTTCTGTGCATATATTTCTATTCTCTGAGCTGTTACATGTTTAATTTCAGCTGCTTCTTTCTAACAAAAATATCATTAACATTTAAAATTTCAGTTAATGGAGTATGTCTCAGAAATCCTGCTGCCTATATCAAAGCATGTTCCTGATCTCTCTCAAGTCAACAGTGCCATTAACCTGTTCCACTGCACTCCTCACCTGGCTAACTGCATTAATGCATGATACTGCTCTCCTACTTGGAATGAAATGACTAACATTTAGCCCACTGATATGATCAAGCTGGCAAATGTTCTCCCTTCGAAGGAGGCCGTGGCAAGGTTTACAATATTCATCCTCCTCAATCTGGCCAAAATATCCTGTTCTGTACTAAAATTAAAGGGCAAGTGTAAGTTAAACATAATACTCAGCAGCTATTTCCAAAGCCTGTATTTTATGGACATTTAGCTTGAAATTTTGAGAGCTTCTAGTCAGCAGAACTGAACATCTTTCTTTGGCTTGAAACTGATATTGCCAAAGAGCAAGTCCTTCCATTTACTTCTGATAATGAAACCACTTACTTGTAATAATTCTATCAGCATTAATGGGACCAAATTTCAGTCTAAGCCTACCAAGAAGGTCTTTGTTCATGTGAGTGGCTACTATAGCAACTGAAATGCCAGAGAGGATCAAATACATTTCTAAACAATTTATTTTTACAACAGGGGAGTCTAAGTCCAGTCTCCTAGTCTCACAATCATGAGCATACTTCCAGTCACTGAGATATTGGGTGTTTTATGGGTCACAAGACCCATTCTGATAGCATTTTTTTTACCTCTTGGACTGGTTCAGGGAAAAGTGTTAATGTTTTACTGTTCTCAAACAAGCTCCTCCATGTTTTCTGCCCGCCTTTATCTTTTAGAGTGAAAAAAGTCCTTTCAGCTCAGTGAAATACCTCCAGTAGCCTGAATACCAAGGCAAAATTTCAGTGAAATGTAAGCTCCACTGAAATTTCTTATGTTTCCAGTGAGGTACAGATTTCCTTCTTTCTTGAAGGAGAATCAGGCTCTTCAGGGTCAGGATCTTCCTGACACAGTTCCTGGCCATGGGTTTCAACTCACCCTTGGTATCTATAGGGCCATGCAGTGAGTTATCCTGTCCCTCACAGTGAACACTGGCCACAGTGACTCCTGGGACATTCAGTTTGCTTTTCTTGCATGTCTCTTGATCTGGGAGCATGTGGAGGCTGAAGTTTCCGAGGTATCCAGAGTGTTCAGCGTATCCAGACATTTGCAGACCATAGTGGATAACAGATACAGTTATCACAGAGAAAAACCTGTATGTGTGAAATCTGTCTCATTACACCAGGCTCTGTTAGGTTTAGAGTAAGGTGCTTTTGGTTTCCTAGAGTCTCCTTCTGGTCACACTGCATAACTTATTCCCCAGAGATGCTTCTTGCCTAGGTGTGCAAGAAATGGCAGCAATTCTGATCAGGAGGGTGCTGACAGGTGAAAAACAAGGAGCTCTGTATTACCTGTCTTTAAAAGCTACTTCAGAAGAGGTTGTGAAAGAATGTATGTGGCCTGTAATTACTTCTTGTCAGGGTATGTCAGAAATAACCAGAGGCTCTTGAGATGTATTGCCTTGGGTTCTTGCTGCCAGCAACATAGAAAAAAGGAATTTGTGACACAGTTCTAATTTGTTGTTCAGAATACAGTTAATTTTAAACCTGTCAAAATTAAAAAACAAACCCTACAAACCCACCACATATTTCTATTATATTTGAAGCACAGCATGTCAGCCTGAGCATCTGGGAGAGCTTTAAAGTTTTTGTCACTATAAATGCAGTGGTATTTTCAAGTATATCATAATGTATTAGCAGGTACACCTTTCCCTCTTTTACCTTTGAAATGGAACAATACTTCATGGGAGATTTCAGAACTCAGAGCAGGCATCCCTTAATTTCTGCAATACTTTTTGTAATTAATGGTATTTTCTTTTTCATTCTACATGAATTTTCTCGTTCCTTTCTTCCCCTTTCAGATCAGCCAATGGACAAGTAAACATATAAAATGTCTTTTTGACTTATATGAAGTAGTAGGGTGAAATACCTTTTCTCTACAATATTCTGGCAGAACTTTATGCATATCCCACCTGATGTCAAAAACAGTTTTGTATTTGTGCTACTTTGGTCTCTGAAAACAGGGAATCAGAGTAGTGTTCATTATGATTATGTGCATGTACAAAATGAACACTTGGAGCAAGTTCTGGGATCAGCTAGTTGAGCTTGGCATTTAGTTACTTCTCTACTACTAAATTATATTTTTTCCATTAAAGGTTAAAGTCTTCTGAATTTCAAACCTAGTTTTATTGTCTGTATTCCATAATGTAATTGAAGATCATAATATAGCTTTTCCTGCCAGTTGCAGGGAATGGTGCGAAATATAAAAATCATGCAGATAAAGAGATGCTTTCAAATTGATGTTAGCAGCAGAATTTTAGGTTCTTTTGATCATAGGTTTGTTTATATGCCACTGAGTCTGCTGGGAACACATGGGGTCCACCTGTCTCAAAGTGAAAAAAAGAATAATACCTTAAGAGTTAACAGGGTTTGTGGAGACAACTTTAAACGAGATTTGAATTAGGCAGGAGAAAAGGAGGCTCATGGAGGACCCTTATCACTCTCTATGGCTACCTGAGAAGAGGAGGTAGTGAGGTGGGGGTTGGTCTCCTCTCCCAGGTAGCAAGTGACAGGATGAGAGCAAATGGCATCAATCTGCAAGCAGGAGCAGTTTGGGTTAGGTATTAATATTTTTTCCATGGAAAGGGCTATAAAGCATTAGAATAGGTGGCCCAGGGAAGTGCTGCACTCACCATCCCTATAAGTATTAAAAAATGTGTGGATATGGCACTTAAGGACATTAGTGGCGAGCATGGTGGTGTTTTTAAGCTGATAGTTGGGCTTGATGATCTTAAGGACTTTCCCAACCTTGATTCTATGATTCTATGGTTCTATCTTGATAATTACATCAAGTTCTCTTCAGAAATAAAGTTGTATTTTTTCCCAGTCCTATTTTGCATGAATTTACTTTTTATTGTTTCAGTTTATTTAGGTGTTTTATTTTATTATAGTGAATGTTGTTTCATTTGGGTTATTTTGTTTGTTTAGTTTTGTTTGTTGCTGCTAGCTATGGTCCCCAGTTACATGCTTGTGCTGGATAATCTTTTGTTCATGGTCAGACTAAACAGCATATGGTGTTCCTGTTGAGAGAGGTACGAGCCGTGAGTTTGCCTTGGTCCTGGTACAGTCAGCCTCTCGAGCTGAAAACACTCAGTATAAGCTTAGCTCTATGATCTACAGAGTGACAAACTTCAGCTAAACAATTCCCACTCCTGTCTACAGAATCCTGAGACCTGCAAATGTGTGGCAGAAGGAGTATTCAGAAAATGGATGGATCAATGTGACGATGGATTAACTGGAAATAGGCACAGAAATCATCCACAAACTGAGTGAAGGAGAGCTAACACTGTGCTGACTAGATGAATTCTGACTGGCACCTGAACACCAGTGGGAAGTGGGGGTTTTGACATTGCTGCCCCACAAATCAAACACAGATGCTGGAGATTCCACCTCTGACGTCTCCTAAAGAAAAATAAATCTGGAAAGGCATTCATGATTTTAAAATTTAAGAGTATTTTAAACTGTCTACGTAGTGCCATCATATTTCTGAAAAGTACACAAAAAAAAAAAGTACACAAAAAAAGTACACAATCTTTGAGTAATGCAAAATATAGACTGTTGACTGCCATTTTTTGTAGAGGATTATTAATGTGCAGAGACAACGTCACCTTTTGGAGGGTGTATTGCATTTGATTCAGGTCAATAATACTGAAAAGTAATTAGTCTTGGTAGCTTTTGTAAAACAAACTGGTTGTCTCAATTTCCAAAGTATATGTAGCACAATGAAAGAGAAAACAGGAAAATAATGCTTTTTATAGCAGTAACTTAAAACCTTGATCCAGGTTACCTGAGCTTAAATGCTTCATTCAGTAGGACGTATAAAGAGGACTTGTCTTTAGTTTCACTTGAGCCAAGCACAATTCAGCTTCTAGTCCTTTATTTCTTTTCACCTCCAACCTCTTCTTTCAATACTCTTTCAAAAAGCAGTCAGTCAAAAATAAACATCACATTCAGATGGGAACAAGAACCTAATAGTGCCTAGTGTTTAAGATACTATTCAGGAGTCCCATTTACTGTACTATATAGTTGTCTAGGTCTTGAGGTGAATCTCGGCAGTAACACTTTAGCCAAGTTACAAAAACCAGATCTGTTTTCAAGCATATTTTATGCTACTTTGGGATTCTTGGTGGCTACTCCTCAACTCAGAACACCTTGTAATTCCTTTACTTTCCTTACGCTGAAATGTGGTCACAGAACTTGAGCAGCTATGAAATACTCCAACTGGGGTCAGAGCCCTGGAAGCTATTTTTCAGCCTCGGATGGTATTTCTGGTCCATTTACTCCAGTGGGGTGTGTTCTGTTTGCCATGGCTGCAGTTTGGATGCATTTCATAACTGCAAGTGACCTCTACCACACTGGCCACTTTGTCAAGTGGGAGGCAGCACCAGGCACAAGGCAGACACCCAAGTGCCAAGCTGTGCATTTGCACAATGATTTCAGTATCAGCTCCTTCCTCTCCCTTCCTGAAAGATGGCATAACTTTTCAGCACTCCCAACACTTACAGCCAAATATGACAAAAGGGTAGAGATCTTAAAGACATGAAATTGATCCTAGTTTTGCTGAGAGGGGAGAGATTTTGTTTTCTCTCTAACAGAAAATGGGCCTGCTGAGCTCCAGACTTCTACCTTCTCTTTGGTTCATTTATCACCCAGTAAAATGTGGGATAGAAATCCTATAAACATGGGCTGCTCCTTTCTCCATACACAGGAAAATAGATTTCATGAGTTTTCCCGTTCAGAAATTATTTGTTCTCTGTGTGTAGCTTTTTTTATCAAGCTAGTAACTTCTTGGCAAGGAGTAATCCAGAGGAAATTTTCTAATAACTTTTTTTCTGAAGTCATGGAAATGTTCAGCCTAGATTGGCATAACAGTGAACAATTGCTAGCACCAATGAAGCAGTGTCATAGGGAGCCTTGAAAAATATGGATTGCACAGCATGAAATCAGAATACACTAGAAGAACAAAAAACATTCACATCTCAAAAGAGGCTAGAATGGAACAAAATTGAATTTAAATAGAAAATATGAAGACTCAGAACTAGCATGGGCCTATTTTAGAGAAGAAAATAAAATGAAGAAGTTTCATGTGAGGCACTGCAAAGGTGGCCGAGGTTTATTGAAAAATGCTCTTGAATTTTAGTAGTGTAACTGCTGAGGCTGCAGGCCATGAGGCTACAGTAATGACAGAAAACTTGATATAGAGCAAAATTCACGGATGAACCATTCCTAACTGGGTAACAGTAAATGTTGCCCTAACCAAAGTAGAAGCGCATGTACTGTTTACCTGTGTATACTCGGAAAAAAAATATTTATATATATTTTACATATTTTTGTCATAAATACAGCTTCTGGGCCAAGTCACTAAACTGCATAGGTACACAAGGCACCCAAGCTAAAAGAAAAAAGAGGAGTTTAAATCCAAGGTTGGAGAAATGTCAAAAGGGAAATCAGGATGTGCCATTTAATTCTTTGCACCAGCCTTTTTGAACCATGGTGCATAAAGTCCCAGTTTGGGAGAAACACACTGGGATTGTACTCACAAAATCCTGCTGAGCTTGTGTGTGCCATGAAGGTCAACTGTTCATGTTCATCAAAGGGCTTGACTGGGAATTAAGTCAGTAAATTCAAACATAATGTTTTACGCAAGAGAAGGAATCATTATTCTCCAAGAGCATGAACATTTTATTAGTTTGGTTCTACTTTAATGTCCTGTTTGTCTGGAATTTGAGTTGGCTTCAAGCATATGTTTCTGTGATAATTTCTGTATGAAAAGATTTGCATCATTTCGCATGTTAAAAAACTGAAAAATAATTTTAGGCCACAGGTCCTTCTCTAGCTTTACTTGCAGTTTATTTTTAAAGTTAATTTGGTATGGTATGATCTAAAGCGTACAGTGTTTTGCTCCATGATATAAAATGCTTAATTACTTCTGTAACAATCTAGTTAAAGTAAGAAGAAAACCCTTTCAAAAATGTTATCTTCTCCTCCACAGGAAGAAAATGAAAACAAGTTTGTAGAAAAACATCCAAATAATCATGAACATAGAAAGCACATCCTATGGAGGTTCAGATATATTAAAATATAAGGAACCAGACAAAGTGGAAGAATAGTAATTTATCATGTAACAGGGTAAACTATAAATTGAGAGAGTGAACAACTGGAAGATGACAAAAAACTATATATTATGAAAGGCATCATTGCTGTATGTCCCAGATTAGCTTTATTAACGTTAAAATTTTCATGCTGTAAGATATGTACTAACAGAAAATAATCATTATGGGAAGAAGAAAACCTAGCCATTTTTTTTATTAAAGCAAATTTAATAATACTAAATAAGAATGACAAAACTATGCAACGGTTCAACATGAATCATCGTAGCCTTCTGGATAGTAATGGATTAATGACAGTCCACAGTAATATTATGTCATAATATTAGCACTACCATACTCTGTTTAAGATGTTTATAAACTAGGTAATGGAGACATTTGAGCATCAAATATTCTAAGGTTCTAGTAAAGTCAAGTCCTGCTTTCCAAGATGCTTCCAAATACTGTTTTTTCAGGTGGGGTTCCTGGCAATATCAGTAACACAAAATCAGCCTTTAAGGCATGTAACAGTGAACGTTTTCAGCAGCAGTGAGTAGTACAATAGTTACAGTTTGCAAAAAAATTATATATGTGTGTATGAAAATTAAATAATTTTACAGATTAAATGATTAAATAGTAAAAAAATTTCCCAACTTGTGTAAGAATTTATATGGAGGGATCAGTGAACCTGTTAAACACTGATAAACATTAAACATGTTTTAGTGGACTTTTATATAAACATCTTTAAATTTTCTGATGCTTTTAATGTACAAATGTATATGTCTTACAGAAAACCAGGAGGTCGATCCCTTGGATCCCTGGAAGTGCTGTAGTCTCCTACTTTTGTGTACACTATCATGGTATATTTTAAGAAGCATGAACTGCATTCACACTAAGTTTATTTCATTCCTTTGTTTACAGCTGGCTCAGGATCCTCTTTTTCTATGGAAAAACAGGCATACCAATCATATTTCATTCCCCTGAACTGTGTTAAAATGGTCATGATTTTTCTATATATAATTGTACCACAGTACAGGTCAAATTTGTTTAATTAAATCACCCTCTTAGTAATACCCCCCTTTAAAGTGATAGTAGAGGGACATAATACTTCCTAATCACAACTTCATAATCACAGTCATAATATTTAGACTTTTAAAGTGTGGTCAGTGATGAAGAACAGCATTGTTTCTCATAATCCACAACTGCAAATTTTACCTACAACTGATGTCTATGACTAGACTATAACTGCTGCATCCCCCCCTCATGGAAACAGCTCCTCACAGTAGATTTCTGCTTCCATAGCTCTTAAACATTCACCATACCATGCACTCATATGGCCTTCACTTGTATTTGTCAGAGTAGCAAATGGCTTATTCTTATCTGATTTAAAGCATGGCCCAAACAGTGAGCCATGGCAGGATTGGAGATTATTTCCAGTAGAACAGAAATTAATATAATAGTAGTTCAGAGCTTTACTGTTATTTACTTGAGGAAAATAAAAGCCCTACCAAAATTCTAAAAACCAGCAACACTAAGAAACAGTGGTTAAATGGTGCTTGCAGTTCTTGTTTTGACATGTTCTGTATTTCACTTCCTTCTACAAGCAACAGGCTTAGATCGCCTTAAAAAGATTATCTAGAAAGCATCACTAATTTTCTATTTTGCACATGGATGTTGTCTAGTACTGCAACAATCATAGGATTGAGAAATGTATATTTGTTAATGACAGCTTAATGAGCTACTGTCTCAGAAAACTAATTAGCCCATCTTTGGGTTACGGTCATTATTTTTTTTAAAAAAAGAAACATCGATAAATGTTTTTTGTTCTGTTTCTTTGGGTAGATATTAGATGATGATGTCAGATTCAGTGCTGCACTCTTTTGCTAATGATTGCATTGGATCAAGGAGGACACTAACAATTACGAACTTGTCAGAAGCAGGAAAGTAAGTAGCTGAAACAATGCTTGAGTTGCAATTAAAAAGAGCCCTGTAGCTAACAAGAAAATTGTGATAAACGAAGCAAGAAATTCTTGTTATCTGTTGTGTCATCTACTCTTTGACATTATTATTTTTAGAATAAAAGAGTCATGAAATTCTGTCTTATTTACAGTTGCAAAGCTTAAAAGCCATTATCATTATGAACAAGGCTGAGGCTTGGGATGTGCAAATTGACTAGGGGAAAAAAAAGGATAGTTGGTAATTAGCCTTATCTGTCTCTGATCAAAACAAAATCATCTTTCACTGCTAATCTATTAATGACTTTGGCCTTTACCTGCTGCCCAGTAGCTTTCGATTCTTCAGTTGCGATCTGACCCGCAAGTGATTATGCAGGTTAGTACTGCGCATTGCTTCGAATCTTTACTTAATATGTTTTAGCTTTATAAACAGATTTAAGATGAGAGCTGTTCATCTCTTAATACAGCAGGCTTTTTGATGACTGCAGACTATCCAGGTTGAAAATTTTGCTTATGTTTATCTTTTTGAAATCTTATGAAAGCTAATCAAGAAATTATAATCCTAGTAATTCTTAGTTTCATTGTTAGGTGGTGTACTTGAATTATACCATGGCTATATGATAAAATTAATCTCAGTAATATGTTGAATAATACAGCTCTGAACCTTTGGCTTGGTGGTATTACCAGCAGTGAGCTACAGAAATGAGTGAATGTTCATTCAGGCTTTGTGAAAGCAAAAACACTTCAGCAGTGAACTCTGACTGAAAAAAACACTGGGATGACTTTTAGGCTTGCTGTGTCAGCATCCTACTCGTGGTGCCATGCCCTGCATCCTTAACAAGGACAACAACAAATGTTTAATGCCAGTCCCTGTGCCTCCTGTTCTGCCCTGGCCAGGCCTGAGCCCAGGACCTGCCCCAAGCCTGTGGACCACGGTGGGCATGGCTCCCTCCTCCCATCCATGATACCTGGGTGCTCTGGCTGGGCACTTGGAAAGCAAGCTCCCATCTCCAGACTTCTCTTGCTATTCCTGGTTTGGTGTGCTGAGCTAGTCCTCTTAGAGCTTCTCTCAAGTGAATTGTATTCCTTCACAAAGTAGCTCCAAAGTCTCTGCAAGTCTCTGTGTATGTGTGTGTGTTCAGTTTGCTGAGCATCTGAATGCAATATTTTACCTCATCAGGAATGAGCCTTGATCCACTCCTATTATCAGACACTGAAGAAAATCTGTGTGGTCTTGATGTTGCAATCTTCTGAAAAAAAAAAAAAACAACAGGAAAGCATTTTCATCTCCCTTGTTCTTTGCCGAAAGCATTTAAGCACAATTTATCTGAAAATATTCCAGTGTGTAACTACCAAGACAATCAATTGCCACAAGTAAGCTCTTATATATGAGTGATTAGTGACTAGAGGCACTGATGTGTTTTTAATTATTTATTTTGTAACTAATAAGATTTACTTTTTAAAGGGGTAAGAGCAACATAGCATTGCTTATAAACCTCAATGCGCTATTAATAAGGCAAATTTCTGTAGTGGATTTAGAGATAAATATTTTTTATTCATCTATTTGTTTTATACATGTGAAAAAAATAAATTATGATAAATGCATCAGAATCTTCATGCTTAGCTTAGATTGCTTGTATCATCATAGTAACAGAGATTCCTAGTGATAGATTATGTATATTGCATAATGTTTTCCGTAATGATTTTTTAAGCACAGCTCTCTGCCATGATATTGATGAGAAAGGATGTGAAAAAATAAAATTTTAAAACTGTTTGAGAAGGTGATCTCTACCACCATTAATTGGCCTGGAAATACATCTTCATCAACAAATTTGCATTAAAAATGTTAAAGCTGTTATTTCTTACCAGACTTTCCTTCTCCACTGAAATTCCTCTGCAAACTTACATGAGAAATTCCTGAGAATCTGCAGTGACAATATTCTGCAGCCACAGTACAATTCCTATTTCTCTTTAATACACTTTAGAATTTTGTAAAGTCAATGGCATGTGTTGTTACTGATGTAGTTCACCCCTCTACCCTGGCTGACAGTTTCCTACTTTACCCCTTCCCTCCTTGGAAAATCAGCAGTATCCTAGGGAAAAAAAAAAAAAAGTTAAGTGACACATTTAGAGGATTTGGGGGGGGGGGAATCTGCCCAGAAATGAAAATTAAGAGGCCATGATTTTTAGTGTAGTGTTTTGAATGATAATTTGATCATAGCTGATGCATACATGTGGTGGGAAGACATATCAGTCAGCAGAAAAACTCATAAATCAGGAGTTTAAATTTGAAACTGACCAAAACTTAAATTTGAAATGAAATCAGTGAGGCTATTTGTGGCCCAATGATTGCAGTTCAAAAAGATATTACAGTCTTCACAGCAATTACAAGGTGACATACAGTGGCCTATTTATGCTACTGTATGTCACTACAGAGACTTATAACCTTCTGAGTGTGAAATTCTATTGAAATTAAGGAATAATACCAAGGGTTCCTGAATTAAGCACTTAAGGTTATTTTATGCTGTGCTTGTGCTGTTCCATGGAAAAACAAATGCTCCAATTATGCTACATTTTGCCATATAACAATTGCCGAACTCTTTCAAAATAGAGTAATCTGTAAAATAAAACTATTTCTGTCATAATTGTGCTTTGTTTTCCTTAAACATTTTGACAGTGTAATTTATCTCCTAAGTGCCAATGTCCAGGAAAAAAATTCTGTTTGCTAATCTCTTCAGTTCTAGGGTTTAATGTGATGTTAATAACTATGCCCACAACTTGCATAGATTTAGCAAAGGAATGAATCACAGCACAATTATATCTCAGTGAATTGAGGAATTTGTAAGCAAGCCAAAGTGCTTAGCAGTTCCTGCTGTAAAAGTAGTATAAGAATATGGTACAGTGTTTCCAGATGCAGTTCTATTACTAGCTGCAGCAAGAAAAGTCAAGGGGAAAATTTCATATTCTTATGTGAAAGCAAAGAAGATGCTGTTCATGCGAGGGTGGTCTTAGTAGCCAAAAAATAGTTTCAATTGAGGCAAGAACAATAGAAGTGTAATTATTAAATATAGAAACCCAGGAGATTCTAGTCTAAAACTACCCTGTAGTGATGTGCATTTGAATGGTGCTTTATCCAGACTGCACAGTAATTACTAGTTGTTCCATCTCACTACTGCCTGGCTTTTTATTGCTGAAGGAAGATTTACTGCCTTCAAAGACTGGCAGTGTCCTGGGAGCTTGTGCAGGCTCCTGTCCCACTGGAGGGAAAGGGAAAGGACTGGCAGAGGAGGGGTGGGGAGATGCTCTTATGCCTTTTGTTCTTCCTACAAAAATGTAACTTATAGAAAACAAGGTCTAAGGACCTGGGGAGGCTGTCTAGTCTGGCACAGCTGAAATAACTTGGCCAGTGCTTTACAACTAAGTGATGAGTTCCCCTCTGGCTTTCCAGGTTAAAGAACGGAATGGAGTTTGCCCTGTGCCTCAGTTGCCATCAAAGGGGCCTGTGGCTCTGGCCTCCAGAGTAAAGCAGGGAAGCTCTGATGTATCCAGTTCTTCTGGCCCAAGAAGTACCAATTATGTATAAATAATTTCTGACAGAAGTTTGTGTGATGTGTTCTCAAAAACTGCTAGTGATGGAGATTTGTCTATTTCTAGGAAAACTCTCAGGAAAACTATCACAATGCTTAAGGTTAGAAATACACCTCTCTTGATCTCTAGACCAAATCCCCCAGGTGTAGTATAAGTCTATTGTTCCTTGACCTTCCAGCAATAAACACAGAAACAGATTGATCTATTCTCCTTACAAGAAGATTTTTGCATATCATAAGGATGTTCAGTCTCACTAGCTTTCTTCTGTCCAAACTAAGTAGCTGCAATTAATTCAATCATTCCCTATAGGATATTTCATAGCCCTCTGATTATTTTTCTTGTCTTCCTCTAGGTTCTCTCCAGCTGATCCATGGATTTCTTGAAACTGATACTCTGTAGGAAGAAGCAGTACTGAACAGAACAAGTTGGATGCTTTGGCTACAGCCCTTTTTCTTTCTATATATGCATCAGGACACAAAGAGAGCTTTTAGATTGATGTTGTTGGGTAGTTAATTATTAGGTCAATAGAATTCTTGTGTTTTGACAGCTAATCCCATCTAAGCACAAATAGAAAAAAAAAATTCCCCAAAAAATAATTTCAAAAATATCTTGAGATTGATTTTGAATTTCAAGAATTGATTTAAAAAGTCACCCAAACTTCAGTGGCATCAAGCCGGAAAACGTGTCTGTTATACCTGTTGAGTTAAAATACACACCCTGCCTTCCCATATGTGTGCATTTCAAGTACTCTACAGAACTGACATATCCATACCACAATTATGGGCAGAGAAAGAAATAACTATACCACTGTTAACCACCTTTATAATAAAATCATTTCGTTTAGAAAAGAGCTTTAAGATCATTGAGCAAACCTAACCTAAATCCTGTACAGTTTGCTCCTGCACAAATATTATGTTTTATTATATTCTGGTATTAGAGGGGTTTTAATAAAAAGAACATCTTCTGACTAATCTTCTAGAGCCTAACTGTTGAACTGCACAGAGAAGCCAGATGTTGTCAAAATATTTAGAATACTTCTTAAGCAGATTTGAATACTCTGGACCAAACTCTGTCATCTTTTTCACGCAAATGTTCATCTGTATGTTAGTAAAGTACCTTCTTCTAACTGAGTAGATGTGACCTTTTTTCTTGCTCTTGTCTCTGGACTATTATTTTACTTTGACTGTTTGATAAAACTTTCAGCAGAGCCATATTTTGCTTGTCACTTTCTCTTTGTGAATGTTCTTTCATTACTTCCTTGAGTTTCCTGCTCTGTTTACTTCTGTCTCTATAATTCATTGCAGTCTTTTTGATAGTCTTTCAAATTTTAGGAAGCATCAGCATATTTTCTCTCTCTTGTTCAGTGACAGTTTGTCTGCAGCTGAAGTCAGATGATGTCTCTTCATTGCTGGCAATATTTCTGTTACATTAATTTCTGTTGTCACTATTTCTTAGCAGGTTGGCCACTGATAGGAGCAGTGTAATAAACTGCCACCATGAAGCATTAGATAAGTCATAATACAATAATGCTGATGTTGGAAATAATATTCATTGCATGATGAATCAGAGAAATCTAGAGGCTTTTCAAAGACTGTAAGTCATATCCCATATGCATTGTAATTTGTTGAGCTGTACACAGTGATAAACATAATCATTCTTTAAAAGTGTCAGGGTGGCTGTAGATTCTTTTCTTTTCTTTTCTTTTCTTTTCTTTTCTTTTCTTTTCTTTTCTTTTCTTTTCTTTTCTTTTCTTTTCTTTTCTTTTCTTTTCTTTTCTTTTCTTTTCTTTTCTTTTCTTTTCTTTTCTTTTCTTTTCTTTTCTTTTCTTTTCTTTTCTCTTCTCTGTTTAAGGTAAGATTGGATATGTATTTTTCCATCCTTTGTTGCCTAAGAGCTTACTGGTAGTAGAGCTTCTGTGTGTATTTAAGTTAGCAGAAAAATTTACCCTCTTCTCACCTGTGATATGTGTACTACCAGTAAAAGAAGCAAAAAAAATAAAAATTAGAGAAGTTGAATGGTTGAGCAGTAACTTGGAACTGCCTAAGGACAAATGAATTAGGCTTTAGTACCTCAGACCACTTTGTAAGACTTTTTAATTTTCGGTGCTGAATTCATTGTTCAGCAGAGTTATCTCTACTGCTTAGACACATCTTAGCAGTGTAGGTGAGTACATACAGTATAGATGGTACCTACATACAACTAAATGGAGTTGTAAAGGAGGAGTTTTCCAAAGCCTTCTGTTTCTGTTGTGCCCTGAGCAGCCTTGCAGCTGATGTGGCTGAGCAGCTGGGTGCTGACCATACTCTGAAGCCTCTGTAAGATGCCCAGCTCACTCCACCTCTCCACCTCCAACAAAAACACCCTCACAGACACGAACTCTAAGCACCCAAAGACTTACATAGAATCAATAAAGGCCTACGGAAGTGCCTTTCATATTAGTTGTTTTATCTGTAGTTTTTTTTCCATGATCATCCAGAGATTATTTTAATTGTAATTCAAAATGTAAGGGGGTGGGAAACAGACAGAAGTACCTTCCTGGCTTTGTAGAGTTCCTGAAAGAATAACTTTCTGTTATTCTGAGCAGTACTGAACATTTTCTTAACTCTCAGTTTTAGTTGTTATGACACATTCAACACCTCTATCCAGTTTTCCAGGCAAAGCACGCAAAAAAAATGTATTGGGTGATCTATACAAAATAACATCTAAATCTGATACTAGAGTGAATAGACCCTGGTTTGTTGGCAGGGTATTACTTCTTTTCCCCATATGTAATGTGTGATTTGATAATAAAACTCTGAAAGAAAGGTTGTAATTGTAATAAAATAAAATAGACATGAATGGCATAAAATAGAAGTGTAATACAAATATGTAAAGCAGAAATACTTGTCATTGATTTTGTTCTTTTAATTCTTTCCAAAGATGTCATAACCCATCAGACTGTGGCTATTTGTCTGATTTGAAAATCTTTCCTTTCAACAAAAAGTGAAATGTTTCCATGGAGATCAGCCAGAGATAGCCAAATGACGAACTTCTTGGCTGTACTTTCGGTTTGGTTTCTATGGTTTCCAGACAAGGAGGGGGTAACGTGAAGTCACTGAGCTTTCTTTTTCTTTCTTTCTTTCTTTCTTTCTTTCTTTCTTTCTTTCTTTCTTTCTTTCTTTCTTTCTTTCTTTCTTTCTTTCTTTCTTTCTTTCTTTCTTTCTTTCTTTCTTTCTTTCTTTCTTTCTTTCTTTCTTTCTTTCTTTCTTTTTCTCTTTTCTTTCTTTCTTTTCTTTCTTTCTCTCTCTCTCACCTTTCTTTCTCTTTTCCTTCCTTCCTTCCTTCCTTCCTTCCTTCCTTCCTTCCTTCCTTCCTTCCTTCCTTCCTTCCTCCCTTCCTCCCTTCCTCCCTTCCTCCCTTCCTCCCTTCCTTCCATCCATCTTTGTCTTTATTTCTGTCTTGTTTCTCTTTTTCTTTTTCTTTTTCTTTTTCTTTTTCTTTTTCTTTTTCTTTTTCTTTTTCTTTTTCTTTTTCTTTTTCTTTTTCTTTTTCTTTTTCTTTTTCTTTTTCTTTTTCTTTTTCTTTTTCTTTTTCTTTTTCTTTTTCTTTTTTCTTTTTCTCTCTCTCTCACCTTTCTTTCTCTTTTCCTTCCTTCCTTCCTTCCTTCCTTCCTTCCTTCCTTCCTTCCTTCCTTCCTTCCTCCCTTCCTCCCTTCCTCCCTTCCTTCCATCCATCTTTGTCTTTATTTCTGTCTTGTTTCTCTTTTTCTTTTTCTTTTTCTTTTTCTTTTTCTTTTCTTTTTCTTTTTCTTTTTCTTTTTCTTTTTCTTTTTCTTTTTCTTTTTCTTTTTCTTTTTCTTTTTCTTTTTCTTTTTCTTTTTCTTTTTTTCTTTTTTATTTTTTCTTTTTTCTTTTTTTCTTTTCCCTCTCTCTTTCTCTCCCTGCCCACCTTATATTTTTGCAGGTTAAAGTTTATTGTAAAACAAGTTGTGTGGTCCCACAACAAGCCCACAACAAGCAAGGGTAATTGTAGTCATCCTGGTCCTTGAAAAGCCTTATGTAGGTCAATTGTGCAGTTTTACATTTACCCTTATTCCAAGATATAGAAATAAAGAAAAAGTGTAAGATTTTCTTAGAATTCTGTGCGAAGTTATAGGGAAAATAAGTTTAAAATTACTACATTTATCTTGACTATGCACACAATGAGAAAATGGTAATAGGATTGACACCACTCACTTCTTTTTAAAGGATACAAAAACTAACAATGAAATACTGAATCTTGGAAATATCTCAAGGCCTTCAGAATAAGAAATGCTGCAGGTCTTACTAGCAATACTAAACTGAATGGAGAAATTTAGTTATTAGAGTAGTAAGCGGGGTAGCTAAAGGATTTCTATACAGTGTCAAGAGAACTCCATAAAGCAAAAGATAACTGTCACCTTGGCTTCTAAATTCTCATCTTTCCTCTCACTCTGCATGCTGAAGTTGTTTTCTTCAAAAAATGTAACATGGTTGTTTGGAGCTGGCAAATACCTCCTTTCCATGCTACTTCAGAGAATGTTGTAAAGCACACTATCCATATTCCAAAGGGTGTTTCCTCTCCAACCTGCTTCACTATTTCTTCCATTCCCAAGTACAGTAACACAACTTATTTCCACTTCTTAATTTTTTTGAGGGCTAATTCAATTCTCTCCTACCACCTTTGCCATGTTTCTGAGAAGGCAGCTTCTGTCTGTTACCACCAATTGCATCCTTCTTTTTCTGGCTCCCTTGAAGAAACAAATTTATGATACCGTAGTAAAAGTCATAAGTAAGAATAAAGAAAACAAGGCTTGATGTTCTTGCTATTTGGAACTCTCTGAAGTGAGGACTGAGTGAGGCTTGATGATTTATAAAAGCTCTTATATCTGCCCAGTATGTACCACTCTACAAATTTAACTGTCCATGCTGTCTCCAGACAAGAAACTGATGAAAAATGAAGTATGTTACACAACCTGCTGTGAGGCCTAAACCCATTCTTTTCCAACAAACAAAAAACAAAGAAACAAGAAAGAGTAAAGAGTAGGACCTAGTTTAACAATTCAAGCCACCTTCTTTTCACTGAATAGACTGGTTAAAGAATTGAAAAAGCTGGCCATGATCCAAAAACTTTGTGGCTTAAATTAAAAAAAAAAAAAAGTTAAAACCCCCCTAGATATCAAACGTAGGGCACAATACATATTGAAAATAAGATTACAGAATAATATTCAGACATATTATATCTTCTTTCTAAAAGCTTCGAAAAGTATTTGAAATCTCTGTAGAAAAGTGATGGTTGGTGGTAGCAGAATAAGAGAAAGAGACCAGAAGGCATCATGAGCCTGACCCACAGTAAATTAGTGAGGGGGTTACAGTACTTTAAACATATGTGCAGCAATGGAAGGTGGCAGGTGCTGCTGCTTACCCTCCAATTGATTCCTGGTAACAGTGTTCACTGTTCTGCTGGTGAAAGGAAATGAAGAGATGGGAATAAACCTTGTAAAAATGGCACAGGAGAGGGTCATCCCTTCCACTTACAGCAGTCTCTCTTAAAATTGTCTTGTGTATGACTACAAGACTGCAAACAGCTGCAAGAAGATAAAACAAGCAGTGAGAATCTGGTACAATTGTTATCTTAAATACCCTGAGGTGAGATGCAGTTTGCAGAAGCATTGCCAGGGGAATCATACTGAAATTGGTCTGTGTGGTATGAGATCTGATTAACATGAACAACTAAAATATTAATCCTTTACTCCAAGATCACTGTATGAATGGAAAATTTTAGGTAACAAAATTTGTTACTTTGATTAAGTAATAAAAAATTAGTTCAAGTCATTCACTAGTGCCCATTTGTAAAGCATAAAAAAAAGGGTTTTCACCTATGTAACAATTCCTAATTGTATGCAATACAGAGTAGAACATATTGGCTTGCAGAATTGCATCTTAACTCTTGTAGAAAAGATTGCCCATGATGGAGAATATTTTCCCGGAAGGTATAGACTGCATGTTGTTTAGTGCATTAGCTTTCAGTGAAGACTGCATTGTGTTATTCATTGCCATTACTCTGCTTTCCTTTAGTTATATAACCTGTTAAGAATAATAGATAATTTTCAAAGTTTTTGCTCATCAAAGCAGAATTGAGATGTGGTCCATGTGCCAGATGTACTTTATAGCAAAATTCCTCCCTTCTACAGTGTGATTCTGTTGCCATTGCCTGTGTGCATCTAAGAACTGTCTCCTATCCTTGTGTCTGGGAAGGGGTCACAGAGCCAAAATACTGTGATGTCAATCAGAACCAGCTCTCATTTCACAGAATTACAGAATTGCTATGGTTGGAAAAAAATCTTCAAGATCACCTAGTCCAGGTGTAAACCCAACACTGTGAAGTCCACCACAAAACTACGTCCCTGAGTGTCACATCTCTGTGCCTTTTAAATACCTCTAGGCAACCTCTTCCCTGGCCAGTCCATTCCAATGCTTGACAAAAATTTGGGAAGGAATTTTCCCTAAAAGTCAGTCTCAACCTCATCTGGAACAACTTGAGGCTGCTTACTGTTCTCCTGTTGCTTTTTACTTGGGAGAAGAGACTGACTCCCATCTGGCTACAACCTCCTAACAAGCACCTGTAGACAGTGATAACATCCCTGAACCTCCTTTTCTTCAGACTAACCAACCCTCAGCAGCTCCACTGCCCTTCTCTGGACACGCTCCAGCACCTCAATGTCCTTCCTGTAGCGATGGGCCCAGAACTGAACACAGGATTCCCAGAGTGGCCTCATCAGTGCTGAGCACAGGGGAACAATCACTGCCCTGGTCCTGCTGGCCACCCTATTGCTGATACAGGCCAGGATGCCACTGATCTTCTTGTCCTAAATGGCACATGCTGGCTCCTGCTTTGTCACTGTCAACCAGCACTCCTAGGTCCTTTCTGCTGGCAGCTTTCCAGCTCTCTGCAGCAGTTTCTCTGCTGTGACCAATCACATACCTGCTGTGTGAAAAGCAACACTTCTTTTTAACACGTGCCAGATGTGCATCCTGCAACATCCATGACTTGCAAGGATGAACAGAGAGCAAGTTGTTCTGCCTGCTCCCCCACACCACAGTCCCATGACTGATCCTGCCACACAGCAAGGATGTGACTGCACTTTGACTGGGTACTGGATGTGCAAATAATCGTGACAGGAGAGGGGGATGAAGCTTCCAGTGCAGCAGAAATAAATCTATGGCCACCCTCTGGCTGCAAGTGTAGGTGTCACTTCCCTCCTCTGCACATTTTTGATAAGTTGAAATAGAATCACATTCCATAAATTATCTTCAACAATCCATATCTCCTCAGTGATACCTTTCTGCAGTGATCTCTGTTGCTTAGAAAAGGACAATAAATTAACAAGCACGAGGGTTTTTAACCACTGATTGCAGCCCTGGATTATCTCCCTGTTATCAGAACTTCACAGGGAAACTGCTGGTTTTCACCCTTCTAAGGAAATCTTTTCCATTTAAACTCATGACTCTCCTTTGCCTCTTTTAATCTTGGCAGAAAGTTCTCCCCAACCTGAAGCTTAGCTAAACATGCTTGGAGATGAGTGCAAGAATACTTGAGTGTTATTCTACCAGTGTAAAAAACAAGGAAAGACTTCTGTGATAAGTCTGAATATTTGGCTTTTGAATAAAAAACTGGAAAAAAAGCTTCAAGAAAATGAGCCTGATGTCATCTAGCTAAAATTTAAAGACAAGGTGATGCTAACTACATGATTTTGCTTAGAATCCACAAAAAGATTCTGAGACATATTGTGACCAATGAAGTCGGAAGAGCCACAAAAGCAGGTGGATGATAAAGGATTCAATCCATGGTGAACTAGCTATGTCTTTGTGAATTCCAAACAACAAAACTTTTTGATGCGAGGGAGAAAGAGGTAAAAAAAAAACAACCAAAAAAAAAACAAACCAAAAAAACCCCCAAAACAACAACAACAACAACAACAACAACAACAACAACAACACTAAAAGCCAAAAAAAAAAAAAAAGGTAAAAGAATTCTTACACCTGCTGGGAGAGCCGTGTGATGTGCTGAGGCATTTCCAGCTTGTCCAGTACATATATTCCCCAACCTTGAGCACAAAATGAAAATGTTAGAACCCTCCACAAGTCTAGCCATCTCTTTCCAGCTCAGCTTACCATACCACCCAACAAGCATACCATGGCACTGCTGATATGAAGCCAGAATTTAATGTAGTTTTAATGCCATTGACACTCACAGCACTTCCTGCTGTAGACATGCAAGAGACTGAGAACTCTACTGGATGTGAATTGCACTATCCCTGTTGCTGAAATTAGGACTGATTTTAGGCATCTAGAAGTGATGTTGTAGATTTTGCATTTTACGTCAGTCAATATCTGTGCTAGAAACTGCTAATTGCGCCAGAACTTGGGAAGTCTTAAGCAGAAGTAATAGATTGGCTACTGAAAAGAATAGCAAAATATTTTCTTTCTTTGCAAAATTACTTCCTAAAAGTATATAGCATGGTGCAGGAAATTAAAGATCTTGAAGTCAATGTTCTGAGTTCTTTGAATACTGAAATTGAACAATGAAATTCAAGGTTCTTAATCTGAATGCTTTGAAGAAGGCATGTTTTGCTCTTTTACTGGATATTATCTGTTCAGGATATTATATTGAGACATCTTTTGTGTGAAAAAATTATTAATGATCTGCTTTAATAGTTTTTTAGCTTAAAAATTTATGTTTATGAGCAGATATATCAAATATCATAGTAAAATCTGTCTCCCAAGCAGTCCCAACAGTGTCTCCATTTGAATGGCAGCAGCAAGGCTCAGTCCTATTCATTCCCATTTCCCGCATCCTTCAGAAGTCACCAGATCACTTGGCCAGTTTAGATAACCTGTCCAACTCAGTGAATTTACAACAGGTGGGACAGCAAAGAGATGCTTTAATGTGAAGATTTTCACTCTAAGAGCATGAGAAATGACGAAAGGGAGGAAGAGACAGGAAAAAGGGATGTTAAGGAATGGTACGGGGTGTTGGGTGTGAGAAAAAGTTATTTGTTATTAAAGAGACATTCTGTGAATGGAAAAAGTATTCTTTTGAATACATGAAGTGGCAGAACAGGAAGTTAAAATTTTGACAAAAAAGAGTCAAACTGAGTGCAAAGAGGGAGGATTTGAAACAGTTTTGAGACACTCCTGAAGAACTCATCTTTGCTAGGGAAAGGTTATTTTTAATTTACATTCAAATTTTCATGTAATATAAGTTGCATCTTTCTTCTAAACACACAAACTAGTGAAATTGTGTAGTGGGCTGTACCAAAGTTTCACCCCTTGTGAGCTAAAACTTGTGGTTTGCAGGTGCAAGTGACATCCTGACCTAGTTTGACTATTGCTTTCTCTCGTTGTTATACACCATTCTGGGACCTCCACGCAAACCAATAAAGACCCAAGCAAGCTCAGGGGTAAGCTGTGTTTTAGTTCCTGTTATTGCACCTGTTGCCAGTGTACTGCCAACACGCCGGGATATTTTCCTGAAGGCCATCTCCATAGCCCTGCTTTGTCGAGAGCGTTCCCCGAGCCGCTCCCCGGTGAGCCGAGGCTGTTGAGCCCTGGTGTGTGCGCTCTGCTGGGGAGCTCGTCCCGGATTCCCGCCGGGAGCCTTTCCCGGCTCGGAGAGGGCAGAGCCCTTCCCGGCTCCTCTCGGCAGAGCAGGAGCTCCTTGCTGCCATCTATTGATGGCACGGCGGAAGGGCCGGGACCGGGAGCCCTCGGGGACAGGGAGCCCTCGGGACAGGGAGCCCTCGGGACAGGGAGCCCTCGGGACAGGGAGCCCTCGGGACCGGGAGCCCTCGGGACCGGGAGCCCTCGGGGACAGGGAGCCCTCGGGACAGGGAGCCCTCGGGACCGGGAGCCCTCGGGACAGGGAGCCCTCGGGGACAGGGAGCCCTCGGGACAGGGAGCCCTCGGGGACAGGGAGCCCTCGGGACCGGGAGCCCTCGGGGACAGGGAGCCCTCGGGACCGGGAGCCCTCGGGGAACCGGGAGCCCTCGGGACAGGGAGCCCTCGGGGACAGGGAGCCCTCGGGACCGGGAGCCCTCGGGGAACCGGGAGCCCTCGGGACAGGGAGCCCTCGGGGACAGGGAGCCCTCGGGACAGGGAGCCCTCGGGGACAGGGAGCCCTCGGGACAGGGAGCCCTCGGGGACAGGGAGCCCTCGGGACAGGGAGCCCTCGGGACAGGGAGCCCTCGGGACAAGGACCCGCCGCACCCCGCCGGCCCGCCCCACGCCGCTTTTACATCTCTGTTCGTAGAGCTAACGAGAGAGGGGGGTTCCTCTCAGTGACTGGATTAGCAGAAAATTGTTTCAATTTGATGCAGGGTGAGCGAGGTTTCTGCGTGACCCGATCTCAGCCCCGGGTCACGGCGTATGAGGGTTCAGAGCTTCAGAGATAGGGAGGGAGGGAGAGAGCGAGGGAAGGGAGAAATGCCTCTGGGGCTTTGCCAGAATGAATTTCACAGTGAATTACAATAAGAGTTGAAAGAACTGGCACGGAGATAATAATAATTGCAAAGCAATGATTGTTAGACAGTTTGGAAGCATGAACATCCCTTTGCAGGGCTGTAGAAAAGGCAGAGGACCACGGAGGCTCCCTCGCAGAGAGCCAAGCGGAGAGCGCGCCGGAGCAGCGGCACAGCCAGGACACTGTGGGACAGGAGCATCTTCCCCAGGACACGGGCCCCGGGCTGGAGCGGGGACGTGTGAGGCTGTGACCGGCTCTGGAGCTTCACTGATCATGGATAGTGTGCAGGGTGGCTCTGGAAACTGCGAGAGACACCTGGGACCAAAGATCTTCAGTACTGGATATTCGTATCAGTGGGTGGGGAAACTGAGTCTAAAGACTCAGAAAGTTGTGGAACTTTGTGTTTTGATTTTTGTGCAAACATCTTTGTGGTTGTTCATGTTTAATTCCCTGAATTGATCTCAGTTTTGTTTCCGTATGGCTTCGTTACATACAATGACTTTCACACATAGGAAGATTCTGCCTGCAGGAGGTTTCTGTCATTTTTCCATACATTTCAGGGAATGGCTACAAGCTGTTTCTCCTATGAATAGAAGAAATCAAGAGATATTTTTTCTTCCTATCTTTGCTCACAAACACCCAGTAAGAGTAAAGTGCCACCAAATTAAATTCAAAGACATTACATGGACATTATGTGTGAGCTGCTTGCTGTTAACTTAATGTTCATATGAAAATTCTAAAATTAGAAAGATAATATGGAGTAGATGAAAGCAAAAAGCCTACCTTTAAAAATTAACCTAAAACCAACACACTGAGGAGTACTTCAGACAAGTGTGGTTTTCTGTCTTACAGAAGTTTCTAATTTTTTTTTTCTGTTAGTGTAATTAAGGATAATGAAAAGATCTTCAACAACTGCAGTCTACATCTGGAAAGGTACCATATTAATGTCATCTCCATTTTTTCTGAGGTCATAGGGGTAAAGCAATATTGGATATTGCACAGATTATTTTTTGTTGTGTTTACCATCAAAAAAGAGTGCATGTAGGAAAAAAAAATCTCTTAGAAATAACCCAGGCTTTTTTAGCAAAATGTAATTAATAGATAAGAGTGAGAGTATTATTGTCTGCTTATTAGGATCCTAGGATTCCTCAAAGGCTGTGATCTTCCCCTCAGGACACTCCTAACTGCTCCATTGAACCAGGCCAGCTGCTGAAGACAGAACTTGGCCAAGACATAGCTGCTGATGCTCACGATGCTCATAATTCCAGTTTTACTTCTGATTTATTTTTAAAAATATTCGTTTGTCAGACCATCTACTTTTCAAAATATTGATGATTCTTAAGTAGTCTTTAACTCTAATTAAGAACAACCTTTCTGTAAGTTATGGCTTATTACCATTATATAGATTATTTTACCAGTATGCAGCCAAAGTTTTTTACAATTGTATGAAAGCTTGAAGTCTTGCTTTCTAAAGTAAACATATCTACAGGTGAAGTTGTAAAATAAGTGAGAACAGTTGATGTTACAGCAACAAGAAAAATTTTTCTGTTTTGGTAACACACAAGTTAACACACTGTTTTTATTGGTATCCCAAGTATATTTCTGTGGTTTATACTTGAATTTTATTGTCGATTTTTCAGGCAAAAAGATGGATATGATAAACTTCTATGAGCTTTCAGCTCATAAGATATACCATTGGCATCACTTCATCACTTCTGTTTTTGTGGTTTCTGTCTGCTCAGTATACTCTTTTATACAGTACACTTACTTTATACATGCAGATCCCCTTCTAAAGCATAAGCATGACTCAATTTTTTGACAAGTTATCTCCATAAGTTGCTATTACAGCTACAGGAGTGATGTGTCTTGTATAGCAAGAAGACACTCTTGTTGTATTGTTTGTGTTTTGACCAAAGAGTTTTTAGATTTATAGCCATTTCTAGAATGGTTAAAATCAAACTTCTACCTGATGTTCCATATTTGATATGATTCATAATGCCACATTCTTGTGTTTATTTGAAAACCTTGTTTAAAAAAGCACAGGATGTGAAGCAATATAAAATTTACCAAACTTCCTTCTAGAATCACTTGCTTTAGACTGAGTACACTTGGGTTCAGAGCTAAGAGGGTGTCTTCCCTTTGGCTTCTGTTAGTAAAAAACAGATTGCATATTCATTTCCTGAACTCGTTCAAGCATTCTGTGTCACCAAGAAAGCAGTCAAAATACAATACATGAGATACTGCTCTTTGAGTGTTAAGGGCATGAAGTTCACTGGAAAGTTTCTTACAACAGAATGTTAGGGCAAAATCAGGATCAAAATAATGGGAATTATATGAACAAAATAATCAGTTTTTATATCAATATTGAAAGCTGTTGATTGGTATTTCAAGAAAATAAAACATTTTTTATTTACTACTGGCTCCTTGATTGCTATTTATCACCTCTACTGAACATGAAAAATGGGATATATATTGTCACCTATAATTAAATTAAAGGCAAAAAAATGTACCTCAGGAATATACAATGTCCTTATTTAAGTAGGAAAGTCTGATTTATGTATTTTTCTCCTCATAGATTTTTCTTATTCTGTGTGTATACATGACTCCTGCAGCAAATAAAAAGCATAAGATTAAGAGGGTGGTATGTCTCAGAGAGGTTATCTGAATTATTTTAGGACTATTATGCATCTGTTCAAAGTCCACAGACAATGGAGAAGCTATGCATGAGCAGATTTGAAAATTATGTTTATCATCATAAAAACTGATATACTATTGATTTATGTTTTATTGCTTGTGAATACCCTAAATTGATATAAAGGCTCTGAAATGGTTCCTGAATTATTATTGTATGAATTTGGCATAATGAAAAAGAACTATTAAATGTGACTTATGAATTGAGTGGCTTGCCCACTGGATTTCATTGTTCATAAAATGCATGACTTTTTACAGTGTTCCCAAAGTGGCTTTCTACTCAGCTTAGGGTTTGGATGTTTTTTGCCTTCTCCAAACACCAATGCTTAACATTAAGACCAATAGCTTTACATGCCAGGTAAGCATCTCTCCAAAACCAGATGCCTGCCATGGAAAGACAATGCCGGGGAGATATGGAGGTGCTGGGACTCTGTGGGAGCTGTAACCATTGGCTGCAGGCATATGTGAGACATGCACTCACAGTTACCTGATGAGATTTCAGCAGACAACAGCCAAAAAAAATCTTGTTTTTACATGCTGTGTCTTTGCAGCACACGTGCCACAAAATGAAGCACTTTGTCACCTGCTTTAAACTGAGATGTTTCTCTGGATGGTAATAACTCTGTTTACTGCATCTGGTGGGCTAATAAAATGCTCATTCCTCAAAAACCACCAGCCTATGGAACTGCATAATGCTTAATCTGTAGGAAGAACTGGAAAGCAATCAGCCTAGTGGTGCCAACTTTTGCCAATTCACCAGGAAGTCAGGGATTACTTTGGGGTCATTGACCACCAGGGACCACCAAAGAGTCTCCCAGGGCAGAAGATTGGATGTGTAAAGGGGAGGGAAAATAGGTTAATGATTTTGGGGAAATAATTGTCATCTCTATGTTTATTCTGGGAGAATCAATGAACATATATGGAATGTGCAGTACATGAACAGGAGCTTTTTCTCTACTCAGCATGCATGATTTTTGGAGGAGATATCCCCTTGTGGTACCCCTTATTCTGACTGAATAAAGAATGCCTGCTTCTTAATGCTGCATTGGTGTTAAGGTGTTTCACTGATTTTTGGTAATACTTCCTTTCATTGCTGCAGTTAGAATACCTAAGTAAGGTAATAGAAGACGCTGAACATGGCAATTTTAAATGGCCAAATAATCCACTCCTGAAGTTAATGTGAAGGTTCTTCTTTTTTCTTTTTTTCATTGCAGCTATTTATGCTAACAGAGTTAATTTGGTAGAGTATTATCCCTTTATACACAAGAGTCAGATTTGTCCCAGTGATTTGAAAGGAAGTATGTCTGCCAGACAGGAGCTGTTAAGTGCCCCAGAAGTCTGAGAGCAAATTAAGACAAATGTTCTTTATATCCTCTCTGATTATAAGGATTAATTATATGTTTCCTTTCCTTTATCTCCTACAGTCATGTTGCTTTGATGAGTGTTATATGGATTAACAAAACAGCCGAGTGTCAGTGGAACTGTGCTTTGCTGCTAAGTTTTAAGTGAAACATGTACTGTGGTTGCTGTTTGTGTCCTGCCTCTCATTTGTGTTGAGGTGAAATTAAGCACCCAAGAGGGCTTAGAATTCTCTGATTGCCTGATGCTGGAAGAGGTCACTTCTGCTTTATGCCAGGTGACACCAACGATTTTGGGTGGTATATGTGTGTGTTTTTTGGTCTGTCTCTGGGAAAAAACAGGGAAAACCAAAGTTATAGTATTGCATGAAGCTTCCTTGTAGAGACTAGTCCAAAAACACCACTCTGAGACACTTTCAAACTCTTGGAAAGAGTTACAGAATGGGATGTTACACTAGGTAATAATCCATTCTACTTAAAGAAGAGGAAAATATTTGTATTACATGAAGGCAATCAAACGTATTGTAAGTGTTAATCAAAGACATGGCTGATGAAATTGTGTAGAGGAATAATCAAATATCCATGAGTGCTTCGGCTAAAAGTCATGCAAACATTCTTTGATATATCTGAGGAACAAAAGACCTTTGTTTAGAGACACAGCTATTATTAAATCATTAATATTATTAATAATATTATAAATAAATATTATTAAATATTGATTATAAATGCTTGCATCCACAGATGAAAGTGGTTCAAGAGCTAGCCCTGTTCTGAAGCAGTGTAATAGTTCCATCATATAGGGTGTGGAAGGTAGGTTGCCAACTGTGAGACATTTATCTATGAAAATTAAACATCTCAAATTTACATGTTTTGACAGCATATACTTGGACCTTTAAAGGCACTCAAATTCTATTTTTATTCCAACCTATGTTTCTTCAACCATGAACCCATGAGGATGTTGAAACAATACAGCTGGGTGGTATTAAAAAAAACCCCACCAAACAAAAACCCATCTCCCTCTCAACCACAACATTCAATAATACCTGTGACCTGACCAAGAAGAAAGCAAAACTTTCAGTGGATGAGAATATTATACCAATCTTCAACAGTGAGGCACCAAACCAGAATGCGCTTCCTGGTCCACTCCTATCTGCATCAAAACCCAGGAGATTTCCCACGAAAACCTAAGAAATTAGAAACCTCCAGTTTCAAAGCAGGAGGCACTTTCATAGGAGGATAATTCGAGGGGCACTATTTCAAAAGATATGACATTGCACCAATTTCTGATACTTTAAAATGGAAGTAAAATATTTCCTACAATGGTTTGATATTTCCTACAATGGCTCTGTTTAACTCTTTTTTTTTTTTCTTTTTAAGGCTGCAAAACTAAAATATATATTTTACTTAGGAAGATTTTAACATCTGCAGCTACATTAAAGAGAGCTGGACATGAGCTGGCAATTGCACACTTGCAGCCTAGAAAATCAACCATGGCCTGGGCTGCATCAAAAGCAGCGTGGTGAGCAGGTCAAGTAGAGTGATTCTGCCCCTCTGCTCTGCTGTGATGAGACCCCACATGCAGTGCTGCATCCAGCTCCGGGGTCCCCAGCATCAGAAGGACACAGATCTGCTGGAACAAGCCCAGAGGAGGCCACCAAGATGGTTAGAGGGATAGAGCATCTCTCCTGTGAGGAAATGTTGAAAGAATTGTTCAGCCTGGAGAAGGGAAGGCTTTGGAGTTACCTGATTGCAGCCTTCGAGTACCTGAAAGGAGCCTACAAAAAAAGATGGAGGGGGATTTTTAAAAGGGCATGTAGTGACAGGACAAGAGGGAATGGCTTTAAACCAAAACAGAGTAGGTATAGATTAGATGTTAGGAAAAAATACCCAGAGAGTAGCAGGCACTCAAACAGGTTTCCCAGAACATCTGTGGATGCCCCATCCCTGGAAGTGTCCAAGCATCTGGGATGCTGCTTTCCCTAGGCTGGCAGGGTTTTTCTCTTGAAACTGAAGGTAGCACTGGAGCCTCTGTAAATTAGTTTGGATGTTTAATTATTTCCTTGACTTGGACATTGCTCTTTTGTTTGTTGTGTGTAAAAAATCTGTTTATTTATTCATCTAAAAAGTGTAAAACTTCTGTATAAATCAACTGATGGGGCTCTGTCTAGGTGTGTCTGCAAGAAATTACAAAGATCCATGACAGTGGTTACCCAAGTTTTAAGCCCTCATATATCATTGTGAAGCATTAGATTTACTTGTATCCTACATGCAAGTCATAAAGAAATGATGAATATGTGCATTTTGTTGTTTAGTAAACTGTAGATCAGCAGTGATAGGAAGGCCAGACAGATAAATGTAGGTAATGCAGTGCCTTTCTCTTTGTTTAAGCTCTGTAAACATGGCATGAAATTGGAGCTCTCTTTCTGTGTTTTGTTTAGTCACATTTTTATTAGCTGGCTGCTTTCTATGCCCATTTCATTCTTCTTTATTACCCTCCTCATCATTGCAAGACATTGCTTCATACATAACTAGACAAAATTGTTGTTTAGAAAGGATATTCATTCAAATAGTCCTGTTATTATTTTTAGAGGGCAAAGAAAAGTGACTTCTGTAAACAAATTTCTTTCTTTTTTACATTTTGTAGAAAAATCCAGGTTTTTTTAGCACACTTTTTTATACACTTAGCTGTAGTGTGTCTGAGGGAAGACATTTGGAAATATTTATTGCCTGAGAGATGAGAAAAAAAAAGGAAAAGTGGTGATCTAGTTAAGAGTAGAAAACATGAATCATAGTGGTTTGGTTTTTCTTTTCCTCAGTCTGGTGTGAAATAAGAGCAACCAGACATTCTTATTGTTAGTCTTTGGAAAAACTACTTCTGAGTGACAGTATCTAGGTAGTTCTGTAAATGTAAATGTAGGGAAACACTCCATGAGTGTCTGTGCATCTCATTTGACACAGAATAGAAAGTTATCCCAGAATGACTTCACATTAATTACTGCTATTGTTCCAGTTAGGAATGGTGCATACAAAAATTTGGCTCGTTGTTGTAACAAAATATCATCCATTCCTATCACTTTCAATACTCAATGAAGTATATTGAATGATTTTTTTTTTTTTTCTGTTGAAGGTGGTATTTGACATATTAAATTATGGAACTGGTCTTTGGGTGATGTGTTCAAGTGTTTTGTAAAAATAAGGCTACCAGTTGTATACAAGCTACTTTACCTTTTATGCCTGTTCAGATATACTTTAATTTAGGTACAGCGAAAGATAAAAGCTTGAAGAAATATTGATATTCCTGGATCACTGATCAAGGGCAGTTAATTACTAAAGCCAAAAGTCCTGCCTAATTTGAGTCTGAAAATATAAAACATGTTGTGACAGCAAGCTTTACCCTTTGCTGTACCTCAGTGTGTGGCTGGAGCTCTCAGGTGCACACACACTGTGCAAGGGGCTGGAGACCATAAAGATGTGTACTTTAAGTTGGAGACAAGGAAATAAATTTTTCAGTCATTTTGGAAGAAACCTAAGAAAAGAGAGAAGCTAAGACTTTTTAATGAAACATACAGCATACATGGTTCTTCAGTGGCTTGGGTAATTAATAATATTTTGCTTTAACCATTTACATATGTATTTATTCTTAAATATGCAATTATATCCTTATGTATACTTAATAGATAGGGTTAATGTACATATATTAAGGATATGCTTGTGTATTTATTTTTAAATATTACAGGGAATCATGTTTTATGACATCAATATTACTGGTGGTAATTTAACTAGTAGTACAGCCTGCGAGGTTGACGGCAAGGATACTACCATGGTATCACAGTACAAGATCAGAATGATTGATTCAGAAGCCTGTATGACTGAAGTCTTGATACAATGACATTAGTGGTATGATTTTGGTTTTGGTACTTCTAGACAAGTAGAGCCCATTCTGAAAAGTGAATGTTTTCATGGGGAAGCCTCACATTAGGATAAATGGTTACTCCTGTGAAACTCTGCTGGACTTTGGGGAAAATGGAAGCTTTGCTGTACTCAGTTCCATCAGAAGCCTGCCTGGGTCTTTTCACCATCACATTTAATTTTAAATAAAATGCCTGTTATAAATATTTATTCAGCTTATTTTAATTTTTCTGAATTCCAGAAAAGGAATTCAGAGAAAAAATATGCTAAACTAACATCAGGAGCCTGATTAAGCTGGGAAGATGCAGAGGTAGGACCAAACAATTCTTAATTTTGTGCTACTGTTTTGTTTGCAAGGTTCCTTTCCTGATAGACTGTAACAGCTGCCAAAGCATAACTTTAATGAAGTAAGGACTGGTTTAGCCTTGACTGTAAATGGTTCCTATGTTGTGCTCCCCTGCATTGGCTGTATTCTTGAGATGCATCCTTTCGTGTAAAAGACCTTTAGAGAGTAGAATGAGAAAGAACAGACTATAAAATGAACATGCTAACAGGAATTTAAATTCTAACCTCTGCTGTTGTGCTGGTATTGTGGCTGATGGAAAGTTTCATTTGAGCATGCTCACTGCAGAAGTACTTTTTGACTAAACAGGACTTTTGTATGAAAATAGGTGCTTTCCCCAGGAGGAGAGACTGACCTATAAAGGACAGCTAAAGAATGAAGCATGCACATTTTCCCGGAAAAGCTACCGCAGTGTTTCCAAAGTTTCACCAAAATATCTAGACTATAATATTCTCCTCATCCTTATGTAACATCCAACATTTTGGTTATGGCTACAGGTACAAACTGAATTAATAGATTCACTGGAAAACTTAAGCATGAAATATAAGAATGCATATACCTCACCAGAAACTAGGTAGCAATGAATTGAGTCAGAAGGGACTGCCGTGCACAGTATTTTGTACATTACTCAGGGAGCTGGAGGGCAGATCAGATTTGGTAGTAAAAGGCTAGAAATAGTGCTCTGAGTGATGAAGCTATCCATCATGAGGATAAAGTCCTGGGTATGTTGTATCAGTACTGACCTATGAAATTTGCCTCTGCAGAAGCTTGCTTTAATACAAATGTATAGAGAAGTCAACTAAACCTTTCTATATATCTCAGGGCTTGTTCATCTTGTTAGATGAACAAGAAATTTTAGCACTTTCCTGAAGCTGCATGGGCTCTGACCCAGCAAATTATGTTGGATCCAAAAGCCATTTGAATATTGAATTTGGGCTATGCTTAAATTCATAGTCTTTTTGACTTACCTGGTTTCCCACCAGAGATTTTTCTGAGAATTTTTTTTTTTGCTACTCTTGAAGTCACCCCTGTCTGTTGTTCATTCTTTTGTAGGAAAGGCAGCAAAAATTTTAGTGTGCATTTACAAATAGCAGGAATTTGTCCCTTGGGAAGAATTTCAGTAATAACTTCAAAGAGATCAAAACGGGAAGCTGAAATTATGCTAAATGTTACTCAGGAATCATGGAACGACACTGTTGAGGTTGTAAAGATAAGTGAAATTGACTATTTTCTGTAGTGGCCCCCTTTTGCAATTTAAACTTATAGGCAATGCTTAATCCTTAGTGAATATATGAAAATACTTCAATCTGTTTTCAGAAAAAAAAAAAAATCAGGCGATGTTTGTCCATCAAATACAAGTTAAAACTGACGAGTCACAGACTAGAGCGTCCTTCTAGTTGATGGTAAGTGGTATTTATGTTCCTCTGAGAGGAGATTAATCTAGATGATTTCCTGGGGTCTCTTAGTCCTTCATGTTCACAGTTCCTAGATGCTAACAGCAAGGGAACATTCAGTCAGTTCAACATGAAGCTAAGTAAAAAATACTTAAGATTTTTTTGCAATGCATAATTAAACTCTATCATGTATTGCCCCAAGATATCATTGCAGACAGATGGCAAACAGGAACCCAAAAAGTCTTAAATTTTATATGTCTCTTCACAATATTTACAGTTGCAGTAAAAGTGGGAATTATAGAAGGGATATAAACATTCGTACTTCTGCTGTTTATCAGATGGGAAGATGAAATAAAATTGGCTAGTGTCAAATGTTCTTATTTTAGAAAAACATACATTGTTTTATATGAGACAAATAGTCAAGGTTTGTGTGCTAAATTCTGTGCTCTTTAATTGAGTTATGGCTTTTTCCTGGCAAAAGCCTATGGAATTCAGCTCAGTTATGCCTTCTCTATCTGAGTCTTTTTTCATGCAGTGCACTGCAAATTAGGAGGCATTAATAACCACAATGCAAGTCCTGAAAAATTCACTGTTTTCATGGGTAGGAAATTATATTTCTTGGCCATCATAAGCCAGCAAACAGTGGCCTCTGTTCAGTATTTTATTCACCACGGGATAGCTTGACATGTCTTTGAACAGACGTTTCAGTGTTTTAGGTGTAAAAGATTCTGTATTGCTGAACAGACATGCAGCTGGCTGACTGGCTGTACTTTGAGCACTAGTGTATTTAGAGCACAGCTTTAGTGAAGTAAATAATAAAAATAATATCTTTTAAGGTTGGTCTTGTGGGTGATAGAATGAAAAGCATGTTCCCATAAGTTTAGGAAGACAGAGATTTTCATTGCTGTGATGCTAAAGTAGAACTAGCATTCATAGAAGATCTAAAAATTTTTTTCCATAATGAAATCTGTTCAGAATGCTGCTAATTTACACTACTGGAATGAACAAATTTAGAGGTGATTTGTATGTACACTATTCATAGCACATCTGAGTGCTGCATATGCTGAGCACCAAATTCCACCAAAGAGAATTCTCATTGAGACTCTGAATTAAGGAAAACACACTCTGCTGAGAGCAGGATTATTGTTGTTGAGATAAAATGTGCAGACAAACTGGATGGATTTTCAACCCAGGGCTTACTGGAAAAAATAAAAAGGAGTCAGCTCTTTTTTAATATACTAGGTTGTAACAGAATATACAATCTATATTCTTCTTAAATAACTTTATGTTTTCTGAAGTGTGTAATAATTTTGATGACTTCAATGTTTTGCCAGTGTTTAAGCTAATTTAATTGATATAATCTATTTAAATTTTTTAGAGCTATTCCATCAACTTAGTGACTATTCCATGAATCAGTCAGGGAATGTGTGAAAAGACAACTAGGTTTTGGAGAAGAAAATTTCCACTGTATTTTCAGAAATTCTCTTCATACCATTGGAACTGTTTCTGACTCTAAATAAAGTCTATTTTGTTTATTTCCAGTAGAATATTTTATTTGGATTTTTTAAAAAATTATTATTTTCTTTTAGGTAACCTAAAAGGAGTAGAAAGGCAAGGAGATCTGTTGCAGGGATGACACATGCCTCATTGTGTATATGATGACATATGACCAAAATCTGGTTAGAAAGAAGAAAAGTGCTCTGGAGGGTTCTAAACAGGTAAGACTAGATATTTTTTAAGTGGAGGAAAAGCAGAAGTTTGTGTTGCTCTTTTAAGCTTCTGTAGGAGTACTTTGGATATAAAAAAAAGTCTCAGCTTCAGTGGTTATTAGCCCAGAGAGCACTGTCAGTCACCTTGACTCCCTTGAACTACCCACTGCAGAGTCAGCAACAGTAGATGCCAGTGTCGTTGCCTATAATTTGGGGGAACCAAGTGGCTTTGGTTTGAAATTAATTTATAGCGCTCTGAATTTTTTTATCCAGAAACATTCTCTTCTTCTGGTTTGATGTTGATTGAGAGGAAAGAGGAAAACACTGTGCACATACATATGCTGAAGTGCACAGGTGTTCACAAAACCACACCCAACAAAAGCTTCTATAGCTTTCTGTCTGCAGCATTATCTCTCCTAGATGTACTAACATGGCATGAAATTATCTTTCACAAATAGAGCAACTGGTTGCTGTGAGAAGTGTGGTGAAAGCAGAGTGAGAAAAACAGCAGAGAAGAAAGGGAAGTTTCAGGAGGCTCAGGAAAAGCATTCAAAGCAAGGAGAAATCAAAGTGTACCTTCAGGGCTGCAAAACATTTTAGCTATTCTAGAAAACACTTTGGCTTCCTGCTGCTTGATTTCTCACCAATAACACAAAATCCCACACTGTCACTGAGGACTGGAGAGTCAGCAAGAGCCTCTTTTCCTTAGCTTGTTCAGGCACCCACACTTCTGCCCATGGCTCCTGAGCCTAGTAGGATTGAACATGCTCCTCTTCGCATACAGGTTCTGAACATGTGGCTCTGGATCTCACTTTTGAAACCTGCTGAAAGAGAAATGCAACAGAAAGGACACTTGTTTTAGTAGCCAGTGTCTGTATTAACATTCAAATATAAATATTTTGGCCTTGTATGTCTTACTGGCTGGTGCTTACTAAAAAAAGTGTCTTTGAAGAACTTGGTCCATCATTTGTTTCTATTGGTCATCTGTAGGCAAATAAGTAGTTTTTTGTAGACATATGAAGTTAATAAGATTCACAGCATTGCACAGTACCTGATACCAGTTTCATTGTTGGAGTTATATGGGTACGTTAGTACTAATAATTCAGTGTTATTAGATCCACTTGCATAAAGAGCTATTGGTACTAAGAAGTAATAACTAGATACTCAACACCTGAATTATTTTTATTAGGAGAGAAGGAAAAGATATCATTTCTGTAGATTCTAAGAGGTTAATACTTGTAGTAGGGCAGCTCTGCACAGCTTTCAGAAAAGAGAGGGCAAATTTCCCTAGAGGGAACAGGAAAACTCTAATAATTCTATTCTTTAAATTTTCTGATGGTTATGCATAGCTAATGAAGTTAAATCAGTAAGAATTTTCCTTCTATTCAGATGAAATAAAGCTCATAATATAATAAGGTTGTGACATATTGCTGTCTGAAAAATATCCAAGAGATTTAGAACCATCTTCCCACATGTAGTAGTATTTAATGGCTTGTTTTTTAAGCATCTTTTTCTAGTTCATTAATTCAAAATGCACTTTTTAACAACAAAAAATTAAAATAGTATTTGAGCTTCAAACTATAAGGAGTACTTCTTTTTCATAAAGACACAGAGTTAGAAGACCCGTTTTCCATACAGAATTTAATAATTATTCCAGGAATGCAGGAATCTTAAAAAAATTAAAGCTTAATATTCTTAGTTAATAATATACTCCTGTATTTTATAATATAACTGGCTAACATCCCAATTTTCAATAAGGGCAAGAAAGAGGACCCCAGAAACTACAGACCTGTCAGTCTCAATTCAGTGTCCAGTAAAGTCATGAAAAAGATTATTTAGGGAGGTATTGAAAAAATCACTAGGACAACACACTTGTCACTTGTCACAGCCTACAGGGTTTCATGAGGGGAAAGTTCTGCTTGTCCAACCTAATTTCCTTCTATGACAAGGTATTCCACCTAACTGATCTAGAACTCCAGTAGATACAATCTTTTCAGACTTCAGCAAAGCTGTTGATGCTGGGTCTCACAATGTCCTTGTGGACAGAGTGTCCATCCCACAGCTGAATAACCATGTTAGGCACTGGGTCAGCAACTGGCTCATGGATCTGGACAGAGACTTGAAGTGAATGGGGTCAGGCTGGTGTCTGGACATCAGGCTGGTGTCTGGTCACCAGTGGGGTTCCACAGGGCTCCATCCTCAGCCCAGCCCTCCTCAACATCTTCATTAGCAACTTGTACATAGGACTTGAAGGAATACTAAGTAAGTTTGCTGATGACACTAAACTGGGAAGTATTGTTGACTACCTCGAGGGCAGAGACCCTGCAGAGAGACCTGGATAAATCAGAGAGATGGGCAATCACCAATCTGTGAAGTTTAATAAGGCTGAGTGCCAGATTCTGCACCTGGGATGGGGCAACCCTGGTTGTGTCTATGGACTGGGGAATGAGAGGCTGAAAAGCAGTGCCACAGAAAGGGACCTGGGGGTCCCAGTCAGTGAGAAGTTCAATACGAGTCAGCAGTGCCCTGGCAGCCAGGAAGGCAAACTGTGTCCTGGGGTGCATCAGGGACAGCATCACCAGCCAGGCAAGGGAGGGGTTTGTCCTGCTCTGCTCTGCACTGGGGTGGCCTCACCTTGAATATTGTGTGCAGTTTTGGGCTCTACAATGAAAGATAGACATTAAGCTATTGGGGGGCATCCAAAGGAGGGCAACTAGGATGGTGGAGGTCTGGAGGGAAAAGCCTTATGAAGAGTGGCTGAGGTCACTTGTTTTGTTCAGCCTGAAGAAGAGAAGACTGAAGAGAGATCTCATTGCAGTCTACAGCTTTCTCCTGAAAGGAAAATGAGGGGCAGGAACTGATCTCTTCACTCGTGATAGGTAACAGGACTCAAGGAAATGCATGAAGCTGAGTCAGGGGAGGTTTAGATGGAATGTTAGAAAAAGGTTCTTCATCCAGAGGGTGGTTGGGTGATGGAACCATCTCTATCAGGCTTGCTGCTGTGGTCACCCAGAGAAGCGGTCACAGCACCAGGAGTGCCAGAGTTCAAGAATTGTTTGGACAAATCTCTCTGGTACATGATGTGACTCTTGGGAGATGATTCTGTGCAGGGCCAGGAGTTGGACTTGATGATCCTTGTGTGTGCCTTCCAACGCAGCATATTCTCTGATTCTGTGTCTATAAATTATATATCATGTGCTTTTTTCTAATTTGAAATTCAACAATGTATCTAAGTTGTCATCTATTTTAAACTAAGGCAACTTGTGTTTTAATACATTCAGAAACCTTACTAGTTGACTATGTCAAGCTATTGAAAGAATTGGCAGAATAAGTGGAGATAATGATCCCTGTAAATGACCTTGAACTGTGAAACCATAAATAGACCGTAAATCCCATTTTCAAAATATGACATGAAGTTTTATTCTCATTATACAGTATGCATGTAACTCCTAGAAGTGATTCAAGCAGAGATGATACATTCCATGACTATACCAGCTTTACCATGAGAACAGAATGGAAAGTGAATTATAGTTTCTTCAGTTATAATAGCTTAATATGATACATGTGACACAATTATTTAAATGTGGAAAGCTTAAAATGCTGACTTGTTCCACTTCTCAGTTGAACTGCCACACTTTATATTTTCACATTTAATGTTTTTACATAAACTGGTAACATTTTCAGTAATCCCTGCTGAATCTCTTTAATTGTTATATAGAAGAAAAGCAAAAATGTTACTTCAGGAAGAACTGGCGTAGCACTACATTTCAAGTTCAAATCTTCCCATATAGGACCAATGAAATGTGTTTAATGACCATGTAACTGGACTTTGTTCTGGTAACAAACAATACCTGTCAGGAAAATGCTGTCAGTATCCTAGTGATGTGTGGTACGTAAGAACATCTCTTCCTGGCTGCTTTTTGAAGGCCTCAGAAGAACCATAAGAAGTAAACATTTTCTTTCTTTTGCTTCTAGGTCTATACAACCTTGGACCAGTGAATATTTCCAGGCTCTTTTCTTGCTTGTCCTAAAATATAAGGAGAGATAGAGGTGCTGAATTGCTTGGAACAACTGCACAAACAAAAAAATGCTGGCTTTTGATTTCTTGGTGCCTCAAAAAGTACTGAAATCTGTGGGAGGCAAGTTATTGCAATTTTATATGTTTCATCTTTTGCAGGAATAGCCATACATTCTTTAGCAATTTATTTCTTGTATCTTTTCCTGAATTCAACACTAGTGGAATAAGTAATTTTCCCTTGAATATATTAGCTCAATGAATGACTTCCTGCTCTAAGTATATATAAATAAAAATTCACTGACAATTATAAGTATGAATTGACTCAAATTCTAATATAATTTGAATTTGAAATGTGAGTTTCAGCACCCAGTAACTTGTTTCCTTGCCAACAGTAACTATGATCTCTTGCTTGTATCTTCTGTGTCTGTGTATAGAAATACAATGTAAGTCTTCAGTAACAAAGCAATAAAGAAATCAAAATGGATAGACAGATCAAATTATACTGCACTCTGAACATAGCTGAAGCAATCTGCTCTTATGCAGCAGGCCTTGATTATAGCTCTAATTCCTTCTCCACATAGTCTGCCTCCTATATTAATGTGTCAATTCAAGTACTCTTTACTCTTGTCCTACATTTGATTAAAAAAGAAAAAAAAATCACATCTGGGCTATATAATTTTAGAATAGACTCCATTAGTAATGGTGACCTTGATTGACCTTATTTTTTGTTTTAGAAATCTGCATATCACATAGTCAAATGAGCTAAAGACCCATTTTCTAAGAGAACTTAGAAATGAGAACGTAATGTTAGTGAAAATAGAGTGAGCCTGATCTGAAATCAGTGTGTAACATTCAATCATACAAGAGGTTAGGGAGAACAAGAGGCATGCATAATCCAGCTGATGTGGTTAGTGGCATGCAATATTCAAAAATATTCTGCAAGTAGTATGGATCAAGTATCTTCACTTACCACACTTCCCCTTGCCTTTCAATATATAGGAAAGAATGTGCAGTACAGTGTAATGATCAGACTCTATATAGGGGAGAATTTATATATGTAAATTTTGAGCCAAACCTGCACAACTGTGCTGCTCCAACCTGGTAAAAGTTCCACTGGGATGTAGTCTGCTGTGCCTTAAAATTCCTGATTTAGACACCTGAAATCCTGAGCTTCCCATTCCAGGATGCTAATGATCATAACATGTTTTTTGCATAAAAAATTCAAATAATTGCTTTCATGATTCTCAGAAAATAAATGCTATCCACACATGTGAAGGTGGGGAGGCATATCTTCAAAAGCTGTGAAGAAGATTTTGTCTGTGGATGTTTATAGGGGAATGGTTGAGGCCTTTGTTTTTGTTTTCCTCCTCTAAAGAGTCCAAACAGATTTACATGGCTTACAAAGAAGTGCAAAAAAGTCTAAAACAGATGTCAAGTCCTAATTTTCTCAAACATTCAGCTTCTGTTATTCATTGCTGTTGTGTGTGGATTCCTATGGGATTTAGGCCTCCAAAACATGTTTCTTTACTGATGAGCCCTTCATGCACTGACTTCTTTTGTTTTTGAATAACTTGAACCTTAGTAAGAAATTAGTTCATTAATAAATGAAGAGGAGTGAATTAATTATGAATTGAGAATGGCAAAGATTGAGATTCTCTGCAAAATTTCTTTGTCGTATGTGCACACAAACTAGGAACAAGAAAAGGTCATACAGAAATAATTTCAGGGGAGGACAAGGGAGCAAGTGAGGAAACACTTGAAGAAGCAGAGCCTGGGGGACTTGCTGCTCTGGAGAATTTATGGCATTCTGTTGTGTTCAGGGTGAGCACTTAACCTGTCACTTGAAAATGGGAGAAAAGCATAACTGTACTGATTAGTAAACTGAGAATAGAGGAGAAAGGGATTGAGGTGGCAAGATAATCATGAGCCTGCTATACGCTTAACTTCTGCTTCTAGAAGCATAACAAATGTAGAAAAAAAATCTGTCCAAACATATAAAATAATTTTTAGCAGAAGTGTTATGATTCTTGTAAAAGTTGTTTTTTGTTAGGTATGTTTTGAATTGCTCTTTTGAAAGTACGGTAGAGAAGCAATGGCTTTGGATTTAATTTCAGGGTTTTACTTCATTCTGTGAAATCAGATGACAAAAGTTAATTCACATTTACTTGAAAAGAGTAGTATCACATGTTCCAAAAAGAAGTGCTGAAGGACTACCAGATGTATCAAAAATAATAATAATAATATGTCAAACAATATAGTGACTGACAATATGGAAAGATGTCTGTAAAAATTTTGTAATTATTATAGACACAGTAAAATGTAACTTATCACTCCCAAGAGTGTCCTTAAAAAGGAAAAAAATGCACAGGGGAATGAAAGAAAACCTGTCCAGAAACAGTCTTCTCTATTTTGCAGTTTTGGCCTTAGGGTTTGTATTATTTATTATGTTAATTCCACAGGCTTCAGAGAGCTTTCTTCTCAGAAGTGGAATGCCTTGAAAAGATATCTTTGGAGGAAACTGTGAAGTTTCCCTCCTCCGAACCATCTCAATTAAAGATTTCATCATGGAATCTGTCCTTACGTGGTTACAGATGAATCAGGCTTTGCTGGAGAGTGAATTACCAGATACATAATCAGCTTAAGGTGAAGAACAGCAACAGAAATAGATGGAGTGACATATGGGAAAAGATAAAATGGCGTTAAAAAATGCATAGCTTGGCTTCAGAAATTACTTCATCTGTGATGGGCTTTGACGATAGTTTGCAGCTATTGGGAAAAGTGTGAAATAAAGATAAGGAAAAAAATGGTGTGAAACTTAGAGTATTTTTGTTTACACCAAGATTGAATTCAGCCATATGTTTTCTGTAGAGGTGGCTGTACATTCCTTTCAGCCTATATCTACTAGATTTTTCAACAGTTTGTGCTCTGTGAATAAAGATGGTATACAGACCTAATATTTCACTAGCTCTTTGCCATCCATATCTCTGCCCAGATCACATTGTTATGTTCATTCAACAGATAGGAAGGCTTCCAGTGTAACAGCAGGCAGTATCCCAATGCAGGCTTGTGCATCATCTGCAGACCCCAGTGGAAACCAACACCAAGACTATGAACCATGGTATACTGGAAGGACCTCAGTCACCTAAATTGGCTTGTAAAACTTTGCACAGAAGGGTGTGGCAGGACAGGGAATTGAATCTGCTCGACTCCTCACTTCCCATGTTGATGTTACTGTGTCATACTTCCTCCCTCTCTTTAGCTAGACATGTGGTTCTATTTGGGGCATAGCATGTGTGGTGGTTTGTAGAGATTTCCTGAAATTTTTACCTGCCAAGCCTTGGGCAGCCTCCAATGGGAAATGTTGCTGTGGTATGGAAGCAAACCTATCCTATGAACAGAAATACCACTCAATTCAGCACTTTCACAAAGAAGGAATAGGTAAGCAGTTAGTCCAAGGTGGTAAGTAGTTCTATTCCTATGATGATACCTCATTTTCTCCAGAAGGAACACAGGTTTTCATACCTGTAAATCTGTTCATTTTATTGTGAATGTTGCACTAAACCACATGAAACAGTGGTCAAAACTGAATTGTTTCAAATAATGTCTGCAATGTGGCCAAATCCTTCCTGCAGCTTTACCTTCAGTTCCCCTTCTTCCTGTTTTTTCCTCTCAATTCCTCTTACAATTTTGTTGGTATGTGAAGCTGGTTGTTGTTTTCTTCTCAGTGATGCCAGGTGGTCACCTTTCCACTGTGGCAGTTTTAGTTAAGAGCTGGCTTCCTGGTAGCTGGATATCTTTTCCCATTAGTTGATTGTTGCTTGTTAATGATTGAGCTGCTGCTTCATGTTTGCCGCCTTCTTTTCACAGCTCTCATCTTGTTTCTCCAGTTGACATGTCAGCAGATGCCCTGACAACATCAAGCATCCCCTTGTGTTACCTCTGCTTCTTTTGCTGCCTCTGCTCTTTTCTGTGCCTGACATTCTGGTTCTTGTTCATCGGGTTTATGGTTTGGAACAAAAGTCTTATATTTCTGAGTTTTTATTGAGCTGTTTATGTTCTGTTGTATTGCTGGCCTTAAGATCTAGAATTTTACTAAAGACAAGGTGGGCTATTTTGAATTTTTTGTTGCATATTCATGGTCAGGCAATGGGTAATTCTGGGTATGCCATGGTGGTTAAATTATATATGTTTTATTTAATATTTTATTGTACAAATGCTTTGGGGATTTTTAGAGTTTCTGTTCCTAACCAGCTCTCTGTGAATTTTATTTGTTAATGGTGTTAACAAAGACTTGAGACTGGACTTTATAATCTATTTCAGAAATGCAATATATGTAACATAATTAGGCTTCTTGATAGGGAAGCAAGACCTGTTTTCAATTGAAATATATAGGTTAATTAGCATGGAATGTAGACCAGAGACACTGCACAGCAAGACTTTGTTTTCCAAATTCTGATCTTCATACGTCAATATGTATTTTTCTATTGGCTGTGCCAATGAACAAATGAATGGTGTGTTTTACAAAATCAGACTTTAAAGTAGGCTGCTACTAGTGTCAAATCTTTTAGAAAAAGAATCAAAGCCAGAGTATTTACCTCAGTGGAGAGCATTAGTCATGCATTAATGGGCTCTTCTAAAATTTTGTATCTGTGTCACACAGTTCCATTTTTGTCAAAAGGACTCTCTGCCTGCCCTCTGTTTGCAAGGAAGGTGTCCTAAAACTATGACTGCTTCATGTATGCTTGTAATTATTTCTGTTCTGAGGAGCAGAATAACTCTTAGGCGACTAAGAGTTTTTTTCATTTATTTGAATTTCATTAATTGTGTACATGTACTTTATTGAATTGCCACTATGTATAGTAATAATTTGACAGCAATAGCTTATACTAAACTACTACAGAACCCTGCGTTATAAGGGGCCTGCAGCAGCACTGTCTCCATTGCTTTCCTGATCACCAGCACATGACTAAAATGTTAAAATCATGTGACATGTGACATCCAAAACCAGTGCAGCTGGTGGGAGTTGGATGATAAAGCCATCTTTGATTATCTCAGCCTCAGTTTTGAATCAGGCACTAAGCCAGAAGGAATCTTCTGACTTATGCTAGAAGCCAGGATGTTTTTTATCTTGGGTCAGAGGGTACCAGCCCATGACTTGGACATTGGATAATTGTGTCCCTCTTACCCTTTTGTGTCTGTTTTCACAATGCAGACTGCTTGGTTCTTCCCATCTCAAGCAGACTAATATGTCAGCTATTCTTTTGTGCTGTTCCAGAGCTTTACCAAGACTCAGGCACTGTCAAAGCTGTCTGCAGTCATTTGTGTGGGAGGCGTGTGAGGGGACTTGCGCATTAACTGTGCTGAAATAATTACTGCATTTGACTTGACTAATAAGTGGTATTTTTTGCCAAAAAAAAAAAAAAAATTCTGGACAGGGGATAGAGGAGTATTTTACTCATTAAACTCTCTACTCACTAATTCCACGAAGATGAAAATATAAAATGCTTTGATGTAAAGAACCAATTACTTCTAAAAGATGTAGGAAGCACTATTTATGAAATAGGCACCATTTATTATGATTTTTTTGTACAAAGTTTAAACTCAGAATACTGAAGTCTTTGGAGAATAAAATGTTAAGTAATTCTGCAGTCTTATTTTTTTTTAGATGCTGCAGTTTCCCTGTGTTGCCATGGTAACATGCTTTCTGTATAATTGCCAGGCTGCCTTACAGTGATGCAAATAAGTAAAGAAGTTGTCACATGGCATGACCTAGACTTATATTTGAGTGGAGATTTACTGCCCACAGAGCAGCAATAACACCAGAGATATCTGTCACCTACAGGATAAGGAATTACATGTTGCTGAAGAGCTGCAGAAACAAATGGCAGAGAATGTGAAGTTCTGGGACTTGCTGTTATACAGGACTAGAAGCTCTCCCCCAAGCCTGCTCCTGCTGAGCTTTTTATTCTCTTATGCTTTACATGAGTTGAAGATCAGAACTTTTATGGCTAACACCAGCCCCAAGCACGTTATTTAGGAATTTAATTTGTCTTGGATATACAGGAAGTCTGGAACAAAAAGATTTGCAAAGAAAGAGTTATAGCTTTTAACAGAAAAATACGGCCTCTTCTCTGAGATGAATTAGTACTGGGATCCAAAGAACTTCTCTCAAAAAGGGGAGAATTGTGGAAAGGGGAGGAGAAAGAGGAAACCAAAAGGGATCAAAGGCATTAACAATTTTTCCTTAGTTTCTGTTCGATGAAGGCAGCACTTAAATATTGCACATTTCAGGATATTTTTGATGTGAACCACAAATCCCAGTGGTTCCTGGGAATACCTGCTTACTGGAACCCTTCTCTTGGCCAAGCTTTCTGCCCTCAGTCTTCACTGTATGGTGATACGTCGCTCCAAAAGGAAGGAAGAACTGGGGTAATATCTGGTAATATCTTAGTGATGAGCCTGGGCAATTTCTGACAAGCAGTCTGAGAGTACTCATCACCACATTCAGCTCAGGCTAAAAATAAGTTTCTTAAAGTACAAATTTAAAAAAATTTAAGTCAGAAAAGAAATAAAAACCCCCAAAGCAATAAGCCACCATAAAGTGCAGTTGTGCCTCGGTTTTGGCACTGCAAGAATTCCCTAGTGGCTCCAAATTTCCCAGTTTTAGGGCACAGAAACTAGCTCAGATGTTCTATAGACCATTTGCTCAGAGGTTTTCCTCTCTTATTGGACCTCTTTGTTCATTTTTAAATGATGGATTCTGCTAAAGCTTTGTCTTTCACTGCCTCAGCATTTCTGCTAGGATAGGTGCTGGAGGATTACCCTATTTTGTTGGGGGTTTTAGCAGTTCTTTCTGTAAGACATTCTTTTGGTCTTTTTAAAAACCATATTTTCCCTAGAGTGAGTTTCTCTCATTGTGTTTAGTGGACTTTCTTCTTGGTTTTCTTATGCATGGCTGTGAACTTACTTCCTCTCTCATGAGGCTGCTTGAAGACCAATAGTAAGAATGATGATTTCTTATCCCTGGGTACCAGGGATTAGGTTTATTTTCTCTTTCCCTCCAAATTTGTTTCTAATTAAATAGAATTGTTGCAACTTCATACAGATATTCCCACCATGTACCTTAATTAGTCTTCCTGGCTTCTGGCTCTTTCTTAAAATTATTTTAAGGCTGTAAGAGAACTTCATCTTCCTAGATTAGGAGGAGGATTCATTGCTCATGCACAACAGAGAGTTTGTGACTTCCAGCTTCACATTAGCTCCTTTCTCAGAGACCATATGGGGCAAAATAGTGAAAATAAAAAACCTGAAATCTCCTGTTTTCTGTGAAAAGGTCATGCCATTGCAATATGTGTCATTGTAATTGTGAGTTATTATAGATACATCATGACTGTTTTCTCCCTGTAAGAGCAGATGTAGAATAAAAAGAGAGAAGTGCAAACTAGGGGAGGTACTATACAGAAAACTACAGGATAAATTCAAATTGCACATAGCCCACAGCCACATGGGAAGCATAATCATATTTTTTTCCTCTTCCTTCCCCCTTCCCCACTCTTTCTTTTTTTTTTTTCCATTGAGGAGAGAAGTATGGTAATTGAATAGCTGTATTTCAAATCATGATTGGATTTAAAGAGTCACTTTTCGTTTTCACAGTATAGTTGGTCTTTGTACTGTCCTTTTTGAAGGAATAGATTATGGATCCAGCTGGAATGGCAGAATGCAAAAACCAGAATGCAATGTCTGAGCATATCTGACAGAGAATATTACCTAAGAAAAACTGTTATACATCCCTCTTATTCAGGAACTGTGAAAACATCACAACAAACATTCTGAGCATTCAAACTGAAGTCCATAGACTTATCACTGACACTCAGGACAGGATAATTCAACTTTTATTATTCAGGACACACAGCTATAGCAATATCAGATTCTTCCTTTTTACTTGTTTTAGAACAAGTTAACATCAGAATTTTAGAACTCTGATGTTTAAAAAATGTATTAATTGTCTGAATAAAAATGACCATGTCCATATGATTTCTCTATTACGCTTGCTTTAAAACTCTGGTTATTTTAAATGTAAGAGTTACAAGAAAAAAAAATTGTCTCTGAAGTTTCTGTACATGCCACCATTTAATCAGGAAAATCACTGCAATTCAGAATTGTTCTCGTTATAATATTTTACACATCCCATTAAAAAGAATGTGTGAGTTATTTGAAGGCAGAATGATTTTGTTTTTGTCTCTATAATGGCACATAGGTCTACTGCTTGTACCCAATGCTAATAAAGATAATAGTCTATAATTGCTATGTTCAATAAAATTCTTGCAAATGGGAACACATAAAATAATTGTGTGAACCTCAGTAAGGTAGATGAAGACTTGCTTATATGAGTCTATTGGGGAAAAAAAGCAAGTATTTTAGTTATGACACAGGAATTTTAAATTGCAAGCTAAGTTTCTTTCCTTCACTTTCTGATTATATTCTGTTTTGCCCTTTTTCACATTCTCTTTTTTTTTCATTGTCCATCCTCTGTTGTTCAAATGAGCCACTGATACTTAAAATCCCAAGGGAAAATATGAGACATTTTCAACTTATGCCAGCTCTTATTTCATCCTCAGAACACCAGCAAAGAAATACTCTTCTTTCCCTCTATTTCTGAAATAAAAAAAAACAAAACAAAACTACTGTTATTTATTTTTTTACTTTGTTAAAGCAGCTTAAATTTCTATTAATCATAGCACTGAAAATAATGAAGGAAAGCTATGGATTTTATGTATCTCCCCACATCACTCTGGTTCTGCCATTTTTATGACAAGAATTCAGAACAGAAACCCAGAACCTCAGGAGTTCTTGCCCTGCTGTTCCTATCAAAGTGCTACTTAGTCTTGGGTATATTACAATGACAGCTTGTTTCCATGCTTGTAACCCCTTCTTCAAACTGAGCAGGAAACTATTTCTTACTACGTGGTCTCCCTGGGGTGTCCTAAGGATTAATTGCTGTAAGCACAGTTCCTAGAACACATGAAGTTCCCTATGAGTATTCGTCATTAAATCTTATATCACTTCAAGTACTTAACCATATTAGTTTTTTTTTTTTTACTTAAGTAGCCCCAGTGATATGTTCCTATTAATTATTTTTACTATTTTTTATTATTCTTAAACACAAGCTAAATGGCTTTTGCTGTGGAAAAGCAAATTCACCAGACAGCTGCTTTCTTCTGCATTTATAGTATACATACCTCTGTTTTTTTTGTTACTTTATTCACTTATGTTTATCTTTGTCAATAAACATTTTACTCCAGTGTTTTTCTGACTCTTATTATTTGTATTAGGGGAAGTAATTTTAAATATTGGAAGCAGAATATTTGCACAACCCAGTAGAAGAGAAATTAAGAAGAAGAGAATCAAAAAGCATCACACATCCTTGCAACTTGCGGAGGTTTCTGTACCAGTCTGAAGAATGAGAAAGGAAGATGTGGCAATTAAGATTTCAGGAAGCTATGACTTGAGCTGACATGCAAAAAAATAGGTATGTTTTTTTAAACCAATTTCATTGACTTTTAATTAGCATCCAGTTAAAATATTGCTTAGAAAGCTGCTCTTAAAACTCACTTCTCATCCACCATTTCTCTATTCCTTTTATTCACTAAACCTGCCTCCTCTCTTCATATGCAGTCTTACATATGCAAACAGAAATTTTCTGTCCTGGAGTCCTATAGGCAGAGGGTTCCATTTCCTGCATTTTTCTGATTTCCTATAAGCATTCCTTGTGTATGCATAAAGGTGTCTAAACATAATTAGTACATTTTCCAAAACCAAGTCAACTCGTCCTCATTTCCACTCCTTCCAGTAAAAAGTACAGTGACTTCCTCCATTAAGTAAACAGAGTTTAAACAACTGATTTGGTTTAGTCTTCAAGAACAAATAGGTAGAGAGAACTAATGTGATGGTCTAAATGAGTTCCTCACCAGCAATGAAGGTATCTCATTCTTTCTGCTTATGTGGTTGCATTCTTATTTTCAGGATTTTCTTTGTTTCATTCTCATTAGTCATTTATTTTGTAGTATTAGCAATGTCAGGATAACTCCAAATGTAGGAATCTTCTCCCTCTCTCCCCTTATTTAAAATAAATAAATACATTGATAAGTGTCATTGTGAAGCTGGTTAATTAATTAGGACATTCATGGCTAGAGCAAGATAACCCTGGTTCCTGCTGTATATGAAATGTTGCAACCAAGATGTACTCCATATCTTCCTTGTCTTAAGAAGTATTTACTAGGGCTAGAAACTAATTAAGGCTGAATTCCACATATGCCTAAACATGTTCCATATCTGGGGGACACATGCAGTTCTATTGACTCCACATTCTTATCTGCAGCCTTAAATTTGATTACCTTGCTGAATCAGAACAAATTATGGAGATGTTAAAAGGGGAAAAAAAAGTTTATTTGCTCTAAATGAAAGAATATACAAGATATATTTTGATTTTGGGAAATATATGCAGTCCTTTCCCACTCCACAGGAAAAAAACCTCCACATATTGAACTTGCCAAGTACCAAAGGGGTATTAAGGTCTTCTGACTTTCAAATTTAAAATCTGCTTTTGATTTGTCTTAGTTCAAAGCCTTGGAGCTGTAATAAATTTCTGAATGACCTTATCTGGCTTCTGATATGTCCTTGGCAAGGACACATATTTGAGGTAAATTAAAATGTTGGACATTCTATAGGAGAACACTTACCCTGGGATTCTGTAAATTCTTGCTTATGAATTTTAACTAGCCTATACTCACATATCAACCTATTCATATCTCAGAATATGACAAAATATTGAGCATATGAAGCTGCTCAGAAACTGAGATCACAGGTGTTTGGTACACCAAAGATCACAACCCACATTTTTCTGTACAAGCAGTGATACATTCCTATGCAGCCAATGCTGAAGATTCCACAGGAGAACTTCCACACTCCAAAACAATCATATTAAATTATTCAATATTTCAGAAGCTTTCCCCACCCTCTGGGGGGGTGGGGGGAAACATAATACTGGGGTGTTTTGTGCATTCTCTCTCTTTTTTTTTTTCCATCCAAGAGTACCCTGCAATGTAGCAAGAGAAATCATCATTTGGCTCCCAGCAGTAAAAAAAGCAAAGCTGATTGAGTCTGGCAAGAACTGACCTGGTTGAAAATAGCCAGAGTGTCTCATTTACTGCATGCTAAGATGGTTGCACCAGGAAAGTACTAATTATATGTGTGCAAGATGGAAACATCTATGTCCTTCATACCTCTTGGAAATCTCATGCTTTGCCTGGTTCTGACCATTCTCCTCCCACACCAAGAGTCTTAATTTCTCAGAAAAGAGCCTGAAATTAATCTTTAAATTCATTTGTAATTCTTGCATGACACCCTAAAAGTTGCACTATACGTACAGTTTTACTGCTCTCAGATCACCTTCTAAGAGTGTGGATATGGTTTTCTTGTGGCAAGCTAGAGGTTAATTAAAAGAACATGCAATTCACTGTTCTTCAATAAAATGTTTTAGTGGCAACTCTCGGTTCTCTGGCCAAATTAGGTTTTCCAGTACGAACCTCTATAGATTCCAAACATGTTCTTATATATTAGCAGAAGTTAAATATGTGAAATAAAGATTTTGGCATCATGAATTAAAATTGATACATTAATTTTTACTTTATAGATTGAGCTTGTGCCCTTATGCAAGTTTATTAAAGAATTAAAGAATATTCCACTGATTTTGAAGGGCACTGTATTAGGGTGATCTATTATCTGTATACACAGCAGCATCTGGGACCAGCCAAACCTGTTAAAGACCTGTTATTTCTAAGAAATAAAATTCTGTGAAGCATCACCAGCCTTGGCTTGTATGGTGGAAGAAAGAGAATACAGGTTTTCTAATGTTGTGGTTATCTGCCCATTGAAAGGCATGTTTTTATAGCAGAAGAAAGTTCAAGATCAGGACAAAACTTGTGATGAGTTACTCTTTAAAGTACTTTATACAAAAGTTGGGGTCAAAGACAATTAATTATTTGGATTCTGTCTAATGTAGTTATTTTGTTTAAGTATTATATGTTTTGATGTTAGAAACTTCTTTTCCTCTCATGACTTACTCATCACAGTGGTTCACTAACAAATGACAATGACTGTATATCATCCTTTAGGTACTGAGTCACTCTGGAAATGTGGATTTCCTGGCTTCTTCTCAAGAGAACAATATATTGAAAAGACCAAATAAAGAAGATGGAAGAACAATCCTTAATGGTAAATTTCTTAGGATATCAGTAGGAGAGAAATTACGATTATAGAACTTAGGGTTGACTTCCCAAATATCTTTGTCCTTACAAAATATGAAGTCTGTCTCTGAAAGTCTCCATCTGGGGCGGTAATGACTTGCATTAGGAGTCTGAGATACATCTACTGATAACCTGATAACCTTAGAAGGCCCAATACACTCAATGGTTTGCATTAACAAGGAAGTGCAAACAGATTACATGTGATCACCCATTAGGCTAAAAATTCCTGAAAACAAGCAAAAAAAGCCAGGTGGCTGCTGCTTTTCCATAAATAATGTAGAAACATTGTGAACCACTGTGGTTTGGTTATGGTTCAACTATTTACTAAGTTTACTAAAAATGGATGTCATGACCCATTTCTGGCACACAGTCCATTCTAGAAAATTTATACTTTTCTGATCCTTTTGCTCTTGGATGCACTGGAAGGCATCCTATCTGTGGCTTTTCTTGTTGCAATAGATGAAAAAAGCTCTTACTCTTCATGCTTTTTTTATGCAGTCTGTTGTCTAAAAATAAGTTTGCTGCTTGTATCTTGATATAAAGCTTTCCTCAATCTTATACTCACATCACAAATGTGGGCCAAATACAGCAAATTCAGGATAAACAAAGCCAGAAGTGCACGCATTCAGATTGAAAATGAATCCTCTTTCTGCAAGGTATAGAGTCCTTTCCTCAAGCTGACAATTAATTGAGTCAATGGACACAGAATCACAGAATATTCTGAGCTGGAAGGGACCCACAAGGACATTGAGTCCAGCTCCTGCCCCTGCCCAGACCATCCCCGAGTCACACCATGTGCCTGACAGCCTTGTCCTAACACACCTTGGACTCTGCCAAGCTGCTGCTCTCACTACTTCCCTGGGGAGCCTGTTCCAGTGCCCAACCACTCTTTGAGTGAAAAACCTTTTCCTGTTCTCTAACCTAAACCTCCCGTGACCCAGCTTCATGCTGTTTCCTCAAGTCCTGTCACTGGTGCCACGAGAAATAAGACATCGCTGCCTCCCCCTCCTCTTCCCCTCATAGGGAAGGTGGAGACTGTGATGAAGTCTCCCCTCAGTCTCCTCTTCTCCAGTGACCTCAGCTGTCCCCCATACAGCTTCCCCTTAGGATCCTCCCAGATGAGATTCTGTCCTGACACTGGGCTGAAAAGAAAGTTAGTTCACTGTGGCTGATCAGTGAGAAACAAGTTTTTCAAATAAGAAGTAAAATTTGTGACCTGATAGGCAAATGCCTTTACACACTACAGTTTGTGAACACATAATGAAACACTCATTCAACTGTGGACTTGATTTATGGCAGACCAACTCAGGAATATACAAGCAAGTTCTAGTGTTGCCTATTTAATTGATTGATGAGAAAGAAACTTGTTGTAATTTAATAAAATTGAAAAAAACAAATGTTTTCAAAGTGTCTTGGGATATGGATTATAAAATATGCAAGACAACCCTCATTTTTTTCTGGATTCCAAGACCTAGGCAACTCAACATATTCGGGCTTGAAGACTCATATTGTGAGCACTCAAACTGCTTTATTGTCTATTTTTCCCAAGATTACCACCACCACTTTCTCCCTTTTCCTAGAAAAAAAAAAAAAAAAGACTGCTAATGTCAGCTTGCTTCACTGTATCTGTGAATATTTTGCTACTACTCTTTCTTGTAATCTCCATATCTGCTGCTTTCCATTTCAACATCTAGAGCAATTTTTAATGGAATAAGTAGCAAGGAAAAAAAATCACTAACATTCTTAATTTCGTAAGATATTTGTAAATATTAACTAAAATCTTTTGTGCACGTATTTTATTATTAGTGCATGTAAGGTTATGACCATTGAAGAAATTGTTCAGTCAAAAAAAAGCCTCAGAGCAGAAACCATATATCTGCTGGTGACACAAAACTCACTGAGTTTTGTAAGTGAACACAGCACAGTATCACTAGGACATCATTGCAGAATGTTGCTGTATATTGTTCAGTTACAGGTGATGAATATAAAAATGTTATCTAGAAAGAAGTAGCTGAAGGATATACTGTATTTATTCTTGATCTTAGAGAAAGGTACAGAATAATATATTGCCACTGTCTTTGCCTTTTGAAAGGAATTTGGTGCTGAGGCATTATTTTTACTTTGAAAACTTTCTCCTTAGAACAAATTTAATTGTTAAAAAACCATGCTGGTAGAGGACAGCCTTCATGCTGGCTGCTCTCCTAAATCAGAATGGCTGAGTGTGTCCCATATGTCTTGGCAGTGAAGGTACCTTGCACTACTAGCAGAGCAGTTGTAGATGTCCCATCCCTGGAGGTGTTCAAGGCCAGGTTGGATGAAGCTGCGAGCAGCCTGATCTGGAGGAAGGAGGGATTGGAACTAGATGATCTTTAAGGTCCCTCCAAACCTAAGACATTTTTGGGTTCTATGAAATACTAGAGCTCAATGAAAAATTAGCAGCAGAAGAATCTCTGGTGGGAGGTGGGAGAAGTGGGAAGGCTTGACTAGAAAAATGCAAGAGTGCTATTTCAAGATGAAGTTAAAAAGCATTTTTAGGGAAAGATCCAAATGGGGGCAATAAAATGTCCAGCATGATGGTAGCAAGGATTAGCATTGCCTAGCAGCTATTAATTTTAGTGTTATATTGGAATTATAACTCTGTGACAATCCATGCACAGGAGGCAATTAGTGGATTAAAATAACATAAATACAAAAAAGGTGATTGAAATCCAATCTCACTTCAGAAACCTTTCTTTGTCTAACTAGCTAAATTGAATTAGCTATTAATAATGCAGTAATTTTCTGAGAGATTCAGCCCATAGAAGTGACTTACTCTTGATATGCCCAGAAAGCAGTCTCCAGAAGGACAAGCAAAAGTTTCATACTACTGAGGTTTCCTGCTACTTATGTATTTATGGCTCCTTCACTAAAAAGGAAGCAGCAGGTATATGCTAGCATCTTACTTTTGATGTGAGATTCAAGGTAAGACTGGATATACATCACATCCTGAGAAGTAGAAGTTGTTCCTGTTACAAATTGACCCATGTATCTAAATCTATTTTTTAATTGCATTTTCAAATCTTCAGGAATAAATCTTTCTTGTGTCAAAATGTTTGTATGCAATAGTAGACATTGTTAGGTCCAACAAATCTCTGTTAAATAAAAACCTTCGTGTCTGACAGTATGTTTGTAAGTACAACTGAGCCTGCCAAATAGCTGATGGCTGACACAAAGGCCAGTTCTGCTTCTCCTTATGCCTCCCAGTTAAGCACCTTCTTTTCTGAGTTCCAGTACAGCCTTGCCATGAGGGGGTCCTGTTCGTTAATTTAATCAGGGACCTGAACTGACAGAAAGTGGGGTACAATTGTGCCAGTTTAGGGTTTGAAACTGATTCATTGCAAGTGAGGCAAATGCTAAAGAAACAGTACAAGGAGAATGTTGGGACCACTTGATTGCAGGTAGGGGTTAGTTTCCTTTAGCTGTAATATGAAACTGCCTCTTACTTGCATATAAAAATATATACACATATGTACATACATACAAATTAACAGATTATGAAGAAGCAGTAAAGAAACAGCTGTGTTAGTAGAACTGGACATGAGATGGACATAGCTTTTCTGCCTTGATATTTACTGACATCTCTTGTCACTTCGCTTTTGCTATTTTCTTCCTCTTCTCCCTTAGGATCGGCACATTTCCAAGTGGTATGGACCAGACATGAGGTCCATGTCCTAAACCAATCCATCTCTGGACGGTCTGTGGAAAGAGGGAGCCCTTTGCCTTTGACAGAAGAGGTGGCTACTGCAGAAAGGCAGATGCCTGAGGACTGTGACTTTAGCCATGGTTCTGTGCAGTGGGCTACTGAGCATTCCTACCAGGCCTCTATTTTGTTAACAAGAGGTCCAGAAACTGAGATCAAATATTGGTCTCCTGACTATCTGAATTACTGAACTGATAGCTTGTTACATGTCCCTGTTTTGGACCATACCATCTCACTTGCTATATCAGAGTGTCCTTAAACCTGTGGACACTTGCCTGCCTGGTTTCATTTAGCAATAGAGACATAGGTTGTATGATTAATAGAAAAGTCTCCAGGGGAAAATGCTCTACATATCCCACAGCAGTAATTTAATCCCAGTCCTTTTAAGCAATAATAACCTTTCATACTGCCTCTAATGAATCAAGTACTTCAGTGTGCAGGAGTAGGTTGAAGGTTCCATTCCCCGTGTCTTGTGATTGGTATGAGTACGTCTTGGCTCTGCAGGCATGAGGTCTCAGCTGTCAGTCCATGAAGGGGCTGGGCTCTTGGCTGCAACTTAAGTCGCAGCCAAGCCCAGTTTATGTACAGAAAGAAAATGTTGCCCAGCTATTAGTTAATAAACAGGATACTGGCATTCAAATTCCATTAACTATCGCATCTGTGAATCTGGCTGAAGTTTTGGATCAGATCATGGAGTGTGTTTCCACACTTATTTTCCTTCCATCAAATCAGTTATTGAAAGAAAATGGAATTTTATCTGAGTGGTTGCATGATAAACACTCAGATGTTGGCACTCACTTGCTAGCACACTTGCATTCTAGGTACCTCTAGTATCTAGGGTCAATCATCAACCCTACTGCAGTTGAATTAATAATGAGGATGTGACCTCAGAAAAAATAAAATCATCTGGACTCTCATGAGCATTTGGAAATGCAATTCTTTGAGATAAAGGTCCTCTTAAATACTGAAAGTGTTAAAAGCTTTGAAAGAATGTCAACGTTAGTATGTTGTCTCTTGCTCTCCTTGTAAACCTCTTGGACAGGATTTCATGGAGAAGATGACTTTGGTTTAATTGAAACACATCAGAGGGCAGTGTTCTGGTGTTGTTTTAATTACAACAGAAGGAAAAAACAGCAATTGAAAAAAGTACTTGAGTAGTAATTTCAGCAGGTACATTGGCAGTATTAAGAAATCTCATTCTTGCTTGTCATTGTCAACAGGGGGGACATTGTTTCTTCAGCTCTTTCCAGTGAATCACCAGATTATCACAAATCAGTCCCCAAGTGCTACTGAAATAGCACGAATTGGAGAGATGAGCAATTTTCTGGTGTACTTTCTATCTGTTAATTTTAAAATCGGTTCATTTAAAATGGCTTTATTTCAGTGGATAATATGGGAAATTAACTTTCTGTGTCCTCCTGTTGCCACCATGGACACATTATTTCTGGGACTAATATGTTTCAGACATACAGACTACAGAGATTTCCACTACTACACATCAGCACAAAGACTACATAGTGAATTGTTATTAAGTGCCCATGTAAAAGGGATGTTCATTTGGAATGGAGAGTAAATTGAGCTGAGACATTCGACAGGACAGGATTTCTATCAATTTTCTTTAAGATGCCCAATCACTTATCCCTGAGGAGAGTGAGCTCATACTGGTCACCATGGTTGAATGTTAAGCAACGAGGGCATGCTCCAGTTCGGTGAAGGTTTTAATGACAAGTAAGCATAAAGATTCAAAATATTTTGTGTCTCTCCAGATCCTGTTAAGAGCTGGAATTAAAATTCCAAAGGGAAAAAATTATCTTCTTTTCCACGCTCTTAAAGAAAAATATATATTTTTGCATAAAGAAAGAAAAAGCTTTCTTTGTAAATCTTACCAGGTGTACTTCACCCATACACTTCTGCATAGCAATTCTTTTATGAGAGCTGTATCAAATATATTTGAAAACACTCTGTTATCAGTTAGAAAGCCAGTGTCTATAGGATGTCAAACTGCTAGGTTCCACTAAATTTAAGTGTTTTATAAGAAGTCCCTTTCTTCCTTTTTGAGATAAATAATTTTTAAGGAAAAAATGAGAGCTGATGTCAATAATTAGACATTCCTATGTTCCCATCTCTTCTCTGATGTTGAAACTGAAATCTCATTTTACAGTCAAAGTAGTGTCTTTTGAGTAAGACAAGGACAGTGAGCATACTATGGATGTATTTCAGAGAGCAGCTGAAAAAGTTAATCAATTCAAATAAAGTCTCCTTCCTTCCTCATTCTGGTACACAAAATTTAATTGACTCAACTATAGCTATTGTGAAGTGTCAATTTAAAATGTTAAAATAAGATTATTGGAAATGCTTGTTTAAATCTCTTTACTACAAGCAGGCAAAAATAATCCAGCCTGTAATTTTATAGTACAGTCTTAAAATTAGATTATATTTAACTCAGATTCTTTACCCAGTGTAACTCATGCGATCTTTGCACAAAAAGCAGTCATTTATATGTTCAGTAGTGCCTCTGGGATGGAAGAAAATACTGCATATTAGGGCTGAAATGTGCAGTCTGTATCACAAGAGTTCACTGGCAAAAATACTTATGATATGGAATAGCAGTCATGTCTCTTGAAACCAGAGAAAAAATATTTCTGTTGATCATGATGACTGAATTTATTGAATGCCTTTTCATTCTACTTAAATAAATTCATACTAAAGGGAACTTTATTGTGAAAAGTCCTAAATAAACACAATTTACTAATGTAGCTGGTTTCAAATATATCTGACATATTTGTGTCCCTGGCTTGATGAAATTTAAGATTTTTTTTTGCTCTTGTATGCTTAAACATTTATTTGGACTGTAACCCTTATTAAACATGTGAATGCTCCATAAAAAAAGTCTTAGAGGGTAATAGAAGAACTATAGCTATAAATTCAGAAGAAGAAAACATAGCAATGCCTTAGTTGGCCTCTTCACACACTTATTTTAAAGACTGATTATTTAACACACTAATTCAACCTTATTATTCACATTAAAACTTCACATAAAATCGTATGCCCAGCATCTTAATATTTTGAAACAAGTGATACAGTCTCTTTGAAATGGCTGGGGAGACATTTGCTTTCTATTCTAAAATGAATTTTTATGAAACTCCTACATGTGAATAAAAAGTTGGGTTAACAGCTCTTTTCAATACCCTAGTGAAATAGTTTTAAAACCCAGTGATTGCTTTGCAAAAACCTCTACACAGCACAGCTTGCATTTTCATGCAACACTTTCCTGTCTCATGTTGCATAAACCGCTGGATTTTAAAGATTTTATCCAAAAAATGTTTTGTGTGACTTGTGTATCAGACACCTTTGACAATAGGAAGTATATTTCTCTGCAGCACAGGAAATTCAAACAAAAATTACTTTGTTTTACAGTGTATATTATTTGAAGTAATACATTGATTAAAAGGATTTGCACCAATGGGGAATGGACTGTGTCACCTATAGGCAGAAACTTTGGCATTAAGTTCAAGTAAGGATTTGCAGATTTTGGTGTTTCTACTTTGCCAGCTACTCACACACTTTCTGCTCTGCCAAAAGCAAATGGATGTTGAGCTTTTCTGTACAATTGGAGCAAGTGTCCTTGAAAATCCAAAATACCCACCCACCACTCTTCAACCAAGCTGACAAATCTGAAGCATATGGGGAAAAGAGTAATTTAACTTTTCGCTATTTTTTTCCCAGGCAAATTCTTCAGAAATCTCAGTGAGAATTGCAGAGTAATAAAACCCCCGTGTCTATGTGTCTGCGTGGTGGGGGGTTATTTTCTTGTTTGTTCTTGGGTTTTGTTTTGTTTTGCTTTTTCTTCCAGAACATATGCCTTCTGGAAATAGCTTTAAAGGAACATAACTTGATAGCAATATCCCTGAATCTTATCATAATCTCCATCCTGTTTGGTTATTCCTTTTGTTTCTACACAGCATTTCTATGGTCCCATAACTGAGATGGAGTTACTTCTGTTGGTATGTATAATTGTTCTGGATGTGGGTAGGCAAGTTCCCATAGTGTCACACTAAAGTAGGACAGTGACTGGCGTGCCATTATGGGAGAGGTGGCTCAGAATGTATTTGGCAGATAAACTTCTGCCTATAATATATAAGACCAAGTGCCTCGGTATTTTCTAAAAATAGAAAGCAGCTTGATTTTTAAAGCAGTTGTAAGCTCAGGAGAAGACGTGTAAGTAACAGGCAGCTGTTCTGGACATTGTCTGAACTCTCCCTCTTTCTGCATGCCCTGTGTGTTGAGGTATGGAACATGAGGTCTGGACTCTGCTTAAGTCCTAGTTTGGATACAGCCTCAACTGCCTGTCTCCACACAAGATACCAGGGACCTAGGAACCTAGCAACAGTGACTGGAAAAATGAGGGACAAGCCAGACTATGACAGGTCCATTTTCCTCCTGGGTGCCCTATCCGAGGTGACAACTGTACATACAGAAGGGAAATTTGCTCTCCAGAATACTGCTCCTCTGGCTGTAAAGTACATGCGTAAAGTGATTTCTTGAGTTTCTTGATAATGTTTGCACTCGACTTTTAGAAATAAAGATATTCTAGCTGAATAAAAGATGATTTTCTCATAGTTATACCCCTTCAAAGTGAACCACCATTGGCAAAACTCTGATGAGGAAATGTAAAATTGTCTTCAGTATATGTATGTAAGTAAATTTTTATCAATGTATTACTGTTTAAATGGGAATTATATCCTTCTGTCTTCAGGAAGGCCTGTAAAATCAAATGGTACAACTAGAGTCACAGGACACATTCACTGGTTGATTGCAATCACAATAAGGCTTGGACACTATGGTTTTAATTTGTGAAGTCCATGGGTTCCTTCTCTAAGGGTCTGAGAAATGGAACTGTGAAATGTTGGCAGGCTTTAATTCACTATATAGCTCCACAGGGAGGATTTTAGAGGTCTGCAAATTGGAAATGTTTGAAACCAAAGTGCATTAGGTCATTATATAAAAGGAGGGAGAGAAGGATGATAAAAATACATATTTCAAAGCTTTATTTGGAGCTCTGGGCCCTTTATCGGAAACATAAAAGTATTCAAGTTAAAACACAGATCACTCTGTCTTAATAGTGGCCCAGCCTGCACTTGTAAAATGGAATAGAGAATGTGCAGAGAGGGCCAAAGGCTTGCCTGGAAGGTAAGAGAGGAAGAGGAAGGGAAAGAAAAGCTGGACACTTGCTGACTAGTAGTTTCAGCCTATACACAAACAGCCTGGATATTGCTGAGATTTAGTTGCATTGTAGTTGATGTATAATTGATTCATTTAAACCTGGAGAAATGTCTTTGTCATTTTAAATCTAAATAAACCCCTTCATCCATTAGAGCATGATGCAGCATTTTGAGGTGTGTGTGAATTTTTAGAAAGCTTGGGCACTTTACTGAATCTCCAGGTGGACAGCCTTCATGCTGTAGTTTAGGATCAAAAGCAAACCCCCCTACCTGGCAGCAGCACTCTCCTGGAAATGCCTTTCTGGCATAACTAAGGCAGCTTCTGCTGGGCATAGCATGACTCAGACATCAGCAGTCCCTCTCCTGGCCAAGTGTGTGAACAGCTATTCAGCTATTCCTTGAGCTCCAGAAGACATTTCCTTTATTTCCATTCACCACCACCCCCCCTCCCCCCCCCCCCCCCCCACCCCGCCCGGGTACTCAATTGCTTTTTTTTTCTGCAGAAAGACGTATATTCTGACTTCGAGTTTTATGAACTTCCTACTACATTTATCTCTGTATTTTGTTCTTTAAAATAGGAGAATTGTCTTTTATGATTTTTACAAAACCATAAACTAACATTTTGCAAAAAACTTTCCTGTATTTCTGATTTGTAATTCTGGATAAGGACCTGGAAGTGAGTTGATAGAAGGTGTAAGCTAGTCTGTTAACTGTATCCCATTGTAATAACAGCCCAGAGTAAGAGAAAACTTTTTGTTCTTTTTATTCATACTTACCTATTTATCTTCTTTAACCAATCAAGGTTAAAAACAAGGCTGTAGAATTCGTTGGGGAATGCATCCCCTTGTTAAATAAAGAAGAGAGGGGGGACTCCTGACCACTGAGACTAGCTTTGACAGATGTTCACCCTGTTGGAAATACACAAATGTTCAATCCAGCTTTAATATAGCAACACAACAGTATCCAATCCAGCTAGTAAAGAAGCTTTTTTGGTGGACTAAATACTTTTGTCCCTCTTCCACTTGTGTAAAACTGACTTCTCTCTACCAAAAAGCATTTTTGTTCTATATTTTCTAGTTTCAATGACATACAATTCCATGTCCAGGTATCTCTGTGTCTCTGGTTCCTAGTTTTAGCCTTAGATATCAAAGTTCCTAAATAAATTCATGAGATAATTTTCTTTCCTTATTATGGTCTTCCATTACCCTTTCTCATTTCTCTGAGATTTATTATCTAATCTTTGCTTGCCAGTGGCTGGAACACATTTGCCCTTTGCTCTGGAGAGTTCTGGGTACAGTGAGAAGGATATGGATTCTAATCACATTCATTCTTAAATGACTTTGTTAACATTTTTCATTCATTTTTTACCTTCCATCCCTTTTGGGATGGAAATGAACAATGCATACCTGCTTAATCAAAATCAGGCCTAATCAATCACAGTTTTTTAGTGTGTAGATATGTATACACACACATGTATGTCATGGTTCATTCTCTCTAACAGAGAAATAATAAATTTGAGGTAGTAGCATATCAAATAAGTTATGGTGATGCTGTAGGGCCAGTTATTTTTACTGTACAGTAAATTATTATTAAAAATAGTTTTTTAATAAAGACTTTGACAGTTTTGTAAAAATACTTTCCCGTTCAGCAGAAAATCTCCAAACTTGATCTTCATCCATGCATACATTTTCATGAGCCTTGAGACACCTCACTTATTTCTGTCTTCTGTCAGCATGTATCTTACTCTTCAGAGTTATTCAGAATATATGTTGTTATAAAATATACTACTGTGATGTCACTGAATCCATATTGAGCCTTAAGGGGAAAATCCTAATCTTACAAAACAAGGGAAAGAGCTGTAGCTTGTTCTCTGTGTCTTTTGGAAGAAGGCAGCTTGTCTCAACCAGCTAAGAAATCTCAAAAAACAAAACAAAACAAAACAAAACAAAACAAAACAAAACAAAACAAAACAAGTTATTTGTGTTTAAAAGTTCTAGAGCAGGAGTGGTTACATATTGTAATACTGTATCTTTTTCATAACCATAATGAGCTGACATAGTGAGGTTGCTTGGAAAAGGGAAGATTTCACGTGTGTGGAATCAGTATACACATTATTTGTTTAAAAATAAAATTTTCTGCAATACAGCTCCATCCAAAAACTGGACAGTGGTGGTATTTAAATATCTGTGCAATAGATGCTACCAGTGTTGCCAAGCTAACACTCAGCAGCAGTGTCAGTAGGCGCTTATGATAAAGTGCTCCTCAGTTTTGTACCATATTTGTTATAAAATTAATGCTATCATTAATTTGAGTTTTTATTCTACCACCAAGCAATAGTGCTGTAACATTCAAGATGTATAGAAATAAAATTGACTCTGCTCCTGCCTATAGCTTTGCCAGTCAACACTGTCTTTCAGTAGAAAATATAGCTGAAGAAGATGAAAGAGGGGTTTCCAGTATTTTCAAGGTTTAATCAAGGAATGAGAAATATATCCCAAAACAACAAGCATCCAGAAAAAATTATCCTCAAGCAGCTGGTTTGCTCCATTTTTCTTACCAACAGTTTTGTTCTTCTCTCTCACAGTCTCCTGTTGCAGCTGTTCCACTTTGCTAGAAACCATCTATGTTCATGGGTACATCTCTTTGAGACCTGTGGTTACCCACCTCTTTCGTCCTTCAGCAGCCACATCTTTTTTTTGCTTTGATGTTTCCTAAAGACACTTTGTCAGAGCTTCCTACCTCTTTTTGCACACCCCCCCCCCCCCCCCCCCCCTTCAGCCTTCACTGTAGTAGGCACAAGGAAAAAACTCTTGACATTCTTCTGTAATACAAGTAATCCTGTCATTTCCATGGCCCTTTTGGACAGATGTTCCAAGTTTCAATCCCTTCTTCTGAAACACCCATTTAAAAGCTGATCATTATTATTCCTGACGGGACCACCTAAGCATCTTATACTGAGGTACTAAAACTTTATTCCTCCTGCAAAAATCTTCCTGGTGTGTCCTAGGGTCACAATGGCTTTACAGTGCCACTTTACATCAGTGATTCAGTAGCACCTCTCTTCTCTGTTTCTGACTAATGAACACTGAATTTAGCAACAGTATAAAAGAAGCTACTTGCAGACATGGGACACACTGTGTGCAGAAGGCCCTGACACAGCTGGAGCATCCACCAGACACATCACCCAAGGGGTACCCAGCATATCTGAACCCCTACACATGATCTTTTGACAATCTCCCATCATCCTTGCCCCTGTTCATAGTGCAGTAGTAGTGGTCACTATCCCCTGAGAAGACTTTGAGGATCTTGAGGAATCTTTCCCTTCTGTGAGCACAATGAAAGCTCTTCCTTTCTCTTTCTCAGTTCTTTTTGTGCACAGTTTTATTTCTGTTTCACTCACCTTTGATGTTTCGCGCCTTATGAAAAGAATATAGCCATTCACAAGGTCTCAACTATTCAAGGCCATAAACGTTTTAAACTCTTACCCTTAAAGTCTTTGAACTCCCCCCAGTTCAGCCTGAATTTTCCTGGGTTACTCGCCTTAATTAGTCCTATGTGCTCACTGCCTACATCTGTGATTTGTTTTAGAGGTTTCCTTACTTGCTCAGAAAAGGATTTCTTCTTTCTGCATGTGAGTAAAATGCAAAAGTGGTCTTCAGTATTCTGCAAGATTATTAATTCAGGAAGATGAAAATCATATTGTCATTCTCTATGGGGAAACCTATTATTATATCACCATTAAGAACTAATTAAATATACATTGTCCTTGTATAAATATATTATGTTAATAGTCCTTCCATGGCCTTATAATACTTCAGGATTATTACAAAACCAATACATGTAGAAAATTCCATTTCTTTTAGTTGATAATGTGTTAATTTTTCTCTACATCCTCAGTCCATCACACCAAAGAAAAGAGATTGTGGACCATATGCAAAACTTTAGATCATAAATATGTTTAATAAATAGTGTATGTAAATCACTAAATTTTTGGGGGACTCATCCTGATACAGCCAGTACAGAGCAACCTGCAGACAAATCTGGGTCTATAGCACTAAAGCCATGGAGTTACCTACTACAGAACATTCACCCTGCTGTCTCAAAGGTGCAAACATTATCAAGAAACTTTTGTTGCTCCTATTGCCAAATTCCACGCTGTTAACAGAATCTGACCTGCTTTGAGGCTTCTTCATATTTCTTTCTCAAAATTGCAGTATACAGGTGCTCTCACTCAAACACAGGTATTTGGGGGAAATAATGGGCTAGTTCCTGCCATTCTTCTGTGAAATACATCCAAAGGATTCACCTTCAAATCAGTCTCTGAAGTGAAAACCCTTAGAAAGAATTATGGGTCCTGTGGAAATAATGAGAATTGGTTGGGGTTTTAACACTACAGCTTGGTTTGCCAGGTAACTGGAAATTCAGAGATACATAAAGAACTTGAGGAAACTCAGCAGTAGTATGCAACTGGTGGCATATGATTAAAGTTTTAAAAAGTGCATTTTGACAGAGTGAAAGTACAAAACATATAAAACAATGAAAACTGCAAACAAGCAGTCTTTGCTTAAATATATTTGACTAGTATTCAAGATCAACGTAAATTTACTCTTTCATTTTCAGCCAAATAAAACCATATTGTGTCATTTGAGAAGACTTACATGGCTTTACAAGAACTGTTTATAATTTCTGAGACTTGTTCTAAATGTGGCTGGTATATTGGTGAAGTACAAAATTCTTCATTACCAAAATACTTTTTAAGTTTAAGGGGTGGAACACCAAAGACTCATTTTACATTTAAAATAATGTTCACTAAATTAAAAGTAATCATAAAAATTAGCTTTGAAACAATAATTTTCCCTGCGTTTTGATGATGTAACACAGCAGCAACTTGAAGCCTGTGATGTTTTTCTCAAAATGGAACAGGCTGGTAAAAAATGCAGGAGGGTGAGAACAAAATCACCCTGAAAAGGAAAGACAATTAGATAAATAAATAATATTAAAATAATTTAAAAATACTTTATAGTCTCTTTGAATAGCTTGATTGATTTGATTTTTTAATTTCTTTTTCAGTGCATGATAAGAATTAATTAGAAGAAACACTCTGTTTATACTGAATTAAAGATAGACCAGCTGCTGCGCAGAAGGAAAAAAAAAATTAATATCCCCCATTTCCTGACTGGACTGAGTCCCTCATGAGTAAAAACTAGAGAAAAAAGAAGACCTTCTCTGCAATCCAAACTACTCCAATGAAAGTATGTAAAAGCTACAAGTCTGCCAAATTGGGCTGCAGATACATCCCTAATATAAACAGTTCACAGATTATCTTGCATGTTTTCGTCAATTTCTTAAATGTCATCTGTTGGTGGTTTTTGGTAGATTGATCTATTTTTTTTAGCTACAGATTTTAATGTAGGCTTTAGGTTCAGAGAAACAGAAAGGTCTTTATACAAACAGCTTATACAAACAAAAATTTCAAAAACTAAATAGAGCTCCATTCAGCTGCAATTCTTTTCCTTGAAGAAAAACTGATTGGGAATTGTAACAGCCACATACACTTTTTTGTTTTTTTTTCAGTGGAAATAGTCCTGTTGGGCAAATACATAATTCAAAAAATACACAGTTAAAAAAATACACAGTCAAGGATATGATGATATGACGTTCCTGGTGAGCTGTTGCCTGTGGTAAATGGGAAGCAAGCGAGGAGTGGGAATTCTGTGAAGACTGTAAAGTTGGAGACTTGGTTAATTAGATTAAGAAAAATACTCTTTTCTTCTATGCCTCTTCAATCTCTTACATCCCAGATCACTGTCCCTCTGCCTCTGTTGTTTGTGACAACAAATAGAGATGCTTAGGGAGAGTCAGCACTGGGAAGCATCTTGTCCCAGGTAACAGGCATGTTTGTCACACCTGGCCATGCTCATGCCTGCTTTTCAAAAGAGTGGCAATTTGGGGTTAGCTAAAAGCTTCCTTCATCAAATTTGGCCCTGCCCTCCCCAGGTAAGGCTGGAAAGGAGCTGTCCCTGTGCACCCACAGCATCACTTAGGGCTTCCCAGAAAAAGGACTTGCAATGCACCTCTAAAGCCAGGTGAGGAAATTGTGCAGAGAGAAAAGGAAAAGCCAAACAGGGAAGAGGGGCCTGTTGTCACGTTCCCAAAATGTGGCATGCAACTTGTGCACCCACACCAGGGACTACTGGCCAGGCCAAGGTGAAAACCTGTCCAGGTTCTTAGAGAAACAACAGAGACCCCCCAGAACGAGCTCAGTGCGCAAAACCAGGTACCACAGAATCAATTTAAAAGGACACAACAAGCTTTCTTCTCAAATAATCTTGGTGATATTTAATGAACTCTTACCGGGGGCACCCCTTTGTGTATAGCAAGCTTGAATAACACCACGAAGAGCTTTTGGTTAACACAGTTCTTACTTTTGTAGACAGTAACATGTTATTTTCTTATTGCAGATGCGCTCTTGTGCCCAGCCGTTGCTGCCCAGACTCCCACAAAAACAATACTGTGTTGACATAAACTATCTGCCATGTGCAACTGCTTATACATTCTCACTACATCCGTGAGATATGAGGGCAGCTGTTTTTACTTGAAAATCCCTTGGCACTAACCAGCAGTTTTGACTCAGCTTTGCTGAAATGAATATTAAAATCCAGCCCAGTTTTCTCCCCCTTTGGAGCTTGGATGGCTACTGCAAACTCACATATGAAAGAGAAAGCATGTTTTGGATTCCCCTGGTGAGTCATCACTCTTTCGCTGGTGATTCACTGCTTGAAAGGAGAGGAAGGTAAACCAGGACTATTTATATGAACTGTCATCCATTTATCTGGTTATTTATTTATTTTAGCCTGGGGCATTCTCAAAGCAATGGAATGCAGCTGTGCTGACAGTGGCAGAGGTCTGAAGCTTTTTCTCAGGCTCTGGGCTTTACTTGTCATCTTCATGTTTGGAAGTGAGATGAGATGGAGAACCTTCATCCAGATCTCTTGTGCTTAAGCAAGGAAGAGTGAAGGAAGGGTTCATACTGCCAGCCTAGGTGCATGCTAGGTGAAATCATTGGGTAATCCAACCTCCTCCAGCAGAACAGGCTGAGGGAACCCATCTAACCATGTCCTCAGGTCCTGGGATGGTTCTCATCTGCCCAGCTTGGAAGCTTCCTGATCTCTCTATCTGTTGGTGTAGCAAGGGGCAGTTTAGGAAACAGCAATACTTAGAGCAGGCACTGAAATCCAGCAGTTTGTTTATGCAATTGTCTATATTATGATTTAATTGTCATCCTGCATACTATGTCATCTGCAGTGTGCTGAAAAGCTAAATTCTTCTTTTAAATGCATAAAAAGACTGTAATGGCAGTTCATTAACCCAGATATATATAGCTCCAGGCTTCTGCAAAATGTGAGCAGACTGCTATAAACTACAGCAACACCCCTAAGCAATTATATGGTTTATATTTATTCCTAAAAAACATAGGACATAGCTCAACACTTTTCCTCCTAGACTCTATCAATGAAGAAGCTACATTTGTGTTAACTCAAGTATGGAGCAATGTGATTTGTTGTTGTTGTTCTTGCTGAAGCTAGGCAAGACATTTCATGTTAGAACTGTCTTATGATTATGTTTTGTTACTGATGGAAGAACACCTTCGTGTGTGTTTTAGCTAACATTAGTCAAAGACAGGAGGAAACTCTTTGAAGTCCTGGGAGGCAGAACCATTTTTAAAACGCAAACTTTTTGCCACCCAAGATAATGTAGTCTTGTATCAGCAACAAAAGCTTTTCTGACTGGGAGCAGTTATTGAAGAGACTGCTAATTGAATTCTGGCCATTTTTTTTGAGCAGCACTGAAATAAGGTCAAAGGATGATTTTTTTTTTTTTTAAATTAGGAATTTAGAAAAGCATTCTTTTAAAAAAAATTAAAAGGGCTCTTAGTAGGAATAAACACCCCATGATTATTTTCTGCTCAAAACCTGGTGCTGCCCGAACTGCCACTTTCAGCAATTTTCAGGCAATCTGAAGGTCTGTACTGTGCTTTTTGTTCTAGAGTGACTTGTGCTAATTCACAAAAGACAGTACTTTTTGAAACACTTTGTCTGAAAAGTTCATCCCTTCTTAATCCCTTTGTTTGACATACTATACTCAATTTAGCTTAATGCTTATTTTAACTGATCTTTCATGTTACTGAATCCCCAGAAGCAGAATTTAAGTAATTAAAGAGATACTTTAAACATAGAAATATCACCACTAAATTGTGTTATCTGCCTAGTGTCTGCATTGTGGTGTGGGAAAGAGATGTGCAGAAACACATTCTCTAAGAAGTTGTCTCAGGTTCTGAGGTTGATCCTGTGGTCATTGATGAATTCATGTGCATCAAACATTATTTAGGATGGCCAGTGTCAGCTAGAGACAAGGGGAGATGAGGCTTTGGCAGAAACAAAGATAACTACAGACAAATCATTCCTCATATTACCAAGCTGCAAAGTCAGCACATGGCAAATTTTCAGGCCACACAAAGTGGCAGAAGTCTAGTGCCTTTCCTTTCTTTCTATTCCTGGAAAAAGGGTTGATTTAACTGGCCCTACATGTGTAAAATTTTCTCTGAATATCAATGTCATTGTAGCAATATATACGGATTTTGTTTTGAGATTTAAAATATATTCAAACGAAGTGAAACTCAAAATAATTCTATGGTATAACACTGATTTTTAGAAATTAAGTATATTTCTATCTTTCTAATAAACATGTTCTACTTGCCTCAAACTGGAAAAACCATAGATCTGTGTTGCTTTACCTTAGAAACATCTTCAGAGTCCAAGAAATAATTGAGTGAACAGCTGAAAGATAAACTGTACTTATACAAATAACACAAAAGTAATTATATTTGCATAACAATTTAACATGTATTTTGATATTCAGAATTCTGTCTTGTCTACTCAAGCAGAGGTCTCATTTTTAGCCATAAAGCAGAAAACAGATTTTCAGATGAAGCGTTGCTTTTATAAAAGCGGATCTTCCCTTCTTCTCAACTCAGACCAAGAGTGATTAGCCAGTTCTATTTACCTGAGCTTTCCCGTCCCAGCTGGCAAATGTGTTATATTGCCCTCTGTCGCTTGTCTTACATTTCTCCTGCCAAGAAAGATCTGCTCTAAAAGGATGATGAAAGTTTCACTACTCCTGATAGACAGCAAAGACTCTCTGCTCACTCTTTCTCTAGATATCTTTGCGTCTGGAAAAAACTAAAACTCCTCTTGTGGCATTTAAGGTCCAAATCTGGGAGAAGTTATAATCTTGGGAAAGAAGAAACATTTATCAATATTTAAGGTGGGAAAGCTCATTTCAATTTCCTGTTCTGCTGAACTTCTCAGTGCACATTGGAAAGCAACTTAAAGCCGATTACACACAGCTGAAATAAAGCTGGCCCTGGCCCTTTGCTTTTGCCGTTCAGTCAGGAAGACTGTATGAGCTTTCAAACAAGCACAGAAACTCTTCCCAATCCGTAAGTGACACAGTCAGAGTTCCTGACTGTCACCATCGATCTGTGAGTCACAGTCTAAGAGTTACTCTGACCCTTACAACTGCATACCGTTGTAAGACATTTTATGTGCTTCCTTGTTATACACGCATCTAGTGTTGGATGATGCATCTCAAAATAATTTCAGCTCTGGGAAATTTGGGCTGCAATTTTGCATAAGGAGGAGGAGTTTTGGACACCTGAGTCTTCTTACAGATATCTGATTTCCATCATAATTGTATGATGAAAAAAGCCATCTTCCTTTTTTGTCAGACTAGCAGTACCAGCATGATGAGACAGTGAAGGCACTGACTAGGTCAAAATCTAATTCCACACCCCACCTCAAGTTTTATTTCTTCATTATTCATATAAATAAGTTAACATACACGTTTAAAATTACATAGAAATTATGTCTTGGACACATCTCAAACACTTGAACTTATGTTTAACTATTTATTTAATATAAATAGAAATTTTAAAAGGATGAAAGAGCCTATCAAGAAATTATTATAATTTGAAATATGTTTTATGCCCTTTTAGAGATAACAATTTTTATTAAAAACATAATTCATGCTAAAAAAATCCACTGCTTATCACATACAAAAATTTCTGATATATCACTTCAATTTTCACATATATGCATAATTTCATTTAACTTGAGTGATTATTGTTTATATCCTTACAGCTCAGAGTGCTGCTGGCCTAGATATAAGGGTGGGGATTATTCTCAAGCAGTACAAAGTAAATGCTCATTACCTCAATCTGCCAAATTTTTTTCTGGAAATGTTATACTGAAGAATGTACCCCAGATCAGAATTAAGTTCTATTTTGCATTACTTGATTATGTCCATGACAGAAAATGATTACTGTGACCTCCCTAGTGGCTACAAATTGGAGGTATTGTTTTTGAGTAATTTATTTTGTCTGAAGGATGTTGTCACTCTGTCATATAAATGATTCTTTTAAGCACAGCTTTAAAGTAAGCATTCAATCTAGTGTTTTGCAGGCTGGATAATGACTAGGCCTTGGCTTAACCTCTCCTGTGTCTCTATTACCTCTAAACTCTAAGTAAAGTGCTTATGAAATGTTATATACCTACCCTGCTATTCAATTTGTGCTCACAGAGGAAGTCATTCCAATTTCACAGGAGAATTCTGAAACATCATTTATCAGTGTGTGCAGAGTTTTGAGATCCCTGGCAAGAGGGAATAATAGGATTGTAAGGTCCTTTGTTTGTTCTTCACATTTTTTAAATATCAAAATAGGGATTGAATTCTATTTATATATTGCAGCAAACATAGCAAAAAAGAAATAAAACCTTTTAAGTAAAAGATTTTACTTGTACATTGAAAGTAACAGTTTGTAGACCTGCTGCCTTTCTATGGATTAATCCAATTCCTATTCAAACCGAAGGCATGACTCTCCACATTGTAGGGTGCTTGCATCAGGACTCAGGAGAGTCCCACAAACCCAGGTGATGTGTTGGATGCCTCATATCACTTAGAGTTAATTGTAATTCAGTAACAAATGACAGCATTCAATAGCATATCAAAAATAATAATGCAGAAGGAAAGAAGGGCTCCCTGCTGACTGTGCACCTGAGGGGGCTCAAGTGCACTTTTTCTAGCCTCCTAGAAGTAACACATTTAACATTTTTGACCTATGCTTGCATGTAACCCAACAAAACGACAACACCCCAGCAATACCACAGTCTTCTCCCCAAATACTTTCCAGTTCACTGGCAGTACAGGTTTTAAGTATGTGAGCCTAGCAGAAAAACCCTTCTCTCTTAGTAATTATATTGCCTCTGATTTTTCATGTTGCCACAGTAGTTTGTCCCTGTACTCAGCTTTCATGTGATTTGGGAGGCTTCACAGGGCCGTCCAGCTTCTTTAAAATGGGTTTGAGTGGTCATTTTAAAATTTCACATTTGAAGCATGACTTCAGTGCATGAAGCTATGGTAAATCTCAAAGAACATCACAGGTAATAATTGTGGTTAGAGCCAAAAAGCCAGTACATTTTTCTTGGGGAAGTCTATGAGCACAAGAACATTATAAATGCATACCTACCCGATGTGGCCTTTGAAAAATGACAATATGCTATCAAAGCAACAAGGAGCCACTGTGACTGATTTCCTTAATGAAGGTGTTTCTTCTATTTTTTGGTGCAACTTACATATGAAAATTAGATTATAGCTTCAGTATTTTTATTACTGGAAGTGTGTTTTGAGAAGGAATGCCATGAATACCTATGGAAAAAAAAAAATCATTCTGCTTGGATTACATAATACGTTTCATACAAGAATAAATCACGAAGACTCTTCAGTTTCAGTGATTTTTTTTCCCCTCCATTTTGATATCTGTGAAGTCACTTTTTCTCAGGACGAGCAGTTAAAACTTGTTTTCTTTACTGTGAGGGTTGATTCCGCATCTAGTATCAGTTGTTAATTCCAAATGCATGGGATTTACAGGCAGATCCAAAGAAGACTTTAGATTGGCCATAGATACCTAACTGGCAATGAACAGAGCACATTTTCACATCTGTACAGGGAAAGATGAGGGCTTTGTCTCTTAGACACACCCAGGGTGAGATGTCTGCTGAAAGAGTGTTTTTCAGATTTCAGTTTTTGTTACTGTGTCCTTATCTTTGTCATTATCCACAGTTTATTTTGCTAGTTATTCTAGTCATACTCTAGCTGTCACTTTACTAGTTATTCTAAAAAAAACCTATTCAGCTTATTCCCTCTCTCTTCTCAGTCTTTCTCCAAGTTATTTAATATTTCAGAGTTGGAAGGAACAAATTGTCTTGATAGCCCAACTGTTTTCCTTTCTTTTGTTTCTCATCCTCCACTGTGGAGTCATTAAACCACTAAAGGAGAAGGAAACAAGGACACCTCCAACTGCAAACTGCAAAAATTAGGAAGCAGGAGCACCCCAATTCTATAGGTAACCTAAGAAATCTTTTCTCCTTCTCTCCTATTTTCCTCCCCTCACCCCTCTGCCCTTCCCCCCACCCCCCCCAAATCTGTGCATCTTATTTCACATGTTCGTTTTGGAACTCGTATTGATTCAGGACCAAACTTCATCAGAATAATTTCAGTTAAACACAATAAGCGGGACACTGACATTAAGAGAGGATAATTGAGTTGGTGCTTTGGGCAGTTAAGAGATTGAAAGGAAAGGAGATAGATAAGGATTAGTTTAAAAACAAAAAGGAAGATGAAGTATTGCCAGCGTTATTTAATTATTTCCGAGTTAAAAATGCGAAATGAGGGTACGCTAAATATAAACCCTTATCTTTAATTATCAAGTCTGTCCTGTTCTACTTGTACTAGAGAACCTGAAATCAATGGAATGAATCCCAGCAGCGATCCAGTTACTAGCGGGGAAGGACTGCATATACGAAAGGAGGGCAACGTGCTTTAAAAGACAATACAACAGAAAGTAATACAATTCGAGGGGGGAAAAAAGGAAAAAAAATACAAGCGAGGTTTGTTTCCTTGTCAGCCTGCATCCTGAGCTCACATTAAATGACAGACTTTTCTTCTCTCTGCATTCCAATTAGACTGTGCCAATGGGCAAGTGGGGAAGGGAATATTAATGAGGGAGCCGGGGAGCGGGTGGGAGCCCGGGCTGGCGGCTCCCCGCTCCCGCCGCAGTCCGGGGGAGCGCGGCGTGGCCGCCGGGATGCGCCGGGGCGAGCGCGCACTTGACCGGAGGCGACCGAGAGCCTGGGGAGGGAGGGAGGGAGAGCGGGCTACGGAAAATGTGTTGTACCGGGCTGGGGAGCGCTTTTCGCCCCGTTTCTCGTTCGCGCATCGGCGACCGTGCCGCACCCTCCCGCTCCCGGCTCCGAGGCCGCGGAAGCCACCCCGGGCCGGTGCCGGTGTCGCAGTCGGTGCCGGCGTCGCCGCGGGTGGGGACCCCGCACCCTCTTTGCCCCGCGCCCCGGCAGGCGCGGGCACGCACGCGCGCGCCCGCCGCTCGGGGAGCGCTCGGTCCCGGCCGCGCTCGGTCCCGGCCGCGCTCGGTCCCGGCCGCGCTCGCCGCCGCCCCGCGTTCCCCTCCGCCGCCTGCCCCGCTCGCCGGCGGCACCCGCCTCCCCTCCCTCCTTCCCTCAGTCCCTGCCTCCCTCTCCCCATCCCTCCCCGCCTCGGCCGCCCGCTGCTCCCAGGTAGGGTCCCCGGGGGTCCCCAGGTGCGGCGGGCAGCGCCTGCCCGTGCCGGGGGCTCTGCCGCTCTCCCCAGCTTGGCCCCAGCAGCGGGGGCTGCCCACGCCGCCCCCCCGGCGGCGGCCGCCGGTGCTTTGCCGAGCAGCTGTCAAACGTGCTGGGCGCTCGGCGGCGACGGGGGGCGGCTCGCCCGCGGTCCCCGCACCGAGCCCCGGCGAATGGCATGACTCTGCCTCCCGCCCGCCCCCCGCCCCCCCGGCTGCGGTGTGCCGTAGTGAGGCGAGGGGTGGTTAAACCCCCATCCTCCCATACATACGGTTTTTATTTTTTGTCCCTTTTCGTCTCGGGGCTTTCACATCACGGAACAGGAAAGCATCTGATGCGCCGGCTCACATGCCGCTTCTGATCATACGTTGCCTCCTTGCACAGAGCAGGATCGTTGGGAAAGATGGAGATACAATAAGTTGCTAGTACTGAAAAGTGCTGCGGAAATCCAGTGGTTCCCTTTCTCCAGTGAATTGACATATTTTCCTCGGGTTAAGTTGAAAGCACTGCTTGGCGGAGACTGACTGTGGCTGAGAGTGGGTTTGTGTTTTTCTTGCACCGTTAGGTTTTGCGAAGAGCAGCGATGAAGAGGAAGCTGGCACTCTCCGAGATGCGGTTGGTTCTTCTCGTTTTATTGGTGTGGCTACCAACAAGGTGAGAGGATATTTAGTTTTGTGGTTTGGTGCGAACATGTGTTACAATCTGCAAAGGGTGAGCTTGTGTGAGGGGTTATAAAAGTATGGTATGTAGTAACGTAATAATAATAATAAAATCTTTCTTAGCTGTTTGAATGCAGTATTACACAGTTTCTAGAGCAAATGCAGTAGAATGCAGTTTAGGGACCATAAAAGCCTGATCTCTTGTCCTTTAACGGTTTGTGAATTGATGCTTTATTTCACCATTAAAATAACAATTTCTTTAAATGCTTTTTTGGATCTTAAAAGGTTTGAGTTACTGTATCACTGTGATTCTGTACCTTACAAAATGGAGAAATAGATTATCATGAAGTCACACTGCAAATCACTGTCTTTAAAATAATGCTCATGTATTTATCAATATGGACATATCTTTTTTTTTCCTTGATTTTTTTTGGTCAAACATAATAGAATTCAAAATGATGCTTAAGCTTTAAACCTCTAGGTGGAGATAGCATACAACTTCACAATCACGTATAATAAAACAATAGCATCATTTATTAATCAACTTTTCTTATGCTGTTTAAAGTTCTCAATTTCTAAATTGCAGCACAAGAGGAAGTAATTATTATTACATTATACTTTTGTGTTGATCACAGTTCCCAAACACGCAATTAATTGTAGTTTGTAACTTTGATATACTTGCTTTGGTTCTGGCTGCAGTAGGTCTTGTCCTAACATGATAAAGATTGTGTTCTATATAATGCAAGTTTCCTAAGGTTTAACGAGTCTCCAATATTTTTGTTTGTTTCCCAGCAAACAAAATGTTTCTGAAACTATGTTTTCTATTTCATATTTTATACCTAACTATGGTGCAGTATTAGTTGAGTCACAGTGGGCCAGATCCTGCAAACCCTACTCAAGTGAGTAATCTTACTGACGTCAAAGATACTATATATGTTATTAAAGACTTTTGCCTAAGCAAAGTTTGCAGGATGCGACCTTAATTTGATGTAATTGTATTGATCTAAATTTTCTTAGTGGAATCTTGAGTTCAAAACCCGTTGTATCTCAAAAAGGAGCTTAAAAATGGCAGAGACGTATTCTGGTAGTCCATGAGTATAATGATACATTTTACAAACCAAAAATTGCAACTAAGAAAAAACTGACACATGAGTAAAATCACACAACATTTTAATGTTTTCTTTATAAGTTATCTGATTTGGGTCGATTCTATGGTTTATATGTTGGAAAGCACAGACTGCAATAATTTACATTTAAATACTTTATGCTATTGAACTGGGGACCAACATACTGCCTTGTCTTTAATAATTTTACAGTTTGCTTTTGAGAAAATATCACCTAAACCTACTTTTGGTTAGGAGGAGGAGAAGGAAAACATGCTTGCTGTTATGGCATTCAGAATGCCTTCATTTTGATATGATTAGTACTCAAACATTTGGATTAAAATTTTATCTTGCTGAAAAAGGTGTAAATGATCATGTGTGTAGCGTATGATGCTTTACTTCCTTGATATCAATGTGCTGATTTTAAGCAGGTGACACTGACGAGCTCGTGTATTTCACACGCACAGTGCTTAAAATTGTTGGCACAGTAACATTTACATGTGGAAGGCTTTCTGCGTGTCAGGGTTTCCCTGGCACAAACCCTTTTGGTCTGGGTGCCCAGGTTCTGGAGGACTGTGGAGCACCACAGCTGGCTGGGCTGCAGGTTCATATTCCAGCCCCTAACGTGTTCCACAGAGATTTGATCCATAAAGGCTGTAATGTCCCTTTCTTTATTGGGGAAGTTTGAAACAATCATTGATCTATAGATTCTTCTTGACACTTCATTTATGATTCCTTTACCCATCCAACTTTTATAAGGCTTTTCTGCATCTGATGGAATATCAGATACTGCTTTTTATGACAAAATAGGGTTTTAGAAAGATGAAGGCTGTCCACAGCTATCCTGCATCTTGCTAGTCAGCACTGGTGTTCCCTCCCACCAACTGCTGGCGTCAGAGGACTCCCTGAGCATGATCGCTGGAGTTTTCCCTCATGTTAGTTCTTCTGGTCATGTACATGACATGACCATTGGGTGGAGGCAAATCCACAGGATTTATCCAGAGATAGAGTATACCTAGGTGAGGACAGATAAGACAGAGCTGCAAGGAGCTGGGTTTGTACATGGGGTCCTGGGTTATCAGTCCAGGAGTGACCTACCACCAAAGCCTGGGAAGCTCTTCTAGGGTTTTGCACTAGTGCAGCCTCCACTAACAGGTGGAGCTTGAAGTAGTACTCAGAATAATGCAGTGATGCCTACAAGTATAGGCTACTGGAAAATGACTTCCTGGATACTTTAAATAGTATGCTGTTGACCCTTATATGTCTGAATTTGTTATATAGAAATTGTATATTTGTATACTGTTAAATACACCTTTCCTGTTTTAATGCAGCAAGTAAAGGCCAGCCTGGAAAAAAAAAAAAAAAAGCATGTTGAGTGTATATTAAAACATACTTAGCACCTTCTAAAATGTAAAATATCCATTTAGATCAGTGCTGGCTGACTCCCTGGAAGACGAAGCTAAGAATAACATCACCATCTTTACAAGAATTCTAGACAGACTTCTGGATGGTTATGATAATCGCCTCAGACCTGGATTAGGAGGTAATAAAACCAATTAAAGATTGTTTTTTAAAAATCAATTTTAATGTTCGGATTTTATGCAGTGATATTCTTCCTCCAGGGTTTTTTTTCCCTAACAACTGGTATGTATCTTGATAAATTATTTATAACTACATTCACCCAGATGAATCATTTGAAGTTTGAGGAAGATAACATCTATGAATGGAAAGAAGGCACTTTCACACATTTATCTTAAGTAAAAAGAAAAAAGGTCCGGTGTTTTAACATAGTAAAACAGAATGTGAACAAAAATAACATCTAAAGCTGTTATTCCAGTCAGGGAATTTTGGTTGAACAAGGAATGCAGGCTTAATTCCCTGCAATGCTATAGGTGTATGCTTTCAGAAATCTGCACAAGTGTTCTCTGTGATGTATATAAATTCCACATTTTAGATTCATTCCTTGGCCCAGTAAATTCAGTGAAAATGTTGTGATTTTAACTTCTTTGGAATTAAGGTGTCACTGGTTATATGCATTTCTTTTCTGGGTGCCTTGCACTTATTTGGGCATTTGGAAAAAAAATACAGAAAAAGAAAATATTGGAGGACAGAGGTCACTGCACTCCTGTGCCATGACTGTCAGTTATTTTTCAAAATGTCAGTTCACATTTCGATTTTGAGGCTGTATGCCATTTTATGTCAGTATGTGTTATATCGGCAAGAAATTTAAATAATTTTTATGGTGTTGAAAATATTACTGCGTACAGAAAAATCTCTATGACATAGGGAGGGGCTGAATATCTTAGTTTTGACAATATTTTAACTACTACTGTTGTTTATCTGTATTTATACTACATAACATTAACATGTATGATTCAAATATACACTTCTACTGCTACTATTATTATTTTTAACTGTTTTAGTGATTGTAATTTTCAACCTGGGGACTGTTTCAGCTTGATGAAACTAATTCTAGTGCAAAATCCTTGGGAGCCATTCCTGCTCCTGTTGATTTCAGGAAGATCAGGCCCAAAGCTAGAGGCATGCTCCAACTCCCATGGAAATTACAATAACAACTCTGATCAAATTAGGTATTAGTTAAAGCTCAGAGTTTTTGTCCAACACTGTTCTGTCCTGACCTGTGGCTCTGTTGCTGTTCTGGTCCTGGAGAATTGTGGCTTGCATCTGACACAGCAGAAAGTGAGAGCTGACGCTGACTGAAAGGAGCTTTTTCATTATACATTACTTTTAACCAAGGATGCCTTTTCATTTCCATTTCTGGCCTCTGTACAGAGGAGGCTTGCAAAATGTTATATATTTAAAGACCTTTTAATTTAGATAATTCATAGAACCCACAGCACTGTTGACGCGAGAATTTATATAGTCATGTTTTACATGGAGTTTTGATTTTTTTACAAAATACCAAAATACTCAAATTTAAGAACTTATGCAGAGTGTAAACATACAGTGGCTTGCAGAAACGTTTCATATCACCAAGCTCATGTTGAATAGGCAGGGCTCTTAAAATCATGTATTTTATTAGAAAAATAATCAAAGTTTTCTTGCTTATGAGGAATGAGCCATTTAATGAGAGCAGTCTGAAGTTCCTTTGCATATCAAGTATTTTTTAACATTGAAATTACATTGTTGAGAAAATGAAATAAAGAAAAAATCTAATGCATTTTTCTTTTATATTTTTCATTAAATTTTGCTTCCACATAACCTCCCTCTTTTTCTTTATGAAGCCTCATAGTTAATTAAAACATACTCTGAGAGCAAAAAATTAAAGAATTAACATCTGTTTGATATTGGCATACATGGCAATCAACCCATGCAGAATATGTGTGAAATGAAACTGTGTCATGCATATTAAACCGTGGTGATTCATGACACATTAATCTTAATCTTCAAGAATACTTCAGTTGTGGATGGATGGATTCTTAGTTTAAAAGAACACATGTAAATGGCAGTTGTGATAATTTATGATACAAAACAAACAAATGAAGCTTTTGTACATAGCATAGTGCATAGTAATTAGGTACTTTAATCGTTCAGGAATTTTCTTGCAGTTTATTCCTTTTTCTATATTGACCTGTAGTCTGAAAAGAGATGTGGAAATAATTAACCTTTTTTTTTTGGTTGTTGTTTTTTTTTGGGTTTTTTTTGGGGTTTTTTTTTTGTTTTTTGTTTTTTAACACTACGTGCCTGGTAAGCCCTGGGAATTTCTAAAAATGCTTTTGCAAGAGATTACTGCATTCTGTCCATGCCAGACATCATTAATTTAAGATACCTAGTCTCGGTTGTGTTTCACTTCCCTTTATATGAATCTGAAATAGCTCATTTGAAACCAGTAGAATGTTTACTTTGGCATAGCAGTTTCCATTATTGTGCACATATCACTACTGTGACTCAGATCACAATCTGGCCTTACGTGCTATAACAGAAATAGTCCAGGATCTGACATGAATTCTTCTAAAGTCGTCAGAAAGCAAGAGCTGCTCATCAGCCCACTTTCATTTGCTGTGAAAGACATTTTCAGAGATGTCATAGAGCAAGAATATAGATCAGTGTTAAAAAGTGGTCCTTTAGTAATGAAATGTTTTGGGGTAGTACTGGCATTTTATCTAGTTATTGACCAACAGAAGGGAAATGTATAGGCTTCTTGAAAGACTGCATAATAAATTCAGCTAAGTAAATGTCTGGCTGGGAGGTAGTTCCTGCATTAAAAAACAGATTTGTAATTCATTTTACTGTGAGACTTGGTGTGAGTACTGACAGTATGTAACTTGATGCTTTACTGATGCACTTCAAAACTGAGCACTATTTTCTATAGACTGTTGAGGAAGGCTTAACTTTTACTGGTGGCACACCTCTGTCAGTTGAACAGGTTTTGGCTGTTGACTATTGGCTGTCCTAGCAGCTGGGATCCTTGAGTGATGTGTGAGCACTACAGTGAGGAAATAACCTGCAAAATGGGTGTGGGCAGGGAGAAGATGACACTGCACCATCCCCTGAAGCCAGATACATCTCATGTGACTTAGATATACACCCCAACCTACTGTATTAATATGGATAATCACGGGTTTATTCAAGGGCAGATAATCTTTTCTCTATACCCATTTTATGCTAAGCACAGGATTGCAGCTGGAACACTCTTGACTGCACTTTTAGCTCTGAAATGAACTATTTTACCCAAACATTCCATTCCATTTCTGTTTAGCCATCAAAATAAATTACAAGTTCGACTTCAAAACAAATTTCCTGTATCATTAACATTAATTTGTATGAAATATAGCCATGCAAATGGCATCTCATACAGACCTTAGTTGTTTAGGACTTTCTAAAAATCATGAAGGTATTTTCATCTTTTTATTTGCTGTAAGTTTGCAAGATAATTAGGATAACATTTTTTCATAAATCCTTTGCTTTTTTATTAGCATTTTGGAAAGGAAATCCATGCATTAATGGGCACTAAAACTAAGAAAGGAACCAAAATATCTGGAAATGATTGAATTATCTGTCTGCTCTCCTCTGCCCCATGAATAGACATGATCATGCTGGATACTTAACCATTTAGTCTCCATAAGTTATTCAGATTTCTTTACTTTCTCACATCTGAAATTGGTCTTTCCAACTGCTATAGAACTTCTGTCTTTTCTACTCTCTGAAAGTTATAAAATACAATTGAATAGAAAACTTAAAAATTCGAGAACAATCAAAACAAAACAAAAGGAAAGTTACAAGGACAGAGGACTGGACTTCATAGCCTAAAGTTTCAAGTGCCATATTGACATTGATAAAATGTATGGAAATGTCAGGATCCTTCTGCAAATTGTGGTTAGTCTCACCAGCTTCAGGAATGGCATTCTTATTGTAACCAAAGAGTTGAATAGCAATTGTTAAAAAAAAAAAAGGAATATGAGACAGTAGGTAGGTGAAAATTAAATGCACTGTGATTCCATTTTGAAGGAACTGTCTCTACTTTCAAGCGTTCTGATTGCATTAAGCAAGAATCTGCATTGCATTTCTCATACAGAGAGACCAAATCCTCTTTTCCCCCCAACATTTTGTAATCAATTGAACAGGAAAACTGAAGAGAATGGAGGGGAATTCTTGCTGACTGTTGCTATCAGAGAGATGGTCAGCAGTGAACACTTGCAGGTGTGATCTTTCATCTTTGGAGCACTGGATAATTCATTGCATAGAATCAGTGTAATGATGTAGAATATCAGATTTGGTGATTACAAGTTGTGTGATGTGCTCACCAATATGAGCACAAGGGAAAACCATTTTTCACAGATTATCTTTGTCTCCTGCCCAGATCAGGAGAGCTGCATGCATCTCTCTATCTCTGTGTGTGTGTGTGTGTGTGTGTGTGTGTGTTTATCAAATAGCTGGAGGTTTTCAGTTGCCAGGAAACATAGCCATGGTCATATGCTGATAATCTGGAACATGTTGAATTTAGGGCCCGGTATTTATACATCACTGTGATTCAGAGTTTTTAATGAGCTTCGGAAGAGTTTGTAGCTATAGCAGTCCCTAGCTGGGGGACCCTAGCTTGGTTAGTCCCCTAGCCAAACCTTAGAGGTGTTTGTCAGCCCCAATGCAAGTTCAGAGTATCATAATGGAAGGTTGTCTGACTATATTTTTTTCTGCAGAACACTACTAGAAAGCTTTCCCTACCGTTTATAAATGGGAAAAGTGCAGTTCCTGGTCTCAGTTCTGGTTGCTTCCTTTGTCTTTCTTTTTTCCAGGTTCATCTTTTGAAAATGATAATATCTCTCTGGCAGTGCTATTGCAGAGCAATTTAGAGCAGCACTTGCATTTTCTAAAAGCCCACAATCTTTGTGGCTATGCTGGGACACAAAGGAGTAAACGACTGTATGCTCCTCTTTTGGGCATACCTGGAAGGGTCACATGGAATCTGGCCATAACAGTGCTTTCAGAGGAGTCGGAGAGAAACTCAGGTTAATTTATGTTAGAGCTGTGGATAGTGTATGTTAGGAAAAAGCGTTCCTTGTTAAAAATGGAAAAGCAATAGAGAGGAGGATATGAAAATCTCATTAATAATTTATCCAGGGCAGGCAGTGCTAAATCCAAGAACAGAACTAACTCAGTAGCTATAAGCATTCCAGGGAATGATTCATTAGGTAAGTGAAAGGATAAAAAACCCACAGAAACCTCTTTGATGCTAAAGAACAAACCAGAAAAATTATCTAGTATAGGATAGGGGCTGAGTAGCTAGACAGAGGTTATTTTGGTTATTTATGTATTGAAAGTCAGTTAATAAATCTACAGTGAAGATGTAAACATAAAATTAATGCTGCAACTGCGCAGGGAAGTGCAACTGAGGAAAGTGTTGCACAATGCGAAGCAAAAAATTTGCAGAATCACAAAATAAGCTGAGTTGGAAGAATCCACAAGGATCATTGAGCCCTCCTCCTGGCCCTGCACAGCACCATCCCAAAGAGTCAAATGTTCAGCCTCAGATGAGTTAACAGTAATGCAGGTACTTTACAGTATGCCTATAGAGGAGCTAGTCTGGGAGGATCTCCCAGTCCACTGAACGTGTATATTTTGTACTCTTTTTTTTTTTTCTGTCCTGGCAAGGCATCAGCATTTGCTTCTAATGCTAGAATTACTGCAGACGACACCAAGGCTGAATTAGAGCTTTGCTTACTTTTGTCTCGTCTGCAAGGAAGCTGTGGCAGCAGATACTGCAGATTTCTGTGTAGCTCACTGGTGCTCATTGTAAATCAGACTGATGGGGTGGTTACATTTTCCAGCCAGATTTGGTGGATAATGACCAAACCATCAAAACCATCATCTTTTCTCTGTGATGCAGTTATTCTGGGTTATTTGGGAAATGGTTGAGAAGCAGTGGACTTGTTGATATCCAAGGTATTCTACTGTTGACAGCTTTCCACTAAGGCCTTTTATCATGTTATATCTTGCAATTATATTTTTTCTATCTGAAATATGCAACTACTTCTCATTCAGGCTGACTAGTTTAAATAACTAAGTACCAAAGGAATGCAATATTGTAGTTCCAAAGTTTTTATTACCCATGTGTAATGATACAATTTGCATAAAGCCACCTGAATTAGAAATATAGTTATTATTAAATAATCTAACTCTAAAACATTTTCAGAAATATTTAAGCGCATTAGAAATTCATCCAGGATAACTTTAGGGATTTTAATGGATTTAATGGATTTTTACTAGTGGATTTTAACCAAGCAAAAAGTGAATTTAAAATGTAGAAATCAATGTATATGTTGCTTACAATGAAAAAAAAAATTGTCAATCTGTAGAAATGAAGTGATTTTGTAATACAAAATTAATAGTATTCTGGCTTACAGTAAAAAGTGTACTTATAAAGAACATCAGGGAAATCCTTTAATGTTTACTGCTGTGTGATACATCCATGGAGTACTCAGTTTTGTATATTCTTTTTATAGGAGACACACAGAAAATTACATAAATTACATTTCAAATATTTTCCTAAATAAGATATACTAAAAAAAAAAAAAGTGGTATTTAAGAATGTAAGTTATAAAGATCAATTATTCACTTATATAATCACCTAAAGATATTGTGAAGGTTTTGGTGAAGAGCTATTAAACCAGTTTATAATAAAGCATTAATGGTCTTTGACATTTTGGGTTTAGATGTGTAGGACGCAGACAATACTTGGAACACACTGCCCTTCACAAAAGTGAAAAAGTGGACCTTAAGGATATGTTTGGTTTAAGGAAAAATGGCAATTATATCACACTGTGATATGTCTAGCATCACTGGTGATATTGATTTCTGCTTGTGTGACAACAACTAATATTTGAGCAAATAGACATGCATAACTTTCAAGACAATTAATTGACAAGTTTTGAAATTTTATTTTCAATGAAAACTAAAAACTTGGGATTAAATGGACATGGATAACTGTTTCAGCTTCTTTGTGTAGAAAAGGTTGGGGTTTTTGTAACCTTTGTTCTTGAGCCCTCTAATAGCAAATACACATTTAAATAAATTTTCTGTGTTTTAGCACCCATAAAGAAAAAACTCCCACAAGACATTCTGCATAGCACAACAGGCTTGTACTACATCAGGCCTACAATCAATACCTGATTGTGGCAAAACAGTGTTAGAATACTCTTTGTTTATGGCACATAATCTAAAAGGACCAAAAAAGAATAATAATTATTTTCTTCCCCTCCTTAGCTTTACTAGGCAAACTCATAACTATTAGGCCAATGCTGATGATTTTCAGCAGACAATGGCTGTTCAGAGTTGTGGTGGACTTTCCATATTAGTGGAGACCTTCACAATTTGACAGAATATGACCTGGGCAGCTTGCTGTGTCTTCAGAGATTGCTGTGCCTTGGACCTTCCAAAGGCTCTTAAACTCAGTTGTTCTATGATTCTTTAGCTGACAGCCAGCAAGATGTCGAAATATTGGCTGCAGCTTTCCATCTTGGAAAAGGTGAAAAAAAATAGTATGTTAGATCTTGAAGATATAGCTGAAGGAAAAAGTCTAAAAAAAAATCTGTGTAAATGAAAGGTTTAAACTGCTTCAGAACAGTAGTATGCACAGTGTTATACAAATCTTGAGCTTTTTATTCATAAGGATCCCACTGAAAAATATAAGATTTTAGGCAGACAGTATCTGCGAAAATGAAGAGGAACTATCCTTATTTATTTTCTTTGCCACATTTTTCCCATTATCACCTTATGCTGAAGTCCTGAAAAGGTTAAATATGTGAAAAGACAGTATTTTAAAGGACAGGCACTGTATTAAATCCTTCTCAGTTTACTTTGGCAGTGTACAGGGAACTGAGAAGCTACACAGCACTGTGTATGCTAGAGACCAACACCTCCCCAGGAAGCACCCAGGAGCCTCTAATCTCTGCCCTTCTGAAGTGCCCTGAGACACCATCCAAAGTTCCTCCTGCTTAATTCCTCTGTTTTTATATTGCCTTTTTCTTTTCTAAATACCTATCTGTTTTGTCCATTCTTAGAAAAAAATGCCCAACTGTCTTTTTTGACCAAAATTTGATGAATTGATTCCATCTAAGCATAGTGTTACTCAACTCCAGGTGAGACCTGCCATGTAGATGCAGCTGTGTATTTTTTTTTTTTTAATTTTTTTTTGTTGTTGGAAACCCAGCCTTGCCTTACCCTCCTCCCAGGTACAGCTGCTGGCATCCAGCTGCCTGGAAGATTTCTCTTCCAAGGAAACTGGATGGAGGAGGTTGAAATGATGTGAAAGCAGACTCCTAGGTAGGTAGAAAGCAAAGATTGTCCTTTACCCACAGATTGTGTGGCCTTCCTTTTGTGGCAGCACAGTTCCCTGGTGCTGTTGACTGGTCTGAGACAGATCTGTTCCTTCTGGCAGTACTCCTGACTACATATTCCTGTTTCTGTTTTCTTGCAGTGCTACCATTTCGTGACTATCTTTAGAATAACCTTTTTGGTGCACAATCTAGTGCATCCAATTTTTAGAATTAATAGTGTGGAGAGAGAGAGAGAGAAATATGTAGTCAAAAAGGATCATGCAGAAGGACATTGTAATTGTATATTAAAACAGCTCACACTTTTTTATTTTTTACAATATTTTAGTCTGTTTTAATTGTCAATATTAGTGGCTACAATTAATATCTAACACTAATTTCTAAATACTCCAAATAACATATATGAAGTAGAAAATACCCCTGTTTTTCAACAACCTAGCACTAAGGTAATACAAGCCAAGGTGAGAAACCACTATGAGCAAGAAACATGGGAAGGGGAAGGAGGGCAGAACAAAAGAGATGATGAATGAAGGAGGGAGATAAAACTGTCTTGCTAATCATTGACCACTTTTAAACAACTGGCAGATTTAAACAGCTGTATGATAGCTTTTGAAAAAATCCTTTGGAAACTTGAAAGTAGAATAGATAAGAAATTTTATCATTATGGTATATGCATACATTTAAATTTCTGATATTAGTGTTGGCTCAACAATGAGTCATCTATCTCAAGAAACAGCTACAGAGGATGTGTTGCTGTACTATTCACCAAACTTCTAAATTAAAGCATCAGCAGAAGATTTTGAATTAATACTGTCAAAAGTTAATACATTATAATTATAAGAAGCAAAGCATTTTAATATTCCAAGATTAGTCTTTACATATATTTTTATATCTGTTTTTTTCCATGTTAATGCTCTAATGAAATTAATCACAAGCTAAAGGAAATTTTGTTTACCACTGCTTTTTACCACATGTTTACCCTGTTAATAGTTTGCTTTATCACACAGAGTATTTAATCACTTTTTTGTGGAAATTGTGTATAAATCAGAAAAGTATGATTCTGCTAACCTTCCAGAAGTGGGGTTGCTATTTGGGAACCATTTATGTGATATCTGTGTAGCACATGGCTCCTGATTTACATTCCTTAATTCCTTGCCATATGTTGAGGGCTATTTAATAATTAGAGCATTTAACGCTGTGAAAGCAATGTAAATCAATTCCCCTCTTACCTGGGATTATTGTGCACATCAGAGGACATTAAACACTTTAGTGAAGTTGTGCAGCTGCAGGGATTGGATCTAGTCTGACCAAATTGCATTCATTTTTATATGCACACATATTTGATCCTCCCCATGCATCTTTCATTGAACCAGTAGAGATTACATGTCCTTATCTGCAATTTGTTTGGGTAAACCTGGGCGTCCCATGTTCCATCTGCTTAATCTGTGTTTTTATACAGACTGCAAATTAAGTATTTTATAATTGTGTAGTGTTATGACTAATAGAGTTGATTGAAGATAAAATTCAGTGCTATGGACCACAGACATTCACATATGGTTCAATAGAAATCAGTTACAAACTGATGTATGCTGCAAAATTTTATAGACTGCTTGCATTTTTGGTCTTTGATGTGAAAGTAGTTTCCAGGAGTTACCTATCTTCACTTAGCATCTTCTTCTGTTTTAATTTTAGAAATTGCATACTCTCCATCCCTTAAATACCCAGATGACCTGAAAGCAATGTATCTTCTCACTGAATGACTGCTGCTAGTTCTTCTTTGTTCATCTCAATTGCTTGGTGCTGATTCTCTCATCCAAGAGAGGGAATTGTCTTTCAACACATACCGTCCTTTTTCTTTGTTGTATCCATCCTCAGTTGATCTAAGACAATAGGTTCCTCAGACCACTCCTATCAGAAAACTGGGAGGCATTAGAGCTTGTTATGATTATTTCCATTCTTTGAAGTGTGTAAGCCTCTCAGCACAACACCAGAAAGCAGAAAAGGAGTGGAACAGGTGAAAAAGTCTGTGTTTATATTCAAGAATTTAGAGGTGGTTTGAAGGGACAACTCCTACTCTTGATACACCAGCATAATGTTCTAGATATTTCATTCTGAGTGACAATCTAAAGGGTTTTGTAGATGTTTATTTTCACTAGTTGAAATAATAATTTAAAGGCTCACTAAATGAGAAGCAGCTGAAGAGAGTTATATTGTGGTGCATATAAATGAGAAAACCAAAGGTTTTAGTCTTAGATGCAATGCTGTGTTTATATAAACCCTCTGCCATTCTAAGGCATTCTGTAGCACTTCATGAACTTGTTTATGTCAGTAGTTTTAACTGAGCATCAAACAGCGAACTTCTTATCAGATATTTAAATTTTAACTTTTGGTACTGCATCATCTCATGCAGTTTCTGAAAGGAAAAGAGAAGAGACTTCCACCTGGGAAAATAAACAAAAACAAATGAATAAATAAATATGAGAAGGGGAGAAATATAAATGCCTGTTGTTTGAGATAAGGAAGTGGTCACATTTTTAATAATCCCTTTCCATCTGGTGGGTGCTAAAAGCTGTCAGAGAATTCTTTATGTTTTTGCTAGACATTTTGTCTTTAATGACCATAAAAAAAAAAAGAACAGATAATCTGGTTTGCTAGTGCACAATATGCTATTTTTAAAATAATTGACTATTTTAAAATAGTATGTGCAGTAGGTATTACCTGCATTTTCATAAAGCCATATTTTCTGCTTAGCAGAATATGCACTTTAAGAAACTGGATTGTGATTAAACTGATCTTAGGCATTGTTTCAAAGAAAAAAAGCACCCTATGTTAAAATTTATGCCTGTAAAAAGTCCAGCCTATTAATTTAATATTAAAAGCAGATTCCAGTCCCAAATATATAGTCTTTCCACATATAGAAACCTAGCAGATTCTCAAAGTTCCGTGGGCAGCCAGAGGCAAATTCTCTTGTCATACACAAAAATAAAATACAAATTTTAGGCTGCTTAATCCAATCTCTGGGACTATCCTGGGAGTATGTTTAAGAGGAGATTCTGGGAAACATGTTATCTTTAAAGTAGCTTGGGGACATTCAAGTGACTCAGCTGTGGGACTTGTGAGTGCTACAGTACACTTCCTGTAGACACTTCACACAGCCTTAGACTAAACCCTTGTTTTAGTATTAACTGAATAACAGAAGAATAACTGACAACTTTATAACATGTTAAAATGGGACTTAAAAATTGCTTCGTTGCTGTCCATGCCAGCATTTTTTGCTTACTGGGGAGAAGCTTGTTTCAGTATTAAAATGATTCACTGTGAGATAAAGCCATGAACTTGTTGTCTGTCGGGTCTCCTGTTTAGCAAGAAGCTTATTACCCATGACCATCCTCAGAGCTGTCCTACCAAGCAAAAAAAATGTTAAAAATTAAAAATAAAGGACAGCTTGGCAGCCAGTCTGATTTGTGCTGTGTCTTGAAACCGTAACCCTACTCCTTTCCTCCCGGCGTTTCAGCAACTGTGAGGCTCAGGAAAGTGTGAGCAAAGTGTGTGTCTTCATGTCCTTAAACATGCTAGGTATTTAGGGTGCTAACATGCACACAACCTCTGGCTGATTTTAGTAATTCCTCTGGCCAGCTTTTTTGGGAATATAGAGTAGTCTGGATAAACATTAATTTCCTGTACTTCATAGTTATTTTACAGGGCTTGAAATAGGAACTGCTGCCTGGTTGATAGAAGGATTAGGACACTGCCTAATTTTTAAATTTTTTTGATAGTGTGTTACAGTCTTCTGAAATACTATTATAGAATTTCATACAGAGTTACCTATTAAAAATGTATTTGAGGGTCCTGCTGCAAAAAAATGCATTAAAAGTGCCCACTAACACGCAGCTCTATTAAATAAAAGCTCTACCTCCTTCTGCCATTGGTTCCTGTCATGCTTGAATGCAAAGTACAAAGCGTGCAAAAGATAAAAGAGCTGCAGCTCCATTTTTAATGACTATACAGTCCAGGACTATAATACCCAGACACTAAGCACAGACATTAAAATTAATCTGTCTGAAAGGATCTTCATTTTCAATGCTTTCTTTTGTCTGTTGATCTCTAGAGGACCTCCATCAGCCTTTGGGACTTTGGAACATGTGAGTTTCATACTTTGTTCTGATAGCAGCAAGCCTTGGGAAGATGCCAGCTTCTGGTGACATGAGTTCTTGCCACAGAACAAGCAAGACAGTTCTTCCCTGAGCTTCATCACAGGTTCTGAGCTCCAGGGTGGCAACTTTTTTGCTGTGGCTGACCACAGAGATAGACAAAATCCAAAGGCTTCTGCTGAAGCTGGTAATCACTAGGGGAAGACTTCTTCACTGACTTCAGTGGGCTCTGGCATGCTACCCAAATTCCTCATTAAATAATTAACAAGGCTAATAAGCACTGTGACAGAGTCTGTTTTAGGTTAGAAAAAGTTGTGTGTAGCCCAATAATGAAATGCTCTATGTATATCTATGTATTAACACCATTTCCTCGTCATCCCACTGAGTTCTGTGGCCATTTTACAGGTGCTTGATGCAGAAGACTTCTGATGTTCTTCCAGGAAATGATGAGAATTTAGGGGTTGTTTTATGTTTAGAATGTGGGAAAGTCCTGAAGGACAGTGTCCTTTCATAACTTGTACTTTCACTGGCAAGTTGATAGGTTCAATATATATATGAACCAAGTGGCTTCTGAAATCTAACTTCCATAAAATCTAGGATGAGTGATCTTGGTTAGAAAAGCAGCTGGGCCTGTGTAAGTGGTGGGCAAGCAAATAAGCTCTCAACATAAAATGAAGTTTTTGATGAGTCAATAGCCACTATACAATAAAAGAACTTTTTAAGAAACCCAGAATGTGCTATGACTGCAAAGAGAAGCTGGAAGCTGCTACTTTTAAAAAATGATACTGCTGTTAGGAGAAGATGTGGTTTGAAATGCAGGAGGGACTGTCAGACTGAGTGTATCAAATGGGATGATTTATAAATGCTATGACTTGGAATAAAGCACAGAGATTAAACCTGAAATTAGCCTAGAAGTGTAATGCAACAGAATTTGCCGAGGTGTTCCATGACTCTTAACAACTGAGGTCATACAATTCAAACATTTAAAAAAAATAAGAGCGATAAAGACGTCTGAGTATAAGTTTCTACAATCTGAAATAAATTTGGGAATTTTTCTACCTTATCTACATGTTATGGATTTCTTTCTAATAGCACAAAACCTCTAAGCAGAGTAGACAGAAATATGGTCTCATGTGAATAATAATTTTGCCCTCCCTACTTGTGTGATGACACTGATTCAGGTCAGTTCAAATAATTACTGCTCTACTTTATCAAAGTCTGCTCCCTTCCAGACTTCCAGACTTGAGTGCTCTTTTTGTCTTCCTCTGTCTCATTCTTTAGAGAGTGTTGGGGCAGTCTGGTTCATTTAACTCTGTCATGCTCATCCTGTTAATCTGAACGATGCAGTAGTCCTATCTGTTACTCAGCCTGGTGATTATAAACACTCCTCATCCTGATGGAAACTGTAATGTCTAAAGGAACAAGGTTTAGTGCTGATGTTTTACTTTTCATTTGTGTGACGTGATTTTTGTTTGTTGCCAGATGTACTGTGTGTTAGCTATGTTCCTTTTTATGTAACCCATTTTGGCAAGATCACATTTCTTCCAACTGAACTTAACTATGTTTTCAATTTCATGTTTCTATTGAACATTTTGTGCAACTTCAACTAAAAATTGCTCACAGTGGTAGTTTATTTTAAAAGTGGAATGCTTCTTATTTTATTTTATATTTTTTCTTCCTTCATGGTGTGTGAGGATGTAATGAAAAGGGAAGAAAGGGAGATTTGGTGGATTTCATGGTAGTCTTATGGGAACAAGTTTCATGTTGCCCATGTGTTTAGATTCTGCTTCCCAATGATTTAATTTACTTATTTTCAACATTTTGTCTCTCACTTTTTAAATTCTACCATGGTCAACACTACTGTCCATAATTACCCAGTTATCACAAGTATTTATACAATGAAAGCATCCATATTGTATTAATACCTTTATAATAAACCTGTAAATTGGAGGAATGAATACTCTGTTTAAATGATAGGGAAAGAATCCAAAAGTCTGTCTAGATAGTTAATTGCTTTCTTAATCACTTGGCAGTCAATACCTCTGAGATTGTCAAAATGTTGCCGGAGGTGACAAAAGTCTATGAAGTCCAACAGTAATGAGTGAGAGTATCTAAATACCATTTTTTTCCCAGTGTAAAGAACTAATTAAATTATGCACTTTTGGGTTACTTGAAATCTCTTTCATGTTGAAGTACTGGCAGGATTCAGGCTAGACACTGGTTGATTGATTGGCCCAATGTCATATGAGCTGCACCAGTCAGTACAGTACCCTTCTCGTCAGGGATAAAGTACATTCTGGCTTAAACGTCTTAGTTCCTCCCTACCTGATTTGGAAAAGGGATCTGAATTCATGTTTCACACTTCTCAAACCTTTTATGTAGACATGGGGCTTTTGATCATTTCCAGAAAGTGGCTTCTTCCACTGGAGATGTTTTACTTGTTTATTTGTATAAAATAGCTACTATATGTCAGAACATGGACTGAGATCTCTTTTTTCCTGCTGGCCTTTAGGGGCATTCATGGTCTTTGCCAGTTGGCCCCACAAGACTGAGGGCTTAGGTTTGTCAGTTCCCACATCTCCTGGACCCCATATATAGTGGAATTCATTACTTCCAATGGCTGGGCCATTACTGTGGAACACAGGTAAAGCTGTTGAGAGATGTTGGCATATCTCAGAGATAGTGTAGGCATAACTGTCTATAAATGTGGTTCTTAAAGTCGATAAACTGAGTAGGAATCTGTCAAGATGAGTAATTAAAAATGCTGAAGAGGAGCATGCAGCTGAAGCCTTTCCTTACCAACATATGTGAAACAACCAAGTTTGGGTCTGAAAACATTACCAGTCTCCTTTTTATTTGTTCACAGGATGCTCCCCCTTTAGAGCTCATGTCATTTCTCCTTTCCTGAAAAGAGGCACGAGAGAGAAACTGATAGTCGGGCTTAATGGGAACTTCTAAAATAGAGAGCAGCTCTTGTGAAGTGCATGCTCTAATTTAAAGCAGAGAGGTGAACTCAGTCACTTTGTGTCAGGTTGTGTCTTGACCACAAAGGTGGATTTTCTAAGATAGAGCATGCTTCCTCAGTCTTTGGAAGGAGTTGTTCTGCTTTGTGTAAATAATTAGATCTTGAGCAGAGGCTTCAATTTAAGTCTGTTCTATCCCATGAGTACTGCTAGGCTGTGGAATCAGTCTCTTGCTTGTTTTCTTCCTTTCTCTCTCAAAATCTTTCTGGCTCAGTAAATTTGTAATTATTTATAGTTTGAGACTTGGCTGACAGCCAGATCTTTGGGCTGCTTGGCAGCATTGGGATATTTTTGCCTTAAGGTGGAAATATAAGCAACCAGGGAATTTTAGGTACTGACAATATTAGACAGCAATTTAGGAATAAAGGGGATTCAGATAAATAAAAGTGCAAAATTTAACCATTATTATCTGGGCCACAGAGACATTCAGATTAACTTTGATTGATTTAAGTGGAAACTCGGAGCTTAAATAACTTTGTGGAGTTTGTCCAATATACTTTAAGAGATAATTGGGCACCAAAATCAGTCTTAAGCTCTATCCTTGAGCATCTTTCTCAAAATTGTGGAGAAAGCATATAATAAAGTTAAAACTGAACCTCAAATCTCACTTGTATCCAAGGTTCTTCATTCATATGACCTTTTAGAAATGTGTTTAAATTTGTGACCTGAAGTAATCAGGTTTGCAAATTAAAAGTCTCTTGGGAGAGAGAGAAGAAAGAGTAGTAAATAAAACATTTGTGTGTGTGATTTGCACTCTTTTTTTGACTGATAGTTAAGTCTCAAATTTGTCATATACAAGTGAAAATTATCTTAGTAATGTGTAAATGTTCTCTCAGCCCAGAATTTTTTTTTTAATTTGATATGTGATAATGGTGCTAAGGCAGTTTGCACCAGTGTCTTCTACATACAGGACAAAGAGTAAATACTGACTATGATTGTATATCACATTATTTGTGTTGCAGATCTCCCTAAATATCATTCTACCTACACCTAGAAGGAGTTATTAGTTTAGATTAAAACATATCTGAGAATGATTTCCCGTCACATTTTTTGCTACAGTAGAGGAGGGTGTTGACAGTTAAGCGAAATTTTTTTTTTTCCAGGTCAGTGTGTTTTTCTGATAGTTAAAAAGTCTCACTTATCTCTAAAGAAACACTAATATTTAACTGAATTATTGTATTATGGCAAATTCCTGTCGTTTTGAACCTGTTTTAATTATTTCAGAATAATGAATACTACTTTGTTGAAATAAAATGTCTTATATGCAGCCCAAGTATTCTGCTAGTGTAAATGACATAATAGTATTTATGGTACTGATTTACAGGGGTGCTGAATTTCATAGGTTCTGAATAGGTCTTTGGAGGGCCCCTTGTAGACTTTACATTGAGCTGTCAATTTAATAAATGATATAATATCTGTTAATAGAAGTCAGCTGGAATCTCTCAACCTACTAGCTTTCAATTCCTGTCTCTTCCTCCAGACATTTTCTCCAGAATATATTCTTGTTCCAGTCAACATCATGAGAAATTAAGTACAATGTCTGATTCTGGTCTTATTTACACCAATGTGAATCAAGAGTGCAACTGTTAATATAACACTTAGAGGTGTTACTAGCTCTTACTGGTGAACTTACTCTACATGTACTTTGTTAAAGATGGAGATTTAAAAGAAAATCATGGCCCATATGAAGAAATTTTCTTGCTGATAGTTCATGGATAGTTAGGCTATTGGAAGTGAAGTGCAGATGTCAAGGGGAGAAATTATTTTTTTTCTTCTCACAAATGACTTCAATTTACAAATTGGAAGCGGTTTTATGTTGGGCATATGTGGCTTTGAGACTGTTGCAATTTAATAGTGGATAATGAATGAAGATGCTGAAGTTGGATAATACAATTGTTGTTAAGCCACCTAAACCAAAAATAAAGTACTGGCAGAACACGATTTTGAAATATCTGTGTTCCCATGGATTTTGCTGCTTTTACAGCTCCGTGTTGCATGACCTCCTCTGACCCCCATTCCCTGCCAGCCAGTCAGTGTCTTGAGCTGTCAACAGACACACTAAGGAGCTTGTCAGATAAGGGCAGCATGTTGAGTTGGAGCAGCGTTTGATGGATTAAGACTCTGGCTGTTTCACCTGTGCAATTTCTGACTTGTATTACGAATGACATTTTCAAGGCCTTTGGGCAACATTGCCAAGCATGCCCCTGGATACCATATTGCAATGTCAGAACAATGTCAATTCCAGTTAAACATTTTTTATAGCAAAATAATTAAATTAACATCAGATTTTTGACAGCATTTCCAACAAAACTCAGTAATCCTCAGTTAAATTTTCCATAGCACGGCAACTTGACCTCCTTTTTTGTTGTTGTTGTAGTTGTTAGCATAAATAAAGAGCAGTATTTTATTTTCACTTCTTTCACTCTCTTTTTTCTTTTCCTATGCTTTAGCAGCCCTTCAGTTACAGCCTTGCAGTGCTCTCACAGGCAGTATTAATTCTACATTTAAAATACCGTTTGTCTGAATTTTTTTAATAGTATACATTAGAACTGCATATATATGCTTTAAAAGGTCTGTCCCACCAAGAACACTTTTGATGGTTTTTGATTATCTCAGAGAGATTGTCTTCTATTTCAGCTGTCCCAAACCTGTTTACAGCTTTTTTTTTTTTTTTGACTAAAAATTAAAATTAAAAAGAATGAAAAGTCCAACCCAACCTACTAGGCCTGTTTTCTTGTGAAAACTGCCTTGACACATTAATCAATAATATAGCCAGTTTCATGCAAAATAACACCTGGAACCTTTCTGAAGATTTTGCAGTTATCACACTCCTTTCTTCTCTTCTTTTAAACATACATAGAATGAGCCATGTATGTTTTGTCCCTACTCTCTGTGAAGAAAGGACTCTATAGATTATTTTGGTGAGAGAGGGAATGAGTAATACCCAGTCATTCTCAAATGTGAAAAATACTCTTAAAATTTATTTTAATAAAAATAATGCTTTCTCAGCATTCTCCAGGAAAGGGAGAGCTCTCAGGTATGCAGAATTCTGCATGTCTAGCTACCTGACATCACAGACACTGGAACTCTGTGTACCCTGTCAGGGATGCAGGCAGCTGAGAAGGGACATATGAAAGAACGCGAAAAAATTTTGAAAACTGCTGTGAGACAGCAGACCAAAGGAACTCATTGAAAATTTAAATGCCTCTGTGGAATCCTACCGTTTTGAAAAACTGGTAAAGGCTCATGAGGAACCTTTTCATCTGACTTTTCTGATCATCTCCATTACTCAGCCTGGGTTGGTTTAGATTTCAGCAGCTGCAAATTCTCTGCCAAGCAGCCTACTTCAGCTGAGCCAGCTCTTCTACTGAGGAACAAGTCAGCAGGATTTCAGACCATCAGAAAGGGTATCCCAACAGTGGCAGAGTTGCCATAAAGGAATTGGTGATGCCACTGATAACAACTCTAGCTGAGCTCTGAACCACTTTTCTAATCTTTTGATAAGTCAGTGATGTTGACATTTTCCAGTGTGGCAAACACCTGTACTTCACATTACTTACATGTAATGTAATCCCTCTGCCTCAGCTTCCCAAGTATGGAAAATTGAGAATAATAAAATTATTGTCTTCATACGGGAGTTGTTATAATTACCATTTTTTAAAATCCTAAAATGTAATTAAAGTACATAGTAAACAATCCAGATAAGGACAGATAAGGATCTATAAACCTTCTGCAATTTGGTATATGTATTGCTTTTTCTTGCTTTCTGTTTTTTATTTTTTCTGGTAATGATACCATAGTTCAAGTGAGGAAAGGGAATCAGAAGAAACCAGTGTTTGAGAACCATGTGCAATATCATCTTAATAATTACTGCTTTTCTTTTTTTTTTTTACTTCCACAGGATGTGCTTTTCTTCCTTCATCATTAATTTTATTGACTGTATTTTATAGTTTGCCTTTGCCTTCCATCATCTGAGAAACTGATCTGATTGAAGTCAGATAGGGCTTCTTTTTTAACATTTACGACCAAAGCAAGTTAGAAATGGTGCTGTGATAGCCTTTGAAGAATTTTAGGTGTAATGGTGGCAGCTACCATCATGTTATATTCTTTGCCTGAGATTTTTTCCCCTAAAAGAAACATCTTAAATAGAAATTATATCCTTACTCTTTGCCATTCTCATTTCTTTGTATAACCTTCAAAAGCAGTGATTAAGAATAACTTAAGAGCCCACAAGTATAAATAAATCTGCCACTCTTCCTCCCAACAGAGGGTTCATTAAAATCTGGACTGCTTTTAAATATGGGCCTCCATTGAGTTAAGCACTTTTGAAAAACAGGCCTTTTAGTTACGTGCTTACATGTCACTTGAGGAAACAATTTTATAATCCCTATAGAAAAAGATTGTCCTTAACTTTTCTCAAAAAAACAAGTGAGATTTGTATGCAAACACATGTTGCATTGAACGTCTTTTAGCTGAGTATATTCCTTGGCTTTTCCACAAGAACTGACAATCCAGAACTTGTTTGAATCTCTGGTGGGCTAAGTATGATGACTTGTGCTGTTCTTGACAGAATATAAGTTATAAAAACCTGTAACTGTAATGCTTGCTGGATGAATTTTGATTAGAGTCCATTTGAAACTGTGCTTTGTGCTTCTGAATTGTTTGTGTGGTGAGCATATACTCCTTCAAAGCAATAGCTACAATATTTGTTGTAAAAAAAGGAGGATGAATTTTTTCATTTTTTAGACATTGATACTGAAGCCTCAAGTTCAAATTTTTAATTCAGAGGACCCTTTATTGTAACACTCTGTAAAGTAACAAAGAAACAAAGACAAGACTCAGGCTCCTAACACAAATGGATGGTAACAGGAGAAAATCAAGATTCAACTTCTTTTGTCTTTAAGAGCTTGTTATCTTGAAGATAAGGTATCAACAGAAATATCTTAACTATGCAAAATTTGGAAAATAGGAGGCAAAAAATAAAAATCTGCCATTTCCTCCTTAGTGTATTTTTCTCTTTCTTAACACAAATCAACAGGAGGAATCTACAGACTGTTCTAATAGCATAAGTTGTGGTCAAAATTTTTGTTCTTCTCTCCCTTTTCACTGCTTATTTCTGATGGAAGAGTAGTTCCACAAGAGTTTAGAAATCATAGAATAAGGGAATTTTCTTTTTAAATTAAAACTTGGAATGAAAGGCAAGCTTGAAGATTCCACGTCCTGTAGTTCATTATATGCACATATTAAAATAATTCCTCTATGTCAAATAATAAATGAGATAAAAATAACTGATAGCAATAAAATGAGGTTACAAGAGGACCACGTTTCAAAGCACTTGACAGGTGGGGATTGTGCAGTTAAGGATGTAAATTTGTTTCCTGTAGTAGGGTTCCTTCAAATTATAAAAATATATTTGAAATTAGCCTTGATACTCTGCTGCTATGATACTTGATTGTCAGTCATATTTTTGTAACACCAGTACTTTTCATGGAATTATAATTAATATTTTGTGTTATCATTGCAGTACAGGCAAAATTTCACAATTAGTCCCTGCAGCAACATTTTACCTCCTGAAGAGTAGCTCTCTTGTCACTCTCCCATTTCATTCCAGTCTGTGTCAGGTAACCATTTGGAGATGATAATAATATATATTTTTTTTTAGAGAGAGTCTCCCATGGGCAGTATGTAGTCTCTAGTCCTCTGAAATACACTACTGTAGGACACTTCAGCCAGACCCAGGCTTTATCCTTGTTGAATACCAAGAACAGTACAGACTCAGCACTGTTTCTGTCCACTGACCTAAAATTTGTTTGTAAGATGTTTGGAGTAGAAATTAACTCGCCTTGTGTAAGGATGCTTCCTAAGGGATTCCAGAAGTCTCTATGATACAAATAAACCTATCTTAGGACATGCAGTCAAATTGTAGGAGTCAGTCTTTATTTATTTGCTTAAAGCAGACATGATCCTGGAAAAAAAAATTCATTTTTGTAGGAAGGGCTTTATGAAATCCTGTATTATAGCGTCTGGCTGAAGAAGGATGTTTCATTACAGATGAGAACAGATGAATATTCCTTGCCCATGCTCCAGAAGTTGTCCAAAATCACTGCATCTTTGCAGCTATATCCCTTTGAAAATGCACTGCTCCCCATGCAGCTGCTCGTGGATCAGTCCTGGCCTTTTCCTGGAGGCTGGTAGAGACTCTGCTGTCATGACCGAGCACCACTTGTTCCTCCCAGTAAAGAGCAGGGGTTGTACTCTTAGCCTCAATATAATTAGAAGTAAAATTTGCTTATATCATGTATTTGTTAAAGGGCAGCTTTTAGGAAGACAGAAACTATTAACTACCCAAATTTAATAATGATTAAATAGGGAAAGATAATCATAATATAACACCAGGATCACTTATACAACAGACAGTTGTGTCATTTTTGGGAATGGGATATTCTGTGATGAATCAAAATGCATCTAGTTATATTCAATTTTTTCTTTTCCAATCTGCAGCTGCTTTAAGGCAGAGAGTTCCTTGTGTTGACTGTCTAGAATGCAGACTGTTGTTGGCAACTGCTGTAAGAAATTTCTTGTGTACTACCCCTCTTAGGGAATATCATTCTATTTTGAGCCTAATTGAAAACTGAAGATAGAAAACTAAGCAATTCTTTTTCCCTGCAGTACAACATCTAATATTCTGATTTCATGGCTGTCTGACTGCAGTGATTAGGAGGGACATTTTCTCAAAGTGTTCGCAGTACCATAGAAATGTATCAGGAGCTTTGTGTATGAAGGAAAGGAACTGTAGTGCTAAAATATGTGCCACTCAAAACACAGTCCCCGTTGAAAAGTAGGATGCTGTTCTGTTACTATTTGGTGCAGTCAGTAATTGCCTTTTCTCATCTTTCTCAAAGAAAAAGCTATTAAGGATGTAGAAACCAGTCTTCAGCTAGAAAGGCTTTAATAGGAGAGATTGCAACAACTGAGGCAACACCTTTGCAACAAAGGCATTTTGTTTAGGCATTACTGTCCTTCCATGCAAAGTCCAATATGCTGTGGTAATTTTAGCTGGTAGAGAAATGGGATATATGTGTATAGATGCTGATGTTGGTGCTACAGTTGAACAAACTGAAACAAGCTACTCTGAGGGGTAGATGCTTGTTCATTAACCTCTGTGTTAAGTGGGAGAGAAACCCCCATTATTTACAACAGGATACTGGTGAGGGGTAGTAAACAAAGAGAGAAACCATAATCCTGCTTAGAGAGTTAGAAAAAATACTATAAATTTAAAATGTTTGCTTGTTTTTTCTTTTCTTTTTATATCAGATAGTATTACTGAAGTCTTCACTAACATCTATGTGACCAGTTTTGGACCTGTGTCAGATACTGATATGGTGAGTTCCTGAATCTTTTGCATATATGGGTAAATGGTGTAAGATATATATAAACTTCCTTTAAATTTATATTCTTCTTTTACTTATTGCAGATGAATTTGAAGCAATTTCACTGAAATCAGAAAGTGCCAAACCCCATGTAGCTCAAAATTTGGAAATTGGTTTACAGACTTTACATGATAAGTGTGCTTGTGTTAGCCATTTAGTTTAGACAAGTAAATCTTTTGATTATCCCACTAACTTTGCTTTGGTTTATATTCTGGAGCAGTCTTGGCATGGATAAACTGGATTCCTCTTGGTGAAAACCTGGAGTGAAAGGAGCACTCTTAAAATTGGCAATAGACTGAGGGACCGTATGGGCGTCAAATCTAAATTAGACTTCTTGAAAGACAGCTTGGAAGCTGGGTCACCAACATGATTGTGGTGTTTTACAGATCCGTCGTTGATAATTTGCATTGTTTAGTAAGCATTTAAGGAAGTTGGTGGCAATAAAAATAAAGAAACTTTCAGAATATTGCTCTGAATTATAGGGAATTGTTTGTAGGCTCACTGCAAATAATACAGAGATTAGGCAGAATGTTTCACACTGGGTAGAAAGACCTTATGGATATAGCTTCTCTTAAAGGGAAGGGAAGAACAATGTCAAAGTTACTTTAACTACCTGCTTTGCTCCTGTCCATTTCCCTGGTTTAGGGGAAGGTGGTTTAATTGACTCTGGGCAATGTGTAGGAGAGAACAGAATTCTCAGCAAATTCAAGAACAAACTTGTGGTTACAAAATATAGAACATCAGGATAGAATAGGGTACTTGACAAATTTTAAAACAACATCCATGCAAAGTAAGTACTTCACAAACTTTAATTTAGCAAACTTAAACTTAGCCAACCTTAACAAATCTAGACACAAGGTACTTATTAAGGCATTGACAGGAATATTTTAGTCTGGCTTACAGTGTATTTTTAGAAGAAAGGGAGAAAGAAAGAGAAAGAAAGGATAAGAGTAGAGTGGTATCACCATCTGTGGATTTAGTAACGAGACTTGGTTGTTGCAATTTTGATGTCATTTAGTCTCATGCTACTCTTACGAATCCTGCAAGAAATTATTTTTCAAGTGTTTTGAACATTCTTTATTATGCATGAGATATAAAATGCTACCTAGGTGTATCTGTAGATTATTAAAATTTACTATTTTTAAAATCAGACAACATTTCTTTTTCTGTGAAAAAATTCAGGTTATACATCATACAAAACAGGGAACATTATGATGTTATGAACAAGTTTATGGAGTTAATTTTTTCACGGTACATTATACATTTAAAAAGTTATTTGCTTATTGACTACCAGGTAATCATAGCTTTGGAGAATATATTCTGGTGGGGTTTTGTGTTTGTTTTTGTGTGGGATAGTTTCAGTTTTCAAGCTCTGTTTTGATAGTTATAAATGCACTAGTAAGGCTTCACATGAAAGGCCATTTCATAGGAGAAATAGACTTTTGTTTTTGTTACTGTACATGTTGCTGATTCTCTTGAGGTGGTTTTTTCTAATGATTTTAAGTTTATGAAATTGTTCTTATTTTGTTAATAATTTTGTTAAAAAGGCATCCACAGCTATGTACAAAGATTATATGAACATCTTGACCTTGTTGGTCAAGTATCTCATGACTAGATTTGTTTTATTATTTATTATTTTTTTATTATTGGTAAAGTCTTGCATTTATGGTAGTCGTGTGTAACAGGGAGATTATATTAATCCACTTCTAAAGATGAGTACTGAGGCACAAGGAGACTTATCCAAGGCTGTGCAAGTCATCTGTGCTTAAATGGAAATGTAATGAAAAGCTCCCTGAGCCTATTCCCTCACTCCCAACACACTTTTGACATCAGTAGATAAAGGTATGGAGAACTCTGGGTGTTTATTTGCAGAGACATATAGACAGTGCAGTAAGGGGCCAGGTCCTTTGATGCTACAGCTCTGACAGATCTATGCAGAGGTGTTAATCAAAGCATAGTGCAGTGCATCAGAACAGCAGCTGTTACTCTAATGGGTAGGTTTATTTGCAGATAAGTAGATAGATAAGTAAGAGCAGTTTAATTCTTATTACTACAAGCTTCAGGGTTAATTTAGCTTGTTCTGTTGATAATTATAAAATAATTTTGACACGTATGAGCAGTCAATTAGAAAATTCCAACATACGAGTTTTGAAATAATAGCTTCCAAACCATCATGTATTCTGTCGAACATGAAGGTGACATTAGAGTTTTAACCATAAGTACTTTTTCATTTAGGAGCTGCATGACTGAATCAATAATGTAAACTATTATACAGAGGTATTTTCTTCTGTAAATGTTGAAAATGCCGGAATATTATAATTTTTAAAATTTCTTCCTTAAAAGGTTTCATTGGAACAATAAATTTGACTCTTGCCCTTGTCCTTCAGGATTTTCAGAGGATCCCAAATTAAGATTTTTTCAGGAAGGTTGGGTCCCAGCCCCTGCAGTCCTCTGCTATCACAACATGAGTGGTGAGGCCCTCAGTCACTTGAGGTATTTAGGCTGAACACTGCTGTTGCCCAAAACTCTCATGATTATTGATTCCCCTAGGATTCCTTCCATTGGGGTTTCTTAGAGCAATAAAATTGTCAGGTTTGTGACAATTTATTTTGCATGATTTGCTTTTCATTATTCGCATGATTTATTTTCCAGTTTGGTTTTTCCTCCTTGGTCAGTATGCTGTGAAGGATAATGGAACTTAGAAGAACAGAGGTGCTTTTGAAAACAGGAGGGGGACTCGCTGACAAGGGAGATGTTTAATATGCATTTAGAGTATGGAAGAAGGAAGTGGCACACAGGCAGTGATGGGTGTATTGGAGCTAAGGATGCAGTTCTCATGAAGTGGTGATTCACAACATTGATAAAATGTAATTCTAACCTTTGTTGTTGAATTATTATGAATTTGTGAGCTTTCTGTTTTCCTCACTAGCAGTTCCCATCAATGGTAACATAGTATGGTCTTCCATCTGTGGCTTGGTGTGATTGCTATAATGTGGATTTTTATTCACATTCACAGTATCTTTCCAGTATCACAGCTTTGCCAAAAACTAATTATGTCCAGGGGAATTTGATCTTTGACTGATTTTAAGGTAGCTGAAGTTGCCATTGATAAATTCAGGAAGTAGAAGTTGAGGCTGAGATTTTCTCCAAATATGTGAAGAGTCAGAAACCTTTGGTCCTCGTAGTGGATTAACATTTTGACTAAGTTCAAAAGATACTACTCTCTGTTCTGACCAAAATAGTCAGCTACCAAGTCTGTTTACCCTTGGCCAGGAGCCTGTTGCAAACTGTGCTTCAAATGAACAAAAATATTCGGATATCTCTATAATTTGTGTCAAAGAAAAGCTATTGTATGTCAACCACTCTCTTTAATGTCAAGTACGCAGTGCCAATATATAAGAAATTTCAGCTTACTTTTGCAAATGGGTGAGAATCAAGGAAGGCAAAGAAAACCACGCATTTAAACAGATTTTACTTTCACTCTTCTGTCTATTTGAGTTGTTATTTCTCAGAAATGTTCAAATTCAGTATTGTGGAGTTATGCCTTATAGGCATCCAACCCAATCAGTGATACAAATTTATTTTGACATTAGCCCGAGAGAAGAAAAGCTGCATTGTTTAGAAAAACAAATGAAAAACTGGACAGAACAACTGAAAAACAAGGCATCTCTTAATTTTCTGAAGTGTTATAGGACTAAATTCTTATAACAGAAGCTAATTAAAGCATTTATCATGAAATTAAAATGTCTAATATTTGAAAATTTAGAGGTAAAAGATGAATTTGGTTGGATTATAATTTGTAGGATAAAAAGATTGAACATTAAACTTGATTACTTTTCTGTTTTAAAAAATTAATTATTTGAAATCTGGTAGACTGTACCATCATTATAAATCTACGTGTTGCTAACTTAAATTTCATCATTGAAAGCAATGTATTTTTACCTCTTTTTCTCAGACTTGGTGTCTTTCCAGGCTCTCCTGACACTTTGGCTCCTAAAATTTCTCCCATAGCCAGAGACATAACAAGTGCTGATGTCCACAACTGAAAAAAAAAATTAAAAATTTATATATATATATATATATATATATATATATATATATATATATATATATGTATATATATAAAAATATATAAATATATATATATATCTATATCTATATAATAAATGAGACCAATTTACCCCTCAAGCAAAAGTTATTTTATGTAAGACAGATTATGCGAGTATGAAGACCCTTTAAATAAGGTATGCTGTGAAAAAAGATTTTAGCCAATTTTACCTCAGAACAGTGTTTCTGATTGTTGCTTAGATTGGTCTTTTCTGCTTTCCTACAATACACAGTTAGTAGATGGCAGGACTTGAATCAGTTTGGCTTGAATATTAAAACTAAGAAGCTTTATGACACTTTTGTATTTCAACTTGCAGTCTTAGATTTTCATAGTTATTGAGGAGTTTAGTTTACTGTGGTTACACCTTTATTCCCAAGTCTTTTGTAAACTAGTTTTTCCTAGTTTCTTGATGATAGTCTTCCCATTTTTCACTTTGAAGTCAAGGAACAGGAACATTTCTTTGTAGAGATCATCATACACAGCTAGTTCATCACTACACACCCTTTCATCTCATCAGATTTCAACTGAAATGTCACTAAGTGCTTCTCATTTTTCAAATAAAGCCAAAATAGAAATTTTCAACGAAGACTGAAAGTCAAATACTTAGAATAATCAGAAGGGTTGTTACAGCATTCATCACTACAACTGAGGATGGTTCTTTAGAGACAGCCACTGAACTTGGAACACTGTTTCTTTTATTCTGTCTTTGTCTGATTTCCTCATTTCAGTTTGTATTTCAGATTTTGTTTGGGTTTTTTTTTCCTGTGCAACTTATTTTTAGCTCTGTTTCAGGGCTAAATTATTAGCTAGAATTATTACTAGCTACTCATTTTTAGCTAGAATTCCTTAACTTAAGAGAAGTATGAGAGTAACAGAGCTGGTATGATATGTACATCAAGACAGAATAAGGGAATGCATGAAGAGGATTTTTTTTCAAAAGTACTGAAAAATGTACTGCAGTTGCTTTTATGTAGTTATTATTTGAACTCAATAAGAGAAGAGCAAAGAGTAAAAGAAATTATTAATACACTTGGACTTTTTGGGTGTTGGGGAGCACTGGGGAACATCTAGGTTGTGTTTATAATTGGTATGTTTCTATCAATAAGTCAATAAACTTGTTGCTTTATTTCCTTTTATTATTGGCTCAGGTGATTTGGCCTTTAACTTCAGCCTTTGCAAGTGAAATCCATACACTGAAATTTTGATCAGGATATCTCACATGATGTCTTTCAGAGTTTCTCTCCTTTTATTCTTTTGGGAAGGCTTTTTCCCCTGTGCAACATCCTGCCAAGAGGATCAATACTGAAGATGGATTTGTCAGAGGCTGTGTCCAACCCTCTGTTTGGATTCCTGTTCCTGGCACCAGGCATCCACTGTGTTTCAAGCTTGCTCCTTCTCCATGTGTGAATAGAAAAGGGATAATGACAAGTGTTTTTGTTTTTGGTGACAGCAGTGGGAAAAATGTCCTGTGGTCTCTTTTATAAGTAATCCCTATTTGTATCTTTTACAGAACACTCTTGTCCCTCCTTGGTGCTTCTTTTAGACTCAGAGTTCACTCTACATCAGGTACATGGAAAAAAAGAGAGAGAAAATTATTCAGAGAAGGTCCTTTTCATAAATTAATATGAATAGAAAGGCATTTTGTTCCCTAGACACTATCATTCAAACTGGTTAAACACATTTTTTCCAGATTTTTTTAATATTTTATGTTTAGACTAAATGCTTAGACAAAAATGACTGAAGTTGACAGTTTAGACAGAAATAAAAGGCTTGAAACGAGTTCTTCAAATAGAGAAAAATTGTGCTGCAATTCCCTAGAAATATTCCACAAATTCTTGATAGTATTAAAGGTCACATGTATCTGTCAGACATTTCTTATGTATTTAAAAATGAATACATGTTCCTTTGAAATGCAGTGATGGGGTTGTATTTCAGGTTTTAACAGGGCTGTTAAGGGTTTTGATAAAAATAACCAACAGTGCAGTTTCAAACTACAATCCTCCTTCATCAGAATATTTTCAAGGATTCTATTCACTAGTATGTAAGATCCACACTCCAAACGACCTGAAAGGAATTTCTGGCTGTCTGCTATTTCATTCTATGTTCTGTGCTGTGTACACATCAGGAAGTAGGTTTTGGAGAAGAGGAAATGGACTCAGTTTATTTATCTGTGCAGCGAGGTTTGATATTGATAGTGCAAGTACTTGTGCAGAGCCTGAGTAGTCAGTGTTTATGATTGGAGCATTGAGGGGTTCAAAGGAGAGCTCTTTCAGTCCTCATATTGTATGACAATTGCTTGTTTTTAGACAAGAGAAAAGTAGAAAGTGAAAGGGATTTTTTGGTCCAGTCTGGTGAGTGGGCCTGGGTAAAGCCAAGCAGTACAATGATGAAATAGCTTATGCAGACTGTGGTGGTGTTTTAGTCCTTCTGTGTTCCATCTGCACCCTGCATAGATCAGCCCACAGAGACAACCACCAAGATAACCAACTAATGATGCCATCCTCCTACTGTAAAGCTAATTTCAGCACTCACTGAAAATGTCTAGTGTGCAAGTTTAATAGAGTGAATTGCAGAAGTTGCATCACAAACTTAACACTCATCACACCGATGAATATGAGTTTGTGGTAAGTGTGCATATACTGGGCAGGTTATTTTTCTTTGACTGATTGCATTTTTTTTTAATCTTCTGTCTAAACTCCTTGGTTTTCTTGAATGTAAATGTGATGCTTAGATGCATACCAATCATGTCAGTATTCTACAGCACTAGTTACATACTAAGGTTGGTAATATTTTTAAACAAATCCAAAAGAAAAATTGCATGTTTCCTTAAGGCAGATATGAAAACAAGAATGTACATTTTAAGAATTAAAATGAAGAAATTGTACTGATTTAAAAATAAATATTAATATGCATTTCCTATATTAGCTATGTGAGATTTAGGTCCATGAGTCTGCACTATCTCATCAGTGTTTCAACCACAGTATTTCTAACTGTTTTAAGGACTTGATGAAAAGTTATATGTGCCATTTCCCCTTTGCTTGCTTTTAATTTTTTTTATTTGCCTTTTAGAAGTTTTATCTTTTACAGTACTTAAAACTTGGCTTTGTGGTTATATATATTTGTCCCTTTTTGGCTTTAACAGTGGTCAGGAAAAAGACAAATACACTTTAAATAAATTACTAAGAAAAATCTTTACAAGTAGGGAATGAGGAACTCTGGCTTGAGCTATTCGTTAAACAAAATTCTGTGTTCCAGAAGGTAATTAATAAAATGTTCCGTCTGCTTCAGGACAAGACTGCTTGCTAATGGGCACTTACAATTTTTGAGATATTTGGAACACGTCCATCTTTACTCCAGATGCTAGAACTGCAAAAATCTGCCAACCACTTTTGGAAAGGATGAGAGTACATTTTTTGTTGTTTGAACTTCTCCCATACGAATCTGGCTTTAGCAAAAAAAACCCCAAAAACAAACAAACAAACACACAAAAAAACCCATGTAGTAGGGAAGAATTTCTTATATTTGGGTCAGTTAAAGCTTCTGCCAGAGATACTAGCATCTTTTCTATGGTGCGTAGTGTTATGCACAACAATTGCATATTAGAAGAGAAATGAAATATCCTCACCATTTTATTCTTCTGACCATTGAACTGGCAGAAGATCAAGTGCTTCTTAAAACTGTGGCAAGAATCTCATTGTCTGCACCTAAAATTTCATTTAAGGTAGTAAAATACATATTTGAAAGATTATGTTTAGTAATGCTGCATTAGAGTCTGGCTGTATAAGCACCATTTTAGACACAGCACAGAAGGAAGCACTTTCCTGTCTAGAAATTATCACAGGAGTCCTCTGAAGACCTGGAAGTATGCTCCTGTGATTTTGTGGAGATGCTGCACTATATACTGGAGAGTGGCTAGGTCATATCCAGAGAGAACGGGGTTTTTTTTAATTGGAGAATATCTGCAGAATGAATGAAATTAGTATCAGGTATTAATCTGAGTAATTTTTCTAGAGTCCAGATTTGCTTTTGTTAGAACGTTATTCTTGACTGAAAAATAAACATTACACAGCATTTACTACAAAGGGATCAAATATATCGAATAGGAATTAGTCTCAAAATCTTTATGTAGCAACTTTTTGTAGCTGGCTTTTTATCATATTGATTATATTCAAAATACTTCAATACCTTCCTATTCTTTCATTTTTTAACATGATAAACCTCAGTAGGGATATTCATGATTGTAAGCAGAGTAGATTTGTCACAGAAGGGAACATGGGATCAGTGAATATAGCACTGGTATGCAAAGGCAAGGGTTGTATTGTGCTATTTTGCTTTAAATAACAATTTAAATGGACAATGACAAACCTGAGGTCCCAGTACTTCCACTGAAAAAATGCAAATATTTCTGTAGAAAGATAAGTTATTCAAGAAGTATGTGAGATGTTACTACTATTGTGGTAAATGGAAACAGAAGCTGTTTGTCATAATTTGCACCAAACCTTGGTTTATTCCCTGTTTCCAGCTTCTAAATGAGATGTTCTGAAATAAAGATCTCCAGCACAGACTGGATGGTGTTACAAACCACCCTAAAGGTGAGGGTAACTCAGGTTTTTATTAATTGTTTCCTGAGAGTGGATTAGGATGAAACAACACTGAATGATTGATGTTTAGATATAGATAGATATAGATATATAGATTAGATATAGATGATATAGATATAGATATAGATAGATATAGATATAGATATAGATATAGATATAGATATAGATATAGATATAGATATAGATATAGATATAGATATAGATATATATGAGTTAATTTTGGACAATATTGGTTGCAGTGGAAAGGAAGTATGTAGCCATTTTTGTTATCATTATCAATGGCAATATAGTAGTACAAAAGCATAAAAACAGCACTGAAGAAAATTTATAAGGAAATGATAAAATGAGAAAGAAAAGAGAGAATAGAAAGATATCATGACACATGGATTCAACAAGATCTGATATAATTTCAGTATTTGTTAGTCAAAGTGATGGTCACAGTTTTGATCTGTCAGGGATGGGGGAAGCCCATGAAGCATAGAATTCAATGGGCTAATATATGTTCATGTTTGCATGGGAGGGCCCAGACACCTTTCCTGGGGAGGAGAGTTTTTGACACTGGCTTTTGCAACACCTTGGATCTGCTGCAGTTGTGGACCATGTGCAGTCCTCTGGTGGAAGACACCAGCAATGAGTCTGGCAGCTATGGTCTCCCCCTTCCAGACCCAGCCAGGGCTTATTTTCAGCACATCTGCTGAGCTGGTTTTTCTTGTAGATACATTCCTCTCACCTTTGTTTACTTCTCCTTAGACCTGAGATAATGGGACAAAAGTAGCACCTTTATCACCTCAAGTTCCCATCAGGGGGCTTAACTTACTGTCCAGATTTCCAGGAAATCACAGAGACAAATTGGGGAGAGGGAGAGAGGGGAGTTCTGGGGTCTCAGATGAGCAGTTCCCATGGTGGGCAAAGTCCTTCAGTGATAACCTTAACAGTGTTAGAGCCATTAACCATTACCTGTGGATCAGTCAGAGATTTCTCAGTAGGATTTCTCAGAGCTGCAGCTCATTCTACTGCTCATTCTTTCCTGCTCATTCTACTTAGCTGTTGCCATGCAGCAGGTGCGGGTTTTTGTGAAATGTTGCTTTTTTGATCTAGTGTCTTTTCATGTCTTTTTTTTAATTTTATTTTTCTTTTCTATTTTATTTCTCTTGTAATTCTTTTTATGATGTTGGAAGACAGTAAAAAAAAAAGAAAAAGCAGGATCTTTGAAGTTCTTTATTGATAAAACATTGCAAAAAAGTTGAGATTTATATTCTCATCTTTTATGTGCAAGGATGTTTGTCAAAAGAACCTGTAGGACATATCACTCTCTCCTGTTGAATTTCAGTGGAATTTCAAAGTCTTAATTCCCTTCAGGCTCTTCTTCCCAGTTCTTTATGCCTCAAACATCAGTCTTACTGTAGAAATGATTTATTGGTAAAGCCCCTCAGATGCCAACCATGAGGAGGATCTTAGGACAATTGTTTGCCTTTAATTACCTGGTATTTCTATCCAGTTTTCATATACTCCCCTGCTGTTCCTGATCCTCCATGATATTATGCATTTTGTAACTTTCTCTGGTCTGCAAATTAACTGATTATTTGTAAATGGGATTTAAGTCACGTGATATTTAGCAAATAAAACAACATATAAATCAGCAAATAAAACAACATGTAAATGGGCAAATAAAAGAGGATAATTAAATGTGATCTGTCATAGAGAACTGAACAAAGCACTTGTTATGAGGCAGTGTCTCTAGCAGAGATGAGGTACTGAACAAAATCAAGTATAATATCAAAGGAATACATGTTTTAGAGGTTCATGATTTTGTATTAAACAGATGTATTTACTAAATTTTTTGTAGAGATAATAGAAAATGGAATTAAAGAAAACCAAGCAGATTAATTTTGAGTGTATTGCCATGTTAGTTTTATTAAATATTATTTTGAATATTTAAAATTTTTATTAGAAAAATGACAAAATTTTGTTACGTTAATGTACAATCTCTTGGTATAGCTAAAAACTGAGCTTCTGGTTTTTGTCAGGTTAGCTTTTAAGTATCCATAATTTCCAAAATATCTATCTCTTTGCATTTGTTGCTGTTCATAAAGAGAACTGTTTCTCTCCTGCCCCTGTCCTGCTCCTTCACGTAACAAAATTGTCTTTCCTTTATTCCACATGCTCTCCTTAGCCTCTGGCCCTGACCTGGAAAAGATCCTCTCAGCTCTTTGACTCACAGACCAAAGGAGCTGAAGAGTGCTGTCACTTGTCACTGTCTAGTCAGCACTCCTTTTGTATCTCTGTATGACTGATGGAGAAGAACCTTAAGCCTTGTTAATCAGCACACAAAGGAGCCAGCAGAAAATGATAGAGGCTGATAAGTTCCTTGAAGTCACTTTTACATTGAAATCTCTTGAAAATTTTATATTGGTTAAATTTTATCAGGTCTTGTCCATCGTTTAATGGTTTATGCCGAGCAATTGCAGTAGTACAGACTGTTGCAGCATACAAATATTTTGAAGTCATGAGACCAAATTTTGTACCTGTCCAACAAAACAAAATTGCACCAAGGTAGCATTTGCCAATACACTGAATACAGTTTGCTTCCAACATGGTTTTTAACTCTCCCATATCCGATTTATATGCTGTGCTGACAGAAGCAAAACACCAAATCCATTTCCAGTTCCCCCTTGGAGATAGCTGATGAATTTGCATTATGAGTGTCTGATCAGTTTTCTGTTTGTTTTAACATTGTGATTTAACCCCAGCCAGCAACCAACTGAACAGCAACAAAACCCACCAGATGGGATACCCAGCACTGGCTGACACAGGCATCTGGTCTAGGTCATCAGTCTGTTTTTGGTTGCATCCCTTTTTTCCCCAGCTGGCATCAGAGTAAGGTTCCCCAGGCAGTGTGTGTCACCTGTTAATCATCAGCTGTTGTTTCCTACCTACGTTCTTTTGTTCATAAAACTCATGCCACTACAGAGCCTTACATTCCTCTTTGGAAAAATCTTACATCACTCTGCTTGTATATACTGTACCCTTTATGGATTGCCTTGTTTCCTTACTTCCAGGCTCAGCCATCCTCCATGCTCTTGAAATGCTGGGTTACTCTACAGGAGAAGATACTGAAACAACTATTTAGTGTCCTGTGTATATTTTCCTTACTTTCCTTCCTTACTGTGTTTACTGAAATTACCCATGCCACAGATACTTTGTACATCAAATGCAGAAATCTAAATATTGAAAGAGTTCAATATAAAAACAGCAGCTAGCAATCATGAAGCATGTCATACCCATAATACACTGAGTTCCTGTTTATTATTCTCAGTACTATAAAATTTTTTGTGATGACTGTTCCCCCTTGACAATTTTGCTAAGGGAGTTTTGCAAACAAAGCTTTTCTATTTTTGTTCTCAGAAAGCAGATTAGTGTTTCATTGTGTCAAAAAAGCATATATTTATTCCATTACAGGAGTACACAATAGATGTTTTCTTCCGTCAGAGATGGAAAGATGAAAGATTAAAGTTTAAAGGCCCAATGAACATTCTTCGACTAAACAACCTAATGGCCAGCAAAATCTGGACCCCAGATACATTTTTTCACAATGGGAAGAAGTCAGTGGCTCATAACATGACTATGCCAAACAAACTTCTGCGAATCCAGGATGATGGGACACTCTTGTATACCATGAGGTATGTCTGTTCATCTCTACTCAAGCTATTTCCTGATGTGATTTTTCCATTCAACAATTAAATCAAGTTCCAGGAGAACTCTCCTTTGTATAATTTCTCTTGAAGCAGAAAGAAAGCTAGAAAAATGTATGTTTTGTTTCAAGTTCTATTAAAAATCTCTTGGCTGATAATGACTTAGATCACTTTTAAAATTTTTGTATTGAAGATATTGAGCACCTGAATAAAGTTATTTGAGACTTTCAGGTAGAGTTTACCAACTCTCTCTTAGAATGCTGAAATATTGTAGGAGTTTAGCCTATTACTGGGGCTGTTGTACTGAATATGTGAGCCCCTAAGCAAATTTTATTAAGATCAGGGGCAATAAAAAACAATGCAAGAATAAAGAGGTAATAAGGTCTCAAATTCTTTCTAGCAAGAGCTAAAGGGAAAATGTGTCTTACCCTGTAATTACTGTTTCTTTATATCTAATTAAAAATTTTAAGACAGAAATTTTATTTTTTTCAGCTTGTGCGTCATTTGTATCTAAGATAAATATTTAGCTGGTTAAATGTATTAAATTTGTTCAGAAAACAGAATATAGAATAGAAAAAAGTATAAAAATCATATGTACACAGGTATTAGTAATATTTTTATAAGACTGACTTTTTCTTTGGTAACTCCTTTGGAAATAACGTTACCTACCTGTGCAAATCTTTTTGAAATATTTACCCAAATTTCCAGAAACCCTTGACTTAGTTTTTTCTTTTTCTTGGAGAATACTTAATAAATTGAAGTTGTTGTGAATGTCGACTTAAAATCCCCAGCCTAAGTAAGATAGAAAATGTGAACTTCAAAGTTAACATATACTGTGGTAGTTTTTCCATGCAGCCATGCCAGCATCCTCAAAATTCAGGTTTTCTACACAGCTCTGAAACCCTTGGAGTATTGAGTGTTGATGGATAGACTGCAAATGATATGGGACGATGTAGTGGTTGGAGAGATTCAGAAAAGTTTGCTTGAAGTAAATTGAGACCCCTGTGTTGTATTTTTGCTTTGGCTCAAATCAATATTTGAGAATTATCTGTATAAGCTGACTGAAATTCTCTTCCTTCATAGGCTATAGTAATCATATACTATAAATAATAGGAAATACTGTTTGAAACCATTATGGAGTAGAAGCTGGGGTAGGTTAATTATAATTAACTAAGCATTTTCGTTACTTGTAAGTATGCTGGTTCTCAGGGTATGAGATGAATGTGTACACTGATCTAACTGTTTTGCCTAGATTTTAAAGAGTTATTTTTATGGTGTCTACATAAAATGTTTGTGTGATTTACATCAGAGGCTCATGCAGTTCTTTCCTTTGCCTTCAGCTGTTTGCTGACTCTTATCTCTCAGTGCCCCTTGAATACAGATAAACACTCCTGGGGAGTGGAGGAATAGAAATGTGAAATAATTTTTGATGGAAGGTTAGGAGAAAGTAGCAGAGAATACAATGACTAGGAACCACTGGGAGTACAGAAGGATGTAACTGATGTTTGGGGCTGGATGAAGAGGAAGAAAAGGCATACAGAAAAATTCTCTACTCAGAGAAGATTTACAGGATAGGAAGGAGAAACACAGGTTTTTTTCCATGGCCTTTTTTAAAAAATTAAAAATAATGGGGAAGTCCATTAAAAGCTTTCTTCAAATTGTTTTAAATTATTTCTTATTGTACAAATCCCCATATATGATAGTGGGATATTGATGAGGTTTTTTCACAAAATGAGCAGAAGTGGATCCTTTGTTAACATACTGTCACACTTTACATAAATATAAAGAATAATCACTAGTAACATGGAGAATGAACAGCAGCAATCTTTTAATGAGCACAAATATTTTTGCTCTGTATCTTCCATTAAAACTGTAAAAAAAATTTAATTCAGAAGACTGGAGTAGGGTTCTTTGGTAAGTTAGTTATATTTTAGATGATTTTTAAATGAGCCTTTAAAAGCCATATTATCACACATGTTCCTCAAAACATTATGAGAAGAAAATTATTGTTCGTAACAACCTGGCATTACTTAATTTATATTTTTCTTTAAATGACCTTTTTTCATAATTTTGAGGTCAGCTTTTACAGGTTCTTGATCTCATAAGTAAATGCCTTTCAAAGGAACACATGGAGTGGAAGAAGTAAAAGCTGATTTAAATTCTTGTTAGTTTAATATAAAATTTCAATTCAGTCCACTAAATCTGTATGATCTCTGTTTATTTCTGTGGAACTGATATTCTTGCCCTGCTAAATGACTTAATTGCATAGAGGTCTTTTGCCTTTTAGGCTTACAGTCCAAGCTGAATGTCCAATGCACTTGGAGGACTTCCCTATGGATGCTCACTCGTGTCCACTGAAATTTGGCAGCTGTAAGTATATAATGTGACCTACAGCCTTTGGTTAGTGAATATCTAACCTTTGTCAGCACAATTTTGTTTCAGTAAGTTATTACATGAGAAATGTAAACCACGAGATGGGACTTTAAAAAAACATTGTAACCTGACCCATCAAAATCTCTTTTCTCTGTTCAAGTGTTGTTTCTTCTAGCGTGTTTTAAAGATTTCTTTACTCCAGTTAACAACAAAAGCCCTGCACCTGATCCACACTGCACTGGTCTACTTTCATTGCAGTGTGCAGATCATACTGACAAACAGCTGGATGCACACAGCCTGTGTAGTAATAACAAGGAACAGATCAAAGACTTCAATGAGTGGCAAATGAGATTAAAATTTATCCTGACAACTTAGTTTTTTATTGTTAATGATATTTTAAATGTTCTAATGCTCTTACTCAACAAAGGCATTAATGAATGGCGTTATGTGATAAAATTCATTCTTTAGTGCACCTGCATATTACAGACAGGTGGAATTTGACCTCACTGGTATTATTTTTAACAGCAGCGTTATTTCACCTTCTTAGTGAAATTACAGCCATTCTTTTTCTTCTTCATTATATATATTTCCTGGATTTTGTACACTAAAACTTTTTTTTTTTTTTCATTGGCTGCAGCCTACATCCTACATTCTCTGCTGGGCCCAAGAAAGGAAATTTTTTTTTCTTTTTGGTTTTTTTTTTTTTTGAGGAAGCAAGTTAAAGCCTATAAATTCTGCCTGACTTTACAATAATTGTAGCAACCACAGAATACAGTACAGGGGATATGCTGCCACTAAGGACTTCATTAACCACATGATGCTTGTCATAGCACTGTGCCTCTCTGCATACTCTCTCCATCGTGCTCCAAAATCCCTTTTCCTTGAAGTTTGTAGCAAAATAAACAAAGCCTGTGCTTCTGATGATGCTTCCACACTTGAAGGAAATCTTAGCTATGGAGATAAAAGATCATTATAATGAGTACTATTAGCATCATGGAGGCTTTTCTTGCCCCCTCACTCAATATTATATTTGTAATACATAATGCAGCCTAAATAATTAACACCAGAGATAATCAGCCAAAATCAGCTACTGACTAATAATATTTACATAAATGTTCCCAGCAAGACATGTTGGATTTATAAGGTGTTGCGGGAAAAAAGACTCATATGTAGCCTCAAAACAACTTGAAAACTCCTGAAATAATGAAACTCATACTCAGGCCAAATGGCTACTTTCTTCATGAGCAGGTTTAGGTTGGAATCCCTTATGTGTACTAGACTTTGTGTGAACCACTTCCTTTTTTGTCTTTTTATTGCTCTTGATTATTTGTTTTTCTTACCAGCTTGCTGTTTTTTTCTCTCTGTGTGTTTTTCTAATAATAAGAGGAATTCCAAATGTGAGAAATTTGATTTTTAAAAAGTGTATTTCATTTCCCTCAAAGTCACCTGTGCTCCAGCCTGCTGGCACCTTCAGGGGACTCTTATTTCTGTTCATTTTCAATGGCTTCACACACATTTAGTTTCTTTACCTAGGACTCATTTCTAGATAACTATCCATTTTTCAGCTTTTATTCTGGGATAGAATTTTAATGATGAATAGTGGTGAAAATAAGCAGGAATCCTGAGGATTTTGGTTTAACTAAGGCAAGTTTGCCAGTGGTATATATTTGTCACAGCTCTTCATGTACTGCTAATCTTGTGTTGCTAGGAGGATCATCAGCATTTATGAATGTCTTTTTATGCACAAGAGAAAAGCCAAACTGAATGTATGGGAGAAGCTGTAGCTTAATAGATTGCTTTTTTTATTCTTTTCAAAAAGTCTAGCTGACAGTGAAGAGAATGGAGACAAATCAACAATTTGCCATACTGCTGGTTTGCATTAAATCAGAGATATTTTTGTGGAAAGCTGGAAGGATAGATGGGAAGTGTTAAAAATCTCTACTTGCTACCCACCTGCTGGATTTTGTTAGTCATGCAATTTATGGCTAGTTGCATGAAGAAGCTACTTTCTGAGAAGCCTCTAGAGATTTCTCAAGTGAAAATGTTTGCAGACCAACAGTAATGATAATTTACTTTTTAATTGCACTGCAATTATGGCGTAAGATTTAAAAGGTACTTGTCTCAGTCAATCAAAATGAACACACAACTTCTTCCATTGGTGGTTTACCCTTTTCCTTTTATATTGCATTTGTTAGTAGATATTAGACTGTAAAAACTTTCAGGACATACTCATTTTTTTCTTACTTAGTGGAGAGATGTTAGTGCTGTTTAAAATACAGTGTTAATTTACTTTCATACTAGTTTATTTTGCGGGACCAGGCTAAATGTATGTTTGATCACAAATGAACTAAGAGAGCAGCCTGTTTAATGTTGGTGTATCCTCCAAAATAGTGGCAACTAGTGAGATTTAAGAGGCTAGGCAGGACAAGGCACCAGGATGTTGTTACTGCTAGTCTAGATTTCGACTAATAATAAAATTCTTGTGATACATCCCCCAAGTTGAGAGTGGAGACAGTGGAATGTTAGAACTACACAGGAATGAATTTTTAAAAATGTTGTGTCCTAAATCTTGTAAATCGTTTCTGTTTTCATCTGTCTTATCACAAATTATAGGATACGTATAATATCTAATTTCTGGCAAGACTTTTAACAGTGTAGAAGAAATGTTTGTAGTTTAATAGAAATAAATTGTGGTTAATAAGATCACAAGTGAGTGCAAGATCACAAGTGAGTGCCCTGTTCCCATGCAACAATAGGCACTTACTTCACAGTAAAGCTATTTTAAACAGCCAAAGATATTTTTTACCACATAGTTTTAATTTCTTTGGGGTGAGTTTTTATTTTAAAAGTAAGTAGCTCTTGTAATTCTGTGAGTTTCAATGGATGCTGTTTAATTTAAATTGCTGATGAAATGTTTTACCTTGTTTCTCACAGATGCATACACAACTTCAGAAGTGACATACATTTGGACTTATAATGCTTCAGATTCAGTGCAAGTGGCACCAGATGGCTCAAGACTGAACCAGTATGATCTTTTAGGCCAAACAATTGGAAAAGAGACAGTTAAGTCAAGTACAGGTTAGTAAAAGATATTTTGGAGAAAAGGCAGATACTGGCTGTGAGAGCTAAATTCCAGGTGGTGTTAAAGGCTTCTGAAAAAGAATGTTGCAAAATGTGATCTATTAGGCATGTACTGTCCAAGTAACACAGAACAGCACTTCACTGATTCTTTCAAATTATAATTAACTGGTGATAGCAGTGGTGAACTTGCCCTCAGTAACTGATTTTTAAAATTCTATATGGAGTTCCATGTTAAATCCCAACATTTGTAACCCAGGGTTGTGATATTTGTTAAATTTCATATTGTAAATGACACAGATTTTGTCTATTAAATGGTAAAGCAGACAGGTTTCAAACATACTTCCCTTCCATCGTGTTTTTGACATTAAACACTGGACTACTCTGCTAGACTCAAGATTGCTTTCTTGCACATGCTGGGCATGGGATGGACCCCCATGACTGCTTTCTAACCATGATTAAATTCTCAGAGTGCTGTTGTGTGAACGCAGAGAGTTGCTTATGAGCAGAAGCCTTCAAGGCTAAAGTGCTTCTTGGTGCATACAAGAGTTCCTGCAAGTTCCTTAACACTCATCTTTCATGGAACACAGTGGGAATAAGAAATAGCTGTACTCATTGTTTCCCATAAATATAGCAAACTTTCTCTTATCAAAGAAGTGGGCTTTCTTAAGATGATAACCTTTTGTTTTTGTATTTTGTTTGTTTGTGGCACCCAGGTGAATATACAGTAATGACGGCTCATTTTCACTTGAAAAGAAAAATTGGTTATTTTGTCATTCAGACTTACCTCCCCTGTATCATGACTGTCATTCTGTCTCAAGTGTCATTTTGGCTGAACAGAGAATCTGTACCTGCCAGGACAGTCTTTGGTGAGTATACTGACTAGCATTAGCTCTGTTTGCAGCAGCTGAAGATGCTAGAAAATACTTCTGAAGTAAAGGGCTTATCCATTCAAGTTCAAGTGCTTGTAGAATGTGACATGATTCCTAGCCTAAACAGTTTTCAACTGCACCTTACACATCTGCTGAGAATCCCAAAGATTTTGGAAATTAGTACATACAAGCAAACTGTCTTCATATATCCTTGACTCTTTTAAGAGGAAAAAAAAAATCACAGAATAGAAAAAGATTATAATGTTTCTATTTAAAAAGTAAATTTAGTAAACTTAGATGATTTTCTGAAATACCTTACTTGGTATTATTCAAGTATTCTGGTACTTGGTAGATAAGTGAATTTCTAAAATTATTTGTAAACGAGGCAAATTAAATTTGAATTTGTTGATTTCCTTATGTTAAAATTTAAAGTTGAAGTTCTTTTAAGGAAACCCTATTCTGGGGTCTTGGGCAATACTTTTTCACTAATTCAAATTGGAGATTACGGTGAGGCAGCAGACAGGTTCAGCAGAGCAGTAAAAAGGTATTTCTCAAAGTAATAAATGTCTTTCTTATTTTCAAAGCAAAGTTAATTTAGTTTGTTTGCTTTTAAAGAAAAAGAAAATAGCACAATATCGGTGTAGAATCATCCATAAAACATGCTGCATAGAATTGTAAGATTAGTCATCAGTAAACACCATGTACTCTTCAAAAAATAGAACAAACTCAAATGCACATTAAGTATGATGCACCACAAAGCATTTACTCTCACTCCTGGTAGAGAACATGCCACCCAAAGCATTGTGAAATTGTAGGTTTGAATATGAGCCTTATTGGAGTCAGATGAAATAGGTCAGTGATTTCAGTGGGACCAGAATTCTACCATGGTTTACCAGGCAGCTATCAGGCAGATTTTTTTCATCCTTCTTCAAAATCTTCTGTGAATTTATGCATTTTTTGATTATGAAAATGTATGCTCCTGTTTTCCGGCTTTGCAGTACACTGTCAAATCCTTCAATATCTCTGTCTTTACCCTTTTCTGTAGCCACCCCAGTATATTTAGGACAGCGTGACTGGTTTCTTCAAAAAAGGTCTTGCATCTGCTCTTCCTAAAACGCACTTTCTGTTACTGTGTCACTGCTAACAAGGCACTCCATCTATAACAAAGCCCTGGGATAATTTTCCTGAAATGTGTCCCTTCCTGCACACCTCTTTCTTTTTCTTGATTTCTTTTTTTTTTAAATTTATATATATTTTTAGGAATAAGTAGTATCTGCATGGCAGCCTGCTGCTTTGCTCTCCTGGAGTTTAGTATAACGTGGATAATAAAGTGTCCTGCTTCAAGATGTCTTGAGGGAAGGGCATAGGAGGGCTGCAAGAACAGAATCACACCGCTCAGTGACATGAAACCTGAAATCTGTTTCATAAGAGCAATGGGTTTATTGCAGACACAGAAGTTTTATGCTAGTATTTTATTCCTGCTGCACAGACATGCACCCTGTGTGCCACTCAGGGCTCTGTCCCCTCCAGGCCAGTGCAGACTGGCACCCTGAACCCAGGGAAACAAGACACATCCAGGCTCTGCCTGTTGGAGAAACCTTAGTCCTAGAATGCAGCATTTGCTCCTCAGGCTCAGCCTTCTTCATTGGGTTGGGCTGGATTTTCCCTGAGGAGCTATTTCAGGACATTCTTTTACACTCTAGATGAGCTTGTCAGCATAAGCTGCCAATTGGCTCTCTAAATCAAGTGGATCTCCCAGTTGTTCTCCATACCTACTGGCAGGAGTTGTCACTGGGATATCTGATACCCTCTGCTCTCTTGCTGGAATGTTACAATTAGTCAGAGTTTCATAGCAACATAACAACATAACAAAGTTTGTCTATTGCTCTTTAGTGGTTTTGGACTGTACTGAAATACTCTTGTCACTCAGAGCTGGGCTGGTGCACTCAATGTTTCATCGGGGTGGTGCTTTGAAGTAGACTCCATCCAGTGACAAAAGAAGCCCATACTACAGTTACGTTAACGCAACAAGCTACATTCATCAGGGAATATAAAAATTGTAGGGGATATTCCTTTACGCTTTTATGGATCATACTTAATTTTTGGATTTTATATGGCATTGTCACTTGCTAGACACCCATCTTTGCATTTTATATTAAATATATCAATATTAAAATATAATTAAATGGAAGTTATTGATTTAGACAAAGTGTTTTTGTAAATCAATGAGAATCAAGGAGAAATTTATTTCAATGACCTTCTTGAGAGCTAAAGATCAGCCACTGGAATACTGTTCCGCTCAAAGAAACATAAGTTCTAATTATTCAAAGCAACACTTAGCATGTATTATTTCATTGGTGAAAGGAGTTACTTTTCCCTTTCTATTCTTATGCAATGTGGTTTCAAATTCTAGGTTAACACTAGGGGTTGGCATAATGAGGCTTATTTTACAGTTGAGCTCTTTAATCCCTTTTCTTTAGGGCGTCTACTTAATATTGTTGACCTACCCCATCCCAAATGAATTATGACCTAATGCTTCAACTTTGCTTAAATTATTGGAACAAGAAAGTTTTGTCATCTTTGATAAGTCTTGAATGTGTTTTCTGTAGCAGATAAATCTGATTGCATTCTTAATGAAAGAGAATAAGACTCGTTCATAATGCCTTCATTTAGTGCAAGATTACAATCTGTTTCATTTAGTAATGTGTTTATTGTTATGTATCCAGTGTCAACAATACTAGCAAAACTAATCATGTGCACCTTATTGGATTCTTGCTTCATTTTTAGTGAGTCATAGCATTTAGAAGCATCACATATTTGAATAGCTACATTAGATGCAGGTGACAGAAAATCAGAGATTAGTTTTCTTAGTGCTATGGTTATCTATGTTTTAACTCACATGGAGTATCAATGAGAATGATAAAATAAATGTAGTTAGGTATATATTCTTTGCTAACTGAAGCAGGAAAGGACAAAAATTGATCTTAATATTTATTATATTGTCCAAGATGACGAATTTTAAATTCACATAGCTATGTTCTTTTGTCAGTTCACTGTAATAATTTTATTGTTATTCTGCGTTCCTGCATCTCTTTTTACTTGTCTTGATGTGGGTCCTTTCCATGGGTGCAGTCCTTCAGGAATGGACTGCTCCAGCATGGGTCCCCTGTGGGGCCTCAGGTCCTGCTGGAAACCTTCTCCAGCACAGGTTTTCCATGGTGTCAAAGCCTCCTCCAGGCATTCACCTGTTCTTTTGTGGGGTCTCCCGTGGGCTGCAGGTCAATGTCTGCTCCACCATGGACCTCTCTGTGTTCTGCAGGAGCACAGCTGCCTCCCCATGGTTTTTTCCACAGACTGCAGGGGGTTCTCCTCTGGTGCCTGGAGCACCTCCTCCCTCTCCCTCTCCTCTGACCTGGGTGTCTGCAGAGTTGTTTCTGTCACATATTCTCACTTGTCTTCTCTGGCTGCAGTTGCTTCTGCTCAGTACAATTTTTTCTCCATCTTAAATATGTCATCCCAGGGGCACTGCCAGTGTTACCCTTGGGCTTGGGCTTGGCCAGCAGTGGTGGGTCCCTCTTGGAGCTGGCTGGCTTAGGATCTCTCAGGCATGGGGGAATCTCCTGGCAGCTTCTCACAGCAGCCACTGCTGTAGCCCCCCACTAACAAAACCTTGCCATGCAAGCCAAAAGCAACTTTCTAATTGTGACACTAGAGAAAGCGGAACCCAAGAAAAGTTCATATTTGTTCTCTGGTTATTTTTACATGGGAATTGAATAATAGAGACCTGGCCTTTTGAAAAATTCTAGAGATACGAAGTACCATTTCCCATTTAATTGAAAAAAAAATCTCAATTTACTTTATTATTCTCTTCTTTCACATGCGGCAGATTATGTTTTGTGCCGTTAGAGTTATCCCACTACTCACACATTTGTGTTTATAATTTCTAAATTGGTTGTTCCTGGTAAATGTAGATATAATAAGACAGTGATAGGCCTTGGGTACTGGAAAACTAGCCTTGAGTAAGAGCTGGCTGCAAACAAACTAATATGTGCCTAAACTTAGTGGTGTGTGCAGACACTAGCTCATATTCCAGTGGTGGCATAATTGCATGCAACTTTTTCTGGAGTTGGGGTAAATAGCACTTGCCGCTGGGCTTTGGGCTTGTCTGTTACCAATGGGAAATGGTGTTCCACTGCTCAGTATTGATACAGGTACTGACTTCACCCTATGGATTGACACGTAGCTTACTCAACTGATTGAATGAGACTTTTCTGCTTCCCAAGCTATTTAAAAAGGCTGGTTTGTGTTGTTGTTTTAGTAAAAAGGGTAGACAGAGTGCTTATGCTATTTTCTGTAATCATTCTCTCAGTGGTTGTTGACTTACCTGCTGGTGTTTGATCAAAGTCATGGTACACTCCTTTTGTATTGCATTCTCTGGTAACACATATGCACTAAGCAAATACAAGCAAACTATGTAGTAGCCAAATGTTTTGGTGCAATACTTTAATATCATGCTACATACAGAATTGTTTATCTTTTGTTTACACTTCTAACTATTTTGGTCTTGGAATGATAAAATGAAGTAGCAATTTGTATCTCTGAAATGGTCAATAATATTTTCTTTCTGCTGTTATTTTTATTTATGAATTTCTTTGGGTTTTGAACCAGTTTGGGATATCTAATTACCAAAATACATTTGCAATTTCTGTTAATGAAATAAAACTATGAAATTAATTTCCTAAATTAAAAAAAGAAGTTTTTAAATCCTTTCATGATATGTTCTTCAACCATTATGCGTAACTTTGCAAACCTCTGTGATAAAAAGATAAAATAGAGGGAGGAGTAGCCTGAAATTATAGCATATAAAGCACACTTAAAACATTTTGTACAAAGTGTTTGCAAAGCTACAGTACCTCTTTATTACAGAACTGTCCTTTTCTAACTCATTAATTAGGCCTTTCATTTTCAAAGGAAGTGTCCAAACTCTAGCACAAATGGCTAGAATATGTTTAGTTGACCGAAGTCTCTTCAAATTAGAAAAAATAGTTAATACACAAGGGGTGAAATTAGGGTCCAAAAATTTGTCCCTGTCAAGGAGTACCCTGACTTTTCCACATAATGTGGGCATAAAGTAGTCACCATGACAGATTTTAACTTTAATATATATGTGTTAGCTCTTCCAATTTCCACTCTGTTTCTAGTTAGACATTTCTATTTTTTCAGGTTACCTCTTCCACTATTACAAGCATAAAAGAGCTGGTGTTTTCCAGAGGTATAAGTTTAGTGCTGGTGAAAAGTGTTGAATTTGCAGCTCTGGAAATGGATTTTCTCTCTCCAGTAAGCAAATGCTGTTTCAAGAGCAGCACCATAAAAAAAAAATCCCAGACAATCAAATAGCTCCAGTCTTGTCTTGGCTTGAATGGATGAACCTGTAGTGATAGAAGATATTTAGTTTTATAGGCATGCACTGTTGCAAGCAAATCTTGTAAGGATGTTTACTGTTAAGTAAAAAATTCTTGGTCTTCTTTGGAGAAAGGAAATGTCGATGGTTTATTTTTTGGATCTTTTTCAAAGACAAACTGATGACTGCTCTTGGTCCCTTACAAAATATGTGAATGTTTCTTCTGGCATCAATTCAGTTGCAATATCTGCTGGGTGCTAGGCTGTAGAAGATATTCTTGACCTGTATGTAAACTGTGTTTTTTCTACAACATAGGTAGATATGCAGTCTTTACATAGTCTTTTAAATATTTATTGACTACTTCATTGTAGGGGCTATAATCTACTCATTGTTCTTTATACCAATTTTAGTTTTCTAGTGTTATGAAGTAGATAAGCAACAAGGAACACTTTTGTTCTAATCAGTGCATGGGTTTTGTAGGGTTTTAAGTTAAATCTTTGTGAAATAAATGAGTTTTGTTTTACAAGTTGACCATGTTCTTCCACATGAATAACTTCTCAGTCCTCTCAGGTTTAGCCATGGCAAGGAGGCAGGTTATTTCCATTCAGTCCTTTTTCATAAAAAAGACTTGATAAAACTGATTTTTCAAATTAACTATAATGTGCAAAATAATCTGTCTTTTCTCTGAAGAATAATAGCAGTATAAAAGGACTAGAGAATCCTAAACTGACAGATATTACAGATTAAATTTTCTGTCCAATTTTTTCCCATTCACTTCAGGTTAAATGACTGTGGTAGCTTGAACATCACCAAATTTATAGAGTGAAGGAATAAATTAAAGTATGTCAGCCATGGTCTGACAGCATGCTGGTTGATTAGCATTTGGGTCACAAAGTGGTGTAACTTGCTGAACTTTTTAGAGAAATAGTCAAGTGGCAGCACGTGGCAACAAGATATACATTTACAATGTTTTAAGTGAGACTAGGAAAGGTCAGCAGTAAATCTTAAAACAGATTTTTGAAGAAGTCAGTGTGGTTTCCAGAAGATTAATTTATTCTATAAAGTGGGATTTAAACTGAGCAGTACCTTAGCAACTGTATATATTTACATGCAGATAAGGTCACCTTATATCTGAGAAACGTTCACTTTACTGATAATTCTGTATAATTATAATGATTTATCTGCAGCTCAGGACTGGTGTTAAAATTTACATGTGATAATTTTAAATGTAAGATAGGCTGTCTTTTCTCTGAAGTGCTGAAAATAATTATGCCATATGTTCTGTAAGTGTTAGGAGAGACTGAATTCTTTACAAAATATATTTTGTCTACAGACTTTCATACTGTACTGTATGACAGCTGCGTCCTTTTCATTGTGTAGGCTAGTAGATGCCAACAGTGTCATGGCTGATTCCAGGCCAAAACCACTTCTTTATTTTATGGAGGCTGAAAAACAGCAATTAGAGATTTATGTTTGCTAAGGTGTCTTGATACTGTGTGACTCAGCAGGACGTTTCTGTGCGTTGTTTTCCCTGCTGCATAGACCTTCGAAAGCCCTGAGGCTGAGTCCACTTAGCTTTGCTCTGCCACCCTTTCTAGCACCTTCAGAGATGGAGATCCTTTACTGGAGGGATGAGAATTGTGAAGTCTGAGGAGATCTCAGTAGATGTAATTGCTGCCTCTCTTCTCTTTCACACAGTGGCTAAAATTGCTTCTTTGCTTGTAGCAGAAGGAAAATCAGAGCTATGTCGATCCTCCAGAACCCAGGTGACAGATTGCTGACAGCAGAAGATCTGGTTTAGGGGGAGTGACTTTACTTCCTCTTGGGAAGCCTCCTACAACAATTTTATGAGAGTGTATTTGTTGAAGCTGTGATGTGCTGTCACTAATATTTCTGCCATGGCATCTCCTTTGCCTGTCATAGTGAAGTGTAGGTTTGCTGATCTGTGCTAAGTATATCACTTCGTGTCGCTTTTAATTCTGGAGATGTACTTAATGGTGCACCACAAAGGGAATAGTTTAGTTGGTCTAAGTGTGATTCAGCCTGAAAGTGGGAGAACTGATTTACTTAAGGATAAGTATATGGATTTCTACTTGCTAATCTGATTCAGAAAAAGGCTCTTCTCTTCCTTTCCTCCCTTGTATCTTCTTACGGATTCTTTTGGGAGGGAATTTTTTTTATTTACTGGATCCTCATTGTGTAAAAAATACTGCAAAATCCTTTTAGTAACTGCCACAGTGAATGCACAACCTTCCTGTATCACCAACTCTTGCAACTTTTGTTTTCTGAAATATAATACAGTTACAATAATCTGTCATTTCAAATCAACGCTGTTCTAGAAAACAATCCATGTTATCTGAATGAGAGCTTACCTTGCTTATGTCTTTGGGTATGTCACTGAATGGTTAGGAGGACAGCTACTGTAAAAAAAAAAATCTCATAACAAAAGTGTATTTGTGTGGTAATTTCAGTAAATATCAGTGCCCGACCTGCAGCTGTTACAGAGAAGCCAGTTACCAAACATTAAGCTATTATTCATTATCACTCTCATGTTGTTGTTGTTGTGAACAAATTTTTTTTTTTCCTAAAAATAACCTAACATGCCCTGATAGGTTAAAAAATAAGAAAAATCAGCAGCTCATTAAAAAATGGAAGTTTAGACAAGAAATTGAGCTGAAAGTACTTCAAAGAAAAATCCAGATACAACATTCAATATAATTTCAGCAATGTCTGTCACCAGCTTAGAAAAAAAATTTGCACTGAGTTTAAAAAACATACCATAATATTTTTTGGTCTATTTTTGTTAATATTCAAAAGCCAAGTGAAATTGTTGATGTTCTGTGTTTGTGTCCCCTTGCAGGAGTAACAACTGTGTTGACAATGACAACACTAAGCATCAGTGCTCGAAATTCACTTCCCAAAGTAGCATATGCAACAGCTATGGATTGGTTTATTGCTGTTTGTTATGCATTTGTATTCTCTGCATTAATTGAATTTGCAACTGTTAATTATTTCACAAAACGAGGATGGGCCTGGGATGGAAAAAGTGTAGTGAATGATAAGGTAAGTCCGAAGGAAATAGTCCTGTTTCCAGTCAATTAACTAAACCAGCTCTAATAATATTGTTTTGATAGTTTGCTATATAAAAAAAGAAAAAGATGCTTTAAATCAAAAGAATCTAGATGTATTTTCTGTCCCAAACAGAAATCTATCTGCCCTTATGTGGCTAATCTCATTTGGTCTCATAATCCAGATTTAGTTATCAAGAACCACTATTGTTTTATTTTGGAAACTGTCTGTCTTGGTTTTTGTCTCCTCAGATACAACTGTTTATCTGATAATTCATAAAATTTAATCCATGTTATATTGGTTGACCAGTTTTTTTATTTTTTAATTTAATTAGGTTGGAAATAAAAAAATACAGAAATATATAATGCATATTAATTTTCATGGTATGTAAGGTTTATTAAAAATTAATATCCCTATATGGAAGTACTATGAATAACAAAATCCAGAACTTCTGAACATATCCAGTATTCTGAAACTTATCCCTAATGATAGCTAGACATTCATTTTGAAACTACTTTAGATAGCAGATGTACAAAATTCTTCACCTATGATATATTGATGCTTTGAGTAGACAGAAACAGTCATGCCTTAATTTTCTGTTTTTTATAATGGTTCAGCCATGATGGACTGAAGAAGTTTTTACCTGATAGAATTTCTTATTTCACAAACAGAATGAGCTGGTGACACACCTAAATTAGTGTATTTGCAGTTTAGAATTGTAATAACACAGAACAATTATTAAAGCTCACTAATTTTGACTATCTCAGTCCTTGATTTTATCAATGGAAACAGATTTCTTCTGAAAAATGCACAGATTTCTGTGATTCTTTTTAAAATAGGGTAGAATTTTATTTGCTTCCTAAATGATCATAGTAAATGTGAAGCAGGTTTCATGAACTGATTTTTCATCATTTGAATGCATAAAGAAGCAAAATGTCCAGTTAATAGTAAAGGAGGATTAGAAAAAAATGTTTGTTCTTTCTAATTCCCTGTGACTTCTGGAAGGGCATGAACTATCCATAACTTCAGGATCTGTTACCTCCTGCTAGAGGTAAATCAGAGCAAGTTTATCAACATGTCATGAGTGAAGCTTTTCAGACTGGCACACTGCCCTGGCATGGTAGTAGTGTAGGGAGCCCTTTTAAACTCCCTGATCATCCTAAGGTTATTCCTTTCAAGTACCACAGTGTTGCCTCATGATTTTAGGAGGGGAAACTATTTAACAGCTAGGCAGTATTCCTTCCCTAGGAGTGACAATAGCATTCATTACATTCTAAGATTTACATGCCATCCATGTGTCCAGTTCTCTACTTTCTTCAAACTGATTTAACAAAAAGTTAACCTTTTAACATAGTCATAGTTTCTCGTACAAAAATATCATTCATCTTTATTGTGCAGGTCTCATTAATGGTATTACAGATACCTTTTAAAAACACACTAATTGAGTCTGAAAGGAAGGACTTATAAATGAATTAAAGTGTTCCTCTCATAATTTGATTTGGTAATTTGCTCCTTTTTTAGCTGAACGCATCTGTACACCTAAAGCCAGGCTTACTCTTCACCAAATAAAATGAAATGTGTTTCCTCAGTGACAGTCGCCTGTGTTCACATTACATGGAAATTCTTGTCTAAGTGCTGTTGACACAGAATTTGCCTCACAAGAAAGCAGGTGCAAAAAAAGCTACATATTTGATCAACTATTTTTCTCCAGTCAATAAGGAACAATGCTGAATTCCCAACTCATTCCCAGATTCTCTTTTTATGTGACCCCCTTCTCCTAAGACAAGGTATTTTGGGCACAACATCTAACCATGAAGATCTTAGCAAGATTTTTAGATGGCCCAGCTAAATATCAAATTGGATGTAATTTAAAACCAAAATTGCAAAAGGAATAGATGCCTCCCAGTGGAAGTAAAAAATTGAAATGCACCTATATGAGAAATGTCAAAAGAATTCTCTTACTTGCATCACTTCCATCAAATTAAAAATCAAAACAAGCCAATACAACAACTGATGAGTTCTTACATGATCCAGAAATTAACTATTTCTTCATCTGCTTAATTCTATATTTTGTGGAAGAGATGAACTAAATCTAATATTTATTTGCTTGTCTCTAAATTGCATACATATATTTTAAATTACATTATTTTATTGCATTATATTTTATATACAAATTATTTATTTATATGTATGTAAATAATATATATATTGCTTCCTGAGAACCTGCCTTCCATTCTTTCCCGTAGGTTATTAGAAATTCCTTAGTCTGAGATTGCTGCAAAGCACTGGATCAATTTACAGCATTAGTCCTACAGCAGAGCTAGTCTGTGAGCCTATGTATTGGTCTAAAACCCCAAGCCTGTATTCAATTCCTATACATCCCTGTGCCCATGTATACACATGGACTCTCCATTGAACTAGCCCCAGTTGAACTTTAGCCCTTTGAAAGCATACACAATCCCATAACAACACAGAATTGGTGAAGTTGGAATTGACCTCTGGAGATCATTAAATTTATCTCCCCTAGTGCAAGCAGGGTCAGCTAGGGATGGTTGCTCAGGGTCATTGTCCAGATATTTTTTTAATATCTTTGAAGATGAAGATTCCACAGCCTCTCTAGGTCACCTGTGCCAGTGCTAGGTCATGCTCATAGTAAAAATCAGAGGTTTTTTAATACTAAAATGGAATATTCTGTATTTAATTTTGTGCTCATTGCCTCTTGTCCTTCCACTGATTTCACTGGGAAAAATCGAATCTTCTTTATCCTCAGATATTTGCATACATTGATAAGACTCCCCCCGAGCCTCCTCTTTTCCATGTTGAACAGTCCCAGCTGTCTTGGCCTTTTCTATTTCAGATGCTTCAGGCTTTAAACCATCTCTGTGGTCCTTCACTAGACTAGTTTCATTATGTCCTTGTCTCGCTTGAACTGGGAAGCACAGAACTGGATCCAGGACTCCAGATGAGCCTCAGCAGAGCTCAGTGGAGGGGAATGATCACTTCCCTTGGCTGGCTGGCAGTGCTGTGTAATGCAGCCCAGGAGGCTGCTGGCCTTTGTTTCTGTGAGAGCTCACTGCTGACTTGTGTTCAACTTGGTGGTCACCCAGACTCCCTGGGCTTTTTCTACAAAGCTGCTTTCTAACCCTTTAGCCTCAACCTGCACTGGTGCATAGCTTATTCCTCCTCAGGTGCAGGACTTAAATGGCCATTTTCTGAGCTTCATTAAATTAACTCCATCCCACTCTCCTTATCTTCTTTTTTTAGGTTCTTAATCCTGTTTTCATCATTGTTATGCATTTTTTTTACCAATAATTTATGAAAAACAGAAATAGTTCTATGGCTAAATCTCAGCTCAGTTCTAAAACTATTTGTCCAGATTCCTTCTTTTATTTAATTGCAATCTCTTCCTGACCTCTCTATATATGTGTCTATGTATGTATAGGGGTAAACGCATTTCTCCAGAGTCTATAAAAAATGTATACCCTTAAGTGAAGTTAATTTATTTATTAGTGGTATGTTATGATGTGCCCAAATAATAGTCATGCTAGTTTTACATGAGAAAAGGTGCCTAATTTTAATTTTACTACAACAACACGTAATGGTCACAGAAAACATTGTAGCAAACTTGCAATTCTGTTGTAACAAGACTAATGCAAAGCCACTACAGAAAGGTCAACTCTTTTCCAGTTATGCTTAAAATCCCAGTAACAGAGACTTCTTCACATAACTTCAGTAGGGCATTTGATGGTGCAAGAGCAATCCTATGTCACCTCAACCTTCTTTTTTGGATAGACTGGAAATGTCTTTCTTTATATCTGAATTTATAGGCATAGTATTTATTTTAATATTCACACTTGTTTATTTTACTTTTGAAATTATATTTTATTAAGTCTATTCTGGCAAATGCGCATGACATATTTAACTTCCTACTGTCTTCCAATAGAAAAAAGAAAAAGCATCTGTCATTAAGAAAAACAATGCCTATGCAGTAGCTGTTGCCAACTATGCTCCAAATATTACCAAGGACTCAGTGCTACCAACCATCTCCAAGAGTGCTACAACTGCAGAACCCAACAAGGCAAAACCAGAAGCAAAGCCACAAGAAGCAAAGAAGACATTCAACAGTGTTAGCAAAATTGACAGAATGTCTAGAATAGTGTTTCCAGTCTTATTTGGTACTTTTAATTTAGTGTATTGGGCTACATATTTAAACAGGGAGCCTGTCTTACTTGGCTTTGCACCATCAACCTAAAAGCTGACTTGCACTGAGGACTTCAAGCATCATTCTAATCAGATAGGTTGTTCGCTATGTACAGTCCGACTAATAACTGCTAATCTGTGAACCATTATGTACAGTGTGTATATAAATGTCTTGTCTCTGTGTCTCTAAAGGAGGGACACAGTGTTAGTTCATGGGTCTGTAAACAGATAGCACCCATGGCAAATACAGCCAGCTCTTTAACAGTTAAACCCAGGGGACTTCTGTTAAACTAGAATTCCAATATACAGAATTATATTCTCTCCGTACAATGAGATGAAGATGTGATCCTACATAATTATTTAGGAGCAGTATTTTTTTAATTTAAAGTTAAAATATTTTTCTATAAAGTAACTAATTCTACTTTAGTGAAAGAAACTGTCATTTAAAGAAGTGATTTTTTTAAAAAGGTGTAATTGTTTCGTACAATAGCAGTACCCATGTACATAACAGAGTACGGAGGTCGTACAGTTCTGCTCTTCACAAGCATTCTGGATACAAGTTAGACTGAAGAGGTAGCAAACACTACTATAAGGCAAAAGCCACAAGTTTCTTATTTCTGTCCTCTTTGAAGTTGTTAATAAATTTACCTAATTGATTTCAGGGAAAAGGGTTAATCAATTTCAATATCAACCAACTTCTGCTAGTGAGATACTTATTTTTTCACTGTTTTATTTATTTGATATTACTAAGCTGGATTATCTGGTTCAGCAAAACAGGATTTTGTTCTTAATTGAATTATTTTTAGTTTTACAGAATCTTAGAAATTTTTCACATTTATCAGTAATATAATACACTTTTTTTCTTTGCTTAATGTTTTCCTAAAGCCTGCCATTAAAATATTTACCTGTATTTGTCCCAGGAAGCACTGTTTTCAAGGGAAACAAGAACCATGATTTAAGTTCAGGTATATGTCCATATAATAAAATTTACTGCTGCTTTTGTAAATTGCAACTTTACATTTCGCTGACATAACTTTACAACAACTTTGTATACTAGAAATGATTTTGCTAAGATTTGAATGTTATTTTTTTAATAAAAGGTCATGCATCATCAGTAGGCATCAGCTGTATTTCATATACACAAATACAAAAAAAATTGGATCTGCCAGTGGCAATTTTATAAGAACATTTAATACTATCAGTAAAATTGTTTTTCTTCAGAGCCTTTGCAAAGATTCTTTATGCCCCTAAAGGCCTGGTAAAGCAGAGCATAAATAATAATTGTGTACTGTATTTAGATTTTAGTGTACTTGGCCAATCAAAAATATTTTGATTCACACATACATTAGCAGTTATTAGTTGACCTTTAAAAAAGATACACCTTTATGATGATGTCTTCTAGTAGAGACATATGTAGTCGTATAGTGTCATTTATTGCAGTTTTGTACAGTAACTTGAGTATAGTGCATAAAGTAGATATGTTCAGAGTTTAAAAAAAGTTGTACAAATATTTCTAAAATCAAATAAAAGAGTATCTTAAGACATGGAAGTGTGCTAAAAACAACAAAGAGAAACACTGCTTTCTTTTGCTGTTTTATTTTCTTGCTTTTTCTTTGCTTTTGATGTGATTCTGTTTTGTACTTCGTGTGACAGTATAGATGCCAAGGTCACAAATGCATATTATAAATAGAATTAATAGTTAAGACAGAGTTGACATCAGTAAAATAAAGACATTTAGTAGGTTATAAAAGAAAGGGAGAAGCATGGACAAGGTGTGTATCCCTTGAATTCCCTCTAATTAAACTGTCAGACTAAACCTTTCTCATCAACAGTAGCTTAAAAAATGAGCACTTTACTCAGAACATTAAAATAAAAATATCCTTATTTTCATATATATTTATATGTAAATGTAGATCTTCCATGTAACATGGAGATGTGTGCAATAGTGTGATTATGAACAAAAGGCTAGAAGGCAAGCAATAAAAAGGGGGTTTTTTCATGGTATAGGCATGCATTTTTAAACTGTTTCATTTGTAAATTATAAATTCTCCCTTCAACATCACATTGTCCAGGTATGAATAAATATATAAATATGTACATATGTACAAATAATTGTAAATATTAGGACTATAGAAAAATCCCTTCACTTTTAGCTCTGTTTTTGGCAAAGGGCTCTGACTGTATAGTTTAATGGAGGCCCCTGCTAAAATGCTTTTGAACTTGAATAATTTGATTATGTTTTCTGTGGCTGAGGGCTCCTTCCTGTGACCTAGTGAGAGTTCTTACCTTCTGTTCATATGGACATGATCTAGAGACTCTCCAAACCTCACTGGACTGGGGTATGAGAACCAGAGGTTTGTGTTTCACCCTTGGCTACATCCCAGGCACTCAAACCCTTCACAGTGTTGAAAGTGTTGTGTATTTCTCCATGCACAGCACTGTATAGTCAGAACTCTCCTCATGCCAAATATGAGTGTGCTCAGTCATGTTGAATCACCTGATGAGCAAGGATTTTGCATCCTTATCCAAGAATGGGACCTTCTCAAAAGCTTTTAATGGTGAAGTCTTCTCCAGCAAGACTTCTCTGGAAAATAACATCTGGGTAACTCAGAGTTGCATGCAAAAAGCCTATCTTCAGTTTGCACAAGAAGCCCAATGCTGTCTCATGTTAGTCAGCCCTGCTGCTACTGCCTTTGTTGGTACAACTATTTTTTTCATTCACTGACTCTTTTCTCTACACTTGCTTGAGTGAGTAGAAAAAAAAAAAAAAAGGTGTTTATCACATGGTAAAGTTACATTTATTGCCCACTTTTATAGAAAAGTGGGCATACCATATAAACTCAGTGAAAAAAAAACCCAAACATTTTAAATATTTACATGCGGTTATTTTGGGCATCAGCAAGGCTTTTAAATGGGCACTGTCCAGAAAATTTAGTTAAGTTGGTCTACATGAAAGCCATCTCCTTCTATGGGAAGAAGGAATATGCTTCACTGTTTCACTGCTGAAGCATTCACAGTGGCCAAACATAAGCTGCAAATTTGTAAGACTACCAGCTGGGTAAGTGAGTATAGATATAAAGATTTAAGTGAATGGGAGCATGTGCAAGGAGTACCAGAATACAAGAGTTAGGCCTTATTGTCATTTAGAAGGAGACGGTGTAATTTCATTTAGTATAGTTATTATATATATATATATATATATATATATACACATATATACATATATAGTATACTAAATTTCATTTAGTATAGAATGTGGGATTTTAAAGATAATGTCACAAATCTATGTGCCAAATACGGAGAGGTTTCCTATAATTTGAGTAAATCTTGCGGGTCTTAAATAGTTAATGTGGGGAGTATGAGTGAGAAAATGCAAGTCACTTCTCCATCAAGGACTTGTGCATGGAATCTGCCAGTGAATTTTTTGGTTGACATACTAATCTAATTTACTTCTCCCATTATTCTTGGGTCAATGTGTCATATTTTATGACTTAAGAAATTAATAAAATAAATACAAAGATAAAACACTCTGCTAAAGTTAGATTGAACTGCAGTAATTCGAAATGAGGTTTATGAATAGGCTTCCAGTGTAGTACTGCGGCACAAATTTCTGGATGCATGTGTCAGTTAAATTAACAGTAATTTATAAATCAGCATGAAAAGTAGAGATCAGCACAGTTTATCAGCCAGAGTTGTCTGCTGGAGATTTCATGACAGAAGAGTAGCTTTGAAATTCCTCAATTATGCTGTGGCCAATTAAATTACCTCCACCTGTCATATGTGAGCTAATTCAACTTGTAACTGCTTCATGGTTGAGCATCTTTAAAAAAATATGGTAGGTGTTCTGAGATATGAGCTTTAGTTTGGGAGACTACTCATGCCACTAACATTATTCTAAATTAAGATGCCAATTTGCCCATATAGTCACACGAACGAGCATCTAGAGACGAGTCAGGAGCCTTATTTAATCAATTTCTCTTCCCAGTGGTTACAGATAACATACAGGGCGGTGAAACTTTTCAAAAGTAACCAAAAACTGTCTGCATGAGATCAACCAGAAGCAGCAGGGAGGAGGTAGGGATGCATGGGGGAGGAAAGGAGAAAAGAGAGCACACAAATGGCTTTGTTACCATGGCAGTGGAATGTGAGATAACTGAGGAAGAAGTCACTGAGGGAGGTAATGTGTATTTTTGTTTCAGCTTCAGGTCTGAGCCTTCACTGCCACATGTGAGTTGTGGACAGTAACTTCTAGAGCACATAAAATGGCAATATTTGCATAAATTCTACTGAACTTGAGGGACCCGAGTTGTGCCTTTGAAAATGACTGCTTTGTGAAAACAGACCATGCAATGCTGTTTGGAACATCTTGGGTGGAAGGAAAAAAGAAGGTTCAGAATTTAAGTAGAATTTTGTTAATTCTACACTTTGTTTTCTTAAAAAGCATGGCTTTCACTTAAGCACAGAGAGTCAGCACTCATCCTCCATACCTCTCATTCCTATTCTGAAAGCTTAGTAGTGCATAGGTTTTGCTTTGACCTTCACAAAATAGATGAAGTCTATGCTGCTGAACGTTACCACTCCTAACAAATTTGTATGAAATATTTCAGTGTGGATATGAAGCTGTCACCATCTATGCCTCATTATGCACAGAAGCATAATTCTAAAATTTATAAAGCCATGCAATGAGTTTTAAAGTAGAGGAAGAAAATATTTTAAAATAAACCCAGTAAGTGAAATAGCTTCATTTAAAAAACACAGAGTTGGACAATTATAAAACGTCAAAACATACCTAAATAGACTCTGTGAGTGTGGTATAATTTCATGTCACATATAAAGTTTTTGTCTAACACACATTTAAATAATTATGTGAATTTATGTAAAAGTCATCACCCTTCAGCCTTGAGTAAAGTGAATGGTTCTTTATAAAGCAGTGTAAGGATTCCTTCCATCTCATCCTTGCAATGGTGAACCTCCTGCTAGGATGGTCTTAGTGTGCAATATAAATTCAAGCTACATCCCTTTAATATCTCTCTTTTTTTCTTCTTTTTAGTCAAGGAAACATTCACCTCAATCCACCTCATTTCTGTAGATGACCCAAACTTCCTAACAAATAGAACTTTAGATTATTTTCTAAATCAAATTGTTAATTACAGCCATATGAGAATCAGTGAGGGACTTTAGGTCTTTAGTAGTAGAGGTTAAAGGCTCAAAACTTTGTTACAATGCATGGCATATGTTAATCACATAAGTCTTTTTTTTTTTCCTCTACTTTAAACCACTTACTTTCCCAGATTTAGATCCTTCTAGGTGAATATTTTAAAAGATGCTTTTGGGGTCTTAATGAAAGAGGATAAATTTTGAGGGCTTGACATCTCTGATGGAGATCAGGGCAAAATTTGCACTGAATTTAAAATAAAGCTAATTTATTTCCTCATCATGTACATCTCTATCAATGAAGTCAGTAGGGACTTTTACAGAAGTGGAGTACACCTAACTACATCTGGGCTCTCCTTTGGATATGGGTTGTCAGTTCTTTAATCTGTGAAAATAAGCCCTCAAAAGAAGTGTCAACCATACTGAAATACAGGACTTACATCTATTTTTTTCTTGATATTTATTAATGCCCTTTAAGAATATTTTGAAAATGCTATAAGTTAGGATGAGGTGATAACAGTAAGAAAAAGGAATTTGGAGGATACTTTAAAATATGCAAGATGATGTATACTCTTCCTCTAGTGTTGGAGTCTACATAAATATATATGATTATATTTTTATTGCTGGATAATTTAGAAGTTCTATTTTGCTTTCAAATTCTTTACATAATGTTGTGAAAACTTCAGTCAATAAGATGTTCTGGACTGTGTCCTTATGCACTCAAGGTTTTTAATGATTGCAATGAATGCTTTCATTCATCTGATATTTAAAGGGGTGAACTTCAACAGGTTGAACTATTATTTTGTTTTCCAATACTTTATCCATCAAACTATGCTGTTAAGGATAGATGGAAACAGCGAATGGAACAAGATATTACTTTTATCAACTGCTTTTGATATTCTTTATTAGATGTTCATTTTGGCTGAATTTATCAGTTTATAGGCTACTGTAGCTTAGCAATAGCACGGAATGCAATGTAGTACTTTACATCTATTAGAATACATATGCACCGTATCTATAAACTGTTTAAAAATCACTTCCTAAACTGCACCCCTTCACCATCTCCCCTCCAAACAGTCACTTTATTAGGAAACATTGAAGGCACTTTAATTTTAATGGAAGTGATTACAGAAAATGCTGGTATACGTGATTAAAAAATAGTAAAAATAAAGTGGTCTCTGATTCATACATGGTTTGCAATTTCTCAGCTGGGCTGGAGTCAGAAAGCACTTATGCATCGTATGACAAATCTACTTCAGTGAGTCACTTAGGTGTGAAAATGTGTAGGACTTGGAAAACAGGCACTCCCAGTACATTAAAGAGAAATAAGGGATTGGGAAGAACGAAACCAATAATTTTGAAATTAAACACCAATCAAATATGCACAGCAAGAAACTGCATGATAAATGTAAGTATACTTAACCTTGAAAATCAATGTCATATAAAATCTTCTGGGTGACAGTTTACTTATTCAGTAGGTTTCATAGTTATAAATAATTAAAGAAGATGATAATATTCTGTAATTTGTGACCTTGTTTTAACTGGGAAAATTGTTACTTTTCTAAAATGTAAAAGAAATAACCAGATTTATGTTTGAATGTGTCACTGCTTGCTGTTGAAGAATATTTATTAACCACATGCAAAATATTGCTTAACATTATCTTTTTGTACTTCTTATTAAAGTTAATTTAAATATAGCACATTTTGTATTTTTGTTTTTAGTGCTTTGACAACACAAATATTTAATTCCCTTCATGTCTTTTCTCTTAGGACTTGTGTGTGGGTTTTTCATTTTCTTGTTTTTAAACAACCCATTATGGCCTCTGTGAAGGTGCTTTTTTATTAAAGACAGTATTTCCCAAAGGAAACAAACAATATATTGGAAAGAAAATATTCCTCAGCTTGGTGAGAGTTTAACAGATTTCCTATTTATATAATGAAAATACCCTCATATATTCATATTACAAACGGCAATGTTTCATATTTCCTGAAGGTTATAAAACATGTTGCTGCTGGGTATACACTAACAACCAAATGATTGGAGCATAAGAAATCTCCTACTAGACAGCTTAATTTGTCAGTGGGAGTATATAAGGTAACAAATCCTACTTAGAAACAAACAAAAGACTATACTCTTAGTAAGGTGTGGGTTTGGGTTTGGTTTATTTTTTTGTTTTAAAATGAGTTTTCTGTTTTAAAATGAGTCTTGATTCCAAGTCTTTCAATGGAAGAACTATTGATTTTTCTGGGATGACCCTTTCTTTTCCTGTAAAGTCATATATTCTCACAAGAAACACATAAATGTTCTTCATAGATGATGAAGAACATGACATCCTTCTGTCAAAATTGGAGAGACATGAATTTGAGATGTGGACTATATGATGGGTAAGGAATTGACTGGATGGACACAGAGAGTTGTGGTATATGGTTCAATGTCCAGGTGGAGGCCAATGACAAGAGGTGTCCCTCAAGGCTATGTTTTGGGACTGATGCTCTTCAATATCTTTATCAAGGACACTGACAATGAGATCTATGCACATTCAGCAAGTTTACCAATGACACAAAGCTGAGCAGTCCAGGTGACACAGTAGAAGTAAGGGATGCCTTCCAGGGGGACCTGGACACACTTGGGAAGTGAGCCCATGGAACCTCATGAGGTTCAGCAAGTCTGGGTGCAATGTGCTGGGTTGGGGAAGTCCCAGACACGAGCTCAGACTGAGAGAAGAGGTCATAGGGAACAGCCCTGCAGCGAAGGGCTTGGGGATTCTCGTGGATGAAAATATGGCCATGACCCACCAGTGTGTGCTCACAGCCCAGATGGCCGATGGCATCCTGGGCTGCATCAAAAGAAGCTCAAGGGAGGCGATTCTGCTCCTCTGCTCTGCCCTGGTGAGATCCCACCTGAGGTGCTGTGGTCAGGTCTGGAGTCCTCAGCACAGAGGAGACATGGACATATTAGAGCAGGTCCAGAGGGGGCCATAAAGATGCTCAGTGGGCTGGGACACCTATTGTGAAGACAGTGTTGGGAGGGAGCTGGGTTGTTCAGCCTGGAGAAGGGAAGGCTATGGGGATATCTCATTGTGGCACTCCAATACCTGGAGGGGGTTTATTAAAAAGAGGAGGAAGGACTTTTTACATGGGCAGAAAGTGATAGGAGAAGGGGCAATGGTTTTAAACTAAAAGACAAGAGACTTAAATTATATATTAGGAAGAAATTTTTTACTCTGAGGGTGGTGAGGAACCGGCATAAGATGCCCAAAGAGGTTGTGGATGCCCCATCCCTGGAAGTGTTCAAATTCAGGTTGGATGGGACTTTGAGTAACCAGGTCCAGTAGAAGGTGTCCTTGCTCATGGCAATTTATGGAGTGCTGAGGGACTGAGCAGTACAGAAAATGGTCCTAAAATATAGTATATTTTTTAAGGAAACCCTTAATCCAAAAATCAGACTGTAATGAATAAGGATTTGGTTTCAACAATATGCTTTATGTATGGATAAGAAGCAAACAGGGCCCTGAGTAATATTTGCGGAGTTCACAAATCATATGGGAGAAAAAAACCATTTAAGTAGATCCAGCATGGAAAACATTTTGAACATTTTGTCCTGTGCATTTGTGGTGGATAGGAGTCAGACTAAAAGTGAAAGATGAATATTCATAACATTTTAAATATTCAAAAGCAACTCAGCTTTCAAGTTCTTTGCAGATCTTTTGAGACCCTGGTACAACTTATTAAAGAGGAAGGCGTTTAATGTCTCTTCAACTTTCTGAAGATTAATATCACTTTTTGCTAATGCTGGACATGGGTGACAAATACAAAGAAGGTGACAGTTTTATGAAGATTACTGTTTTTTTGTAGAGCAACATATTTAACTTCTGCACTCCTGTCTCTCCCTACCCCACCCACTGCCCCCCCCCCCCCCCCCAAATTAATTGTTAATATTGGAGGTAGTAAGAACCAGCATTAAAAATTACCCTCAAATTGTGGCTTGATATAGTGCTCTTAAACCTTTCTGATGGAACACATTTGCCTTCAAAAAAACCTTTTGTTATTCCTTTCCACCACAGCCACCTGACAATAAACAGGTTAGTGTTCTCAGAAATGACAGTGGTGGGAGTTTAGAGTCAACCATGCTTCAATATTCATTATAGGCAGAGTTCAGCTGTTTTTACTGTAGGTTGTGTAAAATGGTCAGTGTTTCTATTTTTTAAAAAAAAGAATTCTGAGTAGTATTCTGAGTAATTCTAGTGTATTAATTCAGCATTAATACACTAGAACAAGTGTCTAGTAATGAGCCAGTGATCAGTAGATACTGGGAACATCAAAGGCTAGATCCATCTGGCAACTCTGCCATTTACCAGTGGTGAGAGTAACTTCACACCTCACACGAAGACACAGTATTAAATCTCCCCCCCACCAAAAAAAAAGAGTTGAAAAAACCCAGGGAAATACAGGAGGCTTCTGAAGTGCATTGATGATACCTTCCTGCCTTAGGTAGTGTCCAGGAGCTCATGCAGCTCTGCTGCAGCTCATACTTACAAAAGGAATGGGCAGGATAGTGATGCATAAGCCTTGGGTGACAATGAGATGGAGGTGTTGAGGATCCTTAGAGGAGGCAACAAGGCAAAAAAACTAGATACCAGCCCTGGACTGCAAGAAAATAGACTGACCCTGATCTCTGCACAGTGCTAATTCCATTCATAGACCAAGGCAGCTGAGGGGTAGGCTTGAAAGATGCCTCTGGAGGCATCTTGGTAGATGCCTCTGGAGGCAAAAGAGGTCCAGAGCATCTGGTTGATTTTCAAAAACATTCTTGTCCAACCTCAAGCTAAGCAACAAGTTGGCAAGCAACAAGTCAAGCCAGGGTAGCAGGAGGCCTGTACAGATTAGTTTTCCTTGACTAAACTCAAATATAAAAAGGTGGAAAGCAAGGCTGGATGACCTGGAAGGAATACTGAGACCGTCTCTGAGTGTTTAGAGACATTCATGGGAAAACAAAAGTCTGAGGATGGGAAGAAAGCATATATTATTTCTACCTTCAGAGAGGAGTAGAAAGAGGGTCTGGTAACCTACAGGTCATCTTTATCTTGATTCTTGATTGGTTTCTTTGTAATGAAACAAATACTCCTGGAAAACATTTTCAAACATCTTAAAGACAGCAGACCCATTGAACTCCATGTGTGTGACATTACATGTGAAAGAATGGCATAGAGGAGTGTATCTTTTCCAGCAGTACTGGTACTATAACATTACTGTTAGGGTGCTAGGATTTTTTCTGATTCTGCAGATACTTTTTTCCCTACATTAAGGAGTTTAGGAAAAAACAGCTATATCTGTTACATTCCCACAACAGTCAACACAGTAGACAACCCTTCACCATTGCCCCATTTCTTACCTTGTATGCTGATGTCTCATTTTGCCTTAGAGCAACAGTTGCTATTCCTCGAAGCTACAAAGAAAGCTTCTGAAATGTACGGTCAACATTAGAAGATACAGCACTCCCTGAATCTGCAGACAATCTGACTCAATAGATCACTTCTGAGAAGTGTCATTTTAGTATGTTGTGGAAAAATCAGTTAATCATTTAATTGGTACTCCAATTAAGACAATTTAAGTAATTTGAGCATGGAAGAGGGTTTGTTTCCTCTGCTAGGCTACAAATACATATTTTTAACTTTAGTGCCTAGGAGATGGGAAAGAGGAAATCATAAATAAGAACCAACTGAGATTTATGCAGTGCTACACTGTAATGAATCCAAATGAACTTAGTTTTGAAGGTTGTAAGGCAAGGAAGGACATATTTAAAAGTACCTTGTAAAGTCATAAAGCTATAACTCGTACTAGCAGTACAAACACCTGCCCTTTAATAAGGACTTTTTCCCATGGTAGAAAACATGCTAGAATTGCAGGCCCGTTTTGGTATTGTTGCCCATCACAGAAAACCAGTGTTGAGAAGACTTTTTGTATGTCTTATGACTTTAGTCATTTCTTCTGTATTAAATTACTAGATCTCTTATTGAAATTTAGTATCCTGTGTTTATGATTCTAAAAGTGCATGAAATAGTCCTTTTAATGTTAAGATGCAGCAATTGAATCAACTTTTTGCCTGTTTTCCATTCTCCATTTTCAGAATGAAAATTTCAAAATTTTCCATTCACTTCTGCAGACAATTCATGACAACAAGATGATTTCTGTTTATTGTGAGCTAATCACAATGTCATAAAGAGATGACTGCTTGAAATTGTTGCCTTTCTCACTACTCATACATCACACTTGTTGCTAAAGCCTAAGTATTTATGTCTGAAATATAATTTCTTTGTTGACAAATTATAGTAATGGCAAAACTTTCAAGACCTTTGACCATGTAATTATTATTATTATTGTAATTATTATTATTGTAATTATTTCACTGTTGATGAAATAGTGATCATCAATGATAACTGAATAATTACAATGAAATGAGAATCTGCTGTGAGGAATATTTTGTGAATTTTAGTAGTGAATTTGGGTTATGACAAGAAATATGCCTCAGCTCTACTTCCCTTACTAACTCCCATTGCAGATCTTATTCTTTTCTACTCAGAGTTTCTACCTGGTTTTATTGACTGGATTTTTTTGTAAATAAAGGTGAGTAAACTATTCCCTTTCCACATAGAAGTAGTACTTCTAACATTTATTTTCTTATGTATGTCGACATTTCATTTCTCATTGCTGTAAATATTCCTGAATCCCTTACACCTGCTCAAGCACCAATTGCTATATCCATGCATCCAATTCCATTTTTCAGTAACAGTTAAATTTTTTCCATTGTGCTAAGTGTTGCAATCACAAATTAATATTACTTTTTGTAACATTTGCAAGTGTCCTTCATCAGAATTTATTTTGATTCATGGTGAAGGAATCTTATAACTTTCAGATCTCTGATTAATAGATGATACATATCTTATTCACAATGATTAATGGTTTAATTTGCAAGTTCATTTATTGATTGCAATTGCTAAAATGTAGACCGTATGCAAAATCTGAAACAAAAGCCTGTCTGCCTAAAGATTTCTTCAGTGGAGTAGTGGGTCATCGCATATCAATTATCTATCTGTATTAGAAGGAATTACCACTGAGATGACAAAGTCTGCTTTGTGTCTATTCCTTGAGGAAAACCATAGCATTTGAGTATGGCATTAAGTGCACCATTCTACTGCAAACAAACCAGAAGGCTGGAGTGGCACAAGGAAGTAAACATTTTTGACCAGGTGAGCATCTGACCTTATGATATATGTGATGTTCCCATTTTTAATAGTCTATATGATAAATTTCATTTAGAGAAAAGACCAAATTAAACATTATTAAGTACTAGTCCTTCACTTTTGCGTCTCTTTAGCTCAGACTTCTGTTTGAATTGCAGAGCAAGCCCTCCCAGGTTGAAGAGGTTTGCTGTAGCAGTATTCCCACCTTGATGAACTTCAGAGGCTCCCTGTCATGGAGCAGCAGTGACCAGAAGGCTGTCTAGGGGGAAGGTCCTGGGTAACCCACATTTGTTAATGGGGTTGTGACCCAAATGCAGAACAGGATTCTGTTGAAGCAAAACCCTTTGGTTCTCATGTCTCATCTGGTTTGTCCTCTTGCCCATACGGTGGTAACTTTCCTCAGGTAATCCTGTTTAAATTAACGGACCTCTTCACAAAGCACTTTCCTGCCCTGGTGGGCTGAGAGGGCAGGTCTGCTCTACATGACTTTGGCTTTCCCCTCCAGGTTCTCTGCTTCCCTGCAGCACCAACAGGTACCTTGTGGGTCCACCATAGGAGAGCAAAGCTTAATACCTCTCTTTCCTAGATCCTAGATGGTGTTCTGGTGACACTTGACCTGTGACACTTCATTTGGTTTGATACATAGTAAGCGAGCCACCAAAGGCTGCCTGAGAAAGTTAAGAGCCCTGATGACCACCCTCTCATGGTGCAGGTGCACCAATGAAAGGCCCATAGCTGTCTGCTATCTTACCAGCTCATTCATAAGCTTAATTGCAGTCCCAAAGGAAGTATGATGGAATGCAGTGAGGATGAGGCCAGTGCTCTCTCCTCCCATTGTAGTGGTCCGTAGTGGTGTCTTGTTGCAGCAAAGAGAATGACTTTCCATAGGTGTTGTACCAAGAATTGTTTTCGAACTACTTAATCCAGGATCAATGCCAGCAGTTAAGCCTGAAGGCATTATCTAACCTTCAGGGACCATTATTTTTTATAGCTTACCATTTTGCATAAAATATTTTAAAATATAAAGAAATGTTGAGGCCATAAAACAACCTGGGTGTCTGTTTATCAGCCTTTTGATGTGGTATCTCAGTGAATTCATCGACCCCATGCATGATTGTCACCCCCTAAAAATGGTTTAATTTAAAGAACAAAAAGCTGTAACACATTTGTTGTGTGGTACAGTATCATAGAGGATAAAATAAAATGAAATATGCAAAGCATCTAAGAAAATAATTACTTTAATTGAGATATAATTGGAAGGAGAGAAATTGTTCAAGTAGAATACTTCAGGATAATGACTCACACTTTTCATAGCAAATTGCAGAAAAAAATCTTGGCAATTTGGCATATTATTTGTATGTTTGAATATTTTGAATGGATTTTTAAATTAAAATGTTAGAAAATGTTCATGTTTCTAATCCAAACTGCCTTCCAGTCTGACTTACCTTTAAAGAATTGATGCTTAGAATTTTCTTTTTCACTTCAGAAAATTTGACTATATAAAGGAACATGATTTATTGATACATCTTTTTTAAAAGCAGTTCAGCAGAAAGCACAACAGACATATTTCTTGCCAAGCCAGAAATATGGTCATTTCAGTGAAGTCTTAGATTAGGGTTAAAAATGTAGATTGCACAATGCACATTGTATACACAAGCATGAAAATTAAGTTTCTTATTCATAAGGAACACCTATAATAAAAATAAGTGCAATAAGTCTTCCATGAGAGAGATCCCTGGTTCTTTAAGGATTATTTTGAAGCAATCATCCTTGATATTTAGAAAATAATAAGAAAACCTGTATAAGTTTTCCATCTCACCTGCTCATGCAACTGTGTAATACTCTTTAAAGCATAACAATATTTAACAGGCACCTGGATTTCAGGAAATGTTTTTTGGGACAGCAGTATGTATTTTCATTTCATGGACTATTTCCCTCACTGTGAGTCAGAAACACAGTCTAGGTAATTGTCATTAGTTAGATAATTGAGGAATAAGTCAAAGTTATCTGACACTGAGAGCATCAGCATGTAAATATCAGTACCTGTACTATTTGTGAATAATTTAAAATTTGCATATAAGTGTTCAGGAAAGGTTAGTGCAATTTTCAATAGGCAATATTTTGAGGCAATTCACATCTTAATACAATCACTGAATAAACAGACCCTTGACTTAATATCTCGCCCCAGGCAGATGATGGTGCAGATGTGCAGCTTCAACTTGGGCATGGTTCTGTCTGATAGAGGCATTCATGAAAAAGAAGTGCATATTCTTTGAAATTAATGAAAAAAAATTTTTTTTTGTGAATTTCTCTTCTATACTGTTTTCTTCCCCAAAATATTAGTACTTAGACGTGATTTTTATTTGGAAGCTATCCCACAGAGATTTTGGAAGAGGGTGCTGTAGCTGATTTGACTTCATACTTAACAGGGAGCTCATGTTTCAGCTGAGTTTTATCAGATTACAAGAGGCTACATGATAAAGGAGAGATTGTGTAATAATGTACCACTTCAACTAAAATGTATTTCATATCCATTCTTCAGTACTATATATCCCTTTCATGTAGTCATATTTCAATAGTCTTATTTCATAGTCACCATAAATAAATTCAGGGTTAGATTGTACCTCTCAAGGTGACTTGTTAGGATAAAGGCAGTTGTTATTGTGTTTCAGCTCTTTGTAATGCAAGTACAAGGCAAGGAGGGTTTTATCAAAAGAAAAATACTTTAGTTTTGCGCTTTTTTTCTCACAGCAGAAAGACAAACAGAGAACTATTGAACTTGTACTTTCTCAAAGAAAACTTGCTAAACAACTGAGGAAGAACACCTTTTTACAAAACCAGTTTGTTTAGACTTCATTTGGTTAAGGGGTTTTTGTTTGCTTTTGTTTTTTCCTAACACATTTAATCCCACTGAACATTTCCTTAGTTTTGTTGAAAATATTTTTTTTTAAGGCCAGGATTTTCCAGTATTTTCCCTTTTTTTAACACCTTCAAACTTTTCTGAAAATAATTTGTTTAAATTCTATTCATTTTGTGTTTTGTGGGTTGCTGTCTATTACATTTTGGTGTTGGTTTTTTTCCTGACATGCTTCATTCTAGTGAATTCCTTCTTAGCTTAGTGAAATGACTTTTTCCTTGGGTTCAATACATAACATCACATTTCTCTCTATAAAAGTATGAGAGCTTACAAGAGCTTTTCTGAGTCCCCTATCTCCCCTCAAGCCTAAGGAAGATTAGATTCAATGCACCTCTCATTTCTGAGGCACAGAACTCTGGGGAAGAAACATTTTTGTTTACAGAAACTTCTGCATGCGTCGGAGAGAAGTCAGGCAAAATAACAGGGAAACCTCAACTTAATACATAATACCCTTTCCAGATGGTTTGAAGGTATGAAGGCGTAAGCATTTATAATATATGTAAAGCCATAATCCTTTCCTTAGCTTTTCTGAATCATCTGAGAAATTCTGCCTGGTTCCTGTAGGCTGGCTCAGCCACTGGCTCAGGCAAGGGGGCAAACCCAGAGGTTTTTTGGAACTGCAGATGGGTCCAAACAGCAGAGTGAGTCTCCCCCTCCAGTGGGGCAGCAAGGGCAGGGAGGGAACTGCCAGCTGCCTCCTGGGGTGTTTGCTGTCTCCTCTTTTTCCCTTGCAAACTGACTTAAGACTGCACAGGGTAGGATGCAGGTTAGTGTCACACATCCTTTTGCAGCAGAGGAGAAGGTTTGAGTAAAATGGAATAGCAGTTATGAGTTATCTCAAAAATCCATGGTGAAGATTTACAGTGAGTTTGTTGGAGACAGTGGGAGAGCTTATCAGGACATCAAAGAAAGCATGAAGTTAAATCAAGCAGAGGATCCATATAATTTTTTTTTTTTCTGCAGAAACCAAAATTTGCTCAGAAGGGGTCTAGAGACAATTCAAAACCTTGTTAATTCCTGGAAAATCCCATGTGAGTACTCTATAATGAAAATGATGGAGTATATTTGTTGTGTTAATAAGATAGCCAGGTGCCTTAGAAGCAGTTTTGGGAATAAAATTCCCTCTAGATGCATCAGATGTAAGCAATCACTTTACCTAGTGCATTGTGGCAAAGGACCTTGCTGTATTTTTCCCACTGAGAAGCAACTGAGATTGTTTAAGTATTGAAATAATGTGAGAGAAAATTGGAATTGTAACAAGTGTTAAATAGCCATAAAGGAGCTTCTTGGCTCAGTAAACTCACAATATTTTTATAAGGGATATTTAGCTTAAATTTATTTAAGATATTTTCGACCTCTTCCAAATTGCATGGTGTTTCAAATTATTACTGAAATGTTGTGTGGGAGCATATATTAATTCTTGCATATTGGACTGATCTCCAGGGAATTCTCTTAAAGCAGATCACATTTTAGCTCTTGATAAAATGCAGCTCAGAGTTTTACAATTTCCTTTCCTTCAGTATTTCCATTCCCAGTTCAGTTAGTATGAATTGCATGAAAAATAATTTTATCTTGTTTGCCCTTTACCTTGCCTCACAAGAATTCTTCCCACTTATTTTACATGCACAAAGAACATGTCTGTACTTTCTTGTCTGAGCAGGAAGAGTGAAATGGTCCCATCACTTCCTTCTCTAGAAATAATAGCAACGAAAGGTCAACCTCAAAGTCTCATTTCCTCAGGTACCTTTTCTTAAGTTTGATTTTGAGATTTATGAAGCTTTTGCTAACCCAAGAGGCTCTTCCCTCCAATATTATAAACCTTCTAGGAGCCTGCAGTGCCCTGCTGCTTGTACTTCAGCCATGGAAGAGTAATCACGGGGGTATTGTGTCACAAATATAATTCCTCAGTTCTGTTACACATTTGTATTACTAGTAAGTTTACCTACACTACTTGCTTCAATTTTAGTTGTGTTTTCATTGGCATGAGCATTTTATGTTTATTGGCAAAAGAACATTTCCAGCTCGTTGTCTGCAAACAGTTAATTGTTTTGTTGGAATGTTAGGGCTGCTGCGCATCATCCGAACACCACAGCATCTTCAGGGTGCTGTGTTTAAAGCCCAGCTGGTAGCTTTGCAATTAATTTTAAGTGAGAATGGTTTGTTTTCCATTAGAGAGGCCTTTACACAGCAAAAGGTAGAGTTGGGAGATGACTAAGCATTAGCTAAGCTCAGTGCTGCGTACTGCAAACGATAAGGGAGCACAAGCAGCCTTTTTTTATCCCAGACAATTTCATTTAGTGTATGAAAAAAGGCTTGAGACACATATTAATACCCAGGTAGTGACTTTGCTCTGCAAGAGCTGTCTTTTAAAAGACTTGTTTGTCTACTATAGTATCCAAGAGTTATTTTTTTCCTAAAAGGACTTTTCACACTTAGATGTCATTTCAGTCTTGAAGAACTATTACTTTAATCTGCTGAATGCTGGATTGTCCCTAAGGGATTTCAGGATACCACTTAAAGTCAGCTTTTATAGGTCTTTCATGCTTTATGACTAAGAAAATATTTTGAAGTGGAAAGAATGTCTACTAAATACATACAGGGAAAAAAAAATGTGCTTAGGCAATTCAGAATGGGGAAAGTAACAAGCAAACACATTAATAATTTGCAATATTTAATCACAAGCTACTGTGTTGCTCCTTTAAAAAGAAATTTCCTGAAGATATTCTCCTTAAAATTTATTGATTTATGATAGGATGCACATTATTTAAGAACTCTGTAAAGGAATCAGACACATCAAGGAGGTAAAAAGACATGGATTCCTTGGAAAGGATTTTTGCAAGGGTTATGTATTCCAGGGGGTACGCTATAATTAAAAATAAAAGCGTTGTGGCACACAAAGTAGTTTGCTGTCTTTCAGTAACTCTGTCTCTGTCTGACTGACCATGATTTTTATAAGGGATTCCAGCAAGTTCATTTCATGAGCACTTATTTATAAATACTTGGTTTATGTAGTACACCTCTACTTGTGAAAAATTATAATTATAGTCAAAAAATATCAAAGATATAAGGAACATTTTTTTCAGTGATTTCCTCATAGAAAAGTCTTGGAAATGTTGTAATTTTAGATAGAATTCTTCTGCAGGCAGGAGGAAGTAGGACTTTCTGTGCAAAGGGAAGAGTTTGATCTCAGGTACTTTACAGGAGCATTGGAAGAGGAGCTGTGAATGGAAAAGAAACTCTCTGGCCAGACTTGTACCAAGATGAGATTAGAAATTCTTCTGCATTTGCAGCAACTAGAGCATGCAGGCATTCCAGAGATGGACAGGAAGACAAACAGTGTCTGTATGAGTGAACTGAGGGTATAGGTTACTTCTTTGTGTATGACACAGGGCTTCTCACTCGTGTGAGTTAGGAAGTACCACTCAGTACTGGCAGTTTGTGCTCCTCCCCTGCTGTAACTTGTGCCCTTACCCTGTGCTATCCCTGCTTGTTTCCAGAGCATCAGGGGTGTTAGGACAGCCTGTGGCAGAATTCCCAATATTCTCATTTTGATTGTTGTGGCATCAAAATTGCTGAAAGGTACCTACTCACTAGGCCTTCATATGTGCACAGCCTTTCATTAAAAGAAAAGCTATTAATTTGTCCTATTAATTTGTCTATCATTACATTGGATGAATATGTAAAGGAGAATAAAATAAGTGAGATATGCCGCATAACTTAAAAGAGCAGTGCCTTCAAATTACAATTAAGGGTAAGGTAGGAGACCAAATGCTTTGTGTAGTGCATCTGGGCTAATGAAACACACACCTCTTGCAAACTCAGGAATTTACTGTTAGTTCAATTAAAGTATTAGAAATATAATAAAAATTTTAGTACTAATCTAGCTACAATGATGCTAGCACATACAGTTGAAATTAGCCAATTAGAACATTTTCTCATTTAAGATACAATTGTTGAACACAGATTTCCTAGTCTCTTTTACGCACACCTCTATTATTCTGGATCAGTAGACAGATGGAGTTACTGTTAAGCAGAATAAAATAGGAGTGGGTTGCTGTACTGTGGGTCCAGCAACTGAGGTGCCTCACTGGCAGGAAAATGGTGGTTATAGTAGGAAAACTTCCTCATTATTTCTAGTTTCACTTGGTGTTATATTTTTGTGTTTACTACCCAACTTATTTGCTCTTTCTTCAATGGTCTGCAAGTCCCATGTTATTTGGGTTTTAGTACATATAATGTGTTTAGATACCATGTCTTAGATACTTGACTCTTGATGCCTTTGCTGCCTCTGCATCCAGTACTACCCTGGTCTGCCACCCTAAGAGTTCTGATGACATCCTGCTTTTTACACTTTCAAGGCCCATTCTGCATCTTTTAAAAGACTTGCTTGACATATTGAATTTTTGGAGACCACTGTTTTTCTTCAAAAGCCTGGAGCTGTTCTTTCCCAGTAATGTAGCATTGTATTAACACTATCCAGTCAAGCACACAGACTCATTCAAGGGTAACTCAAGGGCTAATGCCACAAGGAGGAACGCTCTATGGGCACATCTATTTGCATATTGATATGTTTTGGTAACTACTTGTTATTAATACCTATTAGTTATGGCAGTATTGCTGTTATGGAAATTGCTTTACCAGATGAGGGATTTCAGTCACTAGAAATGGAGTAGCAATTTAAAAAAGTTTACAGTGTGTTACTTTTGGTGTTTATAACTTGTCAGTATGAGTTAGTAGCTTCTAGAGCTAAGGGCAGATTTGAACAGTTGAACTCAAATCCTTAGTGCACTTTACACATTGTCAAAATTGTGTAGGATTAACTGTGGAGTAATTCTGTTTGAGTGCATTGAATATGAAAAATTCATTGGTAGGTAGGACTGGGATGCTATTTCTAACTCATGGATTCTAGCTTGTTGTTATTATAACCATGATTTAATTCTGATCACAAACGTAACAGTTTCAATCCATTTATGTTTTACATTGATATTTATACTACCTCAAGCAGGTTGGCAACAGAATGAGGGCAGTTCAATATGTTGTTTACTAAGTCCTCTCCCATTCAAGATCAGACACTTTGACAATTACATATTTAAAATATTATTTGGAATTCCTTAGTGAAATCTGTGGACTAGGTACATTAGAAGAAATAACAATAAAAATAAAATTCTGGAAAGGAGTAAACCTTATTGCAGAAAAGAAAGAGGACTGGGAAAAAACCTTCCAAAAGCTGCATTAGTGGAAGATCCTCAAAGCAGTGGAGTTTGAGCTGATTTTTCAAAATTGTATTTTAATAAATCTGGCAAGGAGTTAAAAAAGATTTAATGAAAGATTTAAAAACATTAAAAGGGACTAAAACTTATGACAATTGACGGAAAAATAGTGTCACCAAGACCTGGTGGCTGAACACTCCCCTGGTATTCTGAGAAACCAGCTTCAAAAAGTCAACCCTACTTCAGACCTTCAGGCACCAACCATCAATTCTCTTAGTTCAGCAACCAAATATTCAGGGAGCTATTCAAACCTAAAATTCCACTTAAGAACCATACTGCAAATTGATCATTAAACTAACGTACCTCATCTCCTACCCCCTGTAGTTCTTTGTTGAACAAGTCCTAAGTGCTCTTTGCTTTCAACCTGTCTGTTTGACAAGTACAACCACGGTAAATCCAAACCAACTGCACTTAATCTCTGCTTTGCTTGGAATTTTTCACAATTTTTTCAGACTTGGTTAAAACGTGGTGTACTTGCAATCTTGTATGCTTTCTCCAGCTATTTCAGCTGCTCTAATAGAGTATCTTACATTTGTTTCCCTCCAAAAAGACATAAATTGATACAACAGATGTGTTTCTGCTATCCTGTCTGTTAGAGCTATATGGGAATAAGGATGAAGAATCTGCATGCAGAACAATATTCCAGGCCTGCAAGCCTGAGCAATAGTTCGGGTTCCCACACAAAAGCAGAAATGTGAAATTTAAAACAAGACTAGAAGCTATTGGAAAGTTGCCATTATTTAGAGATATGAGGGCCATAAATGCTTCTGTAGCCAAGGATAAAGGACTAAAATGGAAAACTGGCATGACTGGAGTGGTGCAATGGATGGCTACATGCTCTTCAGAAGGGGCAGGCAAGGAAGGAGAGCTGTTGGGGTACCTTGTATGTTAGGAATTCTTTTAATTGTGTACTATTGCAGTGATGGTGATGATAGAATTGAGCATTTATAGGAAAGAACCAGGACAAGTCTGTTATAAACTACCAGGGTGAAGAGGTAGGTGAAGTATTCTATGAGTGGCTGGCTGGTGTTTCATGATTGCTAGCCCTTGTTCTTGTGGGAGACTTTAACATGATGGATGTCTTCTGGAAACTCAACACAGAAGATAAGAGGCAGCATAGGAGGTTCCTGGAGTGTGTGGAGGGAAATTTCCTGACCCAGCTGGTGAGCGAGCCTATGGGGTGGGACCCCGCTGTTTACAAGCAGAGAAGGGCTGGTGGAAGATGTGGTGGTTGGAGGCTGTATTGGACACAGTGACCATGAAATGAGAGAGTTTTCAATTATTAAGAGAAGTGACCAGCAAAACCTCTACACTGAACTTCCACAGGGTAGTCATCGGCCTGTTCAGGACTCTGGTACAGAAAATCCCTTGGGAAACAGATCTTAACAACAAAAAGATCCAAGAGGGTGGGACATACTTTCAAAAGGAAATCTTTAAGGTGTAGGAGCAGGCCATTCCTATGTGCTGAAACACAAATCATCATGGAAGAAGACTTCCCTAGCTGAACAGAGAGCTTTTGCTGGAATTCAGAGGAAAAAAGTAGAATTTATGACCTTTGGAAGAAGGCGCAGGCAACCCAGGAAAAGTACAAGGATGTTGCTAGGTCATGTAGAGAGAAAATTAGAAAGGCAAAAGCTTGACTAGAAGTCAGTCTGTGTACTGCTGTGAAAGATAATAAAAAATGGTTTTATAAAGATATTAACAAAAAAAAAAAAAAGGGACTACATCTTTTATTGAATATGGAGGGCAACATTGTCACCAAGGATGAGACATGAGGTACTTAGGTACTACATACTGGTAGTAGGGGTGAGTTACTTAATGTCTTCTTTACCTCAGTCTTTAACAGAAAGGCCAGTTATCCTCAGGACATCCTCAGTTATCCTCAGGACAACCAGCCTCCTCAGTTGGTAGACTGGGATAAGGATCCCCTGCAACCCAGGAGGAAGTTGTATGTGACCTGCTCTTCCACTCAGGCACAAGTCTATGGGGCTGCATTGAATTTACCTGTGGGTAATGAGGGTGCTGGCAATATGATTTTCTCTTACTCTGTAGGAAAATTACTTTTAAAAGCCACCACCACAATTTACAGTGTGAGAGTAGTGCTTGTGTGTATGGTAGTTACTTTACTTTTTCTGACCCATTCATTCCAGAAGCACTTCAGCAATGCAGTCATGACTCTGTACTTACACCTGAGAGAACTGGACCACTGCAACAGAGTGCTAAGGCATATGTGTCAACAAAGAAATGTGGTAGCTTGTATAATTTAGGATAATACATCCATTTAATTTCAGATTAGCGCTCAGTTGCTGAAAAAATTTAGCTGGCTCTCAGGAGCATCTTTCAGTTTGTAGACATTGATATTACTGAGGTCAAGTTGTGCTGGCCTGAAGATAATCTATAACTTGGACTTAAGCACTTTGCTTTCCAAACACACATACCACTAAACCATACAGATTATTTTTGAAAATGTTACCTGTTTTTTCTTTCTTACATATAGATTAAAAAGGCAAGATTGTTTCAATATAGTGATTTTTATTTTTTGACCAGATTGCTTGTCCAAGGAAAATGAGACATTATTTCAGGGAGCTTTCTTACAGGATAAAAGCTTATTGTGCTATCTTGAAACACCTCTAAACAACAAAAAAACCCCAGACATTAACAGATGTAAGGTAAGATGACATTAGGTACATCAAATAACATATCCTGCCATTTTATGTTATCCAGACTCTATTTAGATGCAATTCAATCTTCGGATTTATTTTCAATACATTCTTAATCATCAATGGCTTGAACAGGATTATTAACTCATCCGTCCTCAACAGATGCATTGTGTCAGGCCACAAGTTGTCACAAGTCTTGAAGCATTGTATGCTTTTGAATAGGCAACTTATTGAGTCCAAACAAGAAATAGGTGGTCCTGGCTAGCACATTCACATAAGGTTCCAGCCAGAATGCTTGCTGTTAGCAAAAGTCTCCATCAACCTGAAAATGCAAGTTGCTTTCCTCCATAAAGACAATTAATGTTTACTCACCATGACAAAATTGTTCTGTGACACCAAATTTGACTGGGGACTACACCACTGATATTCAAGAGTATCTTGCATTTGCAGTAGGTTCTGGTTATCCTTGTTTTTTGTACAGATATGATTCACTTTATCTGGGCTTACACATGGATTACTGCTTGGCACAATGTGACTGTGACCCAAAGCCAAGAGGTAGCAGGAATGTGTCTTTTCTGTTGGTGCAACATTCATGCCTTGATTCTGGACAGGATGGGGTTGATTTTTTGCAGTAGCTGGGAGAGGGCCTCCATACCACATCACCTTTCCCCAGGGGAAAGGGACTCTCTCTCTTCCCAGGAGAAGGCAATCCTCCCGTTTGAGTAAACAGTGTGGAGGATGGAATGGTCTGGTGTTTGTTTATTGTTGGTAGCTTTCCATGCAAATTGTTTAATTTTCTTGCACTTTTTGTTATCGTTATTGCTGCTCTTACTGTTTGCTTTCTCATCTCATTGCTGTTTCCAGTAATTTGTTCTTATCTCAACCCATGGGGGGGGTGGGAAGGGAAGCAGTATGTGGATTTAGTGAGAATGTTGAATTGGAGAATACCATTCCTAAGCAACAATCATTTATTACAAGGGGCAGATCTTATTTTTTTTAAACCCAGCATGTGGAGCTCCAACAAAGATGAGAAAAAGAAAAGTCTCCCATTCTTGCCATGATTTCACAAGAGAGCACATCTGGACTTGAGGTAATGCTCACAACAAGGCTATAAATGTCAAAACCTGGAGGCAGGACTTTATCAGATGACAACGTAATGTTCTACTGGAGGCAATTTGTGGAATGAGAAAAGCCAAGCAAGGTTCATGATGGACACAGGCTCTGCAGAATGACAACACTGATAACAGTGACTGCCTTCATATCTTCCTTTCTTTTTTTGTCTTTTCATAAGATTTTCCATTCAAACCCTACACTTTTGGCTGAGTGGACTTTGTGCAACTAGCTCATAAATTTAATGAGGTAGTTTAAGAAATTACACAAAGTCTCTGATACTACAGTGGCTCCTTTGAAAAATGTCTGGGGTGAAAAATATTCAAGTTTGAAAATGGAAGTAAGGGTACAGTCCTCTGAAAAGAAACTTTTCATAGCAGAAACAGTGTGATGCAGGAAGAGCTGCAAATTCTGCTGGAAATAAGCATCCAGATTCCAGTATTGATCTGGAAGGAAGTAGGAACTCTCATAGAATATTATGAGTTGGAAGGGAGCCGCAGAGGGCATCCCCAAAAGTCACACCCTGTGTCTGAGAGCATTGTCCAAACATTTCTTGGACTCTGTCAGGCTTGGTGCTGTGACCACTTCCCTGGGGAACATAATCCAGTGCCCAACCACCCTCTGGGGAAGAATTTTTTCCTGTTATCTAAGCTATTCTCCCCTGACTCATCTTCAGGCCATTCCCTTGGGTCCTGTCACTGGGCACCAGAGAGATCAGTGCCTGTCCCTCCTCTTCCCCGCATGAGGAAGTCGTAACTCCAATGAGGTACCCCCTCAGTCTCCTCTTCTCCAGGCTGAACAGAGCAAGTGACATCAGCCACTCCTCATACAGCTTCCCCTCCAGACCCTTCATCATCCTCATGGCCATGTTTTGATGCTCTCTAATACCTTTATGTCTTTTTTACATTGTAGGGCCCAAAACTGCATGCTGTGATGAAGGTACATGGAAGATAGATCATGGAAGTTCCTCAGCTCTGGGACACTGCAAAACTGCACAAGTGGCAGCTTCTGCTGAACACCTGTTATAAGCCTGTGGCACACTAGACTGGCAGCTATTAACATACTGCAACCTTTGCAATACTTCCTAAAAAGTAAAGGTAAGTCTCTGGTGGACGACGTTTTTCCAGGAGCTAATGAGAATTTAACAGAAAAGAAAAAGATCAGTAGTTTAGAAGAAATATTTGAAAGTAAGAGAGATATGAAACAAAATAGATGAAAAAAATAAATTAAATTTTATTTTATTAAATCAGACTAAATTATAATGATTTTTATCAGACTAAGTAAAGCTGTTTTACATGGCTAATACTGTGTGATCACTGAGGTGAAGCTTCACAAAATCATTGAATGCTTTTAACAGCTACTAGGGAAATCAAAGACTCTGACATACAGAGTATCATTTGCAACACAGCTGAAGCAGAAGATAATATAAGTATCACCAATCTTGTCAGTGGTATTATTTTAGAAGATACTGTCAAGAGAATGGTTGATTTAGTCCAGAGAAGGGCCATTCTTAAGAATAGTCATCAATGATGCAAACCAAAGCAGCTGTTTCATCAGTCTCCAATCAAAAGGGTGAATTAGTATTGATAATCATAACTGATAATGGCCTTGCTGAGAGCATATGATAAAGCATAGGATAATTTTTCCACTTTCAAAAATAGTTGATTTCTCTGTTATTCACTAGAATTATCTCTGCACAGCGACAGTTTTTTGTCATGTTAGAATGATGAATTTTCATCATATGCAAATTCTAGAATACACAAGTTGGTGATTAAAGACAACCACAGAAAAAAAGTTTGTCTAGGAGCAACAGACCTAAGACTAAGGGTCTTCTAGTCCTATTTTCTGGTATTGTTTGAGAGGGAAAATTTTTCTTCTCTGGGACATGTTTAAAAAATATAAAAATCAAAGCACTTTCATACTGATGATGCAATGAAGCAGTTTTGAAAACATAGCAAGAAATATGTATTTAAAGTATTGGCAGACTTGTGTGTTGTGACACAGTGGAATATGCATATATTCTTTAACCTCCATGCTATCCCAATGCTGTTAAATGTTTATATGTTTGATATTATCCACAAATTATTTTTGATAATCAATGGTATTTGTCTTACACCATCTAGTGAGAACCTGTCATAATAGACTACTTTTCTCTCAAAAATTAAACTAGGAAGCAATGCTGGTTTTACATTATGTATTCTGACCCACTCCTACAAATGTAAATAAATCCATCGACATGACAGCTGAGCTTACACTAAGGTATACTGTAGGACAGTTCTATCTGATTATGTAGTGAATATTCAATAACAATTAAAATAATTTGAATCTCAGCCAGATCTCTGCTTATTTCTTTAGTAAGCACAAGAGATATTTATGTCTGTTATGTATTCAATTTGGTTATTAAACATTTGTTTCATATGTGGTATAGTAACCAATAATTGGAAGATGGAAAAAGAATCTTATGAAAAATGGAGATGCAAAAGGATAAATTTAGTGTAACTTTAGAGAATGTAAAAGGAAGCAAAACACAATCTAATATACCAAAAAGCAATCTCTAAATATCTGAGACTTTTGTTACAATTGAGAGACCTAGAGGTCAATTAATAGCAATTGTAGAAGTTCAGCAAGTGTCATAATATATTGCAGACAGAATGTTAATGTTCTGGATAGAATTATTTAGTCCTTCCTTTAGATTTGTTGTGGGATACTGTTGCCAGTACTTTAAATTGTCATTCTGGAGAAAATGTTTTCAAATTATCAGACAGACCAGTCTTCTGAAGAGACCCTTTTATCTCTTGTGCTTTGCAGATTAAAAAACTTATACTCTAAGGAGGATTGCTCAGGATAGGGTGTACTGAAAAGCCACTTTCAACTTTTAACAAAGGCTGAGCCAAGTATCAACTGAATCCTTTTGAAACTGGAAAAAGTACAGACCACAGTCTTTGCCTGCCCCATTATTTTTCATTTTCACATGTCTTTGTCTTCCTGATCTGGCTGGAGCAGTAAGTGCTCACAGTAGTCAGGTAGAACAGCTGCCCTGTTAGCCTCTAACAAAATAAGACCAGACATATAATCAAATAGTATTCTCCCAAAGCATCCTATAAGCTGTGAAATTATTCTTAACCACTTGAAGGGAATTTTCATTCTAGTTGGAGACAAGAGGAATCAGCAAAAAGAAAATATTTCTTTGCTATGGGATCTCAAAGTGTGGGTGAACATGCATTGGCATGCTGTTTTACCATCATTCGTACCAGGGTCCTAGTCCTAGAATAATTCACTGTGGCTTTGGCTACACTGGCAAAAACTGGAGTGAAATAAAAACAGATCTTCAGAGGCAATCCACTGGTACTGAGAACCCAGGGCCCACAGTAAGTGTGGTTTGTAGGAAATTTACTTTAAACTAGCACCAAACTAGTTCCATAGATGGAAGACCCATTAGTGATGGACACAGTATATTCCTGCAGTCCTGGTAAGCACATCCAGGACAATGCTGCAGTCATCTTCAAGTACCTCATGGCCCACTCGTTTGCATTGAAGCACCAATGTAAGCCAGGTACTCCTTGTACATTTGCGCCACTGGGGTCCAGTGGACTGAACTATCGCTTTCTTGGCAGGGAAAATAGAGCACAGGCTGGAGGAGAGTTTGAACAGTGCTCACCTCCTGCACATGTCTTTGGGGTTATCCAAGCTTGATTTAACGTCCTAAATCAGAGTGCAGCTTGGTGTGCAAGTCCCCTGTAAGACTCCTTGCTTTGTCTGCAGCATACATGTGCCTCACACCTGGAAGTACCCCTCTTCTCACTGTCACCATATGCCCTGAGTTGGCTGCCTTCAAGGATGTGCCTTGATGGTAAATCCAGGCTCCTGAGAAATCCAGTGTCCCAGTCAGTCTCCGTTTACTGGGAAATTGATATGTGAGGGAGAAACAAAGTTAAAATTGTGCTCTTAGGGTGAAGAAGACTTAGGGATTGTGGATTTATGCCTTGTAAAACAGGAGAGACCAAAATGTATTTATTTGCTGTTTGCTGGCTCGTGTTGAGAATACTTGAAGGTCTAGTGAAAGGCAGTGACAACAGTAATAGACCAAGGGAACGTTTGTGGTTTGAAGTTACCTTTCTGTGCCGAAGCACTCCAGCCTAGTTACCATAGATCTGTCTATACTTCCATTTGTTTTTCATTTCATCCTAACTTAAATGGAGAGGGAGTGTAACATGCTAAATGTAAAGGAATGTCATCTTATATACTGTAACACTTTCCCTTCCCCTGAATGCAAAGATAGGTGCAGTCTTCTTTCTTCATCAGTTTTTCTCTACTTGAGATTACTTCCCTTGCTTGTTTCTAAGTGCAGCTGAAGATGTGTTTGTGTGTTAGTAATCATTTTAATGAGTAATGTGAGTAAGCAGTTAAATCAATGTATCGGAGATACAACCTAATTATACATCCTACAATCCTAATTAAAATAGTATTTAGTTATGAAAAGCAATAATTTTATAATTTATTTTCTATTAAGATGTTGACTGTTTCACTGAAAGCAATTATTTTGTGGTTCAAATCACAATATAAAAGCTGTACTGAAGTTACATTTCTGCATCTTTCTGTTCTCCTCCCGTGGATATCCACCACCTTCAGGTTTAAAGGCCTGTTTTAAAAAGGCCAGTACCAAAATGTTTACATTACTTTTCTTTATTTTTGAGATGCTTTTTAAATTTATTGTAGCACTAGGCTACTATGCTGTTTATGATAGCTTTAAAAGTTTATATTGGAGTAAACATTCAGGTGGGATTAACCATGATGATGCATATTTAAAATCACATTTTCTCAACTTCTCTAAGAAGAATGGGACTGTTTTCATTTGGGTTGCAGGTTTTAAATACCATGCATGGGACTCTGTTCTTACGTTTGTGCTTACTCAAATGGAAGCACACAAATGACACGTGTGTACTCTTTGAAATTGCCCCTGACCATGACAGGGAGATTGGACTAGATTACCTTTGAAGGTCTCTTCCAACCTAAAGTATTGTCTGATTCTATAAATCTAAGGTTTGAGGTGCACACAGGAAATTGTTTTGTGAATACATAGTTAAGGTCTACTTAAGCAATTTTGTCAAAATATTGTTACGTAAACCTACTCTTTTGAAGACATGATTGCAGTGGTCCTTGAGCTCTTGCTGTTATATATGCTTTTTTTTTTTTTTGGTGGAGGACAGAACACCATAATAATTTGTTCTTCCATCTCCATATTCTGGATAACTTTGCTCTCAGCAGGGTAAGTGCTCCTTACAGAACCACATGAGAGCAATTAACTTCCCTCAAGCACAGTGAATGAAGACGGGCCATCCACTAAGTCTAAGTTTTCAAAGCTCTTATGCACTCAAAATGGTATCCAGGCATACAAATCTGGCATCAATTCTCATATGTTCCTGACAGGGAAGTAGCTATATCCAAGAGAAATACAGAAGACGTAGGATGTCAGCTATGCAAAATTCCATATGAGTGTTTTTAAGTTCCTCTGTGGTCCTGAGCAATTGAATTGTGAAGAATCAAAATGCTCTTCAGTACTAAGCATGAAGACTCCTGGGTGAAAAACTACAGTGATATTTGCTGTTTATATATCAATGAAATAGAAACATTTTTTCCTCCTCCTTCTATTCAAGTTTAACTTCAAGTTAAGTTTAACACATTTTAGGTACCTTGTGGTTGAATAGGTAGCTTCCAGACTGAAAATCAGGAGCTTGTGCTAAGTGCCTTTGCCCCTTTTATAGTGCATGACATTCGGTGTATTACTATGGAATCCAAACCAAGAATTAACACTTGCAAGAAATTAGGGAACTGGTGATCTAGTGTGGCTGTGTTTTGGAGGTCTTTGGATTATCCTATCTTGCACTCCTTAAATCTGAAGAGTAGAGAAAGTTTTCCAGTGAGCTTGGGCAGCGTTTTACTGCTGAGCTGCTCAAGTTAGTGCTCCTCTTGTTTGTATGGGTATTCCTCTGCAGTCCTGGAGAAATTTCAGTTGTCTGAATATATGTCTTCTCTGGATTTTCCGCTACTAGGCAGAAGGAGAGTTTACAGCTGAGATGTGATTTTACATTTAGGTGCTTACAATCTTTACCAAATTCAGCCAGTTAATTATTTTTCTTTTTCCATTTGTCAGCTTATTATCACTTCCCATTTTATAACTGATATTCTACACTGTGATGATTTAGCAATATATTAATTTTTTTCTATAGACTTCACCAATCTGAAACTTTCATCAGCAAATTTTTGTATTTCTTCTCTTTGAAACCATTAGTTCAGTCAGTAATCAGTTAAATGCAATAATCTCAAGAGCAGATTTGTAAGAACTCAACTTTTTAACATAGAAAGTTAATTGCTGACAGTAGTCTCAAGCAGTTTCTGAATGATGGCCTTAACTTTCCTACTGACTCCAGAACTATGCAGCCTCTTTAACAATTTCCTGATAGACTTGAAATGGTTTTGAAAGACAGTCAATTATGAAGCTCTGTTCCTCTATTGATAGACTCATTAGATATGACTGAAGAAGACAGAGACGTGGTTTTCCTTTGCAGAAGCCATTCTGGTTTGCTCCTCATTAGTAATAGCAAAGAAATGAATCCTACAGTTTTGCTTACCTTTGGTCAATTTCCTGTTTCTGAACCGATGCCTAGCAAGCCTGAAGTGACATGATTATGTCCTTTCTTCACCTTGGAGGAAGAAAGAAAAACCTTGGAGGTCTTTTTTTTTTTTAAGGTGACCTTCTTACTTCCAGCATCAGAAAGTGTTTTAACTGAGAATTTAAATATTGTTGCTAGGTTAGCTGTGCCAGCACCAAGCAGATGAGAAGTATCTGCAGGCCTTAGTAACTAACTATCTTTCAGTGTATTGTCCTGTGTCAACATCTCCTTCTTTTGACACCAAACTAGGTGATTTCCCCAGCTTTTCTTTGATAGTTTCTTTTCTATTTTTCAGTTTTCATTTTTTCATTTCACATTTTCTTCTGATGGTGAAAGATTTTTCTGGTATTTTCTGTTCCCTGTTGGTGTTTCAAAACTTTTATACCTATTTCACATCTAGTATTTTACTTAATCATAGGATAATTTCTTCTCTAGTTTTTAGAGGGTTGGATTTCTGTTGTTTGCATGAAAGTACAAGAAAAATTCTGATTTGGGACTACCCCAAACCAGCTTGTCCAGATGTCATCCTTAGCTTTGTGTCATTTGAGAAATGTCATTGGTGCTGCTTTTAATTTTTTTAATAGTACTTCTGTGTGCCTTAGTGTTCTCAGTCCTGCAATCAAATGAAAAATTTCATTTGTTCACTATTGATGCTACATGTTATTTTAGCTGTAATCTTCCACCTCTTTCACTGCTAGCAAGCTTCTGGATCTACACAGGGGTGAAATTAAGTTTTTAAATAGATGCTCCAAGCTACCCATGTAGAGAGAAGATGTTTGGAATCCTGAAAGTTTGTTTAAACTTCTTATGTCAAATTTTCGCAGTAGTCACTTTAATTGCATGTCTTTTAGGGACAAGGTGGAATTCTACAGACTGGTAAAGAGCGTTAATGATTCTGCAAACATCAGAATGCAAAGACACAAACATTCATTGCTTATTTTGCTAAATACAGTCAATTTGACAGATGAATTTATAATAAACCAAAGGACCATGGCCATTTTCAGGGCAGAAGGACTTCCCAGAGAGAAAGGGACTTAGGGGTGGGCTGTGTTCATTGTCTTGCTGAGGGGGACAAAATCCTGCTTCTTGGAGCTAGTGCCACCAGCTGCAGCAGAGGAGCTGCTTCTGCACTTTGTAATAAATGCATATGCTCTCCTCTGAGCTCATGCCTTTGCCATCATGCTAGGATGCTGCCTGCTGTGTTAATCCACCAGTAAAGAGACCTCAGGTCATGCAATAATATGTGCCTTTACCGTCTGCCAGTACCCCCAGGACTGGCTATTAATTTTCAAGTCGTTGAATTTTCATTTAATGTACTGCAGCTCTCTGAAGCATGGTGAGTCTCTTTAACCATTAAAGCAGTAAGCTGTATATGTAAAATAATAACTGGATGATGATGTGTAAAGAAGACAAAACACTGCCTTTCATCGGAATAACCGCTGGATGGGGGATTTATCTGCATTTCTGTACAGTGACAACTTGACTCGAAGGAGGATGATGATGATGATGATGAGGAGGAGGATGATGACTGCAAAACGGTTTACTTCCACCGAGAACTAGGTGCACAGGTTACTCCGTAAGTGCCCTATAGAGCTGCGAACAACGGCATCGCCCGGGCCAGGGATTTGGGTTGGTGACAGCCTGAAGCCGAGGGAAGAAATACGCGTTGTCTAAGCGCTGGTCCCACCGGGACGTGCCCACCCGCCCCCACGGCCGCTCGAAGGCTGCGAGCGCGGAACCTCTGGTCTCCGCCGCGGCCGCGGTGCATTTGCTGCGTGTGTGTGTGCGGGGTTGCTGGGGGCATGTCTGGCTACTTTCTCGCCTACGTCTCCCGAGCGAGACCAGGAGGGGGGAGCAGCCGAGAGGAGACAAGAAGAAAAAAAAGAAATAAAAACCCCATACCCTTGCGTTTTGCACGCCCTGGCGCATTTCTCAGCGCAGCACCGCGCATTTGCCGCTCGCTGCCCGCTCGCCCCGGGCGCTCCGCGGTCGCGCAGAGCCGCCCGCAGCCTCCGAGCCTGCGGCGCTCGGGGAGCGCAATTCCCGCGGCTGCCCCTGCGCGTCCAGAATGCCTGCCTCCAGCACGGCTGAGGGACTGCGGCTGGAGCGCTGTGCTCCCGCTCCCGGGGACGAACGAGCGGATGGCGGATGCTCCTTCTCCCGGCTAGGGCCGCCCCCCCTCAAAATCTCGATGGTGCCGGACGTGGAGACGCGCAGTCCCCACGAGTGTCCGTGCTCATCCCCGGGCGCTTCTGCTCCCGGCTGCGGGTCTCCGCTTGGCAGGGCGGACCGGCTGCCTTCCGGAGAGTCGCCCTCTGAATAGCTTCAAAAATAGAAATATTTAAATGTATATGTGTAGCTTTAAACGTGTATTTAATATGTTTTTTACATTTTTCCTATTTATATTTACATGTATATGTATATGTATATACATATAAGGTCCATTTCATTTCCCTCTTTGGAGAAAAATACCAAATCAATGCCATTCTTTCTCCCAGGCATGTTTCCCTTCTAGTAAAGGAGGCTCCACCTCTGCTAGGGATTGATTCGCCCAGCAGTTTTTAGGATAATTTATGAAGCAACCTGATGAGCCTATTGGGCGAGTTGCTCGGTCCTTGCAGAGTGCTTTTCTACCTGTTTGGGTGTTTTATTTTATTTATTTTTTCCCCCCTTCCCCTCCCCTCTCCTCCCTCTCCCTGCCGTGTGCCGGGGGGTGGTGGGATTGGTAGGGTCGCTATTTCCCAGCCTCTCCGGAGAAAACTCGGGCAAGGGAGAGCGCCTGCACGCTCATGGATGCGTGGGGGGGCCCCGCGCCCCGCTGGATCCGCCGCCGCGGGGCCCGGCTGCTGCTGCTGCTGCTGACCGTGCGGCTGGGGAGCGGGTGAGTACGGAGGGCACCCCGCGCCTGCCCCGCCGGGACTCGGGACCCACGCTGAGCTCGGGGGCTGCGGGCAGGGGCAGGGGCGGGGGCAGGGGCAGGGGCAGGGGCAGGGGAGGCGGCGTGTTGCGCCGCCAAACTTCAACCAAAAAAGGCGTCGGTGCTGCCTCTGTGGCTCCCGCGGGCGGCTGCAGCGGGAGCCGGCACCGGCAAAGTTAAACTTCAGCCTCATCCCACTTGTTCGCTGGGCTGGTTGGCGAGCCCAGGCTCGACTCTGTGCCGGGAAAAGCCCCCCCTCCCCCCGCCGAGGGCGGCCCGGAGCTCAGAGCTCCCCGAGCGGTGCCGCCCGTCCCCGCCGGCGGCTGCGGGGAGCGGGGGCAGGAGCGCAGCTGGCGCGGCCGCTCCTGCAGCTGCTGGTGCGGGGCACCCATCCATCCCCGCAGTGCGACCTGCGCGGGATCCTGCCGCTGCTGCGCTCCGGAGGGGATCGGGCTCACGCGTGGCATGGAGCGGGGCAGCTGCTCAAGTCCCAGAAGCTGGAAACGTGCGTTTTAAGGGAGAGTTAGAAAATTGAGCTGGAGACCTCTGAAGAAACAACAGTTTGGTACAGCGGTGTACATGTGTTGTCACAACGAAAAGCGATGTGACAATTCAACTCCATTAATAATGCAGAGCTAATGCGAACCATTCCACAGGTTATACTCATAAAAATCACAAAGCAGCACTTTAGGTATAAATAAAGGGTATTTGACTGTTGCTGAGTGTGTGTTTCTTTTAAATGAAGGACAAAGTTATCATTCTAGACGATATAAAAACGTGTAGTGTACGGCTGACAAAAAAAAGAAAAATATTATTCAATATTTTTTTTAAAATCTGTCCCACTCTAGACCCCTTCCCCACACTGAATGACGATTTATCAGTCTGTGTGAGGTATGTTGATCTCATCACGTATGAAAATGATCGCTCATCTTCAGAAAGCTGCTGTGTTATCCTTGTGGAAACACCTCTGATTATTCTTTTCTTAACCTGTGTCTTTTAAAACCTTGATAAATTATGGAAATATTTTTCAAAGGCATTGATGAAAATGATACCAGTGCAGCTGTGCATCTTTAGAAGGTTTCTTAATGATCATAGTGTACCTCAGGTGTGAAAGAAATTATCAAGTGGTTTGAAAGAAAAGAATATGCATGCTAATCTATCAGTTCAAAGACTTAGTTACAAAGGAGGAGGGCTAGCTAAAAATATATATATATATTGCTTTGCTTGTCACTGTGGTTGGGATTATAAAACTAGGTGTATATTATTATGTATACATCTCATTCACATTGCCATTTATAAATAAGTTGATACAAAGTGAGAAAAAGAGGTAACTTATGTGCACTGTTTTGTTCTTTGTTCCAGGACATCTCAGATAAAAGAGAAACTTTGGTATGAATGTCCGTGTATCTGAATCAACTATTTTCAGCATTGATTTTTTTTTAAGAGGCTACATGGAAAAATGGTGTTTGAAAGATTTCCCACCCCACCCCCACCTTATTTATTTTTTTTTAAGTGACCTCTAATGGACATGTGTTGCAGATTATGATTCTCTGGTATGTAGTGCATTGCAGTTCATGGGTGTTTGTGGGGAGCTCTGGTGCTCTTTAACAGTCTGCCACAAGGTAGGATGGAAATACTGTGGAAATACTATTTTTCTGCTTCTTTGGATGCCCCTCTATAGTTTCAGCCCATGATTTTCCTTGAAGCTCAAACTAAAACATAGGAGTAATGCTTTTTCTCAAGAATAGACCAGGCTGCACCAACTCTGCCAGTTTTTCTAAAACTATCTTGCACGAGCCAGTCTGCCTTCTCAACACATATTTAAACAAGGATGCAAATTGCATCATTTTTAGTATGCATGTATACACAAAGTACTTTGTGCTGAGTATGAGTAAAGTTGCTTCAGCTGTAACAAATGGAGCTAAAGCCTAAGCAAGGGCACTGGAAGTTGAGCCCAACCAAGAGGTTATTCTTTTAAGATACTGCCCCAAATGCTGTTCCATAACATCACACCAAACATCCTGCACCAGAGTGTGGGAACTCTTTTCCATAAAGCAGTTGTTTAGCCCCAGTTCTTCACTTTCAGCATTAACAGATCAGAATAGCCAATGCACTTGATTTAATTTCATAGGTCAGTATTTTGAATGACTACTTTTGTCAATAGCAGATATCTCTTCTGTAGCAGAAATTGGGCTGTGAGCCTTTCTACAAGATGTGTGCAGGGAAAGAGTACTTACCCAGCAGTCACTGCAGTCCTAAATGTACAACAAACCCATTATTCTTGTCAAATTCGAATAAGCAGATAATTGATAGGCATAGTGTGAGAACTGACAATATAATTAATGTTGTTTTCTTAGTTCCAGCCATACAGGTGCACCATAACTGTAACATTTCTTCTAACTATACTTCTTCAAATGGTATGTGCAGCTCAGCCTGCCTAAAAGTATATTATAATCCTAACTTAATTTTGGCCATTACTTTCCTTTCGTTTGCTAATCTGATGATTTAAAAGAAATTATAAATGCTCTATTGAAATGCAACTGTCAGCAGGTACAAATGCCAACTCATATTTTCTTTTCAAAGTATCTGTTAGGAAAATATATAATACAGCCTACATTTTCTTCTCATATAAATTCCTGGATCAGAGTTAAGCCTGTCATAACAATGCTGGTTTCTTAGTGCTTGATAATAGTGATTTACTGTTTCATTTGAACATCTGTGATGTTTATTCATTATCATCCTCACTCTTACGTGCTTTGTTCATGATGTGACAGCAAAGTTATTCAGCAGTCCCACTGGTTTAAAATGCAGTTTATTTTATTGAAAATTTGTCAATATTTTCTTTTTATTGGTATAAAGTTTAAAGAGACATAAATATCGAGAAATACTTATATTCTTTGCACATAATCTTCTTACAGTCGTTTCAAGGAAACCTTCAAACTGTCTATCAGTTAAATAAAAAAAAGGCTCTCAGCAAATTGAAACAAATTTTCGTTTATTTTTAACTTTCTGTTTAAACTTTCTGTAAATATGCCTGATGGTACAGAAAATCACCTTTGCTGCCAATTCAAGCCTTTTTGAGCTGGACAAAAAGGGTTACAGGTGAGCACCTGTTGAGCTTGTTCAACTTCTTTTTCTGAACACATAAGTCTGTCTACAGAGTGGATTACAAGGGGATCAGGGCAATAGGTGTTTTGTCTTTGAAGCTCCAGAAGAGTTGTATTAATCTGTGTCCAACAGAACAGCTAGTACGTAGGACCCCATAAATGGACTAGGGATGTGCACTGTTTGAAAGTGAGTTACTTCGGTCTGGGCTATCATATATGTAAATGAAGAGTCATGTGTGTTGAATTCACAGAAAACCAAAAGTGATCATCTCAAACCCCATTTTACCACTTATGACAGAAGAGAGTAGCACTTTTTGAATTACCTGCATAACTCTTTCTTGCACTGCATCCTAAATTGATCATGTGCACGAGTAAAATAATGATATCATAACTTACTTGGTAAAGAGCAGCAGAGACAAGTACTAATTATAAATGACTGTAACACACTGACAGGAACATTTAAAAGGCTGGTGGATGACAATGACACTAACTTTTATTTCTTAACAATTTTTCTGAATAGTAATAATTTGTACAGAGTAGTTCAGATGCAATTGAATTAATCTGAAGATGACATAGAAATCCTGATTTTGCATTTTTACGCATGCAAACATTTTTTATGACTGAAAATAGCGTGGTGAGTTCAGTGGCCTACAGGCCTGTGTAAAAAATTGATTTTATATATATAAACCTAAAATAGTAAATCATGGAGCAACACTGAACTATTAGAGGTAACTAGAGAGACTAGGAAGTTCATCAGGAGTTCATCAGAGGAAAGAAGAGGGCAATTTCAGTGATATGGATATGATGGAAATAAATATTTTCTAAAGTATGCTTTAACTGGGGATTTTCCAGTCAGTAGGATCTGTTGAGATGATCTGATCTCATATAATAATATATAAGAGGCTAAACAAAACTGGAGAATTTATCTTGGTTTTTCTATCAGGTTTGCTCCTTAAGTTTAACTAAGTCCCTGCATGCAGACTTGATGAGGAGGAATCTGATGAAATATTATACACAGTTTCTAGTCTGAGATTTCTCTGGCTTCCAGCCAGTGGATCTCCTGTTCCCAGTGTAACCTGCTGCACCGGACTCAGCCATTGGATTCCACATCCATCTTTTTGTGGGGAAATCCGGGTCTTTAATACTTCTGGTTCTCTGGGGTAGCCTCAAGGTATAGACCAATGGCTGCAGCAGTTCTTCAGAACAGTGTGGTCTGCATCCATCTGCTCTTCAACAAGGAAACCAAAACTAACTAGTCATCAAAGCTCTTCTTTGTTCTGATTGTCTCTGCCAAGTTTTACCCTGACAAGAGCTCAGAACATCTCAAGTGAATCCTGAAAATTCTTAAAGGAATCAGCATTTTGGTCAGAAAACATCCTGGTGCCTTCCTCTTTCCATCTAGTCTTTCATATGTTGTAGAAACTTCCTCACTTCTGGGTGACAGGGTGCTCTGGTGTGGTTAAATTCCAGGCAGTTGTAGCAGGATGAATGATCTAGTCCAAAATGAAAGTCCTATACAAATGTGTCGCAATTGGAGACACTCTGTGTGGAGTGGAAATTTCCCCTGAATTGGATTTACCCATGCTACAGTCACATGAATCCTTGAAGCACATCCCTGGTATATGTAGTTTAAGAGACAACTTGATAGCTGCTTACATTTTCCTCTCACACAAGTAAACTGAGATACCTACATTTCATCAGAAAATATTTAATTATTTGCTTAATCAATTTATAGCCCTTTCCATTTTTTGTCTGAAGAAGAGATACACACAGAATATTGCTTCACTACGACTTCATATCTCTCAGATACTCTCTCACAGGATTAGCTCTGATATTGTTCAGGTGTAACTCACGTTCATTTTGCTTTCTGCCTTGGCTGTCAAATCCTTTTCTGTGTCACTACATTCATGTCTGGTAAGGGGTGAATGGCTAATTCTGTGTTTCTAAATTTGTATGCAGCATTTTTTCTTTGTTTTCAGGAAGAAAGACAGACAGTGGATGGGAGAAATTGGAGGTAGAATGAGATTCATTCCCTTTGGATTAAATTATTTGATGTCTCAAATAGATTGTTAGTTCTTTCTTTTAATATGGTTTTGTTCTTGTTTAAGGCAGTGTACCATGAGGGATTAAGTATTATTATCATTATTAATGTAGTATTATTTTCCAAATTTTCTTTCTGAATAAAGTTCAACTGGATAGAACTTATATTGGTGAAAATTGTAGCATCAACTGTCAATTTAGGTGGTACAATGCCAGTGCCAGTAATGCAAATTTTTTTTATTTCATCGTCTAATGTTAAATTTGCGTGACAGAATAAATTATGTAAATGTTTTTTAAAATAAAGTGCTCTCACTATTTTCTCTGGAGGACAGTTCTTTATATCATCACTATACAGCCGTTGGATACGTATTGGGTTGTGCCAGACCTGCTGCAGGTGAACTATGGACCTGTAACCTGTACCTTAGGTTCTTGTTTTGCCAGTGAGGGCCATCCAGCTGATAGCCTGTGGGTTGTGGCCAGCAGGGGACAGCTCTGACTGCCATACATTTTAGACACCATTTAACAAGAGGTGTAATTCTCCCGTTTTAAAGATACGTGTTACATGTAATGCAAAATAAGTTACATCAAAAAAGACATAAATTTGTGCAGAAAGAGACAGCCAGCTTTTGATTACATGGTTTAGGCATTTCCATTCGTCCTTACAGAGTATATTCACCTTTCTATGCAATTCATTAACTTAATTGACCTTTGGATTAGTCCATAATGTCTAATTTTTCACTAAAATTTCCGTAGAACCTATTCATTGTATTTCTGTCGGGAACATGTTGTTGTTGCCTAGTTATTGTAGTTATATGGCTTTTTCTGTGATTTCAAGCCAGAATTACTTATATGAAGCAATTACAGGGCGCAATTCTATGCAAATCTCTGGTTCTCTTGCTGCTCCAGTCCATGCCAATTTCTTTGGCTCTTGTAGGAGGAGGATGGTACCTGCTCACATGTGCACCAGAATCTGGAAATATTTCAAATAAGTTTGATTTTGTGAAGGGTTGTAGTAGATTTGTCACCTGAAGATTTTGCAGGAAATATGTGATGAATTGTGTTTGAATAAATGTTCAAATGTATATGTTGAAATATGTACATCCATCTTAAATGGCTGAAAATTCTTTATAAAGGAGTCCTCATTTGGTATATCCTTTGAGATGCTGGTGATGTTTTATGGTAGAAAATTTGACTTTGCAATTTGGTGAATTTTGTAGTTAGCGTGGGATGGCATAAAATTTCACTATGGAAAGTGTATCTTTGATCAAAGCACTTAGCCCATCAGCAGTGTATCTGGTAATTTTGATGGCAATTAACCTTTCATCAGTCAAATGTAGATAGAGTGTGAATGGTGTGCTGACATGTGGCACATGGATTTATGTGTGCCTGTCTTTGTGTCTTTGTGTGATGATTGGTCTGAAACTCCCAGGAGGTCTGGTTCTGCCATGGTTAGTACATGTTTCACACAACCAGAGAAGTTACCTTTGAAGAACACTGTGTCCTTCCTTAGCAGTTTGGGGCTATTTTGACCTTTATTTACTACCTGTTGTCCTTCTTCAATTATATCTACCTAAGTTCTATAATTTGCTTTGGTTATCCTCTTACCTTCTGTTCAGGTCTTCATTTGTTTCCAGCTGTTTGGTCTAGATGAACAGTGGACTATGGCTATTTACATTTTAATTATTCGATTGCATGGTATGGCCAAAACCCACAAAGAAGATAAAATTTACCAGCTGAGAAAATAAGACTGCACTTCAAGTCCTGTGCTCAGTTCCATGCCCCTTATTATAAGAAAAACATTTAGGTGTTGGAGTGTGTCCAGGGAAGGGAAATAGAGCTGGTGGAAGGCCCCGAGGTTAAGTCCTATGAGGAGTGGCTGAGGGAGCTGGGGGGGTTTATCCTGGAGAAAAGGGGGCTTGGGGGGCCCTTATCACTTTCTACAGCTGCCTGAGAGAATGCTGTAATGGTGGGGGTCAGCCTCTTCTCTCAGGCAACTAGAGACAGGACAAGAGGAAATGGCCTTAAACTGTGCCAGGGGAGGTTCAGGTTGGACATCAGGATGAATTAGCCCCCAGAAAGGGTTGTTAAGCATTGGAAGGGGCTGTGCTGGGAGGTGGTGGGGTCACCATCCCTGCAGGTGTTCAAGAAACAACTCTGTGTCACTTGGTGCTGTGATCCAGTTGACAAGGTGATGATCAGTCAAAGGTTGGACTTGATGATCTCAGAGGTCTTTTCCAAACTAAACGGTTCCATGATTCTGTGAAAAACATCATGCAACCTGTTCTGCAAGTTTGTAATTAGAAGATGAAATAATTGCTGCAAGGAAAGAGAAGTGTGAAATATATCCTCTTTCCTTGTTTGTCTGGGGTAGAGCAAGAGCTGCTCAGAGCATCAGGAAGATTTTAGCATCATGTTTCTTGAGGACAATTTTTTTCCTCTTGAAATGCTACATTTTTGACCAAGCTCATATGTTTGCAGACAAGGCTGCTGTTTTGAGGGAGCAGAAAAGCCTGGGATAATGGGTTGACAGGAAAATTTTGAAAGTCATCAAGTACATGCTAAAGTCCTACACCTGAATGGAAAGTCCCCCTCAGCAGGACTGGAGCTTGCTGGCTGGGGAGCAGCTCTTCCAAAGGACCTGGGATTGCTGCTGGAGAGCATGGCACTTTGGCAGCAGAGAGGGCCAGCAGCCTCCTGGGCTGTGGGATCAGGTACACATTCAGGAAAGTGACTGTCTCCCCCTGCTCAACACCTGTGAAACTGCATGTAGATGCTGCATCCAGTTCAGGGTTTAAACTGGAGGGAGCTCAGGAGGGGCTACCAAGCTGGTCAAACAGGAGTGCCTGTCCTAAGAGTTAAGGCTCATCTGACTGGAGAAAAGATGACTGTGTGGATTCAGCATCAGTCCCCAGAATTTACAGGGAGATGATCCAGAAAATAGAGGTAGGCACTTCCTAGTGGTGCATGGTAAGAGAATGAGAAACAATGGTGATGAATGCAACAGAGAAATCTCAACCAGATATAAAGAAAAGAATCACTAGGAGGATAATTAAACAGCAGAATAAGATGTGCAGTGAAGTTTTGGGATGTAATTTTATGTGCCAGCTGGATTAGGCAAGCACCCTGATCTAAATTCAGTATTGGCCCTCCTTTGACTAGAATTAAACTTCTCAAGATCCCTTCTAAATTTTATGTGAAAACTAATTTCTCTGGAAAATTGCAGAAATGGGCTTTTATTTTTTGTTTTGTCTTGTTACTTGTGCAAAGTGCTTTCTCTCTCTTGTGTAGCACAAAAAAGAAGGTTGTAGAAACAGGTAGTTTTCTGCCTGAGGTCTACAAAACTGAATATTTTTGTCATCACATATGGAGGTAAAAACCTGGTCAAAGTAAGATTGCTATACTAATCAAGCTGAATATGTTTGAGAATCCAGCAGCTCTGAAGTGGTACAGAGAATTACCTGTACTTGGCTAGAAAAATTGTCAATTGATTTCTGGACTGCGTCTTGATAGGAGTAGAGGCAGCAGTTATCTGGTCTGACCATATCAGTGTTCTGATGGACTTTGAAGGAGAGAAGACGAACTTTGTATTACTTTGTGTGAAGACTGATGGATAAAGTGTATCTGAGATGCTTCGAATCTTTATGATAATTTTGTGAGATCTGTAAAATCCATTTGAATTAATAGCATTTGACCAGTGTAATTTCAAACAGTGTGCAGCATTATGTGAAAATTGACTTGGAGAAGAACAATTTATGTGGATCTCAGAACAGAATTGTTCTCCTGGAAGATAGCTTTAAGAGTATCTGTCGTTCTTCTTGATAAAAATCCACATTTCTATAAACATTCTTTGCAGTCAGATTGTGCCTTTATTAAGTGCTCAGTGTTAAGTCTGGTTGTATTGTTCAGTAATTTTGGATTAGCTTTTAGTATATAAGTATCACAAAATATGCTGAAGATTTTATGAGAAATGTGATAATGCTTCTAAGTGAAGTTATTACTGGGATTAAAATTAGTTGGACTGAAGTTATTGTGTGTTGGAGAAAATGTTTCATATTTTTCCAAAATGTGCTTCAAAGATGTAATGACTCAAAAATCTTAATCCCCTGATACTTGTGATATGTATTAAGTTATGACAAGGTTAATTGGCTAAACACCCAGATACATAGGCAAGACTTTTTGTTACAGGGAGTGAACACCAGAAGTACGTGTTTTTATTCTGTTATTGCTATGATTGCTCATTTTTTACAACAAAGCTTATTTAATACCAAATAAAACTTCCTTAGGTAGCTGATACTTCTAATCTAGTGTTCAAATGTTTCTGCGTGGGAATTCCTAATATTTTTTCTGCACTTTTCCAAATAATTAGTGTCCAAATAAATCCTTTCACTAAACACTAAGGATGAAGAAGGGAAAGAAGAAGCAGGGCAGGAAATTATAAACAGTCGGACAAATGTGAAATAAGGCAAACAGCACAAGGCAATATGTGTGTTCAGAAGAAGAATCAACCTAACCGTATGTGGTAAGCATACTGTAAAAAAGATATAGGGAATAAGTAAAACATACTTCGGTGGGAGAGAGAAATACATTTTGACACACAAAAGAATATGCCCAAGTCTGGCAAAGCAGAAATGGTGGGAAATTGATGAAAACATCGGAGATAGAATAGATGGGGGAAAAGAGATTTTTGTCAAGAGAATGTCTCAACCAGTTTAGGAAGGATAAAGAAGAAGGACTACAGCATCAGTGGCTCTGTATCCCAGAGGATTAAGAGGAGTAAGTAATGCTTTTTGGAGACATATTTTCAGTAGCTGTATTTTTTTGCCTGCAGTTACGTTTATTTTCCCAAAAATTTTCTGTGACACATAAAGCATATCAGTGAAGACACTGATGATGAAATGCAAAAGAGTTCACGTCCACAGAATTGTAACAGAACTGCTGACTATGAAGTCAGTCTTGAGAAAAGAAGATAAGTCTTGAGAGATGTTTAAACCATTCACTACTGACAGCTAGCAGTGATAGTGCGCTTTCAAGAAAGTAATTTGTAGAAAAATGTAATTGAGTTCTATTTCAGCAGTCATGACTATGTGGTCCTACTTTATTTTTGCTATTTAAGAGTAGTATTTGCACAGATGAAGGAGTCCCAGTAATTTCTCAGTTTCTGAGGATACTACAGGTCTATCTGTCATCCATGTATTATCTTAAGAAGATTCAAGAACATATGCAAATATGTAATTTAAATTGCTGACATGAGAGTAATTAGTCATTCCTTCCAAGTAGAAGTTGCATTTTTCTCTGTATTTAAGGAATTTTGCTCTGTTTCAGGCATTTCTTAAACTTATCATCCTGCTAGATGAAACATTCTGCTACACCTGGTCCTGTGCCCTTGGTCATTGACATGACACGTGACTTAGTACTTGCATTTTTTTCTTCTGAACTAGAATCATCACTAGCGTCTGTAAGAAATGTCTGACTCTGGACTTAGGTGTGTCAGTGACCATGTTTAGCTTTTCAGCAGAGCTTTAGGTCTTTTTTCATGTGTGGAATTTAGCTAGGTGAGCAGAGCTCTGACTTCTCATTGATGGGGCTATGAAATTTACTTCTTTACCACATACAAGCATATAGTGCTTGGTGTTCAGCAGCAAACTAGTGTCTGGTTAGATGATCTGCTGGAAAACTTCCCTGGGAATCTTAACTGTCTTGACTGACTTGTTATGAAGGCCAGTCTGGTTAAATGCACTATTTTGACAAACCTGTGAAGCAGTACTGTTGCCAGCATAGTAATCTGTCATGTTTCCACTTCAAGAAACATTACCAATTCTATGAAAGTTGAGAGAAATTGTTTGGTTTTGTATTTTTTTCTTCCTTTTTATTTTTTTTTAAGTAATAGAAAATAAAGGTTAAATTGCATTATGTTTAGACAAAGGACATATCCTGGGAGGCACAGCCAGTGAATAACAGCTGTCTTATGGCATGTTTCATTATTTAGGTAAGTGGCACTGTGCCCTACCCCTGTGCTGGTAAAACTCCTGAAGCAACTGAAGAGCCTCAGGTAAATGAAGTAACACAACTAGCCTTACTGTTTTCATTCACATATGTGAGGCAACAAGGAAAATAGTGTATTTGTTTTATGTCTTCCAGCATAGAAATTATCTGAAACACTCACTTTTCTCCTTCTTTATTAATTAAAAAATCATCAGATTATTCCTTGTACAGAAGGATCACTACCTCCAAATAGACAAAGCCACTGTGAAGGTTGTTTAAACCTCATGGATACCAAGAGCTTGATTAAGTTGCTTGTGCACAAACTTGAAGCTTCAGCAGAGATAACTAAGATTCTCTGACAAGACTTTTCCAGACATCTACAGGTTCCCTATAGATCAACCCAACTTGGAATACTGCATATCCTTTCTTGTGTTGGATAAAAATAGGACCCTGGGAGTGGACAACTAAATTGATGCTTAGCTATGTTTAAATACTCTCTCTTATGCTATACATGTACTTCTGTGTGTAGTGCTTTGACATGCATGATGTAAATAGCAGTCAGAACACTTTCATTATATAAATTTTTCTTCCAGTCCATTGCATAACTTGACAGATGTTAATTGCAGCACAAAGCTCACCTGACTGATTTTTCTCATATTTTAAGGAGAACAAAAACCTATGATATTAATGTCAGAAGAGGAGCAGGTTTCCTGATGTTGAAAAGACTTATTTAATCCTTAGTCACTTGTGCCCAGAGATTTATTAGTCATGGTAATGTCTCCAATTTGTTGAAGGACAAAGGGCATAATGGGGGCACTTTTTGTCTAATTGCTGTTAGCTGTGTACATGCAGTTTACTGTTGAGTTTATGAGGGTAGCCAAAGTGTTACAACAACAAGCATCTTAAGAAGTGAGGTCTCTTTCTTATTTATAAAATCATTAAAATCAGAATTAGCACCTGCATTAATAGATGCAAAATAGCACTGTGCTGTGGAATATAAATGTTTTAATGTTAGATGATGTATTTTTGTTCTAAATCATAATCTCTCCAGACATTCTGAAAAAGACAGTGAGTGAATCTACCTGGAACAAATATATTTTGTAGTAAATGGAGAGATGATCAAGTATTATGTGCTGTGTATAGTGAAATAACCTTTAGATGAACTTGGAAAGGAAAAGAATTCTTCTTTAATTAAGTTTGCCTTTCTTCTTCAGGTTGTGAAAAAGATGGGAAAGTGCTACCATTAAAGTGGGAGTGGAGTTAATTGACATTAATCTTCATAGGTTTCTTAGATTTATTTTAATGGCAAAGAAGTAAAAAGGTCCTCAGCCAAAGTTAACTGTCACTAAATAATTGAATGGCATACTTGAATTTAACATTTTATTTTCTGGTTTGGAATGAAGTTTGCTGCCTTCTGCCTTTCCTTCTGTCCCATTTCAAACCCTGGAGAAAATGCTGGAGATACACAGAAACTTGGTAAAACATTAATGGTTTTGACCCATCTTGTTTCCTGAAGTGAACGTTTCTTTATAGAACATGGTCTAGCAAGGTGGATTAGATCCCAATAACACCATCTCAACTGATCCTGCTGACTTTGTACATCTGAAGGGATTTCAGTCTTTAAAGCACACTAATTCAAACCTGTTTAGCATGACAAATATTGGTTTTTCAGATTCCTGGAAGTGAATATGTACACAGTGCCTGTACTGTTGCCTTCACATGACTAGGGGCTCTTTTGAGGGAGCTTTGTGCAACTCCCTAAAACCAAGCGGATTGATAATTCAAGTTGGCAGGTGTTGTGCTCTGCTTCACTGAAGGGTGTACAAAAGACTTTCTATATGTTCTGGTCACTTCCTCTTCCATCCAGCATCATTCCTTCTTGCCACAGTCTTTTTTCTGCATATCAATGGCTGTGGTTTAGGAATCAAAACTGTAGAACTGGGTGCCATCAGCATTTCAGAGATATAGTCTTTATTACACACTTGGTGATCTTGGTCATATTTTAAAGGAGAGTTTTAAAAATGGTATTCAAGTAGTGAGATGGATTCATCTGAGTCAATCACCTCTGAAAAGGCAGGTAATATAGGACTAGAGTAAGAATAGTTGTTTTCACCGTGTAGAACAGCAATAATTCCGGTCTTCCACATTTGGTTACATTATTGTCTGATTCATGTTGGTTTCTCTGCCAGTTAAACGAATGGGTCAGTGAGTCACAAGCTCTTGTTGGCCTTGTGTACTAGTAGAGAAGTCAACTGTGTTTCTTTTCTAGTGGTGGGTACTTTTTTTCAGTGTACAACAGATAAAATCAAATAGTTCCATGTAAATGGTTAGAAATAGACATTTTAAACCAAGACTTGTCAGACACTAAGTAAAGAAATGTTGCCTCTAATAAAACTATATTCTAAAATGGATTTATTTACTAGTGTCAGGAAAATAATTCAGATGTTGGGATGGAATTTTTCCCTGTCCCCCAGGAATTGCATTAATAGCTTTCTGTAAACTGTCATTGTATACCTATTTGTAGTTCATAGTTTTAAAATTGAGGAGGATCAGAGGTCCTCTAATTAAATAAGAAGAAAATGAAAAAATGAATAGTGAAAATTTAAAATCTGTTTTTATTTCCATTTTTTTTTCTTGTTAATTTCAAGTTTATTTAAATATAACAAATAGTAGAATAGAGCCAAGTGGAGATCAGGTTGCTCAGAGAGATTTTGCAGCTTCCATTTTTTGGATGTCTTCAATAACCAACCTGATCAAGCCATGGGCAACCTGCTTTGGACAGGAGGCTGGACTAGAGAGACCTCTCATGAATCTCTTTCTGACGTGATTTGTCCTGTGAATCTCTAAATGAAATTAAGTACTCTCTAAAATGTCAGGATATTCAAGTGACTGTGAGTTGAGGTGTTGTGGTTGTTACTCTTATTTGGTTTAGGTGGTCCTGGCATCACCTCTTGTACTTTCCATTTTGTCTAAATCACTGCTGTTTCAATAGCATTGTGGAAAAAAACATTAAAGCAGAACAAAATAGTGTCATAATCACTTCAAATTCTCTGCAAATAACTGGGCTGATCCAGACAATCTGGATCTTTGGGAACTCTGTTAATTTCACTGTTCTTTCTACTTTTTATAGGATGGAAGACAAAAAGAAGGAGGTCAGTTTTGTGGTAGTTATGTCTCTTTCCTTAGAGAGCTACTTCTTATAAATTAACTTTTAACTCCTCATCATCTTAATGCCTCTGGGAAAAGGCTGGGATTGCCTCTGCACTCTGAGCAACTGTCAGCTAATTTATGAAGTAATTAGATGCAAAAGGTGCAAGCAGACCATAAATAGATATAATAATAATAAAAAAAAAAGCTGTGTGGCAACAAAACATGAAAAAGATGGCAATAAGTAGCTGGGAGGGAAAAAAAGAGTGGGCATTTACAAAACTTAGCTTCCTAGTTTTAGTGTTCCCATTAGCGGGATCCTGCTAATGGGAAATGTTAAATATTTAATATCTGACATTTCTCTAATGTCTATGTAGTGCAGTAAAGATTAAGTATTTTATGGTACATTTCAATTTAAAAGAATGAAAGCACTTTTCAGGCTGTTACAAGGAAGCTGTCAGCGAGCCTCGTATTTAGACTGCATATTACTTTCTGCTATAATAGACTCTTTCAACTTGTTTGCAGCAAGCTAGGTATGAAAGCTCTGATATCCGAACAGTGCCTTTTGTTCATCCTCTGGGAACCTACTGAGCTGCGGCAGGGTTTCTGTTGTACTTCCCAAATTAAGCAGGCATGCCAAAACCACTGAGAGTTTCCACAGCCATGACAGTTTTGATTTTCAGAGATTTGCTAGTGTTATCCAAGAGGTGATGCAAGGCCTTTCTATTACAGGCTGGTTTGAGGCATTCCCACAAAGGTCTGCAATAAAAGGCAGGCATGCCTCCTCTTCCTCTGTCCTTTCCTGACTTCTTCTGTCCTTTCTTCACATGGAACATGCCACATGGAAGGTGGTCTTCTTTCCTGTAGTAAATTTGCTGAAAATTTAGTTTTGAGTGCAGCATATGTCTAATTTAGAAGCCTTTAATAAAGCAGTAACATTTTTAATTTTGGTGTACAATATGAATTGGCACAAGGATAGTAATTTCATTCTTTTCTTTTACTGGAATATTGTACTTGTGTTAACATTGGATCTGATTTATAGGGCTTGCATATTTTCTGTAATTGCAAGCCATGCCCATTTGTGAAGGTGGGTTGTGTGGTTGCTAGTTACTGCTGTCAGTCTCATGCACTTTGCTTGACCGCAAGCCTATAGCACTGCTTTGAAATAAACTGGATGAGTAATATAGATTGCATATAGAGGAATACTGAAGTCCATACTCATTTTATTGAAATGAAAAAAAACTACTTTCAAGCATTCTTTGACCTTTTGGTGATATCTGAGTGAAGTTGCAGATGCAATGAAGGTATTGCAATTTTTAAAAGTATCTAGGGATTAGGTATCTATTGCTGCTTATCTAATTAAAAGATGGGTAATGAATGTGTAATTATTTCTCTATTACAATTTTTTCATCTTGATAAAATAGGTAGCTAACAAATGGTCTGAAAATGGTGTACCATTCCTTTCAGTTAGCTATATCATGTATGCATACAGGTACATAATTGACATATGTCTGCAGCTTATGCTTCTGTTAATGCTTAGTTGTACCACATGGATGTAATGTTTGCTTGCTTAAAATGTGAATGGAGTGTAATAAGTATGAAAGTCTTAATTTTTTCACATCATATAACAGAGGCTACTAGGAAGGACATTCCGTTGATGCTCTTTTAAGTAGCATGCAGTAGTTATGTTATTATGAAGATTAAGCATCTCTTATAAATATTAGCAGCATCCCTTGCAAAAGAAAAGCATGTCTCGTTTCCTCGAAAGGAATTACTCGTTTGCTTTAAAGCATGAGAAAACTGATCGTACGGTGATGTCTGCTGCTGCTTTTATGGGTTTGACTCATGGCTTGAGTTTTCTATATGGGTGAGATGTAAATGCCTCTGTTAACACTTACACTCCCCACCACAATAAAACAAGATATTGGTAAATATATATGTATTGCAAACAAAGGCCTGCTTCTTTCTTTTGGCACCAGAATGTATTTGTGTTTTCACAAACTACTCTAAATTGTGTTCAATATCTTAGCTCTTTCTTCTCCAACTCTTGTGTATTCAGTTTCACTCTCTTGTGTTATTCCCAGTTTTGTTGTTTATTTATTTTTTTTTTAATCACACAACATAGAGCTGATAAAGCAGATGATGAGGATGATGAAGATCTAATGGTGAATAAAACATGGGTCCTTGCACCAAAGATTCATGGTGGTGATGTAACTCACATACTGGACTCCTTACTTCAAGGATATGACAATAAGCTTCGGCCAGATATTGGGGGTAAGCTCATAAAATGATTCAGTGTAATAGAAAATGTGAACTAGAGATGGTGTGCATTTTCTCAAAGATGGAAAAACTGTGCTTATTGCAGTATGTAAAACTCAATATAGCAATACAAATATAAGATTAATAAAATGCAGTCATTTTCTGGAACTAGTAACAAATTTTTCTGAAATGTTAGACTTCATATTCTATTTATAATCTTTCTTTCTTTTTTTCTTACGGAAAGCACTGGTTTTGGGGGGCAGTGAGCAATCTGTAATAAATCACTAAAAAGCAATTATAATTTACTTTGTTTAACAAAGATCTTCCGTCAGAAAGAATTGTAGATATAAACCAGCCATGGTAATTTCAAAAATTGATCTTAAGTCTGTAGGACTTCATTAAATAATTATCCCTGTACATTTTTTTTCTTACTGTAGGAAATGCATTGTATCTATTTTGAGCAAGTATAACTCAACACAGTTGTCTTCTTCCCTTAACTAAGATTTTGAAAAAAAATTCAAGAGTCTAAAAATATAGCTTAGGACCCTTTTTTACTAGTGGAATATAGGAAGAAAAGCTGCATTGCTATAGATCAATGTTTGCAGCTAGTAGGAAGGCAATTTTGTCTTTCAATAGTCAAAGCATCAATTTGCATATAGCTATTAAGTGCAAATATTTGGAAGAACCTTGTTTTGAAAACATGCAGTACATGAAACCTTGCCAAATACTCTCTACCCCTTGCATGCAGGATCAAATAAGAAAAACAATATATTTTCTCTGAGTTTGTTTCCTGAAATGTGAAGGAAGAGGTGGAGGACATAAATATTTGTGATGTACCTGGCACTCCCTACCAAAGGAATTCCATGTGAATCTGAAAACTGTTTATACATTAAAAAGCACAACAATCTAGACCTGCCTCATTTATGTAGGGGAAGAAAAAAGATGCAATCTCAACCTGTGCATTTTCCTTTGAAAGCTTCTGATAAATTGTTTTCTGTCCCAAACTTCTGTGTTCTGTTTTATTGGTGACTGTTATCTTGGAGATGTTGAAAGGCAATAATTCTCTCTCTGTCACAATATAAGCATGTGGATCTCCTAAAGTTTGGTTTAAGTCTTTTTCTTCATGTTCATTTAATTGAATTACCACAAACATTTAGACAACACAAAAAGTCCTCCAGTATGTTTTTCCTTAAATTCTCAGTGTATGACAAATGTATAGCTTACTGTTGGTCTTTTCCCATTTGAGGCAACAGACAGAAAAGTGATTATGAGGAAATAAACTGTGTCTTCTAGGATTCCTTCTAATGATTAGCTTGTAGGTGGGGATGAAAGAAAAGATAATTAGTTTTCTCTTCTCTCTCCATAAAACTTACAAGTAAATGGAGCAAATACAGAGGAGGAATTTCTTCTGACATGTTGAATGCATTTAGATAGACATGGAAAAATTTTGATGTAATTCTTGCCTTTATTTTTTGGGTTATATCCTGAATATAGCCCAAAGGTTATAAAGGTTATATATAGGACAAAACTCAGTGGTTTTTTTGAGTAACTTAATGTACAGCTTTTTGGATTCAAAATATCAGTTTCCAAAAGAAGACACTTAGTTCTAGCTTCTGTCACATAAATGTACCCTTTGTCTTCTCAAAAGTTCTGTAGCAATCTGACCTTTGCTATCTGGGTCCTGCCTCCATCCACTAGTCTAGAGCATAAAGTTCTTAAATAATCAGCCAGAGTAATAAAAAAAAAAAAAGGAAACGCTTGGGAGTACTCACTTTGTTTTGAGGGGAACAAATGTTAAGTGTGATTCTGCTATAAGGAAGAAATTTTGGACAGCATAAGATAAAATTTCTGACTTCAGGTGAAGGCACTGAATTCTTGTTTGGGACTTGCAGCAGATATTTGATAGATAGAAAAACAAAATCAGGCTATAGTTTATTCATCTTAATCTCCTTCAAATATGTGGATAAAATCTGGTGTCAGACTCCTTTCTTCAGCGTGTATGTCAGTTCTTGTACAACAAGGTTATTGAACTGGAATTTTCATTATCTTTCAAACCATTAGTAGACCACAGAACACTTTTATGATTGAATTACAAAGCTCATTTTCAATAGCAAGAGTTTTTGTTTAGAACTTGGACTTTTTGGGTTTTAATCCCAGAGCAGAATTTTGTTTTCTTCCTGGTGTTGACACAGAATTTCAGCAACTCAGAAGTGGGATAAGAGTTTCATTGTTAAACATGTAGTTAGTTGAGGGAGATGCTAAAGTAGACCCAAATGAAAATTGAAGCTTTGGAGGCAGTACTGAAATTTAATAGGGGAAAAGCGCTCTGTCATTTTCTGTTTGTCTCATTCAAATATCCATGAGTTTTTGTAATAACTTAACTTCTACCCTTTGCTATTTTTATTAATATTACTAGTTTTTAACTCAATTTATGTAGTAGGCTTGAGGTGTTTGGACCATAAATACTCTAGCACTCTTCTATTCAGTATGAAGTAATAGTAGCTATCAGATAAAGTTTCCTATCTGTGGTATAAATACCTTTAATTACGGATACAGCCTTGGAGTGTTGATATACTAATACAGAAGTATTATTCTCACTGTAACATTACCTTTTTTCTGCATGATTCTATAACCACACTGCTCTAGTTCTAGTCCTGCCTAGGACTAGACTATCAAAGTAGGTATTATTTTTGAACTTTCCTTTTAAAGGAAAGAATTCTGGATGCTCATTTTTCACCTCTCTCATCTTAGGGACACTGATATATTAATATTATCCTACCAATGTGCAGATCTTTTTTTCCAGCAGTGATGTGTGTATGGGTGGAACACAACCGCGCTATCTGAAAATTTAATTAAAAATAGGAAACAGTCATCACGTATCTACAACTTTAGTGTGTGTTTTCAATTAACAGAGTAAGGCAAGTCATCACTGATGGAAATTTTAAAAATGGTGGGAATTTAAGGATAATTGCTCGTGGATGTTTTTGGATAGCTGTTATTGCCCAAGAAGCAGGGCATGGGTAAATAATTACATCTCTCAAGTGCACAGATGTGAATAGTCATGTTCTAAGAGATGTAAACAATGCATAGAAAATACAGGACTTTCAAATAGAAGTGCTAATTCTCAAAAAATAAAGGTGTTAGAAGGTATTCTGTAGAAGTGGTGCTCATAGTGTAGCAGCAATGAAAGTATGATATAGGCAGAAAAATAATGAGCTCAAACTGATGCCTGAAGATTTTTAGATTTTTATATATTTTGCATATATTTGTAACTTTGCAGACTGTTTATACATAGTTATATATATATATATGTATATATAACTATAACTTCTAGTATTTTTCCTGACCTCTCCCATAGTTTAACAAATTCTTACTAATACATTCTTGAAATTCTGTTTATTATGTTTATTAGTCTAGTGAGGACACTTTGTTTTGTACAGTACAATGTAGACACAATAAAGTGGAGGGCTAAAAGATTTTGGGGGGGGGGGGGAGTGGGAGGGGGCACTCCAATGGGGCAGAAGCCAGGGGAAATTACCTAAATAACCTATCCATTTTTTTAAAAAAATGGACAATATTTGTTAGATATACTAGATATACTGTTAAATAGCCTTATAAAAATTGTAATATACTGTATCATGTGTGCATATTGCTATATTGTGCCACTGTGAAAGCTTTCCATTAAAGACTTTTTTTTACATTATCATATTAACACTGTTTGGAAAGGTTTTGAGTTTTATTTCAGGCAGCAAAACAAGTAGGAGAATATCAAGGAAAGGGAGAGAGAGAGAGAGAGAGAGAGAGAGAGAGATTTATTTTAAGAATATCTTCCAAGAATTGAAGAATTTCAAAATACAAGAGCAAGATATAGAAACACATATTCAGGGAATGTTGAAGGTGTTGGATGTGTGCACTGCATAGAAAATCATGGAAATAATAAAAGTGGTGGGATAGGAGTATCTGCCAAAGATGGATTTCTTTAAAATGGAAGAGTAAAAAATTTGGAGAACAGGGCTCTGCTTTCATCAAAATCTCTTGTAAAAAATACTTCAAAGGTTGATCTGGCAGCCTGCTGTAAACACTAGGCTGAATTTTCAATATAAATAGTCATGCAAGTAATAATCTTAGATAGGTCATTGTGAGAATTATATTATTCCATTGAAAGCTCTTACATCCTGAAGGATTCTGTTATTTCTGCATGTGGTAGTCACCTAATTTATTTGCTGAATAACTGCTTTATCGCTATAGGGGAAGCTTCTTTAGGCAAGTAATGAGCACTTATAGAAAACATGCTCAAAGAAAATAAGCCTGGATGAAGTTACAAAAGTGGTCTAAGTTAAAGTTAAGGATCATAATAAGTACTAATTAAAAGCAAAGGTGATGTGACTTAGACTTTCATTAGGAAATGAGGGAATTGTGGTGAACTATGGGGACTGGTTAGTGAATTTAGAAGGATTACCATGCTCTTGGTTAATGTAGTGAAGTAATGGATTGGAGGAATGAAAATAGCAGTATTAAGCAATAAAAAGTGCATTGTTCTGGACTTTTACAAGAATGATAATTATTTCTGCCAGGAGCTAGGTGTTTATAGAATGAGAATAGCTTATAAGAAGAGCTCTTAAGTGTAGCAAGAAGAGATATATCAAATATCAAAAGCTGAAGATTGAGCCTGCAAAAATAGAGGCTAAAAACCAGGCACTTTGAATGTCAGGGGAAATGAATAAAATAATTTGTCAATGACTGAGGTAGATTTTTATCTCTATGACTTATCCTATCAAGAATAAACCTTTTTCAAAATTTCTAAAACCAGAAGTTTAGTCTAGTGAAAAAAAGAGTCAAAGTAGGAAATCAGAAAGTGAGGATATCTCTCTAGATTTGGCTTAGCAAACAGGTTACCTGTGACCTTGTGGTCATTTGCTCCTTTGTGCTCTTCTTTCTCTGTCTCCCTTTCCCTCTTGAATATGCACTCTGTTGCCCTTTCGCCTTCTTGCTTTATTCTAGCCTGCATCATAATGTCTTTCAGTGTAAATATTTAAAGTGTTCAAACCCTTTCTCTCCTTGTTTAGAACACTGGCGTTCTGCACTTGATGCAGGATGTGTTAAATAGCCTTCTTCCTTTTGGTGTTTTCAGGGCTGATGCCAAGTTTTAAAGTAAAATAAAAAGCAGTCAGGCTAGCAAAATCTTCACAATTTGTTCTTCTCAAAGAATCAGGAAGCTATTTTCCTCCAACATTTGTCATTTTCATGAATTCTTATCACTTATACTTCAATTGATACTAGAAATATCAATTAATCCTTCTAATTCAGAAGTACATTTCTCTGTACCATACAGAAGAACTAAGGTAACAAAATGGCTTCTTCCAGTCCTCTTGAATTAGGTTTCTTTCTCTGGAGTGTTTATATCAATTAAAATAATTTCAACAGAGGCAGACTTTCAAACTGTTCACTGTCTCTTAATATCCCTAATAATCTCACTCCGAGCAGTATGGAAGAGGCAAAACGAACTAAGTGTCTCACTACAGGAAAGCCCTTGTGGCCAATGAAGTACTGCATGATGCAAGTTGGAATTTCTTAAAATTGACACAGCCCCCATTAAAAACTGTGTCACTGACAGCTCAAAATTTAGTTGTTAATAAGGGATGTCAGTGTCTGGGATATCTCTAGTGTGGTCCCATAAGAAAGTTTTGATCAAGAATAATGATATTTTGAATGATTTTACCAAGTCATTTTTGTAGTAATGCTGGCAGGTGACACAAAGGCTGTTGGAAAGGGAGTGGCTGCATCTGCAGAGTATTTAGCTCCTTCAGTAGAACTGGATTTGAGAGGGGTGAAAATGTGGTGGAGGGGGAAGAATCCTGTGAGTTTTATTTCAAGGTAAGAGATTCTTCTTGAAGCATACAACATTGTTTGAGGAATAAGGCAAGATATATTTTAATCCATCTTCTTGTATTCTGGTCTAGCAGCGGGGCTGATGTTATAAAAATAAATAGGATTTCAAATTAAAGGAAGAGGACATCTGTTTGCAGAATGTGATGTATGTTAAAAGGATTACATTATACATATGACTATATACACACATTATCAACTTTTTTCTAACTCTGATATTTCAGTCTGTGTATATGAGTTCTTGTGCTGTCTCCCTTCCTTTGTGAGCTCTTTAGAAATTGGAAACATTTGCAGCTCAGGATCAATGAATAACAGAATTACAGAATATTTTGTGTTTGAAGGGATCCATAAGGATCATTGCAGGAAGTACTTATTTTTTCCCCCAGGAAATAAATTGGTTTTCAGAATCTGTTTAAACTTTCTGTGAAGCATGCTGGGGACAGGAGGGTGATCAAGTGACTCTGTGCTCTGTTGTCATCCAGAAAATACTTTGTGCAGCCTCACTAGTGTGTCTTCCTGTCAGGCTTAGGTTCACACCTTTAACCAGATTTGGAATCATGGAGAATTTCCTCCCACGTGAGCTTGGCAGGGAAAGGTATCTTGGGATATTTAGGAAATGCATCTTGCCTGTCATTGTAGCAGGCAAGGATGTCAGTGTACAGTCTTTATTTCTGTATATCTCTTCAAATTTTCTGAAATTTGAAAAATCTTCTTACTTAAGATTTTAGGTTTGTTGTTAAACACTTGGGCAGTCTCTGAAGTTTTGCCGTACAAAAAAAAATAAATCTGATGACTTAGGGTCCCTCTCCTATGAAATCAAAATGCCTTTCTGTTTGTAGCTTCCCATTTTTTATCTGCAGACTGAAAGAGATGCTTATTTTATTGTGTCATATCATAAAAGCACCAGCAGAGCTCTATCATCATTATTATTATTATCCCTCTTCATTCCATTGGGTATAAGGACATATATCCTCTTCTGTCCACATTCTGGTTCTCCAGCACAAGCTAGAAGAAAATGCTTGATAATATGAAGAAATTAAAATGCTTCCTCTCCTCTTTCATTTGTGCCTTTTTTTTCTGTATAAACCAGTTAGGAGAAAAAAAAAAAAGATCTGTCAGACCTTCCTATTCTTTAGGTGTCCCTTTCATGGACACTCTTGGACTTTGCATCCTTCAGTAAATGCACAAAGAGTATGTTCTCTAATGGAATATATTTTTTAAAGTTTTTGGTCTTTTGTCTACACAGTGGCAGTGTTTTCCCTGTTTTAAAAGAGAAGTAAATTTGGTATTATTTAACTTTTAAATTACTTTCATTGAGGAACTTTCAATTTGGCATTTTAACCAGTGTATTAATCAAGCTGATGAAAGAACATTAGTAATTCCTAGGTGTGCTATATCTTCATGAATTGAAGAAACCTGTGCTGAAAAGTTTTTGTATCTGTTACACATTCTCAGTAGAAACTGATAGAAGGCACTTCGTATTGATTCATTGCAGCTGATAAACACATTTGACCCAGACCTCATGGTTTGTGTATTTAAAAAAAATGCTCTAAACTTGTTTTCTGTTTAGGATTGCATTTTTATGTTGCAAGAGAGTTTTAGGGGGTTTTTTGTTTCATTTTTGTCCCCTTCCTTTACCTTTTAAATCTGTCTTATATATGATCAAAAAGCACAGGTGAAGACTGCATTATGAACTAAAAAGTTCAAGTTGATAATTCTAAAAAGTCACATGAAATAAGAGAGCCAAGTCATACATGTTCCTTCACAAAATGAATAAACCAGAAATTTAATTATGCTGAATCTAATAAAGGAATACCAGATATGCTGTTTTTTTTAGTTACATAAATTAAATTGCACTAACAATGCACAGAGTTAATTAAATATGTAATTATTATGGTTACTGTTTTGTTTAGTGAGAACTACGGTAATTGAAACAGATGTCTACGTTAACAGCATTGGTCCAGTTGACCCAATCAATATGGTAAGTTCTGATTATTGACAGAAAAAGTCATCTGCATGTTGCTATGGGTTAATATTGTGAAATAATTCTAATCCCATTCAAATAAGTTTCTTTATTTCTTACTGTGTATTCTTATGCTGTTGGATATGATTGTGGTTATTTCAGAGCTACGTTTATTCTCTCTGTTTGAAATTGTTGTAATTTTAAAAATACAGATTTTTTTTTTTTAAAATATGTCCTTGTTTTAGTTTGCATTGAACATTTCCATAATCTTTGTGTAAAGATTTAGCCTGTTTTATCTCTGGCCCTGTTTGATTTCCTGGAGCTACCCCTCAGAGCCTAAGAAGAATAACAATTGACACAGCAGCTGTGAACAAAACTATTTTCAGTGAAGTGGTCTATTGTTTGTTTGCTTTTTCTTCAAATTCATAGAAAGCAAAATTTGAAATTAACTCTTTTGTCCTTCTTTTTCAATTTAGTCTTCCGTGCTCTTTTCAGTGTGTGTGTGTGTATACATGACTGGTTTCTTCAAAGAAATGCATCTCACCTAGTTTGTGGTACACCTGTTGAGATCTGACCTATCTGTTCAGTACCAACACTGAAGCAACAGCTCTTTTGAGGAAGTTGAGGATGTGGTATTTTCTTAGTTCTCTTAGGCTGTGTGTTGTATGAAATGGTGGTGGCTTTAGAAAGGCATTTGGCATGACTTCTGCCCAGGACTAGAATGGGGACTTGCCCTCAGGGGATTTTGAGTTTACCTCCTTTATTTCCTCCCTAGAAAATTGCTGACAGTATTGAATTTGCATGGCAGAGAAGAGTTTTGTTCAGAGGCTGGAGCATGCCAGTGCAGGGGGCTTCTGAGTATTTTCTGAGAGTGCAGTAATTCTTAATTATTATTAAGCATCTTGTGGTTTAGATGTATGTCATCATGTGGGGGAGGAGAACAGTGACTTTCAGTGAGAGGAAGCCAAGCAAGAAAAACCAGTGGTACTTAGATACTGTGGAAAAAGATGCAGATCTGTGGCAAAGGATATTCATTCTAGCATAATGGTCTAACCAGCTTAGGGCTGTCATTACCCGGGGCTGTGGCAGGGAAGTCCACATCTCAGGCCAGGACTGTATATAATGAAAGTGTGATAGAGAGTAAGAGTGACTGAATGGGGAACATTTTCCAGCTTCCATATCTGGTGTAAGTGGTGTCTTTGTTTTTGTCTGTCTCTCTTCTGCAGTCTTTCTCTTTTGCTTCTCTCTGACCAATCCTCTTCTGAAGGAACTTACTGTGGAAGCAAACTGTGAGGATGTGTAAGGAGGATCTAGTAAGTGTTAGAGACTTCTTTTTCCAGTAATCTATGTAAGCTCTCCAGCCTGTGGCCAGTTGCACACACTGGAATTGGACATGAGAAATGCTTACAGCTTCAGTTTTCTAGTTTTAAAGAGCCAGCACATGGCTGGCTTTGCAGAATAACCCTGCCCCATCTCCCCTGCCCTCCTCTTGTCTCTGCAGCCACTGGGCAGCTGAACCAGCTATGGTTCAGCCATGAACCATGACCTCTCATGTGTCCACAGCTTTCTTCTGCTTACTCAGCCCAGGGCCTGGGAGTACCAGCTGTGGAACTGTTGCATCCCATTTGTTTAGAGGTTTCTCCACGTGTGACCTAGAGCTGTGCTAGAGCTGGGTGGTGATGTCCTTGCCATGCTGCTAGTAAAAGCCAGTGATACTGGCTTATAGTCCAAGGTAAGGATTGGCATCCTACTGAAAAGGGAAATTACTTCACTAGAGAGTGGGATCCTAATAGTTAATAACAGATGTTTCTCTCTAACCTTCTGATTTCTCTTTAAAGAAAAAAAATAATGAAGCATACCACCAAAGGGCAATAAGGTAAATGTTTCTAAGATATAAAAGTTTAAAAACTATTCTATGCTTTTTAGAAATGGACAGAACACTACTTAGCAATTCAAATTACAGTCTAAAACTACTGTGGCCTTCATAAAAGGGCAATTGCTTTCACTGAGCTTGCACTTCAAGAACATGGCTTGTATGAGCATCTCACCTCAGTACAGAGATCAAACCTTTGTAAAAATAAGTTAAAACATACACTTGAAAAAAATTTGATTAAGGTTTAAAAAAAAAGTTTTTATTCTGGGGAAGAACATTCTCATCAAAATAAATAATAGCAAATTTTAGCCTGTAAGCTCCTTTTATGTGAGCTGTTGATTTCATTAGGAAGGCACTTTCCCTGGAATCAATATTGTTTGAGATTTTTAACCAATAATCCAAAAATTGCTTCCATTTCAAGGGCTGTCCTTAGCCCTTAATTTGATCACTTAATAGGAGAATACATTTTCTCTGATTTCCAATATCCATGGGATTATTCATTTACCAGATGCATTAATTCACTCTGGTAAATTATGTACTTTAACTATCAAGTTAGGGCACAATATGGCATGATGTAGAGGGTATTTTCAGTGATGCTGAAGCAGCATATCAAAAGAGTATGTTTGTCTGAAAGCTTTAGAGAACACATACTTTGAAAGAGATTTGGGTTTTAAATTGTCTATTTTCCTCTTGCTATTAGATAAACTTCCACTTTCATAATCGAGGTCTATGCATGACATTCATTAGAGCTTGTTTTTGAAGGCTGTGGTATTTTTTACTATTTTTTACTATTTAGCAAGATCTACACAACATTTTAGATTCTGTAGTCACCCCATGATCAAGATATATTTTCCTAGAGCTTGTGATCTCTTCAGGCATCTGCATCCTGAATAAACACTTTAAACAAGTGTCTGGATCAGTAGAGTGTTTAAGCTTAAAATACTAAATCTAAAGATTTTTGGATCTGTTTTTTAGAGCTAATCTGTGCTATGCATTGTGCAACAACCATGTAAAATGCCATTACATGGCACATTCAGGACTACCAGGGTGTCAAACCCAGCCAACATGGACTTGTAAAAATAAGATCCAGCTTGACCAACCTGACCTCCTTCTATGACAAAATGACCAGCTTAGAAGACAAGGGAAAGTCTGTGTTCTATCTAGACTTCAGTAAAATGTTTGACTCTATCTTCCACAGCATCCTCCTGGAAAAACTGGCAGCTCATAGCTTGGATGGGTGGAATCTAGAATGGCTGGCTGGCTGATCCCAGAGAGTTGTGGTGCATGGAACTCAGTTCAGTTGGTGGCCAGTTGCTAGTGGTGTTCCCCAGGGCTCAATAATGGAGTGAGTTCTGTCGTTATTTATGGTCTGGATGAGGGGATCAAGGGGACCCTCAGTAAATTTGCAGATGACACTAAGCTGAGCAGGAATGTTCATCTGCTTGAAGGTAGGAAGGGTCTGCAGAGAGACTTGGACAAACTTGATCAATTGACCAAGGACAGCTGCAGAAAGTTCAGTAAGGCAAAGTGCTGGGTCCTGCAGTTGAGTTACAAAACCCCCATGCAGTGCTGCAGGCAGGGGAAGAGCTGTTTAGCAGAAAGGGCCTTGGGGGTGCTGGTTGACAGCAGCTGAGGATGAGCCAGTGTGTGCCTGCTGGCCTGTATCAGCAATAGGGTGGCCAGCAGGACGGGGCAGTGATTGTCCCCCTGTGCTCAGCACTGGTGGGGCTGAAACTTGAGTACTGGGTCCCTCGCTTTAAAAAAGGACACTGAAGTGCTGGAGCATGTCCAGCAAAGGGCAGTGAGACTTATGAAAGATCTAGAAAACATGTCTTAGGAAAAATAGCTGAGGGAGCTGGGTTTGTTTAGTCTTGAGAGGCTCAGGGGGACTTCATCACTGTAAAACTCCCTGGAAGGAGGTTGTAGTGAGGTGGAGTCCAGTCTCTTTTACTGTGCCTACAGTGAGAGGACAAGAGGAACTGGCCTCAAGCAGAGACAGGTGATATTTAGACTGGATACTGAAAAAACGTTTTCACTGTTTGGATGGTCTGGCATTGGAATAGATTGCCTGCGGGGGTTGTGGAGTTACCCTCAGCAGTCATCTAGAGGTATTTAGGAGGTGTCTGGATTGGATGCTGGGTGATGTTGTGCACTGGCTTAGGAGCTACAGTTCTGGGTTAATGGTCAGACTTGATGATCTTACAGCTCTCTTCCAGCCTTGATAATGTGATGATTCTAAGTGCATTTTAATGAGCAAAATCTTGATCCTCAGTAGGTCTAGGGATTTCTTTACAGAGTTTGGATGTGCAGTGGATATTTAGAGCCTATTTTTATTGTATGTTGAACACTATAAATAGAATAGGCTTTTCCTTTCCAACCTTCCGAACTAAGACCAAGATGAAAATCAACCATTGTTTGATGGTGATACAAGTAGTAGAGTCTGGTATATGGTCCCAGTGCAAAAATGCATGTTGATCCATGCTGCCTGTTGGCCTCATTAACTTTGTCTGCCCTGTACTCATCCCCTAAATCCTATGTATTCATAAATATGCAGAGTTTTGTGCTGATGATGCCCCAAGGTGTCCAGGGGAGAATCACGTCAGCACCACAGCTTTTGTGGCTTGTGAAAGCTGTTCAAATGCACAGTTCAGTTGGCTGGGAGAGGCATGGCACCCCTCCAAGATATTTCTGCTTTCCTTTAACAAAGAGATGACCTTATCTTGTAATTTCTGTTTGATCAAAACTCTTACAACAATAAAAGACTGAAACCAGAAATGAGAGGAATTTTTTGAGAAGGAATGCAGATGCAGCTCTTTAAGTAAGAAGCAGAATTGGATCATTCTGTCAAAAATGAAAAGCAAAGAGATAAGTTTATACTTCCCCTGTATTTGATGTATATTTACTCAAGTTTCATACAGTAAACAGATAGAAAGAAGCAGATTGTTTCTATAAAGATTCACAAACATCGTGACTGATTGACTAAAAACTAAAAGGAAGTGCTCTACCAGATTGTTTATATCTGTCTGTATAAAATATAATACATATATAAATATACAGGTTTACAGAAACAAAACAGTGTTTTTGAATTTCTTTGCTTTTGGAAGAGTTTCTAAATCATTATTTAACACTTTGAAGCATTCTGATAAAATTTCCATTTTAGTGTATTTGTCAGCTACTATTTTTTATTCTCTTCCTGTGAATGAGATGATGTTCTGTGTTCCCTTTTTGTATTTAATATTGGAAACTGCTGTTAGAAGGCCTAATCTGAAAATTTCAGGATAAATTTTTAGGACTGCACTTCACTAGAGCAGTTCAGTTTCCTTGTTGTTTCCCAACATTTCTCTTCTGCCGATAATTTAGCTTTTGTAACATGATCTTTGCTTATTGACCATTGAATGCTAATCTGGTCACAGGTTGAAGCCATACTTTTAAGCCTACCACTCTTATTTTTAACAAGAGAGCTAAAACACTTAGTTATTCAGATACTCACAGAGTATACAATATGTTACTTTGGTAGGGAGACCTCATGACATGGACATTGGTGGAATACAATTTTTCTTGTCATATTGTACCATGTATGACTTTATGTAGGATGTGCTGGTGGTGAATTTTAAGTATCCTTTGATTTCTAAATTCCGATTCACTCTTGAGTTGCAGTAACTAGCTGTAGGATTTTTTACTTCTGTTTTTTCAAGGTATCTTGGTATTAATGGGATCAGCATCCTAATACAGATTGCTCAATATTATTTCACTTGTGGAGGACACTTTGTGGCCAGGTGCATCACTGCACTTATTCTACTGGTCACTAAATTTGTATTGAGGGTTTGAAGGTTTGTACTCTTACTTTACAATGCAATATAATTTACACAAAGTTTAGTAGAATGTAAGTAATCATGACCTGAAAATACATTACCTGAAGGTACCCTGAAATCCAGTACTTAAAGATACAGTCTTTCTGTGCATTATTCTGTAAAACAACATAGTTTAAACTCCACTTTTGAATTATATTAAATGCTGTTTTACTCAGTGATTCTGGATTCAGCAAGACCCTGATCCTGCAGATAACTAGTAAATTTACATGTGTAAACATTGACTTCACATGTCACATTGACTTATGGATTTAAGCACTACAGAAAAAAATCCAAAGTAGGAATTGTCTAAAAGGAAAGATATGAACTCTCTCTCCCTACCTCCTTGTCTGTCTGTTACAGAGCTGTCTGTCTAAATGAACACAGCTCCATATGAGAAATCTAAACACAATACATCAGTGCTACTCAAATGCTGCAATAATAGTAATATTTCAGGACTGGATGAACACTGCTTGATAGGTCTTGTTGTGGTATGTGAAATACCTGAAACTTATCCTGGAGGTCAGTATTGCTTTCATTTTTGAAGACTGTTTTGAGGAGAACCACTATCTCTACGAGCTTTAAACAGACTGACTGAAAGGAAGATAATGAAGGATGCACTTTGGCCCATATTTGAGAATTTATGAGGTTTCCTAAAGGTTGTGTGGATTCAGTGTGCATGCAATAGAAATTTTTGGAAAGTCAAGTATATGTACTTTATGCAAATTGGTTTAATTCTATTTCAAATGGAAGAAATTCTGTGATCAATTTGTTCATTTAAGAGGACAAAAGTACCAACGAGTCTTTGAATAGTACCTGTTTCTTATCATACAACATCTTCTTTGAAAGAAGTTAGAATTATTTTTTTCCCAATGTACACTTTTATTTCAATTAGGGAAGATAGATTCCAATCATTGTGGTGCCTGTCAGCCCTGCAAGTGATCATGGTTAATTGGCTTACTCAGATGACTGCTTGAGACTGATGGACACTGTTCATGTACAGCAGCTGAATAAATATTTTTTCAGTAGCCTTGAGCATTGTGGGGTTTTTTATGGCATATACTTAAAAGTCAACCCCCAAAGTTCTGCTAGCATTTTTTATGTTACCATCTCTAGAAACTGAGTAATACTTCACAAGTACAATTTCATGGTTGTTCTCTCCTTTTTTATTCCCCTAAAAGCAGTGCTAGCTTTAATTGATTAATCTGGTTTTTGCAGTTTGGTTGCTGCTATTGGAAAATAGCTCTAAGCTTGTCTTGTTCAGGGAAAGTTGGCCAAATACATGCAGTATTCTACTCATACTGGGACAGCATAGCAGTTCCTTTGTTGGTCCCAATTCCTATGATCATTTTGAAGGGAATGGTGAGGGGTGAGGGAAAATGCAGTTACTGTACAACTGACAAATGTTTCTGTAGCCTTCTGAAACAAAAGCAGAGAACAGACATCTTTTCAGTCCCAGCTTTAAACAGCATTCAGTATTTTTCCTGTTTTCAGCTGCATTTTACCAATTGTCCCTTAATAGGTATGAAGCCAGAAGAGGTACTGAAGGTTTCACACAAGTCACTAGGAAAATCTATGTTTTTGCTGTAAAATATGGCCTAATTTCTATGTGCCGTATAATAGCAATGCTGTTATGTAAGGCTGCAGGTTTTTTGTGCTGTGGTTGGTTCTTAAATCTTAGATTAGTTCATGCTTTGGGAAATACTGGTTTTGTACTGTACCACTGAATCACTTAAGCCACAGCTGGCATGGTTACAGTAACGATTATAATCAATATGGTAATAGTACTACTACAACAACTACTGTTTATTTTTACTTCACTCCCCTGATTTCAGTATAGTGTGCCAGGCACTGAGTGGAAATCCTGTTTGTTTTGTCTCAGATTCATAGCATCCACAGCCAGAGCAATAACCAACTGCCTGTGATGTACCTGAGATTTCTGATGTAAGTGCTCTGTAGGTGCACAGGGCTCATCCGTGATTCTATAATTTGTTCAAGAAATGTCTGGAGAGCTGAGCTGTGGACATGAATAGAGCTAGGCAACAATTCTGGAAAAACTTTCTTTTTATCTGTGGTCAGTGTGTCAGTGTGTTGTGATAAAGTCTTTTAGTTTCTTCTGTTCCTAACACTTGATCTACTTAAGTGTTGATGTGAATGTATTTCTTAAAGTTTTTCTTCTGTTGCTTTTGCACAGAATGTATTCAATGTTCACCTTCTCTTCTCCTGTGCTCAGTTCCTTCTTGGAAAGTTTCATGTACAAATTTAGCCACCTTTTTTTTTGTTGGTTGCCTGCTATTCTGACTCCTTTTGTCCAGTTTAAATTCTGTCTTGCGTCACTCATATGTGTTCACAGTTATTTTGTTAGCTCAATATGGCTGAATCGCAGCTTTAAAGCTTACAACTTTTCACCTCTTACACACTCTCAGTTGCTGTGAATAATCATTATTCTATGCCACTGAAAACTGAAATCTAAAAATTTTCTATGATGAGATGGATCTTAGAACCAGGAGTAGGGTCTCAGTTTTAGTACTGAAAATTCTGAATAGAAAGGGATTCTATATTCCTTTATTTTTTATGCTGTCGCATGAAAACTCTTGTCCAAATTCCCATTGTTATGCTAATGTATTTCTGTAACATTTCCAGCTGCAACTTGGCTCCACTCATATCATCTAGTGGTGCCCTATAGATAAAATTTTACACTTTTTCTACTGACTTTTCTCTTGCTCAAGTTCTTCTTTTGTCTTCTCTTTCATTGGATCTCACACATAAACTGTTCCTTTCACTTTCAAGGTACTTCAAAACCTGTCCTCAGCGATTTTTAGTTGTTTTTTTTCCTCTCAAGAGGCCATTTCCTGCCTCAGATCTTGCTAGTTTCTGCTCCCATACTTTCAACTCTTTATATCAGTTTCTCCCAAGCTGCCCTTTATGCTTGAAAGAAAATTCCTATAAATGTCTGCAAAACCACTTCATTGTTTCTCATTTCGTTTCTGTTTAAACTTACTTTTCCTTTTACTTGGTTCCCATTTTTCCCCCTCTGTGAAGGTTACAAAATTCAACAAATAATTAAGATCATGTTGTGCTGAAGTTGCTATCTGTAATTATATCCCCGTTGGCTTTCCAAATCTTTCCTTTCTTGTTCAATTCAAGCCATAATCTCCTTGCAGAAGTTATGTATCCTGTATAAGCAACATTGAGTGCCTGCATAGTTCAGTTGTGAACTGAGATGAACTAAACCAGGAGTAACGTTAATGTAAGTATTAAATAGCACTTAAAAAGGTAAAGGTATTGACCAGTGTTAAAGCTAACCCAAACATTACTTTACTCTTTCTTTTCACCCCAAAGCTGCCCAGACTACTTGTCCGCTCTGATTAATATTTTATCATTACTTCCTGTGCCCTAATATCCTCTCTAAATACTTTGTCTTCTTCAGCTGTGTTGTGCCCCTTGTGTCTGCAGCTAAGACAAGATACATTTAACTTTTTGTCTGTACGTCTTAACTCTGTGTCAGCTATAAGGCAAATATTTGGAAGAACATGACACACTTGTTCTTTGTTATAAATTCCTTATCTGTCTGTCTGTCTGTATGGACATACGTCGTGCGGCGTTCCAGTTGTGTGGATAATTCTGCTGGCCTAGATTGGCACTGGGTTTTGGAGAAGGGAGGCTGAGGGTGTGCTTCGATTGTTGCAATAGCTCGTAGCAGCTTGTTGCAGTAGAGGCTGACCTCAGCAATGGCTCTTGTCACAGAGGTTTTCACACCGCCTCTGCTGCTGTGCCCCAGAGGAAGCTGCTGTAATTCACTGGCCCTGCAAGGGCTGCTGTCAGGATCTGTGCTGACACCACAAAACCTCAATCTTTTAAAAGCCAGGCAGCTGTAGCTGGGTTTCTCTCCTCATGGGGTTCCTCACTACAGGAAGTTCTCTTTGCTGAGAGGGGCGAGGTCTGGAAGCCTTGTCCTGCAGCAGCACCTCCAAGCTCTTTGCTGAGAAGATGACCCTGGAAAGAGGGGTCCTTTGCCTTGGCAGGAGGGGTGACTGCACTGACCAAGTAGGCATTAAGGAATGGAATATGCTTCTGCTAATAAGTGAATGCAACTTCACTACTTGTTGATCTTGGCTTCCATTTTATTCTGCTTTTGCACAGTTTTTAAATTTCACAGAGTCTTTCATGTCTGGCTGCTTATTTAGACCACCATGGAGAATGCATGTTTAAAACACTTTTTCTAGGGCTGTTTTGAAGTGTGTCATTTACCAGCATACAATAAATGTTGATTGAGATGTTGCCTTTTTGAATAACAATAGTGTCTCTATTTTAGAGGTTTAGACCCCACAACAGGTTATGTTCTTGAGACCAGTAAGTAGAGGATCCTTTTAGGAAGTTCTTGATGGCTCCACGTGCTCTTATATATTATATATCTTGTATAGTGTAGCAGATAATTGATGTTTGGAGCTGATTTCTGTCTCATCAACCAGAAAACCAAACAAGTATGCTGTATTTCATGTAGGACCATGCATTTTACAGGAGTTGCAGAGTAGAAACCAGGCCACAGGTAAGTCAATATTGAGATTTTGAAGAATGGCAGGAAAACCATGTACATTAGAGACCAAACAGTAACTGTGCAATTAGTCTTGCTTTGTAAACAGTTTCACCATACTGAACAGTGAAGTATTCCCTTTAATTATGCAGGGAAACTACAAAACCTTGTGTGCTCAACTAATGTATGGCTTTGTTGTTAATGTTGCCTGTGAGTCCAATTTTGGCTAGAGTGTTTCTAATCACAGGAAGGTAAATGTAGCTGCTTATTTTAGAAAGTACAGTCAATAGAGCTGATAAATCACTATTGACAATCTCTAAGCCAAATCTTTAATCTATTTATTCCTGGGTTTTTGATATATATGCATTTAAGTATGTTTGGTTGGTTTGTTTTTATTTTTTGTGTGGTTTTTTTTGTTCAGTTGGGGTGGTTTTTTTCAGTTTTTGGTTTTTTCTTGGTTGTTGTTGTTGTGGGTTTTTGTTTTGTTCTGAGTTCTCTTCTCTAGCTCTTTCTAGAGTTTAATGTTTGTTCATGAGAGCTACTGACTGAAATATTCAATTTTCTATTGAAAAGTAAATCACAACTTTTTACGTACTTTTTACCATGAGAATGTATATAGATTATGTATATAACTTATGTACTTCCTCTCCTTATGGTCTCTTCAAATGACCAAAATCTAACTTGATGAAATAAAAGTATAGATTTTGCTGAAGTGCTTTAGTTACTTTTCTAGCTGATCTTTTCACTATTCATTATCTACAAAACATTGAAATAAGTCTTGCCTTTTATTCATATGGTTGTTTGCATCTGTCAATTTGCATGTTCAGAATAAGGACTAGATTAGCACAGATGTCAAATTATGATGTGAAGAGTGAGATTTTTTTTCAGAATTGTGACTATGTAGGTCTTGCTGTACTCCCTTACCTTCTGTAGTTATGATTTGCCATATTTCCACTTAGCCTATGCATATGTTCTCATAGCATCCTCCAGTGTGATTATCTGTACCATTATATCAATCTGACTCATTAAAAGACTCTGGAAGCAGACGTTATGCACTTCTGTTCACTGCATTTCCTGCAGCCCTCACATCCTCCATGGCTGCAGTATCATTAATGTAATATTACAGGTACGTGTCAGAAGCACTGTGGTTTGTTGGATCTATTAGGTTTCATCCTAAGGTCAGTAAGTTCAGATTGCTTTAGAGAGAAAAATAAAATGGTTTACTAAACCAAGAAATTTTACTTTTTGCTTTGGTCTCAGCCGTGGGGACTAAGTTCTGAAACCATCATTAGCCCAAGCAGCTCAAAAAAAAATCTCTTTAAAGAGCTTTAAAAGTAACCTACCCGGGAGGGTAGCCACAGTCTCAACATTTTGTTAAGAGAGGTTATACATCAAGGATAGGTTAAGTATTTTAATAAATTACTTTATAGCCCCTTATTGATGTCAAAATAAATTTGGTTGAGGGAAAAAGTAAAGGTTACGAGTGTTTATTGGCAGCACCCTGGGAAGATGAAGATAAATTGGCTGATGCTTGATGCTTTATTTTGGGCTTACCTCTTAGGATGGCATGTGATTACTGGTTTTGTCTATGACTTTTTTGTTTATAAAATCTTTCCATCAGAATAATAAATTGATATTTGGTATTAAATCACATCTTTAATGGGAACATATAGACTGGTAGAATGCTTTCTTTAGTTTCACCTTCTTAATTATCTTTCTGAGAAATTCCCTGCCTTACTGACATGGAATTCCAGCTTAAGGAATTAGAATGCTGAATAGAATGATAAAATAACTGACTAAATTGAAGTCATGTTAACTTGTTAGTTGAACTGCTTTGAGGAACTCCATATGAAAGAGATTGCAGAACATGCCATTATAGGAACCTTTTGAATATGGAAGAAAAGCTGGGGTGGGTTTCTGAGCAACGATAAAATTGTAGCAGTATGTTTTTATTCATTTTTCTATGAAATTGACTGGTCATTAGCTGTATTTTAGGTCTGTAGTTTGCAACAATTTTTTTAGTTCTGAGTTTGGTTTTGGGACTCTTCCTTGATTTTCTGTTTGGCCTCATGAGACTATGCCATTTTCACCTGTTCTCAAACAAAATGTGTTGCATTTAACATAATCCAGCCAGCAATTTAGCTACTTGTTACTTGCCTTCTCCACAATGGAATATCAAATCTGTTGTTGGACTGTCAGGAAAAGTATCCAAGAATTCTTTTTTTCTTCTTTGCTACATTTTTCCGAATTTGTGTGATGGAGTTTATAATGAGGAGTTGTATTTAGATGATAGATGATATCCGCTGTCATCTATGTCATCTATTTAGATGATAGATGATTAGATGATATCCGCTTCTCTTTCTTTCACAGCTTTCCAGTTAAAAAAAATAGCAATCCACTGACCTGTTTTGAAGTCTGACTGTAATTGAACTGTTCATGACAATGAAACACATTGAAGAATCTATTTATCCTCCTTCAGTAGCTGTTCCTTCTTTGATAGAAGTAATTGTTTTTATATATTAAATGACTTTCACTCAGGCTATGAATCTGTTTGTCAATAGTCACAGTTTGTTTCCTGGTCCTGCCTGGTCCTTTAATGGTAATCTCTGATTAGTCAAACTGTTCCCAGCCTTTGGAGTTTGTTACAATCTTTTAAACAGGAAAGAGATGGAGGAGGATTGAAGTTATCTGTAAATAATTAGGCAGGTGGGCACTTCATGCCAGCTGTGAAAAGAAAATACTCAGTGATTTAATCAAATGCCAAATACGAGCCAATATGTGCCGTTGTTCTTGAACCATGTGAGGCCAAATATGAATAAGCATGCATTCTGCTATGGCTGTGACTAACACAGCCATAGATAGATTCCACTTTATTCTGCATGGCTATTTCATCATTAGTTTAATTCAGAAGAGAGAGTAGTAAACCAATTGTTATGGTTGCACAGTGGCATTAAATGGTGAATTTCATGAAAGATGAGTAGAAGTGATAAGTGCTAATTTTAAATTTTGTAGGAAAACAAGGAAAGCAAAATAGTTGGCTAGAAAGATTTATTGCACTAATAGATTATTGTATAAATCTTGTTGCTTACACAATCTCTAAAAAAAATATAGGGCTTTTATTCATCTTGGCTTAGAAATGAAATACTCTAAGAAAAAAGAGTATGGTGATTTTTCCACCTATTTTTAAACAAATTTTAGGGACTCAGATTTCCCCTTCTTAAAAAGAAGTAGGAAATATTTTGGGCTAAAGATATGATCCCATGTAAGATGCATTTTGTGAAGAATATGTGCCACCTCAGGATGTATTATGGACCCTCAAAGACAGAGAGGTCACAGGGAGGCATAGGATAAATAGATATGCTATAGAAGTGGGTAGTAATGTCGCCAAGGCAGCTGGTAGAAGTGGAATAAGTGTTCTTGGGTGAAATCACAACACTGCCTCTGGGTCCCTGCTGAAGAGCAGGGTGAGCTGCTGCTGCCACCCACCATGAGGCTGCAAATCAACATCTTTCAGGTGGGATGAATAATAGGATTATGTCTGTAGTTGACTGATTCCAGAGGGGGAGGGAGAGGGAGAGGAAGAAGGAGAAGGAGAAGGAGAAGGAGAAGGAGAAGAAGGAGGGGGAGAAGGGTACGAGTGCAGAAGTGTGGGTTGATAAATGGAGGACATGTCTCTTCAGGTGTGTTACAAGAGGCTAGCGCTTGGATCTCATTTGACATTCAGCAAGTCACTTGGAAACGAGCAGTTACTAATTTCCTGATGTTAAATTGTTGTGTACTGGGTTATTTTTGAGCAGTTATAAATGTACCATGAAGAATTGTTCTTAGGGGGTTTTTGTGTGTATGTGTGTGTTTTGTTTTTATTTTTTTTCCCAGAAGTTATCTAAACAACTCCTCTAATACATGGCATGCTGGTTCATCTGGGATAGAACCATCTTCTTAGTAGCTGGCACAGTGCTGCTGTTTGGATTTAACAGGACACAAACTTGCACATTTAATAATGAAATGTAAAAGAATACAAACATCTGAGTCCGCTGAGGCTATTCCCTTATTTTTTTTGTATTCAAAATAATCTTCCTTTTTTATTCTAATTCATTAGGGTGCTTGATATTCTATGACAAGCTGTATTTTCTTGCTTGGGTGGATTTGACTATAATGACTCTTTGATAATTTTTATCTCAAGCCAGGCATTGCTACTGTGAAGTAGCAGCTTAGAGTAGCACCTTCAAACTCAGACCAACTTAATGTTTTGTACATTTCATCATGTCTGTTGATTTTGCTCACATCCTTTTCCCCCTCCTATTTGTACTGTGAAGGTAATGCATAAATCTTCGTTCATTCTGTTCCATTAAAGCTCATTAAAACATTTCTCTTGTGCACTGCCTTGGGCTCTCCTTTATACTACAGCAAGGCAAGTTTCATTTTCAGTTATAACTACTGCAAATGAGCACAGAAAGCTGAATTTTAAGGTTAAACAGTCCCGGGGTTTTCACACGTATCTGGAATTCTGTTTACAGGAAAAGGAACAAAAGATCAAGGACTTGTTTCAACCTGCAGAATCTTCCTCTGATGGCAGTGACTCAAGAAATATGCCAAGTTTTAGAACAAAATCACCTTAAAAATGCATTTTTATAGTAGTTTTGTTCTCTTTGTCTCTTCACTGTTTGTCTCATGCATTAGTTGTTCATAACCTTTGAAAAGAACTGAGTTACCACAGTTCAGGTGGTAATTCTGCCATACACCGCAGAGTGAGAGGAAACCTCCCTCTAGCATATCAGTTTCCTGAACTTGCACTTCTCCCATCTGGAGAGGTGGGAAAATTAAAGAGATTAAGATAGTCCTGAAATATCTGCCTTGGTAGTTCTCAAGGATGAAGTGCCAAATTTCTCAAACTCTCCTGAGGAGAGATAGGTGGTATCAGTTGCTGAAATTTGTGAGGAATCTCTAACTTGTACAGTTGTCTGCTCTGATTGCTTAAAAGGAAAATGAACAAAAAAATCCAGTCAAATCAATGAAGCCTTCAACTTTTTTTTAAAAAAACCAGAACTGATAGTCTGCACTGTGCATTTTTACTGACCAAGTAAACTAGTACTAACCCCTTTGGCTCAAGCATGAGTGTGAACATGTCTCTTCCTTGCTTTCTCTTGTCCATTCAACCTGTAACTGAGAGGTGAACAACCAAGACCAAGTGTTTGGGTTTAGTCTCCAGCTCTTTCCCTTCAGGGCAGCTGCTGAGTGCTCATTGAAGCCCTCATGGGGCAGCTGTGCAGGAAAGATCACATCTGCCACTGGGTAGTGAGGCTGGTGCCATTAAGATCAGAGTGTGGTCTAAAGCTCTGACAACACAGAGACCTGCTGCTTTATCCTTTTGTCTGAAGTGCAGAAACAACTGACTGGATTCTTCAAAAAAGCGGAATTCTTTAATGCATCTGTATTCCTTATCTCTCTCAAGTTTTATTGTGTCAAGAATTATTTCGTAAAAGGAGGTTTCCTTTTATTTATTTATTTATTTTGTTTTTCACCTTTCTTTTCTGACCATAAGACTACAGAGGAATTTGATTTTCAATTACAGCAGGACCTTCCTCAAGGCTTTAATTAGTAGAGAAGAATTTCTTTAGGGAAATTTCCTTCCTGATTATGATTATGTATACTTTTGTGTGCATGTTAGTAGGTATACAAGGCAGATGGTAACAGTTCTGCAAACTGTCATGTTTAATTTCCACATAGTCATGAATTGTTCATAATCTGAAATTCTTTGAAAAATGTTAAATTGTGTGTTGAAAAGTTTGGGGGAAAACATAGAAAGCATAAAAACTTGCTACTGTTTATTGTTTGGTTCTTAAAAGATGTAGAATACCTGTCTTAACAAACATAGTCTAGCCCTGAAGTACTAAGGTTGCCCTTAACTTTCTGTCCAGGGCCCCCAGAGGTGATTGCACTGTGTGGGAACCTCTGAGTTACACTCCCATCACGTATCTTCTTCCTGAAGAAGAGGTGTGTGTGTCAGGGGAGAGGAGGTAGGGACAGAAGGCTGTGTGCATCTTTGGTCTCTTATTCTGGGTTCACTGGCTGCTGTGCAAACAGTAATACAAAGGAGAAAAGAGGAAGTTTGGATTTATATATGAGTCAAAAAACAGCGGCTTGCAGACTTCAGGAAATGTAAACACAGATATGGTTGTTTTTCTGTTTTTAGGAATACACTATAGATATAATTTTTGCCCAGACGTGGTATGACAGTCGTCTAAAATTTAACAGCTCAATGAAGGTGCTTATGCTTAATAGCAATATGGTTGGAAAAATTTGGATTCCAGACACTTTCTTCCGGAACTCAAGGAAATCTGATGCTCACTGGATTACAACTCCAAATCGTTTGCTTCGAATCTGGAGTGATGGAAGAGTATTATACACTCTAAGGTGGGTTTTTATTATTTGGATAGAAAAACCCCAAAAACTCTGTAATGACCAGGAATATGAAAATAATGAATATGAATAAAAATCGTGGCATCTCTTTTGTTATGGATTACAGGAATTTGCAAGGAGTTGATTAAACAAGAAAATAAAATATTATTTTATCATGAAAAAATGAAATTCATGGTATTGAAATATAATGCAGAGATAACTGCCCAGGGACCACAGAAGGGGAAAACAAATTTTTGATCTCATTTAGGTACAGGCAAGATTTTTAAAAGGATCTTATATAGTATATAGCATCATGATGATCTGTCACTAATATATTTCAGATAAATTATTTTTGGTCTAAATACTTCATAATCTAATTTCCACCATCTGTAAGTAAAATATTAAATTCTTCAAATAATAAAAGTTATGAGAAGTTTGATTAAAGCTGAGGCGCCAGTCCTGCATGTAGTTTTTAACATATTTATGTTTGCAAGGTATTAAAATCAACAGATCTCTTAATCCAAAATAGGCATAAGCAAACACATTGGTGATAATTCTACTTGGCAAATGGGAGATGCCTGTGCTGCTTTTAAGCTTAAGGCTATCTACAGTGATTTTTGAGTCACTTTTCAAACAGTTCTTGAAAGGCTGCAGTTTACAAGAAAGTATTTTAGGGTCATCTCTGTCATATTTTTTAAATATGCCAGAAAAAATCTTGTAATAATTCAGGAGCTGATCAAGAAGTAGTCCATGTAGAAGATGCCATAAATAGGATTTACTCTTAAAAGTTTATTTATTTTTAAATTTATTTTTATATTTAAAACAAGAAGTGGCACTTTTAATTGCTTTCTTCTCAATCATTTATACTGTGTTCATGTGCAGTCTGTATTGTATGAACAATTTATAAATTTCTCCTGTATTGAATGTAAGAAGAATTAGAATGCTTTACAAGGATTCTCTTCACTGAATTTTTTCTTAGTGTGCATCATTTGAGAGCCTCTCTGAAGAGCACGTTTTAAATGGTTTATTATGCCAGTTGGTGTTTACAAAAGCCTCTAGAGACCCCCATCTGTTGACATGCTATTTTTTTTTCTTTTTCTAATTAGCAATTGTAGAGTCATATTTGGACTTTAGCTTTCCATTGTCCATTCATTTTCAATGCAAAATTGCTTCTAAAGAGATTCAAAGTAACAGAAGGAAATAAATATGAGTAAAAAAATCATGTGAGACCTCACAGAGCAATAGGTTAGAATTACAGTGTCAGAGTATGAGAAATAAAGTGCAATGAGCTGGTAACAGAACAGCAGAACAGGCTTTCACCCAGCACTGCAACACACAAACATCTATATGGGTGAGGATATGGCCTGAATTTGACCTAAGGTAAAACAACATTGAGAGGTTAATATCTTGCTTATTGAAGGAACAATAATATAATCTGACAATGCTCCAGGTTCGTGGGCTCCCCTGTATCACCACTCTTGCCTTGTTGGTAATTCAGGGAGCAGATGTGGTGAAAATGTTAATCAGCCTTACTGAACCTCCTCTGAGGGTAGCCCATGGTCTGTCCATTGCACCAACTGTGATTCCAGATCTAGTTGTGGTGCTTTTAACACAAGGCTCAGCTTGTTTTCCTTTGAGTCTTTGACCATCCAAAAATTGAAAATGGAAAATAAAGGCAATAAATGCATGAATCACAGTTGACAAATTTGAAAAGTGTCTCTATAGCAATGCAAATCCTCTGCTTAAAAGTTTGGGGAAGGGTCTTTCTCCCTCTCTCCCACAGTGTATGGTAAGAAATGCACTTTTCCTTATAAAACTTTGGTCAGGTCATAGTGGCAGTTAGTGTAGAATAAATATTTGTTGGCAACACTGTATAGAAAGTCAGAATGTCTTCTAAAATCAACTTTAAAAATTGCCATAATGCTCACATACTTGACTGTGTGCAATGCTTACATATTAGACAAGAAGGGATAAGAAAAGACTGTGAAACATGCTGCCAGATAGTTTTATAAGTCTCTGAACAAAGGAAGAGGTGTTTTAAATGCAGAGAAGTCAGTTTGGAGTCTAGCCCCTTACTTTGGCTTACTAGTGAAAACAGCAGAACTGGGTTTTGCACTTACTGCTTGGAAATCTGTGATAGCATTTTCAAAAGCAGAAAGTGATTTTGTTGAGAAAATTACGAGTCCTAAACGAGTTCTAAAATGTTTGTAAGTTGTGAATTATTTAAATGCCTTAGACATTAAGTAGAAACATTACCTTCTTTTTCCTATCCAAATACTGTCTTTACCAGAACTGCTTCCATAAATATAGAGCAAGTCCAATGTCCCCCACAATGTAAAGCCCCACTTATGTAAAGCCAGCAGATACAATGACGCCAAATGCAATTTGACTTGATAAATGTGTTTGACAAAAACTTCCTTTATGTGCCGTCTATCATAAGCTCCTCTCTTTTCCCCATCTTCAGACTCTACTTTTCATCCCCTATTACAAATAGAGCTAAGAGGTTCCCCCAAATCAATTGAAATTTTTGAAATGGTTTGAAGCATCAATTGAAACAACACAGATCCTCAAGATGCATGCAATAATAGTGCCTGTTTTGTTCTTTGGTGCTAATGCTGGATGTTGTTTTTCTGATACACATGAGGCTATTCATAATATCCATTACTTGGCAAAATTTATTTCTGTGCATGTTCTTCACTATGTAGTCTGAAGTATCTGAAGTCTTGAATATAACCTATTTTCCTTTTTTCCCCCCTTCCTTTTCTAATTAGGTTGACAATTAATGCTGAATGTTATCTTCAGCTTCATAACTTTCCTATGGATGAACACTCCTGTCCTCTGGAGTTTTCAAGCTGTACGTAGTAAAACACTTTTTTTGTCCTCTTTATACTCAGGCTTTAATTTTACCTAAATTTTAGCATGAGGAGTGCAAATGTTTACTTTTAAAAGCCTGGTGGCAAAAGAAAGAACTGACCATTCATGTTTTGACTAGGTTTATTGCATTATTTAATACACTAATGTATGAGTTGAATCACATGCATTTTTGTAACTTTAAAAATAATGTTATTGCTTAGCAGTCTAATACAATGCCTATTCCAGTTAATGGAAATGCATTGTCCTTTGTTTTCTTATGCCTGCAACACTTGACAGTTTTGAATTAGTTCAATATGATATACTTAAAAGGAAAAATAAGATATGTCTTCTTCAACCTGCTCCTGTAAAAGCTGAATCAGTACAAGAATGCCTTTTCTTTTGAGTGGGACTTATTTTATATGAACTTTCAGACTATATTTTTATATGCAACATATATTAAAGAAAAAAAAAATCGCTGTAATCATAGAATCATTAAGGTTGGAGAAAAACTCCAGGATCATGAAGTTCAACCTAGGACTGAACACCAGCTTCTCAACTAAACCATAGCACAAACTGCCATGTCCAGTCATTCCTTGAGCACCTCCATGGATGGTGACTCCTTGGGCAGCCTGTTCCAATGCTTCACAACCTTTCAGTGAAGAAATTCTTCCTGATATCCAGCTTGAATGTCCCCTGATGCAGACGTGAGGCCATGTCCTCATGCTGTTGCTAGCTGCAGGGGAGAAGAGGCCAACTTCCATCTTGTTACACCTTCCTTTCAGGAGGTCATCCCTAAACAACCAAATTATGTACTATTAAGTGTTTGTACTTTTAAGCTCTTTAATGATGTAATGACATTTATGTTTTAATAGTGATGACTCCGAGCCAGTTTTTATTACTGGAGTTCAAGAATACCATGTAGATATTTTCTCAACATTTGTATTTACACGTTTTTTGATTGGTCTTACATTTGCCTTACATTTACATTTACCTACCATTAAAATTGATGCCATATATTTTGTAGTTAAAATTTAAGTGTATCAGGAGGACTATAGATGGTCTTAGATCCACTTTATGTATAGCTTTGGTTTAGTTTATAAGTAACTTCAGAGATCAGATAACTTTGGTTCTGTATGTATGCTTTGGTACATTCTGTGGCTGAATGTTTGATTTGTTTTGTTTTTTTCTAGATGGGTATCCCAGAAATGAAATTGAATATAAATGGAAGAAAACCTCTGTTGAAGTGGCAGATCCAAAATACTGGAGATTGTATCAGTTTGCATTTGTAGGGCTACGAAATACAACTGAAATTTCTCATACTTTGTCTGGTAAGGCAAAGTGTTAAATTTTATTTTGTGCAATATCTGTTTAGATCATGACTAACAGATGAAGATATAACCAAAAACCATATTAGAAGTCATATAAATATTTTTTACTCTTTTTTTTTAATTTTTAGGTGATTATATTATTATGACAATATTCTTTGATCTCAGCAGACGTATGGGATATTTTACTATTCAGACATACATTCCTTGTATACTCACAGTTGTTCTTTCATGGGTGTCATTTTGGATCAATAAGGATGCAGTTCCTGCCAGGACTTCTCTGGGTAAGAATGTCTTTTTCAGATTTGAAGGATCTGGTGTTTCCAAAGAATACGAATGTGCAGCAGGGAATAAATGAACCACAGTTCGTTCCCCTTCAGATTGTGACCATTGGTCATTCTCTCAAACTGCAACATTGGGAGTAGGGGAATCCTGCTGTAGTTACACAGCAGAGTTTAAGGAAGATATGCTGAGCATGGAAATCCTGATCCAAGTCTTATGGGTCTGCTCTTGTTCACATAAATACATTTTTTTCTTCTTTATGTTTTCTTTATCATCTCCAGTGACTGTCATGTGGCAATTATTAGTCTGACACTTAGCATCATGGAACAAATGATGTAATTACTAAATGAGCAAAAATTGTGAAAATCTGGTTTAGTTTTTTTGTTGGGTTTTTGTGTTGTTGGCATAGATGATTTCGGTTGGTTTTTGTTTATTTATGTTTGAAGGGGTTGTTTGTTTGTTTGTTTTTTAAATATAAGGATTCAATTATTCTTTTAGACCCAGGATAGGACAGAAAATTTGCAACCAAATTTGCACTTCAAGCAGCTAAGCCTATAATTCACAAAACCTCTTGCTTTTGCTAGTCAGTACTGAAGTGTGTTGCATGTTCTAATACAAAGGCAATTCTGCATTAGTGTTGTCTTGGCTGACCTGTTTAGCATGGCATCAGTCTGTTAAGTGTGACTGTTTAGGGTTCATGTGCTGCCTTGGAGAAAAGTTGTAGTCCCCACATAAAGCCTGATAAATGGGTACACAGAGTGCACAGGACACAGATTTGAGCTCAGCAGGGACAGATGCCTATAGTAAACTAGTAGAACAGCAGGCCTGTTTTGGGAGAGAGGTCAAGAGCTGAGCTATGTCTTAGGAAATTAGAGATGTGAGTTAATTTTCCTCATCAGCTGTAGTGTTGTGAACACACCATTCCTACCTACAAGATTGTTTACTACCAGGAGCATGAGTCCACACTTTAACTCCCTGCCTTTCCCACTGAAACTGGACTGCCAGCAAGCCTGCCAGATTAATGAGTCAAGGCAGAAAGTAAGCAAACACAAGCATGGCTCAGTAGCCTAATGGAAATGTAAGGCAAGAAAATCTAAGTCTTGGATCCTAACTTTATGTTATTTGAAAATGCCACAAAGATTAGTGAAGAGAGTGAAGAGAATAAATAAGTGAAAATTGCTTTTGATAGTTTTAGACCTTGATGCAGAAATCTTATCAGAATTTTTTGACTGACTAATCACTGAACATCATTGTTGATTCTGACTAGTTACAATACAATAGTTATAAAAGGAAGAAAGTGTTCTATTGATATCCTATTTCTGTATCCACTTTTTTTCTTTTTACAAAGTACTTTTTATATGCCATGAACCTAGAACTCTGTCTTTGATGTCAGAGTTTAGCTGAACTCACTTCAGCAGTACTAGCCTTCATCTACTCGAGATGAAATACAAACATTTGTATTATCTTATTTACAGCTCCCTGCAGGTAACTCTGAACTCCTTTCCTGTAAACACACAAAAGACATCACTTGACAGATTGTAGGATGACTTTTCTTACATGCAAATGTTCTGGAGAAGGAGAAAGAGGGTACCTGTCAAATAGACACAACTTTATGGAAAGAGAAATTAATGCAAGAAAGCCAAAACTAAGCAAGGTTTATCATGGCAGGTAGCTGTTTTGCTGCTGGAAGTTTGCTCCCTGTGACAACTCCCTATGCCTTTCACACAGCAGGCAAGGCTGGAAAAATTTGTGTTATTTTTGTCCTCTTTGAACAGAAGTCAGTACAGGGAATGGTGGGTGCCACCTCCTACCCAGAGGGCGTGCTGGGGTCTGGTACACTGGAAAGGCTGGACCTTTTTCTCTCATTTGTATTGGAAGATCCTGAAAGATTGTTGTTTCCCAGGGCAAAAGATTTGAGGTGATTATAGATATTTAAATATTTAGCTATACAGACAAATGCCAAATCGATTTTCAAAAGTATCTGGTGGTAGTGAAGCACTTTTGAAGAACTCTTTGGTTATTTGTTTGCCTTTTTAGCCATGTAATTTCATTGGGAAATCTCTTGGAAAACACTACTGCCTTCCTTCTGTAGGAACAGTCCATAGCAACCAATGATTTCATGTTTTGATTTTTTTGTTAGGTTTGCCTTGGCTGTTTTTTTTTTGTTTGTTTGTTTGTTTTTTTGTTGTTGTTTTTAATAATCTTGTGCATGTAAATAACAAATTATTTGAGTGTTCAAGTTTTGCTCTCCAAAGGAAAGGTCACACCTTAATTTTGGACTACTATGTACAAGTCTTTGCATCTCCCTGAAGCATCAAATATGAGAAGAAAGTGTTAACATCTTATAAATGCTAAACTAATGAAGAGTGGTATAGCTGAGATTTTGAACACATAGCTATTAAGAACAGTTTGTTCTTTTAATTAGCTTGTATGTAAGTGAATCAAGGGAAACATTTTCTATTACTTAAGACACAGTGTTGAAAGCATATCTGGTAATTTAGGGAAGGAGACCAGAAAGCCATGAATGTCATCAAATTTGATCTTCTATGTCTTCTGCAGAAACAGACAGTTGGAAATATTATTCATTTTTCTTGTGTTTACCGAAACCTTGAAATCATTGATAAATAATACACCTTTTATTTCTGAATCCACCCTTTTAAATATTTTAATTTTTTGAGCTAAGGAACTTGTGCTTATAAAATTTGTGTGCTTATTTGTACCTGTTTTTCTACTGTATTTATGTGTACATTTTTTTGTCAGATTTATAAAATTTCACAACCTTAGTGTTGTTTATTCAGTGTGTGTTGAAAATAGAGGGGATTTAAAGGGAAGGTGAAATGTGCTGCTTTCTCTATGATCCCATGCAGGCTGCTGCATCCATAGGGATGCATTCTTGCCATAGCACCACTGCACATGAATGAAATCAGTGGTGAACCCACTGACCCCCTCCTGTGGGTCAGTTCTTACATGCTTATTCAATTAATTATGAGCTCATATGATGACCTTTTTTTTTGTGACAATATGGTTTGATTACCTATTCATCTCCCTCTTTCTGTCTTTTTTTCCTTCTTTCTTTCTTTCTTCCTCAAACAGGGATCACAACGGTGCTGACCATGACAACACTGAGTACAATTGCTAGGAAGTCACTCCCAAAGGTGTCCTACGTGACAGCAATGGACCTTTTTGTCTCGGTTTGCTTTATTTTTGTGTTTGCTGCCTTGATGGAATATGGCACCTTACATTACTTTACCAGCAGCAGAAAAGGGGACAAAGGAAAAGAGAAGAAGGCAAAATCTAAGCCATCAGTAAGTTTAGTCAAACAAGAGAAAAAAAGAAATATAGAGTTTTTTTAATAGTAGCATTCATTTTGAGAGACTTCTTCTTAAGTAGAAAAGCTAATGTTCAACGATAATTAACACTAATATGTATGCTTTCATATTTTTTTTTGCAGTTGGGGGCTTGTACTAATCTTGTGTAAATACAGCTAGTGAGCAAAGGGTTTAGATGATTTCACATATGTGAATGAGGGCACATGAGCCTAAGGTGGAGAGTGGTTTGATCCAATATTCCATGCCCTTGGTGCTTCTAGAACTGCCCATGAAGTGTGTGCCCATGGACATGGTTCTGTAGGGGCACAGTGCTTCTGAAAACAGCACCTGGCAGAGAACCACAGCTAAAACTGTCGCAGTAAAGATAATGTGAATGGACTAAAAGTATGAGGATTTCTTTGGATCTGCATCACCGGAAAGCCTTGCAAAGGAAAAAAATGCTTATTATTGGCCGGTATTCTGAATCCCACTACATAAATTCCATTTTAACTCTTTTCTAAATTGGCTTCCATGTTTTTTTCTGGTTAAATGAACCTTCTGTTTTTACAAATTGATGTTTTTATGGTAAACCTCCACACATTTCAGGATCAAATATTATTCAATTTTAAGAGGCTTTCTGTTTGTGCAGTAAGAATACTTTAATGTCCCAAGAATTTACTGTTGGAAGTCAGTTCAAGTATTTAAAGGTAGCTTTTAAAGCAAGAAAACATTGGAGAGAATAGATGGAAGGAAAATTTTGTAAAACCCCTTTCTAAATAATCTCCTTAAAAGATGCAGGAGCATACCTGAACCATAATACCAGTTGCCATTTCTGAATGAAGGATGAATGCCAGCTCTGTGTGAGGTAAAACAGAAATAGATATGAAATTACAGAAGTAATTGCAGATATAGAAGTGCAGAAATTCTGTTATGAACCATATCCATTCTGCAACTCATGCCAGCAAGGACTGATGCACCCATTCTGAGCAGCGCTGCTGTGGGCCTTTCTCTTATGGGGGCACTGAGAGGCTGTTGGGGCTTGATTCCAGGGAAATGAGAGCCCTTAGGATTCACTTGGTGAGCTGTTCCAAGGGGGTCGGTCAGCTGTGTAGTTAGGACAAGGCTAGTGGTAAAGTGTTAATGCTTCCCTGTGCTGCCTTGGTCAGACATTGCTCTGATCCTCGGGGAATCCTGCACAGCCAGGAAAACTGGAAAATGGAAACCTCAAACCTGCTTCCTGGTAGTGGTAGAAATAAGTGTGAGCACAGGAGAAGGGGCAGAATGCAGGCTTTGGCAAGGGCCACAGCTGAGTTATGAGGGTGAAAGGTAACAGAAGCTGTGGGAGCATCCCAGTGTCAGCACAGCAGATTCAGTTTCAGGCTGCTGCTGCAGCAAAGTCTCAACATGTAGTGAGCAGGGAGCTGAGTAGGTCAACTCATGGCATGCATGATGCAGAGAAAGTGAAGATACCAGGAAATACTCTTTTATTCAGTACAGGAAGATATTAAAGATCAGCTGCTGACAAATCAAAAGACAGTGAAGTAGTTTGCAAGTATGCACTATTGAATGATATAATGACACTTTGCAGAATCTGTTCACATATCACCCACGTGTGCAATAATTTTCCAAGTGCTTTGAGATTTTCAGTGCATATGAAAATTTTAAATGTAGAAAAATTATAAGATAGAAACTATGAAACTTACTGAATAAATGGCTGGAATTTACACTAAGATTAAGATTAACGATATAATACTAAAAATACTGTTAAATTGTGTTCTACTGGGTTCTTAAACAATGCTTTTATTCCTAAGAAGTTGAAAAAAGAAATAGTTTTTTGCACAGAATTCTTTAAACATGTTATGGTTATAAGACCATACAAAATAAAGAGATTACACTAAAAAAAGGAAGAATTAAATTTAATGTACTTAGATGCAAGGATTCTAATTTGATAGGAGTTTTTCTGGTGATGTTTTATAAAAAGCTGTGACTTTTATTGCTCCAAAGAAATAAAGAAGGCATCTAATTATTTAATGAGAAGTCATACCATTATAAATACTTTTTTCTTTTTTTTTTTTTTTTGCTTTTCTTTTGCTTTCCTTTATTTTTGTCAAAGACTTCTATTAATTCCTTTTGTTTTGTGGTTACAGATATGTAACTCAACAAACCAGTTTAATTTTAAAAGTCCATTGAATTCCTACTGAAAACTCATTAGAAGTGATTTTTTTCCTTGGGAAACTTGCCTTGCATAGATCTTCTATTTCTACTGCAAAAATGCAATAAATGGTTACTATTCCAGGAACTGATGCCAGTAAGCCACAATAAATGATCTAAATATGAAAAAAAAAGGGTGGGCTTTTACAAATTATTTCAGCAGTTTTATCTTAGAAAATATGTGCTGGCATCATTCAAGAAAGGTAATATGAATTGGCTTATGTAAATCCACATTAGTAAGGATAATGAGTCTGGGCAGGAAAGATTAAACTTAATTAGTTGTGGATCTTGTTCCGATCATCATTTCACCTGAAATGAGTGTATCAGCTGTGCCGTGATTTCCAAAGACTGTATTAGTGTTATTGCACAATAAGTGGGGTTTGATCCTATCAGAGTGTATTATAAATGATCTCACAATACATTGAGTTTTATCTACAATTTCAGTAGGCATTTCCATAAAAAATCAGCATGTACTTTTCTGTATACATGTTGTGGGTGTTTTGTTGTTTTGGAGTTATTTTTCAGTTTCTGCCAATTTATATAAAGCCATTTTCTTGTGAGGTGTTGGTCTTTTTTTTCTCTTTCCCTCACATTGCCTCTTGCACACATTTTATGCATTTCCTGTAGGTAGTTAAGCCTACAGAATGACTGTGTCTGCTTCCCTCAAGCCACCTCTTTAAACTGGTAATTCAGTAGCCACCTCCAGTCTCTGCTGGTGATGTGAACAGTGGAAAGCAGTACTGCAATTTTTTCCTTCTCCCATGGTATTTCTGTGTTGAAGATTCCTGTTTTACCCCACTAGTAGAAACAACTCACGCCATAAATTTTACATGGGCAAAACCAACAATGAGAAAATTTTTTAAAACCAGAGTAGGTGTGAATCAGAAAGAAGCATCTTTCTCTGTTTATTTTCAGAAGAATTTGAGATTTTTTTCTTAAGTTCAGAAAAAAAAGAACTTATTTTTCATTTTTTATAAAAATAAGCCCTCTTTGCAATGCCTCAAAATAAGATAGAAGCATGTAACTCCTGTTTCTTAGTCCTGTCAGCATTTTATCATAACTGAATAGAATAATGATGTCCTTTTGGATGATAATTAACTCCACAGGTCATCATATATAATAAGTTTGGAAACAGCAGTCTGTGTGAAATTTTCTCTGGTAAAGACACTTATTAAATAAAGCTATTTGAAAACATGGTGGATACTGCACTGCACTAGCACCATCCCTTGGGATATTGGGTAAAATGCCCCTGAAACAAAAGAATGTCACATTAACAATGTATAGAGGTCTCTGTTCTGGCCAAAGTAATTCCCAGGAAGTGGGACAACAGGACCTTAAAGCATAAGAAGCTAAATAATGGCTCCCAACTTCCCATATTTTTTCATATGTTTTCATTGCCTATCATGTATAGTTGGTTAAGAGGGCATAAATAACCAGTTAGATTTTCTCACTGCTTCCTTTTCTGCTGTTTTATGCCCTTACATGACAAAATATGAAGAATTTAGAAAAGAGAGAGTACAATATAAGAGTAGTGTTAATGTAACCCTTCTCTTTAGTCTGAAGATTTTAGATGAGATGCTATTCCATAATCCAAATGTGGAGTGGGGTGGGGTAAGTTGAAAGTGGATTATGGAATAGTTTAAAACAGCCATGAGATTTACAAAGAGAAGATAAAGGATGGATGAAAAAGGAGAATCTTTTGAAACAATCAGGAAAACAAGGATGATGCATATAAAACTGTGGTGAGACAAAGAAATAAAAGGGGAAAGGTGGGTTGTCTTAGTGTAAGTAAAAGGAAGGTGGAAAGGCAAAAGTCACAAGTAAGGGAATAGCAAACACTATATGTACTAGGCAATAAGATGCCCAGATTTCTTCAATGAGAATTATTAACATATATTACACTGAGTTTTTGTCAGATGCAAGAAAGAAGATGCCCACAGAAAGAGAAAGTAAGAATTAAGAACTAAATTAATCACTGGCATTCTCCTAAGAAGTCATGTCTTGGATTCTAAAGGGGGGCTGTATTGTTTTGGGATTTAACATCTGAGGGTAAGAGAGCATAGCCTGGCCTTACTTGTCTCAGTCTGCTAAACTTCACCAGTGATGCAGTGCTAAACCCATTAGCTTTTATATATTTGTGAAAATGGAACTTTTGGAAACACATCCAGTCTCCTTATAAAGACTCCAAAAGATGGGAGGACCACCATTCCTTTGTTAGTGATGAGTATAGATTGTGGACTTGGTTGTGACCCAGTTGTCAAGAAGTGAGTGACTCCAAAATGTTTGTCTGTGTTGTGTGAATGGGATCAGCTAACCTTGTCTATGTAACTAATTATCTACTATTCCCAAATCCCAGCACAACCCAATTTTCACTGTGGCAGGTGAAAGTCGTTCATGATCCTTTGCCTGCATGCGCTAATTACATACAGCAGTTCAAAATTTTCTAAGCTTTCCAAACTGTTTTCTTTAATATAAGAATTTCTGTATATTGTACTGAAGGTGATTATATTACCAGGGAAAGCCTATGGAATTATTTAATGTGAGAATAAAACCACACAAAACTATATTTCCCTTTTTTTTTTTTCCTTAAGAAACCATCTGCAATTGCTGTTCGACCTGGATCAACACTAATTCCAATTAATAACATTAATCATCTCCCTGAACGTGATGATGATTATGGATATGAGTGCCTAGAAGGAAAAGACTGTGCTAGTTTCTTTTGTTGTTTTGAAGACTGCCGCACAGGATCTTGGCGAGAAGGAAGAATACACATCCGAATAGCAAAAATTGACTCCTATTCTCGAATCTTCTTTCCAACTGCCTTTGCATTGTTCAATCTTGTTTACTGGATTGGCTATCTTTACCTGTAAATTTCAGAGGTTTGACAAACTCAGAAAAAAATACTAATTGAATAGTCATTAGTACTTTTAACTGAGCAAAGATTAGAGCTGGTCCAAAATGACTCAAATTGTTTGTATGCTTTAAAAATTTGAAACAATGAGAGGAAATACGATGATGTGGTCTCCCTCTTGTGATCAGCTGTAGAACTGATACTGGTATTTTGAAGAGAACATTTTAAAATAATTATATCTGAGATTTATCTTTCCTGAACACACATACATTTTTTTCCAGCTCTAAGAAAATCCAGAATCACAGGCTATGCTATTTAGCTGAACTGTCCTACGTAAGCTCGCAGTTTTAATCCTAAATGACAATGCAGAAGGATTTTGTAGCATCTCTTACACCTTTACAAAGAAAGCCTTAATTAAATGGGATTAATTGCTCTCATCCATTTCATCCATAAGGTGATGATTTTATTAATCTCTAATTTTAAAAAGTTCAAATATAACATTTCTCTTTTCAATGAGCCATTTGTGCTCTCCAGTATATTAAAAAGTGTGATTAGATGATAATTAATTCAGATTTATACAGAATGCAGATATTAGAGCAGCAAAGAATGGATATATCAAAACACCCAAGGATAATTCTGAGCTTGTCTTATCCTGACCATGGATACAGACTTTTGGCTTTCAACCTTAGATTGCATTTATATCTGTGCTCCATTTCCCGTTACTTCAGTGTCGTGAGTTCCCCGAAGCTGTCCAAGAAGTCTACAAATTTCAGAAATTCTCATCCAGCTGCCATTGCTTGCTCTTTTCATGGAAGACAGACTGGTGTTGGCCAAGATTCTGGCCATTAAGCATAATGATCTTCACATACTCAGTGCTGGAGAAAAAGTCATCATGCTACATTTGGAAGAATTTGTACCAACAGAATTTGGAAAGCTGGTAACAGTGCTACAGTCAATGTACTCAAAGTCACTGTGTTAAATCCCCAGTCCTAAGAGTGCAGTGTGTGATCTGGTCCACTTTGCATACACTATGGTTTTGTAGATTTGGTTTGTTTCTGCACAAGCCACTCACTGAGCCAAAGCGAAGTGGTATTAATGTATAGAATGTGTGGTATGGATTGCTGGGTAATTGCCTTCTTGATATTTGTTTGTTTCTAATGGAAAAGATGTGTTATGAAGGGGGAGTTAAAACAATCCTTATGCATTGCAGAACCTTCTTCAAGATGGGATACATCCCCCCAAAATCATAGGACCAGTTCTCCATCCTTCCTGTGGTGAGAACCTTGGTAGAAATCCTTCAGTAGAGGTCTTTCTGGACTCATTTCTTGTTGCTGGCTATTGCTGGCTGGTAATACTCGGTATCTAATTTCTATTTCTAAATCTATTGTCTTCATTATAGAAAGTGCAGTCATTCTTCCTTTCTCAAAAAGAAACTGGTCTCAAGTGAGCTTGCAAAAATCACTGTCAAATTAAGATATGCATTAAGTAAAAGTCAGCATTACACAGAAGACCTTACAGATCTTTAAAGAGGATTAATGGGATTAGCATTTGGCTGTAGGTAAGGATGTACAGTACTAAAGATAAAGACATGATTAATAGCTAAGAATAGAAAATGCTACATGAAGGGCTGCCCCCCTTCCGCCCCAATATTTCTGTTGAATGTGCTCCCTTCTCTGAATTTCTCAGATAGGATTACTGTATTTACAGTCTAGTTGGTTCCATAGTAAAATATGATATACAATACACATTTCAGAGGAAATGTTACTCCAGTGCTCAGACCCAAAGTTTAATAGAGAATGTGAGAATATGTGCAGTTGTACTGGAAGGAAGTGTGATAGAAGACGCAATGTTAATGAACATTTTATTTCAGTATTTAGCTGATAAAATACAGGATTGGTTGAGAGAGTCTGAAAGCCCAGATGACAAGTATGGCTGGCATTATTTGTGGAATGACCCTTCTGAGTACCAAGCTCTTCTGAATGTGTGACTGACCATAGAAGTGCGGTATCATTAGCAAAACTGATCTGCTATAATTTATTGTTTTTTAGAGTCTCATTTTCATAAAATGTTCAGTCCAAAAGAAATGTCAGTTTTAATTCCATAATGTAGGTTGATGCTTTTTGACAGGATGCTGAACACATTCCTCTGTAGGAGGGATGAAGGTGGCTTCAGCAGTGTGTTGGATATGTGCTTGAAAAGCAGTCAGCTTGATGTGCAATGCAAGGCCCAGATTTAGTGAGTTCCTGAGTTTTATTAATTCACCTTTAAACAAAGGAAACTTAAAAGAACTTGGCACTTCACAAGAGGAAACACAAATTTCACAGCCTGCTCTCCTCTGGCACATCTAGTTAGTTTTTCTATTCATGTGGTCGTCAGTTGCCAATCAGCCTCCAGTGACTGAATTAGAGAACAGAAAACATTCAGAATTGGCAAGGGATGGATAAGAAGTCTTTCATCTCTAATTTCTGTGGAACAATGTAATGGAGTATTAAACCTATTGAATGTTATGGCTGCTTGGCTTATGGATACATTTGCTTCTGTCTGTTGACAAACTTTTCTGTGTATTTCATTTGTTTCTGATTAAATAATTTTCGTTTCTCATAATACTGTGAGTGCAAATAGGAATGAGAATGCAGTGAACTGTAACATGGAATGTAATAAACGTGCTATTTTGATACTATACATTTTCTTTCTAATCTGCATGGAAACACTTGATTTCAAGAAATCTAAGTGATATTTTAAAAATGGCAAGAAACAGACAATATAATTAATTGGAGTTAGATGCTGCAATAATTTTTCAAACTTACCTGGATAAAAAGTTTGTTTACTCTTAGCTGGGATCATATTTTTTGGGAGTCATATTATTCTGACCATCACTGCATAAGCACACACTTAAACATATTCCTAACTAGAACTGTTATTAGACCAGAATTCAGAAAAGAGAGTGCTTATGTACTGTCATAAAGAGTGATGCTATCATGAATTGATGCCATTAACACATGCTTAATTTGCACTAATTTCAATAATGAGTGTTCAATGGCTCAAATAATTGAACATTAAGGATGTGAGCCAGAGCCTTTTCAATAAGAGATTTTCTCACTGAAAGAGAAGGACATAAGAGGAGAAATTGCTGTCAAGACAGAGTGGAAAAATTCTGGGAAAACTGCTTTATACTGCACCTATCTTTGCCATCTCTTGAAATGTATTTTTCACAAAAGAGACTTTTCCTTGATATTTCTGTATTAGTGTTTACCACTTGTCTGTTTTAATAGTGAGTAAACATCAGTGTGTTATTTTTGGTAAAGTTCTGTCTATGATTGTACCTCACTGATCTTCAGTGCATGTTTTCTGTGTGTGAACGAATCTGTTTTATGTGGTGGCAGTGCAACCAAAGCATGAACTCTGGGTGACGTATTTTGTATTCACACGTTGATGTGCTTCAAAGACTTTAACCTTATCCAGTTTTCTGGCATTCAGAGATATAGGATTGTGTAAGACTTCGAAGAAGAATCATCTCCAGCAGTATTTTTATAACTTTCTGTTCTTTATTTGGTATGGCAGTAAAACATTTGTTTCAAATTGATATACGAGCTGTGCTTTGTAATTTGTGAACACCTTACAATTGAAAGCGAACAGGAGGAACCTGGATTTAAATATCTATCTGCCTAAAATAAGGTATGTTTCATTTAATTGTATCAGTCATAATCTCTGTCTACTGTTTCCAAATAGCTGAGAACTAGTGCAAATACATTTTTCTGTTAGTATAATTATTTTTTAAGAATTCATTGTAGTTTCTCTCAGTTATACCTTTAATATGATCTTTCATGTTTATGAAACAATATTGTATTTTTTAGTCATTGTAATAGATACAGAAGACATAAACTAATGTAGAATACCACAGCTAAAAAATACAAAACCAGGAATCAGACAGAATTACTGTGCTTCTGTTCCTGAAAAAGCTCAGTGGATGTCCTCATGCGTCATGAATGTGCTGGAGGGGGACACTGACTCACAGGGAGAGGTAGAATAGACTCCAGACTGTAGAAAAGGCTTTTGCATTGGTTCATGCTATGAATTTGCTACACAGGTAGTTAAAATGGAGGAAAGGAATTTATCTGTCCTCTTTTTCAGAGATCCATTGTTTCTGCTTTATTTCCATCAGCAACATCAGTTCTAATGCTCTGTTGCCAGATGAAGCAAAACCTGAAAAATTATCTTTATTTTGCTTTTAGTTAATATTTCACACAGATGGGTGAGATCATCTGACTAAACACACAAGATTATGACCAAGTTTTTCTCCAAGGCAGATGGTGGGAGTTTGCAGCTGGAAGCTGAAGGATGGCTTCGTGTGATGGGCATTTTTCATTCAGTTGAGAACCTGCACTGAAAACTGGTGGGAGGAAAGGAAACAATGGTATGAGGGAAAGATTTATGGTGGCACTGGTCCCAGAATCAAGTTACATGGATCTGAGAGACTTATACTTAGTTCATAGGTTTCTCACTGGTATTTGTGATAATGCACTTGATTTCTCTGCAACATAATTAAACAATTTTAAAGTTTTAAATAAAAATGAAAATACTGTTAATTTCCTATACATTAACTACAGACTGAATGAGCAATAGGAAGCCATCTTGAGTGAACATTCTGGTGAAAGGTCAGACAGAAAACAGAGATCAGGTTAAATGAGATTTTTTTTTGTAATCTCCATTTATTATTAGAGATAAAACCATTTTTAAAATAACTGAGTATTAATTAGTGCAGTAGGCACTGGGAAAGGCCTAGTACCCAGTCTAAACTGCTGTTAGTCCCCTCAAGGGCTAAAATACTTGAGAATAGAAACCTGACTCAGACTGCACTCAGTTATTATCCCCTATTTCCATCAGGAAGTGAGAAAAATGGATTGTGATTATGCCAGACATGAACTAGGATAGCTAGGGTGCTCCAGAGAGATTGGTTTCTGGTTAAAAGGAAGGGTCATTTCTGCCTGAGACTGTAATTTGAAACATTTTTCCCTCAGAAGATGGATCTGTGCTGTGACTTCCATGATGATGGAAAAGCATCCCTGCATTGAATGTTTATCTTTGCACAAGAGCAGTTTCACCGAATTGACTGTCCTGCTGTGAGGCACCGAGGTGTTCCCTGGGTGGTGTGGAAGAGTTTTGGTGGCACTCCTGGGCAAGATGTTTGAATCTTGTCACAGGGATCAGTCACAATTGTCTTTTGGGTGTTATGATGCTAGTGAAAAAGTAGTAAATAAACTTTTGATTTTACTTACTAGTAAATCTCATTGAGAAAGCCAGAGGGGTAATGAAGGCTTTAGCAGAAATATCAGATGGCCCTTGGAGACAGGAGATTGGCTGAAACTGAAGCAGACTGAATGATATACTCATTTATTTTTATGGTGTGATATACCGTAGATGGCTCTTGTTCACTAGTTATATATTGATTCTGAAAAAACTCTGAAAGCCTCATGGTATTTTAAGGGGGAAAAAAAGATCTGTAAAATTCTTGTTCCCCTTCTCAGTGACAAATCTTGCTTTGCCTGCAGATTTTGCTTACGGTACATCAACCTCACTTAAACTGCATGAAGAGAGACATGGGGATGTAAGACAGAAGACCTGTAAACTGTTCTACCTTATTCTTTCTCAGTTCCTTTTCTTAAATCAAGAAAAAAGGTTCAGAAGGGTAGGCATATGGTGTGTGTAAATGAGGACAATATTTCTACTGAAAACAGGGCCTGAGTCCCACTGACAGGATCAAGAGGGATGAGACTCACAGTCATAAGGCTTCTCTTTTGTAATTCTTTGTAGTAGATACTTTTCCATACATCACTGCAGGCCTACATGAGATTCAAAATATTTTTCAGGTTGGAAGCAATTCTTTGGTGTGCTTCTAGCTTCATACAATGTCTTCAGTCATCAGGGTTTGAGCCTTGCTGGATTCAAAAGGAAAGGTTTCCTCTTGAAGTTTCCTTGTCCAGGCATTGCAGGTAGGAGATGTTTTCCTGCCAAAAAAAAAAAAAGTGATTTTCAGTTGATCCTGCTGAGGAGACATACTGGCTCTCTGGGGTGGCATCAGGATTCCTTTGTCATTTAGACCTGAGAAGGTTAAAAGCTGTTAAAAGCAATGACCAATACTGCTTCCACAGAGGATGTATTATTTTACAATTTGATATTTAAAAACAAGGTCCTAAACTGTTACTGTGGGTGGGAAATGAGTATGAGTCATCATTTTACTACATATATATATTTCCCCTGGAATTGTTTTTCTGCCTTACGAAGATGATATATAGGACTCTTTTAGTTTGTGAAATATTCAGAAAAGAGATGATAGTCACTTTAAACAGTAAAGTCAAGTTGGTCCATCTGCCCAACCATGGCCTAAGAGCAGTAGAAATGAAAGCACTTACCCTATAGTTCAGATTTTCCAAGAAAGATAAGTGTGGAAATTTGCATATTTATTGGCCCAGTATTAATGTACAATCTCTGTTCACACATTAGTCACTGAAAAAAATCTTAATGGTTTATGCATCTTCACAGTACATTTGTATTTCTCTCTGTTGTCTACTACAAACATTTGGACTCTGTCTGAACATGAAGAGTTGTGTTATGATACCTTCAATTAGAGTTTAAATTGCTAAAGAATATACTTCAGAATCTGGTAATCTCATAGTAATTCCTATATTTAAAAAATAAAATATTTTTATTTAATTTACTTAAGCAAATAATACTGCTGTAATTTATATTTCCCCGCATTAAAGTTTTATAAACAATTGTAATTTATGGTCTAAACCCTAAATTTACAGAAATATCTTTGAAAAATAACACTTGTTGATATATGATGTGTCTATTTATTATATTGGGGCCAGGTATTCAAATGCACCCTTAATCCAAATCTCTGTCTTGGCATCTGTAGTTCACATAATGTTTCAGTAATTCAGACTTTGCACCTTACTAATACATCCTTGTTTTTTATTAATTGTTTAAAAAAGATGATGATATTTTTAACTACCTATGTGAATATTTATACTATACATTTAATTTGACAGTGTTTTGGCACCAATGGACAATGTTGCAATATGCATCAATGTTCCTTTTAAAGATATTAATGCCCTTGTGGATAACTTACTGTAAGAAATATGGAACATAAGATAAATGTTGTAACTCTCTGTGCTGCTTCTGAGGTTTATCTATAAACTACATGATACTGAAGAAAAATTATACTTCCAGTTCAGTTTTCCTTCTGAAAACATACCTTGGAGTATGATGATGATAGTGATTATTATTATCATTGTTACTATTATTATTATTATTATTATGCTGATATTTACAGTTCTACTTAGTTATTTGGCACTTTTTTCCAATAGTAGTCATCCATTATTATATTCAATTACCTGGAAACATCAGGGTATCCTCACAGACTTAATGTGATTAAGCCATGACTTCTTCAGCCTCTCTTAAAATGCCATAATCTTTTGTGTGCAATACCAAAACTAAAGCATTTTCAGGTATTAAATTGAGTTTTACTTGCTTCTCAATTTTGAAAAAGCTTGTCTGCTGGGTTATAATGAAACACTGATATTATCATTTTTATATTTGACAACATTATTAATGAGCATGGCTGAACCAGAAGACTTCAGAGATGATAAACAGATGATGCTCTTGGCTAAATCCCATGAACAGCTACAACTTTATGGGTGCTATAGAAATTATAATGGCAATGGCAACAACATATATATATATATATATATATATATATATATGTAGACTGGAAAGCAAGGTATGGGAACTTACACATCAGTTTCTGATTGTCATATTAACAAGCTTCCACCTTCCAATAAAATTTATGTTCTAAATGTGACCAAAAAGGTCCTAAAAAACGCACTTAGGTTTGTACACTTAGAATGTAAGAGCGGTTCAGAAGCTTAAAATAATTATGGCTTTATTTGATGGGTCTTGTAGATTGATTTTTAATTTTACTCCTTTTTATTGAAGAAAAAATAGAGAAAAGATAGGCAATGATATCACTAAAGGTAAATATAGCTTTTATATTAGATGAGAAAATACCATCTATATGAATAATAGATTTTCATACATATCTGTAGGTAGGAGCAAATTTCCTCTTTTACATCTGCATTTGCAGAGTAGATGATTTCTATTTTCCATTTTCAGAACTCTGTTGGTATCATGGTAAAAGATTGACACAGAGTTTTGCATTTTTGGTATACTCTTAGTTTTTGGATATCTCATTTTCTGACCTTCAGTTTAAGATATGAAAGGAAAAAAATCTGGTTTTCAGAAGTTTAGCTCTTTTTAAAAAATTATCCCTTGGGCATTCAGTTTCAAGTACTTCAAAAAAAGTAACTAGGCATTACCAATTATTTTAAATAAATTAGATTGCTATATAATGGTGCAGAAAGTTCAATTATGGTTCAAGTCTAGAATTCTGTAGCCTTTGGGGGAATATTATTTTTTTTTCCTTGACATCTTGGGAGATGCAAAAGCAAAGGAAGGGATTTCATCCTATGGTTGCTTGGTTTTGTTTTGTTTTCAGCAACATAGCTCATGCAGAATAGTGTATCAGCTACTAAAAGCTGATTTTATTGAAGTGCAAATGAGACTTTGAGACTGATAACAAAAATACTAGTAAGACTCAGAAAGGAAATGCTTGTGGCCACATTATCAGAAGGGGCTTGGTGACACAAGGCTTTGGAAACAATTCTTTGGGAATTCTGAAGTAAGGTCATGAGATAGAGTTGGCTTATAAGGACCTTTAGAGAAAAAATCTCAGAAATATTTTGCCAGGAAACTAACAGTGGTTTGAAGGATAAGTTTTATAGTTCATAATTCTACTGTGAATGTTAACATCTATTGAATTTTCATATAAATGTTGCACTAGTCCTTGTGCATTGAAAGGAAATGTGCTTGCACCATGGTGCATGGTTCATGCAGATGTTACTGAGATGTAATCTGTAATCTTCTAAATGTAAAACTCTGAAAGCCATAGTCTTTAAAAAAAAATATTATACCACACCATTGAATAACATGTGTTCTGTGCAAAATGAATAGATTAGATGTTTGTGCTCTGATGTCTCTTAAATTGATAAGAATCAACAGAGTTTCAACACTGAATTTTGTAAAGCAGTTGTAATGCATTGTTTTTACTGTATCTGCTGTGAAGTTGATTAGTTACACTGTGAAAAAAATAAATAGTGCCTGGCTACTTACTTTCTTATGCTATTTATTTTCTATATGATGTACATTCTTTTCTCTTTAAGACAATGATGACAATTGTCATTCTGGTGAAAATAGTTTTATACTCTGCTCTGATATACAACAATCCTTTATTTGCTTTAATTTTTTTCCTTCTGCTCCTTCCTTTCCTCTCCTCTTTCCTTTATTTGATAATAATGTAGAAACAACACCAGTCATGCCATAGAAGAAATAAAGCTCTGGAAAAAAAATTCCACTTTTATCAAATTATTTTTATTTATTTACTTATTATATTTTTAGGACCAGTTTTATAGCTAATCATTATGTCCACTGCTAAGAAGAGTGGTCTTGCTCTCCCACACAACCCTTTCACTTCGGCCAGCACTGGTGCTTGGCTATTACCACTTTCTTCCCCATTCCAGAATCCCTCATGACTATGATGTGTGGCTCCCTCTTCTTTGTTCTGCCATTTCAGGAAAAGTTGTAATGTTCTATTAGACGTGCTTCAGGTCAAGGAGCAGGGCTTATGCTGAAGCAAATATCCTCAGGAAAATCACTCCTCATTATTTTCCTCAAATACATTCTGTTCTCTGGCCTGACTGTCCCAACAGAGGATCTGCCTGTAAGTGTCATCTCCTCATGTACTCAGTCCCAGAAAATATTTTTAATGCATTCTAGACTGATTGTGGAAAAGTGATGAAAAGGGGATTCAGTCAATGTAAAAGCCCTGGGAAAGGGGTCAAAGATGTTTAAAGTCTCTGGTCGCTCTGGAAAATGCCACAGATTTCTGCAGTCTCTTACACATCCTTTTCAGATTAAATTTAGAGATCTCTACATTCCCTTTAACATTTTATGTTCTTTTTTCCCTGGTAACTACCTCCAATATCATGTCTTGACAGCTGTTACTTAAATTATTAATATCTTTTCCTTTAAGATTGTTGATGTCCTGTCCATTGTACACACAGTGAAAAGAACCGTGGTATTTCATAACAACAAACCTCTGAGTACAAAATGTTTTGAATGGCTTTCTAGGTGAAAAGAATCAATCCTCTAGCTTCCACAGTGCTGTTGATGAATGAAGGAATTAGGCAAAGCCTGTATGTACAGACTTGAAAGCAAAATCTGTCATCTGTATTTTTAAGGTAAACATTTTTCAGTATTATTGTCAATAGGGTAAATTCCAGTTATACGTGCCTGTAAGGAGCTAAAATGACTTAATTTCTCATGAAAAAGTCAAAGTTTATTATTTTCTACCAAACCGAGGCTACTATGACTCGGGGTGACACAAGCTTTGCTTCAGTGCAGAACCAGAACAAGAAAGTAGATTTTGAGTTCCCAACTACTTCATCTTATTAATATATAAAATGACCTTGTACTTTTTAAGAATTAGTAAACAAATGTCATAATAAATAAATATTTATTTGTAATATCCAATTTTATTATTTGCTAATAATATCTGCAGTAGAAATTAAAAGAGGTCTTCTAAAGTGTGCATCAGGACCTCAAAGTGTGTAAATGAAACCCGTAGATGTTAAAAGATCCTAGTCAAAAGAAATGACTGCTACTTTTCAAAATAAAGTAGTAGGTAAAGCTGTCTCTGCATTCCCTCTCATGTCCTAAGGTCCTCCATGGTTGTTTTTTGTGAGGGAGTAAGCTGGTCCATATGCCCTGAGACTGCCAAGAGAGCTTCTCTCGGTAAGGGTAACATCTGTGGTGCTCCCACTTCTCTTTTGGGAAGGGGACTGTGAGCACTGAAGTCATACCACACAGGCCAGTGAGCAGGCAGCATATGGTAAGAGTTTTCAGACCTGACCAGCTCATGTTAGGTACATGCTGTCAACTTGTGGAGGCCAGTGGGCCTGCCATGACTCCACCCATGGCCTTGCCCTAGAGGGATGTCCCTTGAATGGAATGTCCCTTGAGAGGGCTGTGATTAGCTTGTCTCAACCCTTCTGGAAGGATGGTCCTCTCTTATCATGGTGAGATATTCCCAAAGGCTTTAGTGATTCCACCATGCCCTAGTACCCATGTAACCTTTGTAACCCATTGGTCTTTCCCCCTTGGTACCACCCTTGCTTTCCCCCATAAAAACCCGTTTTTATCCCAGTTCTTTAAGGGAGTTGTCGTCCATGGCTCCCTTCACAGAGCTGCTGGATAATAAAGGAACCTCTGTGGAATTTGCCATATGTCGCTCCTGTCTCTCTGTCCCTGGTAGCCTGGGATAGCCTGGCAAGCAGAGCTGGAGCCACTGAGCTGAAATCACTGATCAGAGCTGATCACTTGTGGCCATGGCCGCCTCTTGCTGAGGTCTATCCAGTGGCCAGGACACCTGCCAGAAGCCCCCTTAGAAGGCAATACTCTGTGGGACCCTCTCTCTGGGAAGGTTGGCAGCTTCTTGGGTCTGGAGCACTGGATCTCCACGGACCCTCCGAGCAGCCTTCATCAACTGAATGTTTTCATGATCAGTGCCAGTCCCTCATGGATTGTGTCAGGCCAGATGCTACTCTTCTGTTTTCTTGTGTTCTGTCCCATGAGAAACACTTCAGGTTTCTTCATCCCTTCTCCTTCTTTCAAGCTTTAACTACCATCTTCTAACTTTCTTCATCAAATCAGGTTCTCAGATATTTTCCTTGCATTATAAATCACTGATGTTTCCTAAACTTCCTCCATGCTGTCCATCCCTTTACAATTTTCTGCACCTTTGTTTTCTCATTTTCCATTATTGCTGGGTAATTCATACAAGTGAGAATTGTGGAGGGTGAGAGATGATCACTTGTGAAAGTGATGCTGGCATGAGAAACGAGACATTTCCTCACACACCATGAGCAGTCAGACAATGCAGTGTATCAACCTCCTGTTGTGTGAAGAACACCTCAGAGACTTTTGTCTGGTGTAAGTCATCTGGTTAGAAATAGAAAATAAGCAGTAGATCTTTCTTAACACTCTCCTAAGGTGGTAATAAGAAAAAAAGGACCAAACATCCTTTAGAATTATTTTTGTTAAGGTTGTTTATTACATGGTCCTGCTGTTGAGGTCAGTGGGCTCTCAGCAGCAGAGCCTCCAAAGGTGGTTGGGTTCCTGAATGTTGCAGATTCCTTACAAAATATTTGGGCAGATAACCTGGCAAAAGTTCAGACACTTTTATAAGCTTCCTGCCAGCTGTACCTAAAGGAAAGGGGGCACCAATACCTGAGTAGTGACCTTATTTCCCTGCTCCTAACTGTTATTTTCCACAGAGACCCCTACAAGAAGCCATGGGGGCTGTGCTCAGAGCATGAATCAGAGGTTAGATATGATCCTTAAGACTTGAAATTCAAAGTTGTCCTTTTCCTGTACTGACACTGAATCTGAAAGACTCAAATCTTTTGTTTTATTTAAGTAATTCTGTGTGTCTCAGTTTATAAGAAGTTAGTAGTGCTACTCATAAAGCTGTTAAAATTAGCACCAACTTAATGATGCAAAGTACTCGGCTTTTTTTTTTGTAAAGGACTTGTCAGAAAACTAGAACAAATTATATTTTTGAACTTAAATTCTAAGAAAGAAACATATGTATCCCCTTAGTCAGGAGTATACTGATTAAGCAAATGAATGATATTTCTATGCCTGGAACTTTCCTAAGGTAAATAAATCAGTAATTAATGAAGACAAATCCTCAGAATTTAGCAATCAGGGTTCCCCTCAGGAAGTAATCAGGAGCAGAGCTATCTGGCTAGTAAATTCTGAATCTGAAAAACTCTTCAGAAAGAGGTGTGAAACTAAGGACTCTGATATCTTTCTGTTATTATTGATAATACACAAGAGCAATTTTATCCTGCTTATCTGTTGCCTGTTTTGGGTCTGCTGCTGATAACAAAGCATACTGTCTTAATAATGGGCTTATTTGTAGTTTGTCCTATAGGCAGTATTGGAACTCCAAGACCTTCATAGTTGCAGTAAATTAAGCTGTAGTTGCAGGTACAGTTTGTCACTGCCCGAAGTTTGAATGAGTGGGAGAAAAAAAAAATCTGTCAGCCAATAAATAAAGTTAATAGCAAAGTTTAGTTGCTGTAGTGAGATTGCTGATCTAATTTTATTTGAAAGTTGACAGGACCAGAGTCTCAGTGTAAGGCAGCATTGCTCCTCTGCAATCAATAGAACTGATTTACAGCTGCAGCTGCAGGACCAAAATTATTTTGTAACTAAGAGCTATGTGTTCTGATGTGACTGAGTATAAGGATAAGCAGTGTTTTGCATCAAAATATTTGGTTTGGAATTACAGCCTTCTCAGCACATAGTAAAGTCACAGTGAGATCACATGTTCATCATTCAGACTGTCAATGAGCATCCAGCACTGTTTCCATCAGAAACTGCTACTTAATCCATGCAGTCAGTTGTACTGAGTACATACATTTGTGTCTTAACAACAGAGTCACCTCTGCTGAGAAATTAGTTTGATTCCCTATATTTGGAATTTCTACAGCAACATGCAAAAGGGCTTTGAAATATAATTTACTAAAATATTTTCACCATGTAACATTTGTTGGGCTTGAGAATTTTTGCTGCCTTCTGATAACCTAGAGTGCTTTAAAATTCTAACATAATTATTTAACTAAATGGGAAAATCTTGTTAGAGACAACCTTCACATTTCCCAGCAGCAACAATGAAGATAAATGTGAGTGTGTTATCGCCACAGCATTCCAAAAAACGCATTAAGGGAAGTGATACATCAAAGTTGACGTGTCCTACAGACTGCCAGGGATTAGTGGTCAATAACTGGGCAGCAGGGCCAGAAGAGTGCAGGCAGCCATGACTGGTGCCCTCTCTGTCAGAAGCAGTGCTGTGTAACAAAAGCAGTAGGTAGAAACTTGCCAAAACTTGGAAGTTGTGCAGATGTCAGAAGCTGTTTTCCTGAACCATTGCCATTTATGGCCACGGGTCCCACTTCAAGCCCATGTGCTGTCATGTCCCTTAGAGAAGGACCCCTGTGAGGGGAAGCTGACCCTGGGCACACACAGAGGCTTCCCCTGCCCAACTCTCCTGAGCAGCTCCAACTCTTTCTGTTCTCTACTGTACATATCTGAGTGATCCTTCAGCCCTTTGGGTTAAGCAATCAGATCTTTTTGGAGCCCTGGAATGAGAGGCCTCTATGCGTGTGTGTGTGCATGTGTGTGCACATTTTGGGTGATCTTGACCATGTGGCAACAATATTCCTGATGGGTACACCAAACCTCTGACTTTTGAAATCACACTGTGGTGTCTCTGCTGGTGATCCACTCAGTGTTCGTTAGCCAGTTTTGGACACTGGCTTTAAATGCACATTTGACATTTTTTCTCTCTGTGAGATTGTTTTTATGTGCTTTAGTGACAACTCTTCAGCCTTTCTGTCCTGAAGCATTTCAGTTTGCTCCTCTCCAGGAGCAAACATCTTAATATCACTGTTTAGCACAGAGCCAGTACCATCCTATTGCTGCCTTAGGAAACAGGACAGGAGCCACTTAGTGAGAACTTGATGAAGAACATTGGTTTAATTTCCACTTGCTGCAATGTTAAAAGGGGGCTTAATAAAAGGAGGAAGAACAGTTTCTTGCATGGACAAATAGTGAGAGGATAAGTGTCAATGGTTTTAAACTGAAAGAAGGCATATTTAGATTGGATAATAGGATGACATTCTTTTCTCAGAGGCTGATGAGGTACTGGAATAAGGTGCTTAGAGAGGTTGTGGATGCCCTCACAGAAGGCCCCCACAGACTGGATAGGGTCCTGAGCAGCCTGGTCTAGTTAAACGAGTCCTTACCTAAGGCAGAAGGCTGAAACATCTTTGGTCACTGAAAGGGATCTTTAAGATCCCTTCCCCCCCCCCCCCCAACTGTCCTGTTATTCTAGCATTTAATTGTAGTGGAGAGAACACACAACAGAAATATCCTTAGCTAGCTCCTTCACATTGGAAGATAGGTTTGCTAATGCTGAATGTGTATTTGCCCAATGACTCTGTACTAGAGTGATGTTTATTCTGTTACACGGACTCTTTAGAGAATATTTTATACCACTGTGTTGAACAAGCACAGATTCTTTATTCATGATACAGTTCCCTTTTTCTAAACAACTATTGATGTTAACAACTACTTACTTAAACAGCTAGAAGTCATAAAATAATTAATGACTTTAAAAGAGGTGCAACTTATTGACAGTCTGCTATTGTAGAATAGCCTACATGGCTAAAATGCACCATTTATGGGATTAGGGCACCTGCTACAATTCAACTTCTGATACTCAAAATGTAGTAAAAGTTTGTGATGTTATCACATTATTTTAAAAAGATTTTCCCTCCATTGGTTTCTATTTTGACTTTGTAAATATTTTTCTTATCTTCAGTCCATTATTCCTGCAGGTCTAGCATCTGGTGATAACATTGCTTCCAATCTCTCACTTGCATTAGAGACTTTCATGATTTTGTATTTTCATGTGTCCTCTTCCTAATACCACTTTTCCATTTGGGAAACTCAGGTGCAACAGCAGAACTAGTACTCAAAAAAAACTCTTTCAACCTTTACAGTGATGCTTACATTGCATTTTTAGATATCAGCCAGGTAGATAAACAGCTCAACATTTTGGGCACATAAATAAAGTTCAAAGATAGGTAAACAGGCAGGACTAGACCAAGAAATTAAAGCCTACCACTAAAATAAAATTTAAATCTTGGTGTTCTTGTTCTATAACAGAAAAGGCACCTGCAAAATCTCATTTGATCCTTGGTTCTCAGAGCATGAAAACGAGGGAAAAAATGTATGAGTTCAAAATACAATTTGATGTGAGTTCCTCAGGACCCATTGGCATTATTAGGAGTGCTATGTTATGCTCGGTTGAGATACACTTTCCTGAGTGTCATGATCCTTGTGTTTTGGTTTGAAAGACAAGGGTCTGCTAAGGAAGGCAGGAGCCTCTCTTGAAATGGAAAAATTTAACCCCCCCTCCCCCAAATTATTATAATTTTGAAATTAAGGAGCTCTCAGGCAAAGATATGGGAATAGGAATAACAGGTCTTTACTAGGAAAATTAAAATAAAATACAGTAACAGAAAAAAACCCCAAAACCCTGAAACACTGACAGAGTCAAAATACAACCTGACACCCATCAGTCAGGGTGTTGGCAGCAGTCTGATTAAATGGTGGCTGCAGTCCTCCTGGATTACAGATGTGGTTCAGTTGAAGCAGTGGTCCTGTAGAAGGGTGCAGTTTTCCTCCGAGAGTCCACTGATGATGTAGAAGAGCCTGGTTTTCCTCTGGAATCCAGTGGAAAAAGGCTGCTCTGATGTTCCAAATCTCAGATTTTATCTAGGTAGGAAATGCTTGGCTCCTCCCCCCCAGGGGGAGCATCCCCTAATGGGATGATGTAATTTTATCAGTCATGGACTGGGACTTAATGGCCCATTAACAGAAAATACCTCCCTGGAAGAAGAATTGTGGAAAAAGATGAAGAACACTGCCCCACCTGGTATTTAACAGATGGTGATAAAATACATACTTTTGGTTACATTCTGCATTGCAACCCAAGACACCTTGGTAAAGCTATGCTAATACCTCTTTCCCAGAGCTGGGTGTAGCTGCATCCTGACTCAGTTCTGTGATCAGAGAGAGAAGGGAGACTGGGACAGGACACAAATAAACCCTTCTGTTCATCTGAGCTTCTGTGACTTCTGTGGGCAGGAGGCCCAGCTGCACCTCTGACCTTGTCCCAGAGGTCCAGACCAAGGCTGGTGTGGTGCAAATATATCTGCCCCATGTTGCATACACAGCCTCAGTGATGAATGCTCTGCTTAGTGTGATTCTTACCAGCACCTCTGCTTAGTGCAGCAGGGAAAGAAGAAACTTTAAAACAGTCAGACTTCACTTCCCATTATTCCTCCAGTCTCCTTTCTTCTGTGAGAAAGGCAGTGGTGCTGTCTACTTGGAGACTAATGGCTCACAGGCAGAAAAGACAGTATGATCTTTCTTTCCCCACACCAACCACACAGTCCATACTGGATTTTTTTTCAGGGTTAGTTGGTGCAGTACTTCAGAATGAAACCAGAAATTAGTATCTTGAGAGAATATTTATTTTCTTGCCTGGTAAAAAAGCCTGCAGTGTTAATTTGGCAGAATACCTCCTGGCCAGTGCTATCAGAGAACACAAAATCACGTGTTTTACCTTTCTCCAGGGCAAGTTATGTTTTTACTTATGAGTTTGCTTCAGTTTTACCAGCACTGCTGTTTCTTCTATTAGTGTTTTATCTTGCTTGTCACCATTTCACTTTCAGGCAGGTTCACAACTGCACATTTGAAATGGATTACGGCAAAAAAGTAAATGAAAATTTCTGTATTAGAGGCCTTTTCCCACCCTTAGAGGCTCTGGATCTCATAGAGAAGGCAGAAAGCTTGCACCAAGCAGAGATTTGCCTTTATTTGCTTTGTATTTCTAAACTTTTTTTGTGCTCTCAATTAAAAATATTGCCTTTGAAGGCTTTCCCCTCATGAAACGGATTATTGTTTACCTGAGAAAAAATAATTAGCTGATAATTTAGCCTGAAAATAAATAAACTACTAGTTCATAATTCATAATACAGCAGGGAAATTATAGTTGCCTGTGAGGAAATCCAGAGCTGCATTCTAATAGCCATTATCCCCTTTGGGATAAAAATGTGTGAAGGCTCTGTTTTACCTGGAGACACCTTCATTGGGTGATGGAAGCTGAGGGTTCCTCCTTGCTCCTTTTCTCTACCCAGACAAAAATTTCCAAGAATAGTCTCTTCACAGTTTCCTTCTATAGGGGAATTTCCTAGAAAGAGGAAGCAATATAAAGCAGGAAGATTGAGACCCAAACACTAAGGGAGATAAACAAAACTTTAAATGTCAGAGGAAGACACTATACCTTTCAGTGCAACCTCAGATGATGTACCTCTCAGAGTGATGATGAATAAAGTTAAATCTAGTCTGCAGGGGTCACCAGTGGTGTTCCCCAGGGCTTTGAAGAGGGATTTGGACAGGATGGATTGATGTGCCAAGGTCAATGGTATGAGGTTCAAGAAGGCCAAGAGCCAGGTCCTACACTTGGTTTACAATCCCAAGCAGCACTGCAGGCTGTGGGAAGAGTAGTTGGAAAGCTGCTCAGTAGAAAAGGATGTGGAGGTGCTGGTCAGCAGCAGCTGAACCTCAGCCGGTGTGTGCTCAGGTAGCCAAGAAAGCCAATGGCATCCTGGCCTGTATCAGCAATGGTGTGGCCAGCAGGACCAAGTGACTCTGTATTCGGAGCTGGTGAGGCCACACCTCAAATCCTGTGTCCAGCTCTGGGCCTGTCAGTACAAAAAAGACATTGAGATGCTGGATTGTGTCCAGAGAAGGGCAACAAGCTTGGTGAATGGATTAGAACACAGTGGTTGTGAGGAGGGCTGATGGAACTAGGGGTATTTAGATTGGATAAAAGGAGACTTGGGGGGAACCTTATCATTTTCTACAAGTCCCTGAAAGGAGATTGTAGCCAGTCTGGGGGGCAGTCAGTTCTTCCATATAACAAGTGACATGACGAAATGGTCTCAGGTTGCACCAGGGGAGGTTTAGACTGGACAGTAAGAAAAAAAATATTGATAGAGATGTTTGTCAATTATTGGAACACTCTGCCCAGGGAAGAGCTCAAGTCACGATTCTTGAAAGTATTTAAAAGATGTGTAGAAGTGACACTTGAGGACATGGTTTAATGGTGAATGTAGTGGGTTGATCTGGGCTGGATGAAATGCCTTGTGCCTCTATGGGGAATTAAGCTCACCCAAAATTACTGGGTTTTTTGGAGCTGTGCTTCTAGACATGGATTTAGCCTAAGCCTGGTGCAAGAACATTTGTAGAACTAATTAGAAAGAGCAATCCGTTCTGTATGACTTGAATGAAACCATCAGCTGGGTTAAGTCTTTAGCTTGAACAGAAGATAAGAAATAATGGAGTCAGGAAGAACTGTTTTGGACCTTAAAGAGTTTACTTTGGATTTAAATTGAATTGCAGTCTCTTTACAGGAACTAGATGATTTTTTTTTTTTTTAATTCTGCAGTTCACAAACAAAAATAAAAGTATGGAAATAGAATAAAATTATTAAGGAAGACTTCCTATACAATTCAAACAGTGGTGTTTGGATAATCTTGTGTATAGTCCTGCTGAAGATTACCGAACTGGTTTGCATTGAGAAGTGATCATATTATAGATTGTTGCAGCCTCTGGAAGTGTAAAGAAGTTAATTAAAGAGAGACCTGAAGGGAAAGAATCTCAAAGGGAAACTGCTGTTGAGGCTTATCTGTGGCAAGGTAGCATATGAAATTCTACTGAAAAATGCCTTACCAATTAAAATTTTAATTCCAGTAGTAGGGGACCTGTTTGTCAAGTGGGTTACAGCTGCTTGGGACTGCCTCCACATAGTACACAGGACAGCTGAGTCATACTTTTACTGAATTACCCCCTGGCCAGCAGAAGATGTTTCTAAGGCAGAGTGCCATCCAGAGGGAATTTGGTATGCATACCAGCTTTTCTTTGGGCTGTGCTAGAATAACAATCTTGCTGTCTCTGAGGTAGGAAGAAGAACATGGTGTACATCTAAAAGCAGGCTACAATCTCATTATGAAGACGTCTGACTTTAGCAGATTGTTCCCATATTTCTGTTATGAGTCTTCATGAGTCTGAAGCCAGAAACAAAACAAAACACAGATATTTAAGCACTGTGATATTTACACAGATGAATCAAACTGTAATGATATAGTTTTGGAAAATGATGGCTCTTGTCATTGAAGCATGGTCAGCCTTTGATGATCTGCCGAACAGCCTTCCTGACGTGCTATTTCTGTTACTTGTATAGTGAAAATTCTAATAAGCCCCTTTGAAATGTTTTTCTTTTGTTATGCTGAACTATCTGGTTAGTCTTAGATGACAGGTAAAATGACCCCTTCTGTTTCTAGTACTTCTGGAAAAAAGGTTTGTGTCTGTGGTGGGTTAGCTTTAGCCAGCAGCTAAACTTCCACCCAGCTGCTTTTTCAGTCTTCCCTCCTCAGCCAGTGGAGGAGAGAGAAGATAGGAAGGAAAGGGATGAGAAAACTCTGGGGCCAAGATCCCTTGCCAGCTGCCATCACAAACAAAACCGACAAGATCTGGGGAAAATTAACTTATAGCAAATTAAATTAGATATCAAATTATTGATTTAGGTAGGAGGAAGTGAAACAACAAACACTAAACTAATACCTGTCCTTTCCCCTTTCCCAGGCTCCCCCTCACTCTGTCATTCCAGAGTCCTTTACTCTCCTGCCAGGTGGTACAGGAATGTGGGGCGTGGGTGGTTACTTTGGGGGATCACGGCTCCTCTCTGTCACTCCTTCCCCTCCCCCTCTGCTCTGGCTTTGTCTCTTCAAGGGCTGCAGTTCTTCAGGAATATCTACTTGACCACAGAGCACCTTCCTCTTTTCTTCTCGTCTTAGTGTTTCCACCGCTGTGTTTCACTCTTACCTACCCTCCTCCAATGTCTCTGTGGTGCTTTCTGCCTTTTTACAAATACATTTTCACAGAAATGCCACCAATTTGACTTATGGGCTCAGCTGTGTCCTGTGGTGGGTCTACTGAACCCTCTTCTCTTCCCAGTGGCCAATCTTTCACAAATTCCTTGCTACACCTGAAAATTACTTTGAGAAGTAAACTTTGTGGAGGTATTTCAAAATATTTTATTTTGTATTGTGAGACAATCATGACTGTACTGAGAAGACCATTCTCACTCTTGAAGTCCTCCAGGACCCAAGGATGGCTGTAGAAACCACACATTCCTCATCACAAGAGCTTAAAAATCAGTCATTTATTTTAATGAATGACGGTTACAGTCTGGAAATTTAGCTTTTAATCACAATACAGATAATTTTCACTGAGTGTCAGTAATTTAAGCTATTTTTTAAAATCAGTGAACTACAAATGAACTACAAATTCTACTAAGAACTACAAATTCTGCAGGTGTAACTCAGAGTTTAGAGGCAAATTCTGAGAGTCAGCAAGCTGCAATCCTGTGACCAGTTTATGCTATTCATACTATTAAATCATTCTAAGTGCTTGAACAATGTTAAAAACAACCATTAGTATGAGTCTACTGCTAGCAATCTTTGCAATGAAGTCTGTTAACTAACTAAATTTTCCTTTGGCAATAAGAATATAATTTATATCACCTAAATAGTTTTTCAGACCACATTGTTTTTGTTTCTCCCTATAGATGCATTGTACTTATCCTGTTTTATCCGAGAATAACATCTTTCAGGAGACTGAATATTTACTGTTTTGAAGTCCTAGCCCCCTTGATAATATTTGCTATAATTATTAAAACATAAATGCAAAACTGCTGCTGTTCAGAGTACATCAGCAGGAAAAGGCCAGACTGTTGATCAGCCTGACGCAGAGACATGTTGACAGTAGAATATATATTTACCATTTCTAAGTCCTAGTCTGCCCCAAAAAGTGTAATTTGTTTTTAGCAGTGATTCAAGCTGACACTGGCATTTCATTGCATTACATTAAGTAGTGTTATGGTCTGGAAAAATACTAAACTATGTAGGTAGAACACACAATTTTAAACAGCAGGTCTAAATGAAGGACATGGCTAAGAAAAGGCCCTTGAGGTTTAGCACAGTTGTTGGAGGAAGGTTGAATGGAATTTAGTATATAAAGACTGGAAGACATCATTTCAGAAAGATAAGTGGTCTCATCAACTCAACTAGAGCCCAGAGCTACTTTCTGAGATGCTCAAGCTGATTAAATCTGCCTGAGAAGAAGCATGCATGCAAAATGGTTATTTCCTGAAATCCCTGCTAGTGCAGTTATAAAAATTGTCTCAAATGAACCAGCACCTTTTTATCTTTTAGTTTGCTATACATTCTTTCAGCCACAAATCAGACCAAACCCAAAAATACTACCCACTGAGCTCTCAGCTGACCTCTAACCAGACTTCCATATTCTGCTTTACATTAGTCTCAACAATCTAGTAGAAGGTGAAAATTTCTTTTTCCTTTAATGCCTTGTTCCTTTCTTTCTATGAAAGCTTGCCATCTTCCAGCTGGCTTTATACTGAGCTTTATACTGTTTTTATCATTTGCCCTGGTGTTTACCCTCGGAACGATATTAAAGAAGCTCTAGCATGAACTGTAGAGACCCTGAAGTAGTGCTATGTACCAGGTAATGTTACTCAATGGTAGAAATGTGCTTAGATGCTCAAAACTGTGTAAGTTTAGTGAGTTTTTGTGGGAAAAGAAAGATCCAAATCAGCTCAATGGACTAAAGTTAATATTCAGCAACAATTTAAGCATGGGCCTAGTCTGCTCATTCAGAGCTTTGTATTTATGGTTATGTGAGATAAGCAAGAACTGCACAGACACATATCAAAACTCATGTGGCAAACTGAGGAACCTGGAATAGGCTTTCTACCTCTTGTACATCTTCGGCTGATGACCATGCTGCAGAGATGGGTGAGCTGAAGGCAATGCATTTTGCCTTTCTAGCTACTGCTGTCACCATCTCTGATAATTTTGACCAGTAGAACTTTGTCAATCTCACTCTGAAGATGACCTAACCAAAATAAGTCAGAGTGGTATTTCTACAGCTGAACTTCACTACAGAAGATTTGAATGTGAAATAGAGATCCTTTCCTCTCTTGTTTCTCCTATTCATCTTCCCCAGACACATTTATTTTCTGTCTCCCTCTCCATTTGCATTCTGCTGACTGGCAGACTGAGTTTCTTTAACAAAAATGTTTTACTCTTCTGATTGAGAAGGTAGCATTACAAAGGATTAAAATTCCTAGAGCAGGATTCATGCAGACATTTAGTGATGAAATCCAGAATTGTGACCTCAGATTCTATCTCCTTAATCTTGAAGATGTCTGAGATCACAAAGACTTAATTTCTGTCAGTACAAAATCTATTCTTAGACTGATGATATATGTGTGCAGCTCCACAAATTTTGGTCTCAGATATATTTTCAAAAAATAGAATGTCAGAGGGCCACAGTATATTCTGCACCCTGACCTGTATATTAAATGTCATCAGATAATACTGTCTACTTCTATTTAGGAAAGGAGCATCAGAGGAGAACTTTAGGACTGGAGAGTCCTAAAACTATATTTCTTGTTCAGGAGGCCTAATTTATGCTGATTTAGGAGTCCTAGAGATCAAAACTAACAAGAGTAAGGGCTCTGAAAAGCAGTGATGAAAGTGTTCTCTTCAGGCATTTTAAGTGCTGTGGGCCAGGTCAGCATACTAGGTTTGAAACCTAGACTATTCTTAACTTTTTTTACTTTTCATTTATCTCTGCCACTCTCATAGTGCCCACAACTCAGGTGTGTACTTGGGACTGCAAAGCAAATCTTGAAACTTCTTCTGCAATAGCTTTTATTTTGGAATATAACTACCTGAAATGTATTGGCAAGGTGAAGTTCAGACAGACTGTTTAGAAGAGAGTGTTTCTGACTGAGATAAAAAAAGCTGTATTTAGCTCCTCTCAGCTGTGAACTCTGCCTATCACAGGTTTAGGAGGGCAAAACTACTCTCTGTCTCTGATTATGCAGAAACATCTTTGCTGCAACTGAGCTGCAAAGACCAATTGGTTCCACAGAGATTCATTTGTGTCTACGAGCATACAGATAAAGACAACTGATAGAGAAAAGATGAGATGCTGATAGGAAAAAGATGAGATGCTATTTAAACGCGTATTTTTGTGTGCTTACTTATTTTCAATTATTAAAAATAAAAATTTGAGGATTGTGAATTCTGGAATGACAATGGCATTGTTATTTAATACTAGCAGTGGTCTTATAAGAGTAAATTTCCTTTCATGTCAATTAGGTAAAACGAAGAAGGATGTTTAACAATATGATACAAGTAAAAAAAAAATAATACCTTCTTAGACATTGTTAGCTCAAGCTCAAACCTGACTGAAAAAGGAAAAACTATGTTTATTGGGAAAATGATAGTAGGCAATAATGAATTCTCATTAAAGAGGAGACTGCAGTTAAAACTGGACCTTGATTTCAAATTTTCTGGCAAGTCATTTAGTTCATAATTATTATTTAGAAAATTTGGAAAAGCAGTAGAGAAAAGTTTTAAATCTTGTATTAAAATTCAGATAAAAGGAAAATTAATTTTTATGTGTTCTGGGTGGTGGAGGGGACTTTTTTCTTCTATATATTTTTTTTTCTTTTTTTATCTTTTTTGGTGGGGTTTGTTTAATTTTTTTTTTTTGTTTTGTTTTGTATTTTTTTTCTTTTTACTAGACCAGTGTTTTCTGCAAAGAAACTCAAGCTTTGTGCAAATTTTGCCACATGTGATAGCATTTTTTCACCAATATAATCAGTATTTCAGTGTTCTGGTAAAATGATCACCACTTTCACCACTGATGGTGTTAAATTCAGTATAGAGTAAATATCATCTCTTCACTGAATTTGATGATGGGGGACCAGACTGCTCAAAACTTGTTGGAGATTTGGCCAGCTGACTTCATCCTGTAGTGAATAATGGGATTTGTCATTCCTTCCTGTGGCTATCAGTACTTCTATTTGGAATGTGTTCATCAGATAAGTATGTAATTTTTACACTATACCTTTGAGTTCTTCTTAGTAAGTACTTTTATATTGTACCTATTTAGAACTTCTCCTCTGTAGTTTGTACATGTGTAACAAAGTGACAAGGCCTGAGAAGGAAAAAAGAATAAGAGCTCCTGCAAAATTATGTATGATACATTGGTGGCTGTAGAATAAAATAAATAAACAAATAAATAAAACAGTATGAAGAATTTTTTTATTTTTACTATCTATTATTTGGTATAAAAATGTGTGTTCTAAATTTACTTTAAGTCAGGATCAGAGCCTTTTCATTTTAGAAAGGCAAATGTTTCGTCTGCAAAACAGACATAAGTTTCTAAGTTTCTAAATTCAATACCTTAATTTCTTTGCTCCATGACATTTGCAAAGAGCAAGTGGTAGACTTGGTAATAAGCTCTAATAATTCATCATGGTTGAAATTACATTATTTACATCTCAGCACTAAGAAATCTAGTAAAAAAAAAAAGAAAAAAAGAAAAAAAAAACTTTCAGAGCTGCTCAGAATGAGCAAAATGCATTTGGTATGTGGAAAATATTATGCCATGGTACTTACACTTTGAAATTGAATCAGTTCTGATCCTTCTGCAGAATCTTACTTGAAATTCAGATGCTTAGAAAGATAGTCAGGAGAAACAGAGGAGCACAGATTTGTTCCTGTCATTCCAGACTTGTTCCACAAGTAGTGGTTACTGGGCAGCAGAGTTATCAGTAGAATAAAACCACAAATTTCAAAAAGAGTTCTAGGTAGGATGCCTTTAAAGCTCTAGTCATATTGGTGAAAGAACAGTGAAACTGAAAGCTCTCCTTAGAGAGAGCTTTTAACAGCATTTTTTAAACTAAATTTTAGTCTTTGATGTCATTTCAGTTTACTATTGACCATGAAATTGCTGATGTATTGCTTGAAGAAAGCATTGTGTCTTGGGGTGCAGGGATAAAAAGTATATTGTTTAGGTTCTTTATAAGAAGAGCACTGTCCAGGTTCTGTACTCCCAGTGTGTAGCCTTCCCAGGTGTGAAGTCAACTTTGGTTTCCTTTGTTCCTTTTCAGAATTTATCTACAGCCATTAGCTGAGATGGGCAGACTGTGCATGCTGGCTGGCATATCTTATCCAGACTTGCTAGCAAAATAGCCTAGAGCACATAAAAGGCCAGCTCATGGGTGAATGATGTCTGGCTAGAGCTGAACCCAGATGAGTTTGGATTTATTTTGAATTTATGCCCTAGTTTTGTTTTCTATTTGGATTGTTCAATACTAAGCTTTCCCCCTAGATACTAGAGTAATGCTCAGTTCTTCCCGTTCTTATGAGGAAAGCAATCCTCAGCTGTTTATACATGAAATTGCTGCTGGTTGCACTGCAACAATAAGCTGTGTCTGAAGTCTTGTGTGCTTACGAGATTCTCGTGCAGAGTACTGGAAAGAATATTCTTGGAAACAAAAGACTAAGACTACCTTATCACAGTACTTCCTCTGTTTCTCATCTATTGACAAAACATTTTCTCAGGCATAAAGGTCAGTATCAAATCTAGGATGCTTACAGTGGACGGAGTCTCCTCAGAAAGGAAATGGCTATAACTTTATTATGCAAACCGTCCTCTACTTTGCCTTAGAAGCTCCAGTTCATTAAAACAATGTTTTCATTGTGATGTATTTGAGTACATAAACCTTGGTACCAGTAAATCACGGTATGCATCTATTCCCCTCAGCAGCACTGCAATGCTTATTTATGACCAATCGGACTGCTGTGCAGAAGATATATTCAAGCCAATTACATGCTGTCCATTGCAGCTAATTAAAGTTTCCTGTATTAATATTAGCCTGGTAGAAGTCAACTTGCTAGCAGCCACATAGTCAGGGGCATGCCAAGACCTAAGTAAATCCCAGGAGGTGTCTGAAACATATTTTTCTCTGACTCAGTTTGCACTGTCACTCTGTAAGCCACAAATTCAAAGAGAAAAGGTAGGTCTAAAATCATTCATATGTAGAAAATAAAATTTTAAAACACTTTTAGGTAACACAGCATAATCTTTTGCTTTCTTGGATTTTGTTGCTAGTTCCCCTAGGTTCCCCTGTAATTTAAGAATTTCATGTTTTATTTTTAATACCGTGACTTGGCTGATAGAAAAACATTTGGCAATTAGAATTGTTACATTGCAATTATGATCAATATAAGCATAAGTGTTTGGTCTCATACCTATGAAAAGGTCAGCAGTGACCCTGTACAAGTGAAACTGATGCTCTGTTGTTGGACACTCTAGAAATGGACAGCATTTGTGAAGGTGAGCTAATTCAGATACATATCATAAAGGTGGCAGTAAGTGAAACACTGAGTAAATGTTTTCTTTTCGTGCATTTTATAAGGGATAAAGATCTATTAAAAAAAAATTATTGTTTTAGACTTAAATATTACACCTTTAAATATAATTTATATACCTAGAGATGTAGTTCATCCTGATAAGGCCAGAAGAACATAAATTGAAATAATTTGTCTTTGTTAAGTGACCATATCCCTTTGATTATTCACCAACAATTATGCAATACAAGGAGGGACAATTAAACTCCATAGATTTAAACCATTTTATTATATTGAGTTATATTATGTGGTTTGTGGAAAGAACATGACACATTTAGTGGAGTAATTACAATTTTCCAACTCACAAGTCATTTAAATGGAGATAGATCTAATAATAGTCAGCAAAAGTGGCTTTCCTGAAGCTCATACTCCATTTCAGTTTCACTGCCTGGAGCTTATGAGGAATGGCATTTCAACATCCTTTTTCATGGCCTTTTCAGGAATGTAGTGGCATCTCATTAAGATAACTAGAATATGCTGCAATGAGTAGATTATGGTTGTTTCTGGGAGGCTGCAGGTATGGAGAAGGTGTTCTCACATTTTCTATGCTTCTTACCGTGGAATAGAAAAGAGTGGAACTTGGCTTTTCTTTGCATTTCATTACCACCCTGACAAAGAAGCTCACCTGTCTTCATCCTGTGCAAACATTATGGGCAACTTTTTCATGCTTTCATTAATACCTTATAAATACAGGAAAAAACAAAGAATAAGCATGAAGACAGCTGAAGAACATGAAAATACTGAAAACCACACTCGGAGCCAGATGTTCATTGCCCTTAATCATGAGGTCTCGAACAGCAGTTCTCCTAGGTTATTTCATGACATTGCTTGGATCACAAAGTAAGGAAAAGAGATGGAGTCATGTTTTGATTGTCCTGTTTCAGCCAGGACAGGGTTAATTTTTTGCTATAGAAGTGAAGGGGCATGGACGGGATCCTGTTGTTATTGAGTACAACCTCACATCATTGCCAGGGTTGGGGAAAGGGACTCTCACTTCAGGGGAAAAGGGGATTCCTTCAGGTGGAGAAAACATGGTGGGAGAGAGCCCCTGATTTAACTTTTTAAGTTGAAAAAGGGAGATTAAACACTACAGTGGAAGAGAATAAGTTTGTACCTAACAGCAAAAGGTTGGAATTGAGCTTGCAAAAATGGGTATTTGTTTATTTTGGGGAACTTTTTGTATAAATAATTTCTTTGTCTTATACATTTTGTTATTAATATTTTTGCTGTTATTGTTAATTTTCTTATCTCACTGCTGTTTCTAATAAATTGTTTTTATCTGAAACCATGATCTTTGTCTTTTGTGCTTCCAGTTGGAGGGGGAAATGGAGGTGAGTGGAGGATATAGTGTGAGTACTAAATTGGAGAATACCATTGCAGAACCATGACACTTGGTCATTGAAAATCTATAGAAATTGGAAGCTGGAAGTAAACAGAACTGAACTTCCAAGGAACAGCCATCAGTATTCTAGAGTATCAAAGTTACAGTTGTGTTTAGACCTACCTGATTTGTGAGCAGAGTCTGTGTAAACAGACTTATAAAGGAGGGGAATTTTCCAATAATAAATTGGACTACTTTTTATCTTTCTGTAGGGAGAAACCAAGAATTTCTGAATTCTTGCTCTTTGGTACCTGCAGAGACACCAAACTCTGTTGTTCAGGTTATTGGAGCAAGGATATAATTGTCACCATGTACAAAATATAAACCACTTTTTCATGCTTATCCTCTCCCTTCACAAATCTATGGATATATATATATCTAAGCATTATGCATTCTCAAGATACCTTCAGATGTTCTCTTGAAAATAAAAGAAAGTTCTTTATAAAAGCACATGCAAACTTCTTTTCTTAATACTTTGGAAGTGTTCTTTTCTTGTTGAAAGACACAAGGCTGGTGAATACAAAATGACCGTTTTTTTATGAACCTCTGTAAGGGGGATTTGAAACCTAAGATAAAAATGTTTCATTCAGAGTCTTCATGTTAGAGCTAATCTTCACAGAGATATTGTTTACTTTTTAATTCTGAGGTAAAAGCTGTATATTCCCTTTGAAAAAATTTACTGCAGTTACTTTACAATGTCCACTTACCCCACTCTAGAAATGCAGATTTTTCTCAAACAGTATTTTTCTCACAAGCAATCACGTCACAAGTTACTCTAGGTGAAAACATATACTATCTTTTTCTATTTATTATGAAGGAGAAACCAATGATAATATTACTTACCTTCTTTTCTAGAAAATGTCTGTCCCCTGAAAGTAAAATCATACAATCTGATTGCAATAATTAATTTCATCATGATAGATGCAGCACTTGAATTTCATTAGACTATGCATTATTCTTTTCTAGAACACTATAAAAATTAAATGTGCAGTGACTGCGATTTTTTAAAATAAATGTGTTTATATGCATTTATATCAAGAAGTCATATAGGAAAGAAAATGATAATATTTTTTCCCCACATGAGTTGAAACAAAGTGCATTAGGGTTTTCCCTTTATTTTTCTATTTTATTTCTGCTGTGTGAAAACACCTTCCATGATGAAGGTTGAGATACTTTATTTACCACTTTAAGTTGAAAAAGTGAGGTGAAATATTATAGTGGAAGAGATTAGGTTTGTACTCAACAACACATGATTGGAATTGAGCTTGAAAAAAATTTCAATGCATCTTTGCCTAAATTTTTAATTACTAAAAAACCCCAAATGGTTGCAAAACCCAGATAGCCAAACATCTATTGCAGTGATATTTTTTTTCCTACAGATTTTTACAAGCGACCATAGTAGCAGAAATATTTTTTACTTGGCTTTAATAGCAGCTGTAGTTCTTAATATGAGGCAGAACAAGTGCCAGGAAATTCAAGGTCAGTTCAAGGAAATTTTGGGGTTAAAAGATCTCAGTGGAGACAAAATAATGGATATAGGAGAAAATGTGGGTTTTGTAAGGTTTTTTCTCCATTAACAAGTAGTTTAGGTTAACAGAAGTGGTCTGAGAAGCATTTGCCCATGAGGACCTGTCAACCTATTCTAATCACCTTGGAGGTGATACAAAATAACTCTTGTCTATTTTCCAGTTTGATTTTATACAAAAGAAGTGCTCCACAGTGCTCATCGAAGTACAGCAGGTGGTAGTAAGCACAAGTTTCAATTCAAAGTGTAGTTGTCAAATTCTCTAAAATGCTAGTACAGATGCACATTGTTTCATCTTTCAGTGTGTACTGACTAGATCTTATTAATGATGATCTGTAAAACTGGGACATGTGGGTGTTAATTTATAAGAAAAAATCTGCTAATACTGTCATAATTTTATGAGAAGGCAAAGAAAACTCGATAAAACGAAAGGTTCCATTTTTCTCTATAGAAGGTTAATTTATTGTCTAACTGCCAAAGATGTGAAATAAAGTGCTTTGAAGTCTATCCTTATATTTTGAAGATTTAATGAACTTATCACTGTCAATCAGAGAGGATCTACAGTCTGTTGCTCCAGTAAACCACATTACTTGTGAATCTGTGTTTGAAATTTCCTGTTGAACTCATACTTTAAGGGTTGAAATAGCAAACTGTGCTATTTCTGGGTGAGACCAGACTTACAGCATAGCCCACACTATTTGTGCATCTGAGATCTTCTTGAATATGAACAGAATTGATAGTGCCAAATTTTTCTAATCAGAAATTAAGCCTAACTGCACCCAGCCCCTCTGATCTCTGAGGACTAGCTGGAAAGCAAGAGTGTTTATTTTCTGCCAAATTTCTGTACACTAAAAAAACAGTATGCTGAATCATCTGGACTCTCAGGATGTCATGAAACTGTTAAAGGTCTTCTAGAGATAAGACATGCATGTTTCTAAGGCTGATTTTTGTTCCTTTCTCCTCCTACTAGAAAGCCCCAAAAGCTTGAGTTTTGAAGTTTCTACTTCAATCTAGGCAAATTAGCATGCCTTCTAAAGCCACAAGCAAATGCCAAAAGTTGATTTTTAAATGTGGGATTCTGACTAAAAAGGTTGTGAAAATGAAAGTCTTCTGATTTCTTGGAAGAAACTACATCTTTCCAAATTAAATACAAACCTGGGGTTCAGCATGCTTGAGTCAGCGCCAATCCTATTCACTATGGTGCCTCCAGAGGCCTTGTTTTTACCCAGGAAGATAAGCTGGCAATTAAAACAAGCAAACAAAACTGCTTAAACCAAGAGTACACACATTTCATACTCAGAGTATGAAAAATGTTATACAGATCTTTAGTTGAAAACTGGTTTAAACTTTTTTTTTTTTCTGTCTTGGCAAGTAGATTCAGGGAAACGTATGTTAAAGAATTATGTTTTCAAGCACAAAACCAAAGTTTTTTAATATACAATGAATGGTTTTGAATAGTGTTGAATCTACAAAACTGATATGATTTTCTTCTTGTAAACTTAACAAAACCTTCTCAACAAATAATAAATAAAATCTTCATAAATATTTATATGGATTCTTGGTGCAGTGTTGCAATTTAAGTGGCAATATCAATATACACTTTTTCTATTTTTTTCTACTGACTGTATTAAAACAAGACTACTAGATATAACAAAAATAAGGCATAAAGTTGTTTTGATGAACTAGATATTTCTTCAAAAGAAAGCCAGATTTGGTGTATTTCCAGTTTATGTTAAATTCCAGCAAGCTGGCTAAACTGGCTGATTTCCTTCAGGTCATGTGGAAATTTTAAAGTTTATCATAACTTTGGAGTATGGCTGATATCATTAGGGAACATCACTCCTATGAGGACAGGCTGAGAGAGCTGGGATTGTTTAGCCATGACAGAGTGGTTAGAACTAGAATATATATATATATATTGAAGGTGCCTTCCAGTTCTAGACACTCTATGGTTCTCTGGTTCTATGAATCTATGATGTGTAAGAGCTGGAACTAACCGAGGACAGAGTCAACATGCAAGGTTTTTTCTGCCCCTCTGTCACCAACTGTGACATAGTAGAACTTGCTACACCTTCAATCAGAAACTGCTGCCTGTGGCTTAAGAACAGGTCACCAGAATGCTGACATGGATATGCAGCACTCTCTGAAGTTGTTCATTTTGCTGTTACTACATCAAGGCACTTACCGTCATGTGCAATTGCCTACCTTCTCTGGTTGCCTTGTTGCCTGGAATTATCATAATTTGTGGCTTGACTGCTTTGTTCTGCATTGTGCTTTTTGACACCACACCTGCTCATGGACAAAAGAAGACTGTCAAGAAGTTCAGGGAACTAGGAAAGATTGAACGTGATATCTGTAATGTAACTGCCAACCCAAACACACCTCAAGAAGCCATTGAATTTGATATAGATGCTTTACTAGTCAAGGTGGAGAAGATCACTCCTGGCCACAATGTGGTGAGTAGCAGGATTTTTGTTATCACTAATATTATTACTATTTCATATTCACCAGCATAATGATATATTTTTTTTTTATTTGGTTGTTGCTGTTTGATGCTTTAAATGGAATTTAACTCTATTTTTAATTCATCTTTATATGTAGGGCAAACAAGGGGATCCCTTTATAGAAAGTATTGGAAATCAGTAATATTAATATAAGTTGTTTGTAAAAATTATGAGATGATATTGAGAAGATGTCATATATTGTTTATAGATTAAGCCTTTGCAAATAGTTCATCATCTTTGAATTTAAAATTGGTATTTGCATTTCTCTGAATATGAAGGCAGGCCTGACAAGCCAGTTTGTGCATTTAAAGGCAATGAATTTATAGCAGATGTAAATACCCAGTGCTAGTATCTTGTACATAGGTATATATTTATATATACATATATACAATTACAAATTTATATCTTATATGTGTATATATAATGTTAGAACATGGCTTCTTTAGATATAGAATTTAATATTTTTGTAGTGCTTGAGAAGATGGGTTCATCTGCTCCTTTTAAGCATCCTTCCATAAACTCGCTGTATTTTTCATCCTTTTATTACTAGTTGTTCCCTGTATGTTGCTAGTTTATGTCTGGGGAAAAGAAAAGTATGTGGATGTTTGTATTGTCAATATTTTGTCCAAATTTGTATTGCCAACAGTATGAATATATATATATATATATATATATATATATATATATATATATATATATATATAAAAGGTACTGTTTATGTTTGTGGAAAAGTCTATAGCTTTTTAAACACAAATTCATTTGGACTTCATCCATCTGGTACCATGGGTTGTATCATCTGTTGATCTGATTCCCTCTTGCTTGGAGTTCCATATAATGGAAAGAATGCAAATCTGTAAATATTTATATATACATATAAAATATTTATATATACATACATACATACATATATATATATATATAGTAGGTGCTGGGGTCTAGCAGTGCTGGTCAATTTTTAAGCATCACCTTCTGAGGGGACAGGAGCAGGCAATTTCCAAACTTTGGAAGTCAAGCAGATGAGGCAGAAGGCATCACTTATGGCACAGAAGCCACTGTTTCATACTGGGTTCCAGAGATGGTGGTTGCCATGCTCATAATGAAGCTGTCTTGTCTTAATGGTCCTACAGTGTGTAAACTTTGAATAGCTATCATTTGTAGGTAATGATGTTTTCTATAATGGTGCCCTGTAAAAGATAATGATGAAGTTAAATCTTTTCACTTTTAGAACCATCTGTGGTAATGTAAGTCTTTTAGACAAACAACAGAAATGCCGTTTCTGGTCCATTTGAAATGGCTGAGAATATTATGAAAATGAACAGGAGAAAGTTATTCAACAACAGTAGATGGTAACTTTGCAAAATAATCTGACTTTTCTGTGTTTATATTGTGCAGAACTCAGTAGATAAAAGAAGGGGAAAACAGCCTGTCATAATGAAAGTGGGAATAGCTTGTTTATTGGTACACCCTACCTAAATACTTTCCTGAGAACTGCAGAGCCTGCAAGAGCTCTTTCTGGTCTTTATGGGTTTTTTTGTATGTGCAAAATCAGATATGACAGAAATCCAGTTGTGGATTGGAATTTTGGATGCTAGCACAGCATTCATTAAAGTAGGTAGAATAACTTTGAGCCAGTGATCAATCTGACATATTTTTGCTAAAAATAATTGAGGTGGGGAATATAACAGCTATTACCAGTACTTACTAGGCATTTGTCCACCCTTATGAAAATGAATGTTATTATTTCCTTTGGATTAGAACTGTAAATATTATTATGTTTTGAGAATGAGTATTGAATTTCAGTAAGACAGGTAAATGTTATTCTTCTGCTCTATTACCATCAGAATAGTGAAATGAACCTGTCTTCATTAAGACCTTAGATTAATTTAAGTTCATTTGTTTTTACTTATAAAGTGCCCGGAGATCTTTCCAAAAGAGCAGTTTGTGCCTGGCAGCAAAGTATGGCAAGTACAACTGATGACTGTTGCCCAGGAAGACAGAAGTTCAGATGAGCAAAGTTATGTTTTAACTTTCCAGTACTTGCAGAACACTTTACGGATCTTCCTGGAGATCATTTCTGGCACTTCCCTGAAGAGAGGAGATGTGAGACCCACCACCATCAGTAAAAACAGAAAGTCCAAGTAGGCAACAAAAGCCAAGCCAAGAAGGCAATAAAAGTGAAGTTAAAAAGAGAGAACCCACTCTGGTTTTGGTTTGGCAACTTGCCTATCTGCAGCATTCAGTGGAAAGAACCTTCTCTCCTTTGTCACCTAAGAACTAAGTTTGTGGATGTGTTTCTCACTCTTTCAATAAAAATTCACCGTGTTTAACACTCATACTAGATGTTTGGGTATATTTATAGCTTTTTGTGTTTACATGTGATACACTCACATTGCTGGTATAATTGAAAACTAAATTCATTATTTTAAGTACAGTGCAAAGAAAACTATGGGGAAGTAAGTACTTTTATTTTACTTTTTAATTTGAGTACTAGAAATACTAATTTTAAAAAAGGATTTTCTCTTTGTTTTAACAAATTTGTCTCTTTCTATTAATTGATACCTGGACAGAAATTCCCACTGGCAGCTGTCAGAAGGGAGAAAATCAAGTAACAAATGTCCTAGTAAAATAGCTGACACTTATTTTTAAGTCTATGCTTACTGCTCTAACATTAAGATGACATGCACCTGTTAATACCTACTTAGATACCTTACAGTTGTGTCTGAGGGAAAGCTCAACATTTTGTGTTCTATATTAGCTGTGGAGAAGGTTTGTTACCAGTAAGTAGTTAGGCCACTCAAAGAATCACCATTAAAGGCAAACTTTAATAGTTTCATAGCAAAACTCACTTTATAACTTACTACATTGATGAAGTATACATAAGAAAATCAGATTCAAATCAGTTTAGAAAGATTTTCACAGAGACTGGTGATTCAAGAGATTAAGGGTACAAAGGATATGCATAAATAATAGTAAGGGTACTAAATGGTTTAGCAGCACTTAATCATTGACTAATATAACATTTATGAGGTGAGTCAGTAGTATTTGCCACAATTATAACAGTAAATTAATTACAGACTCATTATAGCCTTCATACCACAATAAATAGACAATGCATACATGGACAAAAAGAGGTATATATCTATATTTATGAATGTAAAGGTACTTAACCAAAAATTCTCCTTTTGTTCAGTGAAATACAACAGATTCCTTATCATTTCCCAACAGGCATGAGGTACACCTCAAATGTGTCTGTATATTCTATCAGACTAGGCTTCATCCTCAGAAACAGTCTTTTGAGTATGGCAAACTTGAAGGTTCATGAGCTCTGAGAGGAGTCCCATTCAGAGGGAGTCTCTGGTGCAGCCCACTGCAGTCCAGGAGAGTTCAAAGGGCCTCACTTGGGACCACTGTTCATAGGGCTGCTAGAAGATTGGCTTCAGTCATCAGTAATTTTCTGTTCAGGACATTACTCAAGCTGGTGTCTTCTGTAGTTTCCAAAACTCCAGCAGGGATGTTGCTGTTCCACTTGGGCTACTTTCCAGGTAAGGAATGTTGCAGTGCTGTTATTGTACAGCTGATTATCCTTTTTCTCCACTTTAGCCAGGCAACAGATGTTCCTCTTATGATCAGTGTTCCACCTATATTATGTAAGACAGGCTGATGGTCAGAGATGCTTCACCACCCAACTAGTACAGGAAAGGGGGAGTTCAACACTCATTTAATCAGTCAAGGCTTGTTAGGAGCTCCTGAGATTGCAGAGCAGGCCTGAAGCTGGGGAGAAGCACCACCACAGTCTTAAGAGACAAAGTGGCAAATAGCCCAGATTATGCTTTGGAAGAGGAATGTGAAGGGACTGAACAGTATTTCTGTGATTTGCAGGTGGCTTTCCATGAGTTCTGATCTTGCTCATTGTTTTAAGTTTTAAGCCTAAGAGTAGTTTTATAGTTTATAGTTTATAGGTTTTTTTTATAGTTTTAATTTTAAGCCTGAGTATAAATTTAATTTACTCAATCATTGTTTGGAATTTTTAAGCAAATCATTGAATTATGGACCAGATTTGTAGCTGGTGGAAAATGGACACAGTCCACTAACTTCAGTGAAGAGGCATTTGTCCCTATTATCTGAAACTGTGTTACAATGCATTGATAAGTACAAAGAGAAAATGGCATGAAGGGAAGTCCAAGAAGAAAAAAGAAAATTCTTGTGGTCTTACTTTTCAACTTACCTATATGAAATTCACATTCAGGTGCCCTGTTAAGTAACTGGAAATTCTAGACGTCTGGTTAAATGGATAATTGCAAATTTTGTTTTTTAACTATATAAATTTGGGCTTCTGTTGCATTTTACATCCTAGTTGTGCGGAGAATTAAATAGGATTAGAAAAACCTACCAAAGGTGTTCGTGTGAACTAAAGACAGATAACAGGAAGTTTATATCTACATAAGAGCCTTTCTTTCACCTAGTTTTTTGTGGAGGAATCAGTATTTCAGTGCAAGTGAAATTTTTGTTAGCAAGCTTGAATCATTCAGACTTCATTACCCCATTCAGAGTAAGACTTTCCATACCTAGAAATCATTTCCTCTCTTTGGATCCTATGAAAAAAAGGACAAGCTTTTACACTGGGAGTCAGAGCAGTGTTCTTTTGATGTAGCTGTTTTACTGTTCAACCAACTCCAGTTTTGAAACAGCATGTGAATTTCAGGAGTAGTGTATAGTTTGTGAAATTACAATTTGCTTTTTGTGTAAATTTCAGACTGCTTTTGGTAATGCAAGAGAGCATCCCACAAATTCTAATGTTCATGATGAGGAGATAGCCTTTCAGCGTAGGAAGTCTGCTGTTAGGTGAAACTTCATCCATGCTTGTCTTCTTCCTGTCTGGGATTTTAGTTGTTAAGTATCTTTTGAGCGATTCCCTCTTTAGAATCCCAGACTACACATACACAGTCTGGAATTAAGAAAGAAAGAAGTTCCAGACAATACAGGAGATGTTCCTGGTACACAGAAATATGTCCAAGAACTACCAGTCTGGTATACATTCGATGCAGTGGAGTTTGCACTATGTAAGCAAGATTGTATATGGAAATTCAGAAATATCAGCTGGAAGCTTTTCTCCTGATGGAGCCTTTGAACTTCCTGTACATTTAACATGTGCTTGGGCAGTTTCTAGTTCTAATATAATACAACATGGCTTGCAGAGTAACTTGAACATGTATTTTTTATTGAAGATGTATGTTTCATTTTTGGAGATTTCCTTAATCAGTTTTTTTCACCCTAGAGATTTTGTCATGATAATGATATTGTCCTTAAATATTAATGAAGAGCTCATGTGGTTATATCAACCTTGTAACTGGTCACCAGTTAGATTCTGCAGGCCTCCATTTTATGACCACTTCTCCTCAACCTCTTAATAGATTAGTTGGATGCAGGACCCAAAGGTATATGAAATAAATTGGCCAATGATAATAGACTGGGAGGATCTGTTGCCTCCCTTGAGGGCAGAGAGATCTTGACAAATTAGAAGGCTGGGAATTCACCAGCATGCAAAATTTAATAAGGGCAAGTGCCAGATTCTGCATGTGGGATGGGGCAACCCTGGATGTGCATACAGACTAGGGAATGAGATGCTGGAGAGCAGTGCTGCAGGAAGGGACCTGGGGTTCCTGGTCCATGGTGAGTTGAATACGAACCAGCAGTGTCCTGGAATCCAGGAGGGCCAAGTGAGTCCTGGGGGGCATCAGGCACAGCATGGCCAGCGAGGAAAGGGAGGGGATTGTCCCATCTGCTCTGCACTGGGGTTGCCTCACCTTGCATGCTGGGGGCAGTTTTGGGCACCATAATATAAAATAGTCAAAATGTTATTGGGGAGCATCCATAGGAGAGCAACAAAGATAATGAAGAGTCTGAAGGGGAAGCCATATAAGAAGTGTCTGAGGTCACTTGGATTATTCAATCTGGACTAGATTGAGGATTAATGTTACAACTTCCTCATTAGGGGAAGTGAGGGCACTGATTTCTTCTGTCTGGTGACCAGTATACCTCAGAATCTGGAGGGAACAACATGAAACTGAGTCAGGGGACATTTAGGGGGGATATGAAAAAAAGTTTCTTCACCCAAACAGTGAAGGTTTTTCAGTTGAGCACCAGAACAGCTCCCCAGGGAAGTGGGCACAGCACCAAGCCTGCCAGACTTAAGAAATGTTCTCAGGTACATGGTGTGACTCTTGGGATTGTCCTTTGCAGGGCCAAGATTTGAATTGTGATGATTCTTCTGGAATAATCCAGAAGTTCCTTCCAACTCAGGATATTCTACGGGACTATGATTCACATGTGAAACACATATGTTAGCTCTAGTTTTTTTCCACTGTAGAAGGATTACATTTGTTAGGTGTTTTTCTTTAAGTCGTTTTTGTCTTTTTTTTTTTTTTTTTACCTTTTAAGTATCACTGAAGGATTTTCACATAATTTAAAAGACCCTTGTATGAGCTTTCAGATTTCAACTTTTAGGAAAAGAAAAATTCATGCCAGGAATATGAAAGGACTCTTGATTAAAAATCTCATTTTAAAAATAAAGGTATTCTCAGATCTCTGGGAAAGATGCAGTTCTTTCTGTTTTCAGTAATCCCTGGGAAAATGCTAGTTCAGATTGACTGCTGGGTTATTTAATTTTCAGAGCTATTAAAATAGTGTAGAATAGATACTGCTCTGCAATTATATTCACATTTGTTTCCCATTTAAATTTTAAACTTTTTCAAATATTAAGAATCAACACTTAATGAATTAATTGTGAAATAATGAATCACTTTGTTCCTCCAGTAACATTTTGGAACTCAGTGAAGATCACGTTTGCAAAATTTTAAACAAGTATTTAAAACCATTAAAATCAGTACACATCATTTAAAAAAATCATTCACTTCAGTCTCAGAGAGAAGTTAAATAAGGAATTTCACATTATATTCTTTCATTTTTTTGGTTGATCCAACCTATCATGCCTTCCTAAACCTGTGGTGACTACCTTGTCAACACTTTACCACCTCACCTTCCTGTAGCTAGAGAAATACTGCTTTGAATGTCTTCCCCCCAGTGCCCCCAACCTACTCAGTCTCAGTCATTCACTTCTCTACCAGCAACCTTTAGATTCCTGACAGGTGTCTTGGTATCTCATTATCTTTGAATTCCTCCTTTTGCACTACTTTCTTTTACAAATCTTACTCCTTGCCAGAAACTGTCAAGGAAAATTAAGTGTCTGATAATAGAATCATGAAATTTTTAAGTTTGGTAAAGACCTCTAAGATCATTTCGTCCAGCCATTAACCTCATGCTGCCAGGTCACCCACTGAACCACGTTCTTAAGCAGCACATTATTAGTGACATGACAGTTATGGACTTGGTATGCTGCAAAAGCTCAAAATTAATTTAGATTTTTTTTGTGGTTGGTTGGTGGTTTGTTTGTTTGATTTTGTGGTGTTTTGACTTTTTCCTCCTATGATATCTTTATTTAGATATGCTGAAGTTTTGAAACTTTCTGAACTGCACACAAACTTCAGTACAACATTTGTCTCAAAAGTACATAATATAGTAGGTATAACACTTTAAATCTTTTTATATAAAGAATCCTGTGCTGACTCCATAATTGCTTTTGTAAACTTAAAAGTATTTTTGAGGGGAGGTGGGTGGAAATGTGAAAAGATGAGAGGTGGTTCTCAGTGCTAGCAATAAATGATCAAAACCTCTTTCCCACCTGAAGGATAAGGAAGAGGTGACACAGTCTCCTCCAATGTGCTGGCATACTAACCTGGTTTCCTCGTGCAGCAACAGAAAATTAATCACTGGTGGCTGAATATCTTGCTCATTCATCAGGGTGTTGCATTCAGAGATAGCCATTTTGGACTGTCTACTGCCTATGAATAATTAGATCTGAGAAAAAAAAATAGTAACTTACTTTTACCCCAGTAGTAGTATAGTTACTCAATGTTAAAAATATACTAATATTTGTTGGTTAACCACACTTGGAAATGGCCCCAGGGAAAAATGAAAGCTAGTCCTTGAAGACTGTTCTTTCAAGAACAAAGATTGCAGCCTTTTTAAAAGCAACCTACTTTGTTCCTGGAACATGTCAATGTTTCCCTCAGAGACTTCATGCTTCACTTTGCTTTCCTTCTCATTCATTCAATAAATGTAGAGATGAACATATAATTATGTATATATGATATATATATATACACAAATATATAATTATGTATGCCATAAAAACCTTTCATAGGAATCTGAAAGTACCTTGATGTGGGTAATTTTAAAAATTTTATGGAAGTTATGCCTCCTTTATTTCTGATTATGAGTGATAACTGTTGTTGGTATGATAGATGTAATATTGAAAAGGTTAATCTAATGAAAAAGAAAAGTTATTTAATGAAAGACTTATTGAATTCTAGATGGGATCTGATGTGTTAAATAACAGACAACTAATTCATAATGTCTAAGTTCAACACTAGTAATAGAAAGAATAAGCACTGAATAAAAACTAGCCTGTGGAAAGAGAGCAAAACTGGGTCTATTGCTTTACCAACTTCTCAGAACTGGCACATCCAAATTTAACCTCGTTTAATATATCTGATCCACAGAAAAAGATTCTTAATCATAAATGTATTTAATTAGAATCAAATAACTTCAGAGACGTTTTCAACTTTGCAAGTTTGCAGAACATAGGACTTAGATTTTTCCTCCAATCACAGATTATCAAAACAGCTCTGACTTGGCTCATATACAGTGCAAAAACTGCCCTCTTTCCCCATTGTCCCTTACTTACAGTTCTCAAGCTTGGTAGCAGGGACTTTGCCAGGATGCTAGCAATCTGTGCAGCTCTAAAAGGAATAGCAAGATTATTTCCAGTCTAAATAGAAAGTTTCACCAGGACAAAGCCACTACTTGGCCTGTTAGAACTTTCAAGCGTTGGTTTCCCTACAAGTTGTGTATCTCATTATTTTACAGAGAACTTTCTTCTTATCTTTCTCTGATTAATATTTTGCCTAATTCTCAAAAAATTTAAAATTTGAGAAAAGGGTTTTTAAAATTTTTTTGTTACTGTTTAAATATTTGATAATTTTATAATTGTCAGTTGAGATTTTTTTAGTGTTCTTAGAGAAAAAAAAAAAAACTTAGATAAACTTTTGTCTTTGACCTTTACCATTTATTTTAAGGTTTAAACGTGCCACAGAGAGGTACATGTTATCTTGACTCCCTTGAAGGCAGGGAGGCCCTGCAGAGAATATCCTGTTCAGTCTAAAAGTTGGATCCAATGATCCTTGTGGGTCCCTTCCAACTAAAATAATAGATCATTCTGTGATTAACCCCTGGTACAGTGTATTATCTGTTCTCTTGGACAGCTGAAGGGTAACCAGTAAATTTAACTAGCAGCTATTACACAGTCATGATTTGGATTTGGGGAGTTAAAGCATTTTAGTAGGGTCACTTCATAAACTTTTTCCCAAATGCATCTACAGTTTTGCTCAATTCATGACCTATCACATAATTTTACTCTTTCATGGACAAATAGTTTCACCTGAATTCACCTGAATTCATTTATTAATGTGCTTCCTGCTAAACGAGTTGAAAAAACATAGACTCTCCTTGTATAATCTCTGAAATTTGTAAATCTCTAATGGTTATTAAAGATGCTAAAAAACCTTGATAACACAGCAACAAAACTGATTTTACTGCTACCACTTTTTCTTTGTCCTACATATTTTTATTCCCTTTCTCTATATACTACACTAAATCCCAGAGGGTAAGATGGTAGAAGGTGTGACCTTCAGCATGCATGTCTCTGAAATACTCAACCATCCAGCTTTGCTCCCACCATGCTCTTCTGGATTAAATGAGGAGAATTTATGTCTACTCACCTCTATTAGCTCACCTCATTCTGGAGTAGATCTACTACTATTCTACCTGGGGCAGGTAGCATGTTGGTGATCCTGGTCCCCTTCAGGAGTCCAGGACTTCCTGGGTATCACAAAGGCAGGACTGGGCATTAGCATACAAGAAAGTAATATCACATAGAAATTTTATTTTTATGATGCTCCTAATAGAGAGGGTCAGCTAAAATGTTTGTGGAAGTAATTACCCCAAACCAAAATTTTGGGTTGTAGAAAACCTGACATTTTGAATAAGGTGTTGTTCCCAGGTTTTGGTATCAGACTTGCTTATGCGCTGAGAGCGCTGACAGGGCTTAAAGAAAATAATCATTCCAGTTAGTTTGTTCATTCTGGTGAGAAGCATTCAGAGTTGTAAACTGTAATTTCATTCTGAAACTTGATTATCAAAATCTGAGGTCTGGTGTTTTTTTTTTTTGTTTTTTTTTTTTTTTTTTTTTTTTGTTTGTTTGTTTGTTTGTGTAACTAAGATTGGTAAATTGCACATTAATTCAGCTTTCACAGTTATTTACACTTTGGGTGAAGATCTAATCATGTTCTTAGACAAAACTCGTAATAAAACAACTTTCTTGTTTTTCAGTTTTAACAAAACCTATAAGAGATGGCAATAAAAATTGCAATAGAATATAAAGAATAAATAGAAGAAAAGTTTCCTACTGCTACTTGAATTTGTTGAATGGAATTATCCTTCATTTGAAAAAAAAAAGGGATGCAAAACACAACACAGCTCTCCCCATGGATGTGCTTTTGGCCAGTGCCTTTTCTTTTTCAGTTGTACATCAGAGTCTGCCTCAGGGTTTGAGTAATAATGACTTATAGGAGTTTGCAAGGTGAAAAGAGGATTCTTTCACTTATTGAACCTAGTGGGAAATTTTTGCCACAGTTAGAGAGTTTTAAAAAAAACATATCTCCTTCTATAAGGTTCTAATTGTTTCTGTTCACAACACAAAGCTGGGTAAAAGACATAATTATGCCATAAGATACCACGGCATAGCTTCATGATTCTGTACAATGGTATTTTTAAGTGAAGTTCAAACTAATACCAGAGTTATTTTTATTCAAATGTCTTCCTTTGGTGTGTCACGCTATTATAAGTAACATTAATATTCAAACATCATACATTATATTTAATTCTACTACAGGGATAAATCATTATAAAGACTGAGTTTTAAAAAGGGTTGCCACTTGTCCTTCTCTGTGCTACTATGAGTGCATTTTCAAGTACATTGCTGTACAGTGACCCACATATCCTTGCATGTGTTCACAGGGTTTCCAGTCAGGGAAAATTATCTTTACATTGCAGTAGGGGAAGTTGAGTTAGAAAGCACTGTAACATAATAAATATGGAATAGCAGAATTTAATTTTGAATTACATTCTAACCTTTGTTACATTCACATTAAAAAACAAAACAAACCAAAAATAACCCCCAAAACCACCAGGAAATGTCTACATCCAAATAGGACCAACTGTGGACGCTGCCAGCCACCATGGGAAACAATTGAAAGCAGGAATTTTAATAACATACTGGAAGACTCATGCTCAAAACTAAAAGTAGTTTTGGGCTGCAGTTTCATCTGGCTTGATTTCAAGCATATTTTTGACAGAAAGGAAAAATTTCTTTAAGCTTGGGAGCTGTCATGGAGCTCACATGTGGCTGCTGACTGATCTGAGGAAGATAATAATTTGCAGACATGGTACATCATTAGGAATGACAGTGAGTCAGTGTGCAAGCTCTGGCTTCTGGCTGCTTGACTTTTGAGGAAGAATTGTTACACTTCCCAGAAAACACAATTTATCATCCTATTTTTTTTTTAATTTTTATAAAATAAGTACCAGCAAACAGTACGTTGCTAAGAATGTAAATCTTTAAACTCATAGAACTGAGTGATAAAAGCAAGCTAAATGAAGCAGAAAATGCTGCTGATAATTTGGGCCATGTAGACTTGATAAAATTAATAAAGTTGAAATAATCTGAAAACTTTTAGATTCTGAGCAGGAGCTTTATTTTCCCCGTGAGAAGCTATAATTTCCTTTAAATGTAATTAATCTTATTAGACCACTTTTGGTTGCAGCTCAGTTACACCACTAACATTAAGTTGTGAACATCTGGAACTATTATTCCTTCTTCTTGGCTGATCAGTGGGTAGCACAAACTGAAGGGAGGTGTTACTAAAGACACCAAACAGTATTGATTAGATACTCACCCTACGGTGCCCGAAGAGTGTGGGAGGACTTCATTGCCATGGTGCTCTACTGCAATAAGCAAACAGAATTTAGATTTCATTGTTGGCAAGGGAATTAGCTGGAAATTTAGAACCTACTAGGCTGTTAGAAGGCTATCAGTAATCTAAAGTGAAATCTTGGTATTAATTAAAATTAATCCAAGGTTACTCCTTTATTTTAGATGATGTGCATTGTTCTGAATATCTGCCTCTCCCACACTCCTCCCTTTACAAAAAGACAATGATAAAGTTAGAAAAAGTTCAGAGAGGGGCAAAAAAACCTGAGACAATGATCAAATATATGGAATACTTTTCTACAAGGAGTAAGTTGGAAAAGAAATAGTGTAAGAAACTAGGTAATGACCTGTAAAAACATACACATCATGGCAAAGATGCAGCTCAAAATTTCTTCTGGTAAGAAAGCAAGGAGCCAAATGAAACTGTTGAGTCTTATGCAAAAGGAGCTAAAGGAAATGATTCTGTCCATGATGGGTAGGTGAGCTACGGAGCTCCATGACATGCAGTGGCTGTTAAAAGTTTACATGAGTGCAAAAGGCCATTAAGCAAATCAATTAAATTCAAAAAGACTATAAAATTCAAGCATATATATTTTCACAGAGTAAGCCCCTGAGCTGAAAATATTGGAGTCTGCAAGAGGGTTCTGGGAAAGCACTGCTGCCCACTTGGTTGGTCCTAGTATTTTCCCCCTGACATCTGCTCTTGACCACCACATTGTGTAAGAAATATTAAGCAGAGGGACTTTGCTTGGATGTAGATGGTCATTCTAATTTCAAAATATCAATTCTTTTGCAAGAAATCTTTTTGGGATTAGAAAACTATAAAAAATACTACAGTGGTAGAATATCATGAGTTGAAAGGTCCTAAAAGGATCATCAAAGTCCAACTCCTGGTCCTGCACAGGATGTGGCCAAGAATCACACCCATGTTCCTGAGAGAATTGTCCAAATGCTTCTTGCATTCAGACATTGACCACTTCCCTGGGGAGCCTGTTCCAGTTCCCACAACCTTCTGGGGCAAGAACCTTCTCCTAATATCCAACCTAAAACTCCCCTGACACAAATTCAGATCAATCCCCCAGGTCCTGTCACTGGTCACAACAGAGAGAGATCAGTGCCTGCCCCTCCTCTTCCCTTCATGAGGACACTGTAGACTGCAATGAGATCTCACCTCAGTCTCCTCTTCTACAGGATGAACAGGCCAAGCAACCTCAGCTGCACCTCAGCTTCCCCTCAAGGCTTTCACCACCTTTGTTGCCCTCCTTTGGATGATGCCTTATAGTTCAATATTTTTCTGATACTGTGGTGACCACAACTGCACACAATATTCAAGGTGAGGCTGCCCCTGCTCAGAGCAGAGCAGGACAATCCCCTCCCTTGCCCAGCTGTGATGCTGTCCCTGACGTCCCCCAGGACAGGGATGTCCCTCCTGGCTGCCAGGGCACTGCTGGCTCATGTCCAAGTTACCATTGACCAGGACCCCCAGGTCCCTTCCCGAGACAAGGAAAAACAAAGCTCTGAGAACACTGCCTCAGTATTCCTGTAAGGTTGACAAGTTACTATGTGCTTCATTATCTGCCTGCAGAGACACTTGCACTTCTGCAAGAGAGGGGAAAATAGGTCATCAGAATTGAGATGCTAATCCAACAGCTTTCCTAAGTTTATAATTACAATTGAGGAGCAATTATTAATAATTTAATACTTCAGGTAAATTATAGGACTGTGAATTGAATTATCACACAAATTTTTTGCTTTGTTATTATTGAGGAACATGTTTAAATCAAATGCTTAAAGCTTAAATGTGGCATTGTTTTCTGAGACATCTCAGCTTAGGACATCACTGGAAAAAGGATTGGTGAGGGAAATTGTCCATTCATTACTACTGAAGAATCAAAACCTCCATTTCATATATCTACCTGATACTTTATTCTCCACCTCTACCATATGCTGTCTTTGAAACTTTAAAAGACAAATTTTCTTTTCAGGATGTCCTCTGACTCAGAGAGTACCTGCTAGATCACACAAGCAGCCTGGGTAACATGCTGAAAGAGGTGTGGGGTTTTTTTCCCCTTGAAAGCTTCACAGAATTCCAGAACATAGAGCGTGATTCATTCTTCATTTTGCAAATTTTAATTAGACAGACCCTTGCTATCTAATGATGAGTTTTACCCTTCCTGCTACAATTCATCCTTGCTGATGCCTTGCATTTGTTGAAAACTTATAATCCTTCCACGTTTCACATCTGGTTAACTGTCATGGTGTAAGCCCCAGCTAGGCACCACAGCTGCTCCCCACACTCTCCTTCCCTGGTGGAGTGAGGAGTAGAATCAAAAAGAACATAGAAATTATAGGTTAAGAACGGTTTAATAATTGAAATAAAATTAAAAACAATTAAAATAATAACAGCAACAATTATAATAAAAAAGGGAGACAAAAAAATCCAAACCAAAACAAACAAACAAACAAAAAACAACAAACAAACAAACAAACAAAAAAGAGAGAGAGATAAATAAAGTCCAAGATAGACAAGCAGCCAGCACCTGGAGATGGACACCAGGCCCATGCCCAGGCAGTGACTGGTCAGTAGGTCCTGGACATTCTTCACAGTTTAAATACTGAGCATGACATTATATGGCATAAAATATCTCTTTGGCCAATTTGGGTCATCTGTCCTCTCCATGTTCCCTCACAGCTTCTTGTCCACCTGCTCACTGACATAACATGGGAAACTGGAAACTCTTTGACTTAGAGTAAGCACCACTTGTAAGCAACAACAAAATTATAAGTGTGTCATCATTAATCTCATACTAAATCCAAAATGTAGCCTTGTACCAGCTACCAGAACAAAAGCTAACCATGTGAAACCATGACATTAACTCAAAGCAACAAGCAGAAAGTTCATCTTTGGATGTGATTCTAAATTCTGAAAACTTGGACACATTTAGAAGCAATGTCATTTCAAATGAGAACATGCAGATCAACATCTCACTGCAACAAAAAATCTCTTCTTGAGGACGTGGAGTTGATTTCAGAAATGAAGTTTTTGGCATTAAGAAGAAGGTATTAATTTCAGGCTGACTACAATAAATTGTTTCAGAATGAGCATTTATTGCTTCTGGAAATAGGAACCACTCTGTATTTATTTTATGCAAGTACTGAAAAATGCTTGTCCGCTCCTGAAGACACGGCACCAAAAGAAAAAAAAAAAGTTAAAGAAGTTAAAGCTGTCTAAAAGCAAGAAACTCACTGTTCTCTCTCTCTCTCTCTTTTTTTTTTTTTTTTTTTTTTTTTTGCCAAGGATTCTGATTACAAGTAATACCTTGTTTCCCATTCTCTTACAGCCTAGAATGCCTTCCAGGATGAAGCAAGTATATGCAAGAAGAAAGGCAGTGTATATCACGTACTAATATTTCTGGCTGACACAGCAACTTCTTCCAGTCCATTTTCCATTATAGGTTTCTGAAAAGGCAGAGGAAAGATATCCAAGCATTGTGCAAATGAGAACTCTGGGTACATCTGTGATTCCAATTCTCTGTGAGTTTTGTGTCCATTTCTACTCCCAAGTAACTGCCTAACTACCTGATTTAAATTAATTTTTCACCCATTAAAATGCTGGTATAATATTAAAAGGATGACACTTCAGAGACCATACCTATCTTGTTTTCATTCAACAATCTCCTGATTAATACTTTTCCACTCTTACTCCTTTAATGATTAACAAATATATGTTTATATTTTAGTTTATTATCTCCTGCGGAAAGAAAGAGGAGGCTTTAATATTAGGAGACATTTAGGCAAAGTGAAAAAAAGGTTCTGATAATCTAGAATAAAGAGAAAATGTACCTGTCATGCATTGCTACATACAGAAATAGGATTTTGCTGGGTACTTTTGAGTACCTGCAAAATGCAAATAATGCTGAAAGTTTTACCTAGCAAACCCAGTGTACATATATACATAAAGGTATCCTTCTGTAGCAGCTGCTGAAATGGATGGAAAGTATATTGGCTTTACATTCCAAATGACATTATTTACTGGAATTTTCAGTGCTGCTTGTGGATCAGTTGTAAGTAAAAAATTTAGATCTGTTATTTTAGGGTGTTAAATTTTTAATACAAAGTATCAGTTGCCAAAGATTTTATACTATTTTAGTGGTTATTGGACATTACTTGAGACAATAATCTCTAATTTTGAGTCAGATTTGAAGTAAATATTTCTGTAATGGTTTCTTTTATACAGACTTCTAAAGAGGCAGAAGCGCAGTTGCTTTGTGTTTTTTAAAGTAGAAACATTGTTGCAAGTCTTAACTAACATAAATAATAATGTTGCTATGGTAATGATTTAAGGATTACATTTGCTTTTTTCTCGCACATTCTATTTCAGAAGTCAGTGGGGATATCTCTTAGCTTATGAAGTTTTCTAAAGATCAAACATGGATTATAAGTTTGGATTAAAGCACCCACCAATAACAACTCTAATGTGTTGGCTACCTTATTTTATTTTGTTTTCTCTTTCCTTCATCTCTCTACAGAATTCAGGAAAAGTTTTACACTGTACTAGCCTTGTAAGGCTAGTACAATTGGAGTTATCATCGAAGAAATCTGTCATGTATAAATTAGCCTGAATAGCAGCTATATAATTCAAAGAAAATTCTCTATTTAGATCAGAAGCCTTATATATAATGAATTAGAATGGCATTAAGTTTCTTTAGTGTGGAAAGCAATGTTAAAAGAGTGTTAAAAATGGACTACTGGAACTTATTGGCTTTACTAATTCATCTGATTATACACATAATTTCTTGATATTAAATATTGCTGAAGTTAAATACTAATTCAAATAAGATATAGTGATCTTTAATCTAAAACTCACTTCACAAACTTTGAAAAGTTCTCATAAAATTTGTCAAACTATCTTCACAGTTTTGGAGAATAAAAAATCCAAAATCACATCTACTGCTGGCAGTACTCACCCCTGAGATACACCACGAGTCACAAGCCTCCAGTTAGGCACTGAACAGAACCTTCTGGGACCTGCCATTCAGCTATTGCTCAATCCACTGCACTGTCCACTCATTCAGCCTCCACTTCCTAAATTTGCTTCTTAGTATGTTGTGGGAAATAGCATCAAAAGCCTTGCTGAAATCAAGGTTAACCATCTCCTCATCTACCAGGCAGTCACTTCAGGATATTGCATAGATCAAACAATATTTTCCCTCACTGAATCCATGTTGAGAACACCTGTTAACCTTTTTTTCCTCCACATGGTCAATGACATCCAGAATGAGCAGTTGTTCCACCCTGTTACCAGGGATTGAGGTGAGGCTGACTGTCCTGTAGTTTCCTGCATCCTCCTTTCTGCCCTTTTGAAGACTGAAGTGACATTGGCTTTCCTACAGTTCTCAGGCACCTTTGCATTCTTCCATGACCTTTCAAACATGATGGAGAGTAGCTTATCAATAGCCCCCATGCATGTGTTCCATCTGGGCCCACGGTTTTGCTGTTATCAAGTCTGACTAATTGATCTCTACCCCTGTCCTACTCTAAAAAGGGAAACTCTTCCTTTCTCCTCAGCTTCCTGGTCTCTCCCGGGGCAGGGATTCTTGAGGTCCAGACTTAGTGGGAAAGGCTCAGACTTGGAAGGAATTCAATAACCACCTTCTCTGTGTCCAGCATCACCAGGACACCAACCTCATTCAGAGGTGGGCAGAAATTTTCTCCAGTGTTCCCTTTTTTTACTGATACAATTGAGTAAGTTCTTCTGGTTGTCCTCGTCATCCCTTGCCAGCTTTCATTCCAAATGGATCTTAACCTTCTTTGTCAAATCCCTGTATACTCTGACAACATTCCTATATTTCTTCAAAGTGGTCTGTCCCTTTTTCAACATTCTGTACATTTTCTTCTTCTGTTGGAATTTTGCCAGAAGCTTCTTACTCATCTATGCAGGTTTCCTGAACCCTGATTTCTTACTTACAGTTACACAAAAATACTGAGCTTTAAAGAAGTGAAGTCTGAATATTAACTAGCTCTCTTCCAGAGCCCTAACCTAAAGTGGAATTTCTCCAAATAGGACCATCAAGAAAACAAAGTTAACTCTCCTGAAATCTGGGATTGTAATCCTACTTACTGCCTTCCTTCTTGAAAGCAGGATCCTGAACACCACCACCATGATCACTGTGACCAGGACTGCCTCCAACCTTCACACCCACAATGAGTCCTCTTTTGTTGGTACAAGGTCCTAACAAGTCCTTATTTGTTAGTACAAGGTCCTATTGTACAAGTGCAATATTAAGTTCAGATGACCAGTAAAAATGTCTTACAAAATGCAGGATTGCCTAGTGTAATTATTTGTCATGAACTACAGGTGTCTTTGATGATTACTACCTCTGTGGCTAGCACTAGAGAACAACAGGAACCTCAAAGTTTTCCTAGAAAGTAAATTTTCTTAGAGTAAATCTCTCCTCTAATTGAGATTTTCTGGATTTGAGTATTTCTACTGGTTGATTTTGAGTAACTGCTGCTTCTTCTATGCTGGCCAAGGTTGAGACTTTATGCCTGAGTATGACAAGAAAGTGGTGGTTCTTGGAAGCTAAAAGTATGACTATAAATTTCAGAGGTACCCAGGTGACTTACAGTTTGCATTCACAGACAGTTAATCCACAGAAAAGGAGGGAAATAATTTATAGCACCACTTTCTTTCTGGGCAGCTTCTAAATTACATCAGAAAAAGCACCTGTAGATTGGACTGTCAAAGGTCAGCTTTAGGTGAGCAAGGTTAATTTCTCAAGGCTTCTCTAAACTCACAGAAAGGAGATAAATTAATCTAGAGTGGGACTCAGCAAGGGACCCCTCATCCCAAAATGACATTTTCCAATCTTGGAGTTAGAATGAAGAAATTATTGTGATGTAATTGTGTTGTACTAACTGGGACATGAACACAAGTATTTAAAAATCGGTTTTATTTTCATCCAAAAAAAGCAAATTCATATTTAAAACTATCTTTTGAAATTCAAGTTGACATATTTTTCACTGATTATGCCAGAGATTTTGTATGTTGTTTTATTGAGAAACTCTGACAGGCAATACTCAACTTCCTCTTTACTATTGGGATTACTTGTAAAATGTAGGTGCTCCAGTTTCCATGTTTCACTTCTAGGAAGAATGTACTATTCTTATTATACCAAGTTCAAGCATTCCTTTATCTCTGTGAGAGACTGAAATGTTGATGGTCAATGGCTGGATCAGCCATTTGCAAAAGCAGCAGGTGCTTTACTGGGGATGAATGCAGTAACAGCCCAGGTGCAGAGGGTGTGGGCAGCCTTTGTTTAGCAAGAAGCTGGGGTTTAAGGTAGATAAGGGAAGAGGCCAAAAAGAAGCAGATCATGTGAGGAGGATTAATACTTTTTATCATGCTGATGTCCTTCCTTGCACAAGTGGCTCAGTTGTAAATGTCTTGCCCCATCCTGCACTATCAGCTGAGGAAGGTATTGGAACATTGACATTATTTATCCCTTCCGATGGAGCATAACTGATTCAGGTACTCTGACATGAGAGGTAGCTGTAGCTATCACATTTTAGATGCATCATATACCATCAAAGGCCCCCCAAGCATGCCCAAATTAAATTCTGGGAGTACTGCCCATGATCAACACAACCACAGTGATGCAAAAGACAGCGTAAAACTCCCCCCCGGGGAGGTACCTGTGTGTTTCCACATAGCCTGAGCGTATATCGACCCATTGAAATTTGTGTTTCATAGGATTTCCCCATGCTCGATGGATCAAGACTGCAACCACAACTTTTGACCAACAAACATTGAAATTGCAACAATCAAGTCTTGCCACTGGATGCCTGAGTGGTGATATCTTTCTACTCTTATCCTTTCTATTTTTTGTTTTCCTTATCCATTTTCTTAAGTAGGCTTTTATATTATTATATTCCTATAAATAATAAAAATATCAACCATAAAGGCTACATACCTCCTTTCCGTTGCAACAAAATTGTTCTAAAATTAACCCTACACGTCTCTATTTATAAACACTGATCATTTACTGTTGTTTTACTCTAATCTACACCAAGGGAACTATTTACAGCAACCTGAGTCACTCTGGCCTTCAGGTGCACTTCTGTAATGGTCAGAAATAAACAGATAAAAAGAAACATAGATATCATCCTGTAAAAAGGAGACACAGTTACCTATCACATCTGTAAAATCAGAAATCTTACTGCTTGGAAACACACAGATAAATAAATAACTGGGGATACTTACATTGCCAGCAGCTGAATTTATTGTGAACTTCATCAGCCAAAATGTCATTCATGTCTCAAATGGCATAGACACTTAAATCAGTTATAAAATAGGCAACAGTTAAAATTCTTAATTTTCAACATTTTGTGTTAAGTACCTTGTTAAAAATCAATGTTTCTATCCCATGAAGTCCTTTAGAAGGACAGGTGCCTTCTATCACTAATTCTTCAATGCAACTTTCTTTTTTCTTCCTTTGAAAGTGGCTATCCATCCAGTTCTATAGTGAAAAATCAGTAGCATGATCAGCACCAAAAATCTTTTTGAAACCTTAATGTATTCTGCCCATTCTGACAGCATAAATGGGGGCAATTAGAATTAGAGGTAATAAGAAAAATGGTAGCAACACCACTGCTCACATATCCCTTCCTCTCAAATGAAGCTTATCATGAGAAACAAGCTCAGAACATCTTAAATCCCAAATAAGCACAAGATGGATGACAATTGTTAATTTGATAAACCATAAAGAAATGAGACACATCTTTATTATCTACCATCTGTATGAAAAAGCTACATCTGTGTGACTAGAGGTCCTAGCAACAAATGTCTGTGGACATTTGACATTAAGAGACACTTAACAAACACTTGACAGCTTATTAAAGCTGCTTTGCTAAGATGGATAAAGGCGAAGGCATTCATAATTAAACAACTGCTGTCCTTAATTATCCTCTAGCTGCCTGTGTGCTAGATGTCCTGAGGGACAAGAATCTGGAGATGGGTCATGTCAGATAGGCACATTACTCAGAAGAACACACACTTTCTATAATTCATTGTTGCCTGCCTTTGTACAAACTAAAGGATATTCTAGTTTGGGCTAACTCTAGAAGACAGGTATGTAGGGACAACTTTTGCTTTTGTTGCAACAATGTAGCATACAGGTAAGTAAGAATTAGGCTCTCCCATTACTGACAAGTCATACGGTGATTTCTACATCTAAAGCAGTGGTAAACTCCCTGAGCAGAATAACTTTATTTTCAAAGTGGTCCTGATCATGTTAAGCACAAGAGCCTTACAGACTGATGATTGAAATACAACTGGGAGCAAGGTTTGTGTCTGTTCTTAGGTCAAATTCACCCCCATCACTCTTCCCCCAAAGACCTAGTGAATGCCTTCTCAGCATGCTCTGCTAATCTCCCCAGTTTGAGATGCACAGGGACTCAGAATACCTAAATCTAGAAGGATCAGGAGATTGTTATGCAGCTGATCTCCAGCTATCCCTTTCCTGTGCCCATTAACTGCTTTGGCTATTGTTTGGCTTCCAGAAACCCAGTCATAATGGGAATGAATCAAGACAGAAAGAGGAAATCTATCACTTTCTCTGTTAATTGTTTTTCCATTCATTAATCAGTATTAAAACTCTGTGTGTTTTCATAGTGGATTTGTCTGGTTTTAGCTTCCAGACATTTGGTTTTGTATTTCCTTTCTTATATAGCTCATCAAGTGTCTTAACAGAGATTTTCTCTGTAGGACATTGTGAGGCCACTCACATTAACTGTCATTAACTTTTTTTTTGCATAAACTGTAGTGATTGAATTCTTTCTATCTCCCTCAGGATGACATTTTCTTTAGCCTTTGAATACTCTTCTGCACCCATTGTGATTCCTCAGTAATGTTTTTGTGTAGTGTGAACCCCTATTGCTGCTACTCATTATGCTTGTGTTGGTCTTGTCATTACTTAAGAAGTGAAATTTGCTGTTGTTGCTTTATAATCCCAGTTATATATCTTCTTTCAAAATAATTTAAAGATGTGTTTAAAGCATATATTTTTCACAATTTTTCAGTTAATATTCAGTGCTTCATTCTCTTTATGTGTTGTTTTTTTTTTGGCAGCTGAAAAAACTGCATTCAGTGTGATTGAACCTTATCACTGCTGGAATATTGCCCTGTCCTTTTGTTTTGTCCCTACTACAATTTATGATGTGACCATTCTTTGTGTTACCTGCACAGCTTTTATGTAATAACTGTCCTGTTAATTCACTGAGTATACTTCAAATGCAGTTGAATATTCTGTCTCATTTTTAATTAATATTTCTCCACAGCTGTCAGATACACTTTTCCTAACCATCTGTGTTTTCTCACAATGCTGCACAATGCTAACATTTTAGTTGAAACGCTGAACAATAAGGAATATTTAAACAAGGTGAAGCATTCACAGCAGACAAAATAATTTGTTTGGAAAGGTTTTTGTATTCAAGACTTCTCAGTCTTTCCGTTTTCCCTACTTGCATAACTCTCTGAGCCATTCCTTTCTTTCTCTATCCTTTCCTGTATCTCTTTTGGCTGATCCTGTCAGCAAAAACTCACAAAAGTAGCAGGTTAATGATGTTTAAGAGCCATTCCACCTCTGTCAGAAGTGCTCTTCCATTCTATTAGTCTGACTAGGTTTTTTTTCAACTACCTAAAGATGTAAAGAAAATAGTACCTCCTTTCCTTTTGTAAGCTTGCACTCATTCTTGCTATCCTGTAAAACCAGATGAAAGTAGGCGGGCCCTCTGCTTTTCTTTGTCTCTGTCCCTAGGCAGACCCCAACAGGCTTCTGTCCTCTTTATGAGCTTTAAAGGCTGCTTCTTTCACATTAAAATATTTTCCCTAGCTTCCTAATTTTCTCCTTTGACAGCACTTTCATCATCTTCCTTCTTTCAGTGTCTTCCATTACCCCTTTTTCTGTTCCCTTACATTTCTCATAGGCTGGACATAATCCTTCAACAGGATTTGTGGTTGGTGTTCTCCTTGTGTCCATACATTTACTGTTCCTCACAATGAGTCCGTCTTTATTTCTCATCTAGAAAAGTTAAAAACTAAAATCCCTTCAATGAGTAATGCCCTACTCCCATCAACCTCTACTAATAAATCAGAATTTTCTTTTGGTGAAGATGAGGAGACAGGAAATGGCCCTGCAGGTGGGAGAAATCTGTGACCACTGCATTCAGCAGGTAATTATTAGCAAATTCAAAGTCCCTTTATTGTCTTTTCTTACCCATATGATATTAATTAGTTCATTATAGTGATCTAAGAAAGTTCCAGCAGAAGAAGAACATATTTTTCTTATCTGCAGGCTGCTGAAGAAGCTGATTTCTAATACATCTCCTTTGTTCTCTCTCATTTCTTCACTGCTAATACCTTCACCTAATTCTTTTCTTCTTTTACCTCGGGAAGGCTAGAGTGGGAAAAAATGGAGGGAACAGACATTTTAGTGAACTCTGGATCAGAAAATGCAAGAACACATGAAAAAGTTTTCTGAGTGTGCACATTTTTGGCCCCGTTTTCTTCTGAAATTTCCTTTACTTGACGCAGTCATTGACTTCCTAAATTCACTACAAAATTTGATTTGGGTCTTGGTTAAACTGAGCTAAACAAGAATTGTACTTCATGGTATTAGGGGAAACTTTGGGTGACTGATTTTAGAATTGGACTTTTACACTGTACAACTTCTGATTTTCTGGTAAACTGCTTAGAAGAGTTTCCTCTGAATTTCTGTAATCCTGGGAAAATCTGCAGTTTCTACTGAAAAGTAATTTTTTTTTTTTTAAACTTTACTTTGTGTGTTTGATAAGGTGACTATTCTGACAGCATTATATTTAATGTTGGTTGTTTGTGACCTTACCCCAGGATACCAGGAACCTACTTAACTTTAATTACAATTAACAAACATATCATTCAAAATACTGTAATGGAAATAAAGTTTATTTTTTTCTTTTGTATTATTTTTCAATCTATAAAATTAGAGGGTCATTTTCTGGAACAAACACTGATTTGTAGTGCCAGAGAGAAGTAACATCAGTAATTTTGCTGTTTGAATGAGTAACGTGTTTGAACTGATTTCCAGCTGCCTATATTTGAGTCACTTGGGCTCATGCACAAAATTTAAATTAAAGCCAATATTTTGTTCTAGACCAGCATGATTAAAAGCAGTGCATATAGTGAAAGATTTTAGGCTTAATATGAAACAGAGGTTTAATTCCTGTGCTGTTTTTCAAAGTTATGACCTTGGCATCTCAGGTGCCACCAAACCTTAGATGTGCCTTTCCATACCTTTCTCCTCAACAGGTTTTATTTTAGTATCTGAGAATGTTTTTGTTCACTAGCAGAACTACTCAATTTTGACATCAATGGTATTTTCATCTATCAATTCTAAGGCCAGTAGTATTTCTGTAAGTAGTAAGTGACATGTTTTCTTCCTGCTGGAAAAAAGCCAAGAAGAGAGTTTGCAATGTGGTTTTTCTTCTGAGCTACACTTTAGATAAGTGCCTAGAATATTATTAAATTTTCTGTGAGGTATAGATTTTCCTTCAAATGTTGAGTTCAGTTATTATGAACTCATTTATGATTAGATTTAATATATCTAGCAGTAAAGAAGTAAAACCTCATGCAATATGAAAGAAAATAATCTTAATCTGAAGCTTTGCTTTAAGAAAATCAATATTTAGAAAAGTCTCTGCCCCCTTTTTTAAATAAAAGAAATATTCTGATACTGCATTTGACGTACTATTGGGAATAATGTGGTACAGAAAATTTAAGACATTAAAAAAAAGCAGGTTAAAATCAGTATTATACCAGTGGTGAAAAATTCTTCAACTCTGCAGCATCATTGTAATAATACCCTGAGTGTATAATTCTTAAAACTAGTCCATATTCAGCCTTTGGTCTGGAGCCAAGATTGAAAATATATCGTAAAGTTTTGTTGTTTTGTTGGGTTTTTTAATTTTTTTTTTTTTTGGTTAAAGACTATGGCTGAATTTCATTAAAGTATTTTTTTTTCCTTAGGTTGAGATAGTAAATCAAGAATCTGAGAGCTCTTGCATACCTCTGAAAGAAATCTCTTCTGATTTTTTCTACTTTGTCACAATTCATTTTAGGTAATATTTTTATGACCACAATATGTCTTTTCATTTCTGAGGTGTAATTTTCCATTTTATGAAGGCATTCTTGTCCCAAATTTCATGCTCAACAAGATCAGATGATTAGAGTTATGAGATTACTGCATTAAACGTACTTGCTTTCAGAACCTGAAAGTCTCCATCCTTCATACTTATCTTTCATTAAAAAAAAAAAATAGAAAATTCTATTAGGACTTACTTGATATTCAAAGTAATTTCTAATATTAGGAAAAACTTTTAATGTTCTTTAATTACAAAGTACTAGCCATAGAGCTTGAGCATTCTCTTCTAGCAGAACTAAAATATTTTCTGTAATTTTGAAAGTCTTCTGATGACTGAGAGAAGTCATTGTGTAACAGAAGATCCAGTTTTCAAGAGCAAATTTTAACTTATGTACAGTGTACTTTGCTGTCTTAAGCAGATCGTTACTTGGACAATTATCTAGAAGCAAAGTAATTCTCCTTTGGCATTGATTTGTGGATAGAACAACCTGCTCACCTCATTTTCAACCAATGACATTCTGCCAAATTTGAAGTCATTTATTTTTAACACACCTCCTAATAAAATTACTATATGGCTACTTTTAAAGTAATCAAACAGTCACAGTGAGTAATATTATTACTTATTCAGCTGTACTTAAATAAAATATGCTGGAAATATTTTAATACTTTATGTGTTACTGAGACAACAGCAGTTACGGGAATTAATTTTTTAATAATTTTTGGTTTTTTCCACTGATAGGGTAAGTGCCATTTCAAAATAAACAGCTAAAATAATTCCAAATGTAAAGAGAAAAAAAATCTAATCCTTTGTCCTTTGCCTAAGAAGAACTGAGTTACCATTAACATACAAGTTTTGAATTTTCTGAGTTCTGCAACAGCCCACTGAGGTATGGGAGAAAAGGCTTGAGATCCATGTAACAGACCTAGTTTCTGGTGAAAGTGTCATTAAAATTAAAGTTTTTCCATTAAAAATGTCAGATTCAATAAACAACTGTACTGGTATTAAACCCGTATAGAGACAATGACACTTCTAGGACTGTTGGTTCATAAGCAGTTTGCAATCCTCAATTTAAACTGCAAAGAGTGATACTTCAGATGAGGCTGAATAGTAACTTGCCATGTACAAATGCTGTTCAGGGGAAACTCTAGAGATTAATAAACCAATGGCATTTTTTCCTGGCTCAGGCTCTTCCCTCAGATGAGAGGAGGCCTGGCTGAATCCCTTCTATTTAGCTGTCCCTACAAAAGGCATGGTTTCAACAGGAAAAAAATCTTCACTCTTTAGAATCTTAACATTTCCATATCCCTAACTAAATTGCAAAGAAATTTTTGAAAAGTTTAGTACTAAGAAAAATCTTCCAACTAATCCCACTAGTGGTTTCTGCCAGAGAATGGTGTGTCCATAAAATAACTCTTCTCCTAATAAGGAGGAGGATTCTCCACAAATCACTAATAACATCAATATTTTTTTTTTTTTTTTAATTAAAAGCTGTATTGTGGCTCATCAGTTACTGGTGCTATTTGACCTTATGTTTGACATAGAAAGTGGTCCAGTGATCATAGTACTTTATTTGCTGCATGACTCCCAGTAGCAGTGTATTTTGTTGAGCGATTTTACTTGTGCAAAACAGAATATTCTCCAGTGCTTTCTACTCAGACTTCTGGCATCAGGGCAGAACCAGGGGCATTTTTTTTTTTTTAACAGGCTCAATAACATAATGAGATTCATGGACAGTGTTGCCATATGCCCTACGGAAGCTAGACTATGATTCACTGCAATACCTACAAAAATGTCAAAACAATTTTCTGGAGCTCACTTGCTTTTCCCAGAAGACTGAGAACCTGCTCTATCTAGATTCTTTGCATCACTTCATAAATCTGAAATTTTTTTCAGTGGTGTATTTTTCACCATAACTAACATCTCTCCCTTTCCCCTTTCCCCTTTCCCCTTTCCCCTTTCCCCTTTTCCCTTCCCTCTTTTCAGGGTGAAGTGTGATCAGTGAACTGTTTCTGGGAGGATGATTTTTATTACTATAAGTCTAAAGATTAAAAAGTGGAGGTATGTTTTTATTTGATATAGGAGATTTTCTACAGTGTTAGAAAGTATATCAAGGAAGGAGTCTCCATATTTATAGATGTACAGTGTTGTTTCAATTTACCCATGACTGTTGGTTATCTCATAACTTTAAACAATCTTGGAGTTGTAAGTCATCCTTTAGATGTCATGGGCTCAGATCATTGAATACTCTGATTTGTATTTTTATTTTGTTGGTGAATTGTTTTGTTTCATGATAATTATGTCAACTGTACGGCAAGTATGAAAATTTAGGAGAAAAAAGGGTGAAGAAGTCACCCAAAGTTGATGCTCTCATTTAAACAGTAGCATTGTCTCCTAAGGCACATTTAGCACTTTCCCTAATTCAGTCAGTTCCAAAGTGCTGTCTACTCAGTGTAAGCAGAATTAGTGAAGAGTTAACAACTTTCTTGGGAAACAAAAATAAAAAATCACAAATAGAAGTTTAGTTTGCTCTTACTTCTAATCTTTCAAGTCCTGCCATTTCATGTGCGTTGCCTTAAGTGATGTTCAGACATTGAACTGAGATCCAAGGGAGGAATGGGAAATGTAATGCTCAGGTAAGGGTAAAAAAATAAAGGAAAAACATCACTGCTCATGTCATTTCTGTTTATTGAATCCTGCTTTCACTTACCCCATGAAACTCAAGCAAAACTTATGGACAAATCTAAACTTTTAAAATATTAACATTGTGAGTTTCTTCTCTTTATTTCAATTTCAATCATATATTGGAATTTTAAGAAGGGTTTTAACACTCTGATTGACTGTAAATGTCAGAATGGACTGTATTCTCAGATGATTTACAGAGGAATGTTTCAGCACAATTAACCAAATTTTCTTAAGATTCATGTCCAAGCCCTCTATGCACTCACAAAGGCAAACTTTCTTTAGGATCAGTCATTCAAAGTAACCTAACTGTGAATGTCTCTCTGCAAGTCCAAGGTATTCAAAACTGCCTCAGTGAAACCAAGGAATTAACTTTCTTAAAAAAATATGTTTCTGTGATAAATCATATGCCAGGTGATTTATCTCCAAGACACTAGCCAGAGTAATCAAAAAGAAATAATCAAGTCTAAATGGAGCTGAAAACACCAGAAACTCAAGCATCCTTTATAAGGCCATCGTATATTAGAGAAACTCTTTCTCAGAGGAAATCTGAGGAAACCAAATTTGAAATCTGTTTGGAATCACTCCACCAATTAAAATACATTACATTTTCAATACCTAAGTCCCCTTTCTTCCTATTGGTAGATTGATCAAGAATTTATGAAGGGTCTCTCAGATTAAAATCACTACAACTGTATAAAGTCTTTGCTTCAGCTCTTGCTTCTGTACAGTATTATTTTTGTCTTTTTCTTGGTTAGCTTTTATCTCTGTTTTCTACAAAGCATTTTTGCAGAGCCAGAATTAGGTTAAAGCCCATTAATGACGATGTATCTAGAGCAGTTAACTGGTTGGAATGAGTTCGGTGATGGAACACTCAGTATTTTACAATTATTAAGAGCTGGCATGCAAGGATTTATTCTCCATGGAACTGAGATTCTCTTGGCAGCTTGCCCAGGTACTCCAGGACCTCACTGCAGAAAGAAGACATCTCAGCTTTACATAGATGTTTCCTGTACATTGCAGGCATGAGCACACTGCCCAGAATGGCACTGTATGCATATATATTATTTTTGATGTTTTTTAAAAGATATTTCTAGGGCTAGCTAACCTACCACACTCCCTGGAAAGAAATGCTTTTCTCTTATTCAGTTATCTTGAGATCACTCTTATTTCAAACTACCTTCAAGCTAATATGCATCACAAAATTATTAAGATTGTAATAGCTGAATAGACAGACTTGTTACAAACATTTTTACAAGTCAGAGGTGGTGGTTTGAAAATTCTTACTCCTTTATCCATGTGACTTCACAAAGTCTTTTCTACTTCCATTTCGTTAGGGATTCTTTCTTTCTGCAGGTCTTAGATCTCTGATTATGTCTGATAAGGAACTTCTTGAAGTAGGGCAACCCTAAATTAAAAAAAACAAAACAAACAACTTTGCATAACAAGAAGATTTCATTCTTAAAATATATTCAGGTAAGTTTAACCTTTCTACATGAAACTTTTAAATTTCTTTCTTACTTGCAAGACCGTTTTGTCATTCCTCTCAATTAGTGTCAGTTCTTAACCTCACAGGCTTCAGTATTTTTCTAAAGCCAGATATCGTTTCCTGTGTGTGACTGACGAATTAACAGCCTTTTGTTTAGGAAGGGATCAATTCCCTTCTTTGATAACCCAAGATGTATCTTTCAGCGTGAAGGTCTTTTTTTGCTGAATCTTATATTTTATAGCAATCTTTACTTTAATGAAAGTACTTGACACAGGAATCTAAATAGGTGAATGGATGTAGCTCATTAATTGATTTTAATTAAAAAACAGACATGATGGTAGGCAGCCTGTTCAGAATGGCTTGAGGTGATTAATCTGGTAAATTTTCTTCTAAAGCTACTATAAAAGGCCTTTAATCTCTTTGTGCCATTCCCTCTTTCCTGACTAGTACTGTGCTTCTGAAAAGAGCATCTGGAATTGTGCAGAAAAAGCCTGGATACCTGGAGATCTGGAGGAATGGGCTATTTTGGGGGGAAGGACCCTTAGGTAAGGTCTCTTTCTGTGAGCAAGGGCTTTGTCTAAGGGTTCTGTCTTTGTGCTTCACTGTAAGGAGATTCTGCACCGAGTTTTTAAGAGTCTGAACACCTAGATCATAATGGAAGAAGCACTGAAAGCACACTATTGCTTCAATTGGTACAGTCTGGGGAATAATTTTCTTATCCTTGTCTTCATCTGTGGAAACAGATACGAAGTCATAGAAACCCACCTGCAAGTTATATTTGGGAATGGATACACTGTTGTTGATCAAGCTCATTTTAAATATGCCAGCAAAGATAGCCTCCATTTGTTGACAACTGAGGGAATTTATGGGTGGGCCCAGTATTCACATATTCACCAGGATAAGATTCCCACACACTGCAACTGGATACTTACAATTCAAGTGTGAATATATGAATAAATATCCTTGACAAAGTATTTGGTATCTTGACTGGTATTTTGAATTATTTCTTTTCCTTATTTCTCATGCATGACTGATTTTAAACCCTGATTTTATACATTGTTGGTTAGATTGTTTGGGGTTATTTTGTGAGATGCATTTCCTCACTAACTTAAAACTTGCCATAGTTAAATTGCTTTTTGTTCAGAATTCTCAGATGAGGCTAGGTGCTTGAAAAATAAGCCTCATACAAAGGATTTAGTTTAATTAACAGAGTCAGGTATGAGAACACTGGGTAGAGGAAATCCACTGGTTAATCTGGTGCAGGCATTAGCCTGCTGGATTGCCAGAAATTATTTGTGTCCTGAAGAAGTTTGTGTCTAGATCACAGATGACTTTGGAAAGGGATACTTGGATTTCAGTTTCCTGTTTTATATGGTAAGAAAGATTCTGATTTTAAAATATATTGAAAGCAACTGGTCCATACTATGGGTAAAAATACCACTTTGACTTTTCTTGGCAGTTGGAGAAGATAGTTTTTAAAATAGTTTAACAATTAAAATGAAATGGTGCAATTTAAATATATTTTTAAATCAATACCAATATGTACCTCTATGTTTGATGTTTCTATAAAAGTATATCAAGAATTATTTTACATTTTATTTGTTTTATTTCCTTAGGTGGGGGGAAGCAGATTGAGATTTTTGTACATTTCTATAGAGTCAAGCCATCTGCTTCCGTTTCCTTAGTGAATAATTTCTCCTTAGGAAAAAATGATAAGCTTTCTTTAATCAGTTTAGCTGTATTTTTTTCCTTTACCTAGCCTGCCTTGGTATGTGCTACCTTGGTGCATATGTCTTAAATATTTTTCTGTTTGCTATTGTCTAACTTGGTATTAAATACAGAATATTTCATTCTATTATTTTCTTTTCCACTTTAATCTGTGAACAGACAGAAAGCTGGAATGATTTAAAGTGGACTATGACTTGTGCTGGGATAGCAGCCTATGGCAGGGGAAGCTGCATTCAATGAAAATTCTCTCTCTTACGGATGGAGGCACATTTTATCAGGGCTATCTGGCTATGATCATTCCAGTGACGGAAACACTAAGTTGTATTTGTGCAACTCAGTCTCTTGAAAATCAGATGAGTAAGGCTCTGGCATTTGTTCTCTTGCCAGGTGTGAGAGGTTGATTTTGTCTGGATGCCAGGTGTCCACCAAGCTACTCTATCACTTCCCCTTCTCCTGTGGACAGGGGAGAGAAAATAAGATGGAAATCAGCCAATAGGTCAAGAAAGGCAGTTTACTAGAGCAAAAATGGAAGGTTGCGAATGCAAGGAGAAAAAAGCAGAATTTATTCCCTACTTCCCATCCACAAGCAATGTCCAGCCATCTCCCAGGAAGGAGCAGTTATGACAAACTCTGCCCCAGTCCCAGTCAAGGACAAGGCTGGCCAGCTGCTCACTCATCAGCTCTAGCATGATCCTTTTAGCAGGGCAGGGTCTCCATCACTTCTGGTTGAAAGTGGTGCTTCTAACTTCTGAAACATTTTACCTTCCAGCTTTGAAAGGAAGGGATTTTTCTTGCTCTGATAGTGCAATATTACATTGTACTTTTTCTTGATTTACTTACTTGCATAATGCTTTTTTTTAATCCATATTTGTTGAAGTTCAATAATTTAACATCATACATCTGCTTTTCTAAATCCACATAATTATTTTTGTATTCTGTTATCAACTGTTTAGTGAATAAACTTGTAAAATATTGTCATGTAATTGATGCCTGTATATACTTTTCATTTTGAAACTCTTCCATATCTTGATTTGTCAGCAGAGGACTTATTTCCTATGCAGCCATGAAATGCGTGTAGCCAAGGTTATTCTTTCCACTTAAAAATACCAAGCTTTTATACAGCTGCTGGAGCTAGGAGACTTCTTAATTTTCCTCATCACTGATCTTTATGTCCCACATCATAATCATAATTGTTTATCTAAGTGCTAATCAGTTTTCACTTTCTCAGGAGCAACATGTGTGTGCATTCAACATATAGACCATATAAAAAGACAATCTACATAAATTGCTTTAGCAATATTATATATTGTTGAATTACACCAGTATATTCTTAAATTCTACATGCCTAGAGAAATTGAAAATCTGAGGAAGACAAATATATGCTTTGTCTAGACATTCTTTATATTTAGAAACAGAAATTGGTAATTCTGCTGTATTTCATTTACATCTATGAGTATTTGTTATATATCAGATGCCATATGCATTCACACACAGAGATCTACAAACTGAGGAACAGCTTTTACCAGCATTAACTTACAATTTTAAAGCAGAAGAATCCCAAGGACTAGGACAAAGGTGTTTTCTAAATTTGTAGATGGAAAAGTTAAAAGAGTGAAACTATTTCTTTTTCAACAGTTCTTTTGGACCACAAACACACTAGCTTCCTTAGGATGCATCCTTGGAGCTATACAGGACATGACAGGAACAGACAAGAAAACTGGCCCTAGCACTGTAGCAAGGAACTGTAGCAAGGGACAGAAGAATCAAGAAGGGAGAGTAAAAGGAGCATTCTGTATTCTGAGTTTTCTACCAGAATTTGAATTCTCTTGGGAGTAAAGATAGGAAATTACAGTTTGAACTTCCTCAAGTGTTTTGGGAATTGGCAGGAAAAGTTATTGTAGATTGAAAACTTTGTCAGAGATAGCATCAAATATGTAGCACAAGAAGGCAATTGTATCAAAAGAAGAAAACCTTGATTTAAAAAGGGGGAAGAAAGAAGAAAAAATCCCATGAAAGATCAGAAAATAAAGGATTTGTGCTGGTGGTGGAACTTTGTTTTCAGCTGCTGATCTGTATGCTTGTGAAGATGTACTGTCCTCCACTTGAATGTTTGCACCTTCGAAAAATGCTGCACAAGTTCATATGATTATTTGTTTCATTGAAAGAAAGAGGCAACATGTCCAGCAGCAATGGTATGTTCCTAACAGCATCCATAAGGTTATAAAAGCATTTTATTTTCGTATAATTCCTACAAAGAAGCTAATGTTTTCCTGAGGGAAGGACCTTAAGATGGATGATAGCCTTCTTGGCAGACACTCATAGGACAAAAACTGACCCGGGGTTACTGTGAATTCTCTGAAACTTCCTGGTGAGAATTTTGTCCAAAGATGTGTGTGCATACTGCTAACAGGATAACACATATATCTTAAGACTTATGTGGAGTTGCATTGCACCATTTCTCAATAACAAAATATATCACTAATGTACTAACAGCCATAGAAGAACAAAATAAATTTGCATGTCAATGTAGATAGCAGAATGTGAATTGTCTCCATAGCACTGAAGATTTAGGCTCAAAAGTCTGATTGATAGTCATATTTTACGGATATAATTTCCAGCAAATAATTTTGCTTCTTGCTGTGGCTTTATTTTCTATAAGGTAGTAGCTTTCTTAACGTGTTTGATGAGGGAAAATGACTAAATAAGATGTTTAGATAGAAATAAACAGTTTTATTAAAGAAAAAACAAAAACAACAAGAAACTGCTACCATATAAAAAGAAGGAAGAGATAATACAGGAAAATAAAAGAGGAAAAATTAAACTTTAAAATGAAAAATAAATTTATTTGATAATAAAGTCATGAAAGTAAATATAATATAGTTTAATAAAAATAAAATAATCTGCAAAAATTATAACTTAATACTTTGTCTTGAATTCTGTTCAGATACAATTGCCAGTGCAAAAAACCAAAGCAAACAAACAATAAATAAATAAATAAATAAATATTAGCATGAGTCAAGGTTCTTACACACCTTATTCAGTTTCTGGAGTGTTTGTGAATATTAATCTGTTATTCCATAATTAAATAGTTCTGTTTTTTTAATACTGTATTACATTTTGTAATTATTTAATTTCTTACTTCTTTTGAACTGAATTATTTTTCCTCCAGTGATCAGTAAAAATGTATCTGCATTATTCATGGAATGTATTATTTTTAAAAAAACTTCCTTGTTTTTAACCCTTATTTACACACAAAAACAATACAGGCTTTATCTGAGCTACAAAAATGAACTTTAAATCCTAATTTTGTAAAGTTGTGGCCTTACCAACTTTAATCATATTTGTTAAATGATTGCAAAATCTTGTACAGCTCCAAATTATTTTGTTAAGATTTCTTCATTTTCTAGTCATTTTCCTCTTATTTTCACACCAGAAAAGGTGCTTTTCATTAAAATCTGTGTTTACTTGTGGAGAAAAAAAAGTATTGCAACTCCTTGTTACGTGGTTAAAGTGGAAGAAAAACATCTCTGTAAGACTATTCTGGAAATTTGTCTTTCTTTTTATTACAGATTTTTTTTTTCACTGACATTACCATTGCTCTTATGCCATATGAAATACTCCTTTTCTCCTGGATACACAAAGTTGTAAGTTCAGGAGACAGCAAATTCATTGTTATGACTATGACTGCTAATCCTGGTCTTTGCTGGAGGCAGTTTACTCTGTGGTGATAGAGTCTGCTGCCAAATTGTGTCTTTTCCCAAGTGCTGCCTGGAAACTACTCCATACCACTGTGGAGGGTCCCATCCTGTCTTTGCTCAGCTCATCAGGAAGGTCTCCTCACACCAATGACCCAAGGAGTAAAAATCTCCCTTTTTACTCCCAGGTAGCTTGGAAACATTATGCAATTCTAGTTCCTGTCTAGTGTACAAAACTACTGGAAAGTAACATTCATGTGCCCATTGTTAGATACAAATCCTATTGAAGGAATTCTTGGAACTGAAAAACAATAGGAGTTGCATGGAGGCCATGTGCAGACACTAAGGTTCATATCACAGTAGTTTTTGTCATCTGTCCCTGTACAAGAATTTAAATATATTGATGACACTAGCACCATGTGTAAATAACTAATGTTGATTGTTACTTGCTGAAACTTCTGGAGTGGACAAAATTTCCAAGAGCCTTGATGTTACAATTTGCAAGTTGTTGTATGGGATTTTTGTCTGAATGTAGAAAAAGGATGGTAAAAATGGAAACGCATGTTAAAAAGTAGCCCTACTTTAAATTGATGCCTCAAGGACCAGAAGAGCTCTTATAAAATGTGAAGACTGGCTATTGTTGTTTTTCCACTATTTGGATTGACACTAGTGCTCTGTTATGTTTAATGTTTTTCCCAGCTGTACGATGAGGCAACTCCTCCTCATGTCCATGTTATCCATAGCACCTCAGGTTACATCTCAGTGATTCCTCCTGACAATATGCATGCATCACATCTTTGGTGAGACGTAAACCTTCCCTGAGAGTGTTAGATCTTTCCTGCTGCATGACTCTTCCTGGTGCACCACACTGCTCATGCTCTGTGTGTTAAACCCCTTCAGGTGCTGATGGTTCACAGCTATCTCTTAATTACAGCCCATGCTGCTGTAGGTTCAAAGCTAAAAATAACAGAAAATAAATCTCCAATAGCAATCTTGGCCAGCTAATGGCCAAATGTGTAGCTAAATTATGCAAGCAAATGCAAGCAAGTAAACAATCTAACAAAACCTATCAAGTGTAAAAACAATGTTAGAATGGGAACTTAATTAGCTTCTATGTTATAACCATGAAGCCAGACTGGATCACACTGATTATTCATTTATATATCTTTCAACTATAATATAGGAAAGCAAATATTACCACCCTCAGTTCCTTTGTCCCAGAAGAATCCAGACCAGAAGTACCCAAGAACATGAGTGTGTTTCCAGCACAATGCTTCATGGAAAAGAGCTTCAGTTTTCTTGACTTTATATAGGAGACTGGCATGAAATCTAGTGGAAGAAAAAAGAAGTCATAGTTACCCAATGTCTTTCTATAAAAAAGGTTTTGTATCCCCACTCTGTCTATTAATTTGCAGAATAGCATAGTACTAGCCCCTGTTCCATTGCATAGTTTGTGTTAAATGTTTACTGTTTAGAACAAGAAGTACCTTCTTACACATTTTAGCATTGAGCATGATGCCCTGTCAGAGATCTGCTACAATTCTTTTGTTTTGTTATTAGGCAGATTGTTGGGCTGCCTCTCCAATCTACTCTTGAAACTCACTAGGTATTTTATGCAAACTAAATGCACCATTAAATAATTTGAAGCATGAGACTACTGTGTGTACTCACAGCTCCACTTGCAAGGAAATGGTAAAAAAAAAAAGGCTGACAATGTGTTGCTGTTACAAAAAGGGCTCATTCAGATAATCCCAGTTTCCCTGGAAGATCTACACCTGCATAATTCACAATATTTTATGGGACTAGGGTCTAGGAAGATGCTAGGGGCTGAATTTTTTGCAGGAGTTTTATTCAGCACCCATAAATTAGACTTTGCTTTTGTAGTATACTGCCTCCTTGATTATAAAAGTATATCCCTGTTTTCTCCCAACAGTGATCCTCATGTTTCTCCATAAAGTTTCTCTGGGTCCTGCTGAATTTCACCACTCCTCCTGTTGCTCTGAACCTCTACTTCACATTCTTTACCTTTCCATCAAGACAAAAATGAGATAGCTATTTTCCCATATCTAATGAGCCCTGAGCAGAGTGATTATTGATCATAACTAGAGTGTCAGTTTGTTTGTGTTGTGGAGATGTTCTGACAGCTGTTTAGATGATTTTTTAGAAAAAGAATACTCATTTGCATGTAGACGTGTGATAATTTCAGCTGTAACAGCTTCATAGTTTAAGAGAATTTGTAATTTTTGCATCTGTTCCTCAGATTCTTCCCAGAATTAGATGGCTGCCACAGAAATGTTTGCCACTTCAAAGCTAAGCTCATGCTTAGATGCATTTCCTGTTCAGGTCCTTAGTTAAGATACAGCAAAAGAGTCTAATAAATGGAGCCAGGATGGGGAGTTTTAATCATTTATTGATTGTAAGAAGTGAGCTATTTTTCATTGGAATTCTGTGTGTTTAAAGATTTTGTTTAGAAGAGAATGATACTCCTGACAGAGAAATCATTCATTGTTAACTAAACAGTATTTGCAAACTCTTTAAAATTTACTTTTTGGGGAAACCTTTTCCATGAAGTGTTTCTTAATACATGTGATTTTTCAACAGTCATTATTCTGGTTTTGTTGCTTGCCTTTAAAAAAAAAAAATCACATTTATTTAAATTAATTTCTTAAGCATGAAAACATATCATACTTTGACTTCCAACACGTAATATTATCTAAATATAATTAAAAATTATTGATATTCTATCGTGATCATTTTTATTATTTATTTGAAGACTGAATATCTTTTAAATGTACAATGCCATTATCCACATTAAATTTTGATATTTAACATGAAAATGAAATCTCAGTTGCTCTCTATAGGCACCTCTGAAATGTACAGTTTGTTTCATGTTACCAAGGAAACAGATCTTTGCGAAGATATAAGGCCACTTTGATGTCATTGTAAACCACTAAAGTGGAAATCTTTAGTGTTTGTCAGCCTCTTGAGAGTAAGCAGTTTGCTCTAATCAAAATGAATATAAAATTATTCTGAGCATGTAGAAATGCAGTATTCTTGAAGCAAGCATGCTCACTAGTAACCACACATTTTTTTTCAACAATGATTCAGGACCACAAGAAATCTGATTACACTTTATTGAAAGATACATAGATATGTAACCCTGCCTATTCCTGAGCAGTTTTGTTCCTGGAAATTTAAATTGGCACATGTAAAACAGGTTGAAAGTATATTATTCAATTCAGTAGCATATTGGGAGTTGCTCAAGGGGATAAAACATGTTTATTTTTGAAACTCACTAACAATAAAATGATTGGAACATGGGGAGGGGGGGAACCCCCAATGAATAACTCCTGCTGTTCAGGGCTACACTATGAATTCAGAGAACAAGCCAAATCCCTTTGTGTGAAATGGCCTCCCAGGCATTTCTGCTTAGGGGGTGAAATGACTGACTAAGTCACAGAAATAGTAGAAAAGATCCACATGGGGAAAAACAAGTCTCATTTGAAATATAAAACCCCATTTCTGTGAATATGGAAGGTCAATTTCTGCTTATCTTTCCTTTAAAAGTTAAATACAATAATAATAAAATTACAAAGACAGCTGTTTAATGCTTTTCAAATGATTCTCTGGCTCCAGGAGCTAGAAAGCAGTACCCATATGTTAAATCAACATTTTGTCATTGGAAATGTGGTCAATAGAAATTAAAGAAAATGTGAAAAATTAGCACTATACTTTGACATCTCCTTAAGACCCAGCATCTTTTTGATTGACTATGCTGCTTTCAATGGAAAACAGCTGGATTCATGATAAGGGCTGGTGGGGAAGAGAACAACAAAGCTGGAAAGTACTTTTGGAGAATGAGTGAGAGAAGAGGAAAGTAAGAGAAAGAACGTGGAAACAAATGGCAAGGGAGAGCAGTGTAAACAATGAGGCTGTTAATGACATAGCCTGAAACCACCAGCTACAGAAAGCAGGGAGACAGGGCATGCATCCACAGAGGAGGTGCAAGTTAGAACCAAAGAGTACAGCAGTGGAGTCAATTAAAGACACTGCCAGGAGTGGCGGGAGTGGAGAGCCCTTGCTTACCAAGAGAGTATGGCTGGTTGTACATGGTTGGTTTTCTGTTGTAATGTGCTCTCTCCGCTTTCCAACCTTCAGTATTTGTTGGACAAAATGTAATGATAGGATACTTAAACACTTATCACTTTGTTAAGTACACTCTGCTAAATAAACACCAGATTACCTACGTTTGTTTAGCAGACTGTAGGCTTTTGGGTAAGTAATGCAGTTCATCCCTTCAGCACTATCAGGAATGGGGTCATTGTATGTGTTATTATCACAGTCTGACCTTACAGATACATCAGTGTCAGCCCCAATACTGCTTAAACTCCTTAACTTTCTATGAAAATGCTATTAAAAGCATTTACTACTTCATTTACACTCCAAAACAACAAAAATGTTATTGATATTATTGATATGCCCTCTTATGTTACGGATAAATAATTATATATATATATATGTGTGTGTGTGTGTGTATATATATGTATGTACATATATATATGTATGTATATATAAAATATCATTATATATATAATATATATCATCACATATATATAATCATGAAACCATTATATATATATGTGTATATATATATATGTATATGTATATTTCCTTTATAATCTTTCAATTATTGTAGCCTCCTGAAAAGTCCAAGTAAATGACCTGGTAATATCTGATTAATCCCTTTCTGTCAGATGGAACAGCTATAATTTTCTAAAGGTGTAATGTAAAAAAAAAGCTATGAACCTACAAAACATCCATAAATTTTATCTTAGCCATATAAAATTGCCTGTATACAGTTTCTCTATGAGACAAATAAAAAAAACTACTGCCACTCCGCTTGGCATTGATAAAACAGCATTTTAAATACCATGTGTATGATAAGTCCAGTTCAAGAGGTACAAAAACCTGTGCAAATATATATAGGAAAATATCTGTTTTGTTTGTCAACAAAAACCACTACTTCAAAGATATATATTTATTCTTTATAGAAAAATTGGGAGTGAGAGATAAATGACAAAGAAGGAGAATAAATATTCTCTAGGTCAATGATGACATAAAAATAAGAACTGTCAATTTTAAAGGATCTTAATCTGTAAATCAGAAGGATGTTCCAATTATGAAAGTATTTCTAAGTTAGCTTTCCTACAAGCATAGTGGGAGAAAATAGATGATGAATTTTACAGTGTATCTTTGGTATTGTTCTTACCTGGACTGTGTACAACTGAAAGAAATGCTCTTTGATCTGTGAAATCACTTTCAGCTTTTGATTCCTATTTAATATAAGAATTTGATTGGAAGGTGTGCCAGAAAACCAATGAGTGATCGACACTAATCATGTAAGAGACAGAGGCTTTATAAATACACACACACACACAAACAAAGTCTGCAATGTCTGCTGGCTCTGCTGCTGCCTAAGCATCAGATATACATAAACTGAGCTGGATACATAGAAATATGAATTCCAACTTGTAATGTCACATGAACACCATGAGGTTAATATGTACTGAATATTAAATACATAAATATTGTCTGGGGCTTACCCCAGTTTTAGCTGTTTAAAAATTAGGTATCTGGACTAAGTCATGGCTCTTTTTGAGCTCTGTGCAGTCAGCCCTGGCAGCATATACATCCCAACTGCTTTATACACCTATTTTATAGTGAGGTTAATTATTTTCTCTTTCTCTAACTGCTGTTTTTGCTGGCTGTCTTAAATTAAGATTGCAATTTTAATTGCTGCCATAAATCTGCAATTTCCCTTTGGAAATTTTAAAAGGAATTTTTTTGCAAATCCCACTCAGAATTTAGTGGCAATAGTTTATTTTTAGTAATGGTTACTCTTCTAGGTGTTCATTTAATATGCACAGTGGGACACAGTAAACTAGATTAAAGAAAATCTCTGCAGAGAATTAGAGATTCCAGCTGTATGGGATAATGAGGGGACTGACCTACAAGTCCACACTACCTGGTGCAGGCAGCAGGTTGGCAACATCCAGGGATCAGCTGAAAACTTCCTGCTAATAAAGATGCAGGCCAGCATAAATCCCTAAATAGCTTCACCCCAGTCAGCAGGCAGTTGACCACCTTACTTTGATGAGCAGAGTCTCTTGTGACATGAAGTGTGTCACGTCTGGGCTAAGGAAAAGCCCAGTTGGAAGAACTTGCCCCTATTGGGATGACAACACATATCTAAATTTCACGTTTCCACCTCATGCTGGAGGAATGAGGGCACAGTGCTAGGAGCAATTCATACAACTCTTCCTCTATTCTGACAATAAAAATACTGCCAGCCAGAGATGATACATGTGCACAAACTATGATACAAGGTATTCCATACTGATGCATAAAGGTACTTTTCCTCTTGGCTGATGCAAATAGTCAGAGTATTCTGTAAGGGAATACTGGTGATAATAAAGGGAAAACAAAAAGTCTTGAAAGGGCTTGTTTGCAGAATTCCAGTCATATATGTGTCAATCACCAACCAGTACCTTTTGCTAAATATATGTTGCAGACAGCATTCAGCTTGCAGCTTGCACACAGGTAAGTCCTAGCTCTTCCACACCATCCACTGCAAAGAAATTCCAGAATTCAAAAGTATTTCTTAAACACCAACACTAAAGTCTGTGAATTTTAAATACAGAAAACAATGACAATGCCGAGGTTCCTGCAGATTTAATTACTCTGTTGTTCTATACCTAGTAGTGTACTTTGCTTTTAATGTTATTGGAGTATGAAATAATTTAACAGATAAGTTGTTCTACAAGACAGACTTTCCTAGCTGGGAAAAAAATAAGTAGAGAATCTCAGTATTGTAGTAGCAGGGCATCATGCCAGCAATTTGATTGTTTCAGAGAAAAAAAAAAAGAAAGAGAAAAAAAGTAAGGGGAGAATGGCAAAATTATCATGGAAGTAGGAAGTAATATGCATTATATTAATCAAACAAACTTTGTGCTGAAAGATTAGGATACAAAATGTCATGCAGAAAGATTCACATGACATTAAGAAATAGAATAACTGAAAAAAGATAAATTTTAATAAGGATTAGTAGTACTAGGAAATTTGAATAAAGTAATAATAAAAATGCAGTGCCTTTTGCATGAAGATTTTTGTGCCAACAAGAATTTCTGATACAAACCTCATCATAGGAAAGCCTCTTCATATTGATATCACATAAAAGAGGAAATTTAATATGACTAGTGACAAAGTTGAAACTACTGGTACAATGAGGACCAGAAAAGGAAAAATGTAATAATAGAAATCCAGTGACATACAGTGTGAACAGAGAAGTATAAATGATATAGAGATGGAGATAAACTAGCCAGGAATAAAGATAAGCTAAGAAAACACAGCAGGTTCTTAAGACAGTTATATGGTTTCATCTTCTTCTAAGGAAGGAGTAGGAAGCAATAAGAATAAAAAACCAACTAAACAAGAAGACTGTCTTTAAAGGTAACCTTTGTAAATTATTACTTTTATAGAGCAACATTCTGGAGAAACAAATGACTAGATCTGAGGATTAAAGATATCTCTTCCAATCACTCAGTTGTGTTTTGAGAAAGTTGGAAAATATATTCTTACATGCCAAAATGGCTGCAGCTTTATTCAGCAATATGTGCACTGCACCTGGAGAATTTTGGGAATATTTCAAGAATGAATCAATGACAATTCACATGCTTTGTTATCCAAAATGAGATAATAGGAACCTTGGGAATGAATTACAACAATTATTTTTGAAACTATTCCTGGGACGTGGTCTATTTCTACTGCAGTATATGAAGCAACAGTTTCCTACAAAAAAGAACCCAGCTCTGCTTGGCTTTAAATCTTATTTCAGATGAACTCTCATCAGCATCTATAGGTGAGCTTAGGCTTGTAAGGATGCACAGGATATAATAAATGGAGAAAGGAGGAACTAAGCCTATGGAGCAGCAGCTGATTTCAGCTGTCTCCATGGCGTTTTAACTACATCAAAAATCTTGAATCTTCTTGAAAGATCAGATGTTTCAGCAACAAAGGTCAGGTTTTTATTAAAATCACATATAATTCACAGTCCAGTTGAACTGAAAAAAGCTACAACTTACCTTGAAAAATTAGTAATTGAGCTATTGAGAATGCTTGGATAGTTCAGGAAAAGTTCACCAAGTAATAGAGACACCTCTAAATCAGGTTTGGTAAAGATGGCTTGCTTTCAGTGTAAGTTATTTTACAAAGGTCAGCATTTGACAAGGATTTGAAGTGAAAGACTAAAATCTTAATAACCTCATAACATATCCAACTGTGGCAGAGGGTACATATTCCCAATTTTCAGAAGTGCAGTCCATTACTTAGGCTACAGAGAGATCACCGATTGGAGCACAGAAAGAATCTAAACTCTTAGAGAGTATTCAAAGGAGAGCAAGAAAAATGGTGAAGGGCCTTGAGGGGGAAGCTGTGTGGAGGGGAAGCTGTGAGGACAGCTGAGGTCACTCGGTCTGTTCAGCCTGGAGGACACTGAGGGGAGACCTCATCAAAGTCTGCAACTTCCTCGTGAGGGGAAGAGGAGGGGCAGGCACTGATCTCTGCGACCCGTGACAGACCCAAGATTATAGTCTAACTTTGTGTCAGGGGAAGTTTAGGCTGGATATTAGGAGGATTGCCCAGAGGGTGTTTGGGCACTGGAACAGGCTTCCCAGGGAAGTGGTCAAAGCACCAAAGTGTCTGAATGCAAGTGCTTGGACAATTCTCTTAGGCACATGGTGTGATTCTTGGAGATGGTGCTGTGCAAGTCCAAGAGTTGGACTTGAAGACCCCTGTGGGTCCCTTCTTACTCAGCTTATTCTGTGGTCTCAAGATTTGGCAATTCAACAACTATACCAGGGTCCTGAGAGCACTAAAGGTGATGGCTCTGCCCAGAGGACTCCCCACACCCTGCTTGTGGTCACACCACCTCCAGCCTCAGGCCAGACCCTGCTCTTAGAATAGCTGAACACCATCTTCTTTTGGCTTCTACTTCCTTTTGCTGCTGGCTGGGCTCTCTCTTTGTGTGCTGGACCAATATTTTGCCACATCTAGGATATAGAAAGAGCCTCTCACTCACCATCAGCTCTACTGTCCCAGTACAGCCTGACCTCAGGTCCCAGATCCCAGCCTGGAGGAAGCAGGTGTCTCTTGTTGTTCCCTGTGCTGTAGCACACAGGTACACCTGAATTAAAACAAGAATACCCCAACAAAACAAAACAAAAAAAAAACAACAAACCAAAACAACAACAAACAAAACAAAAACAAAAACAAAAACAAAAACAAAAAACCCAGAAAAATTCCAAATACATCAAAATCTTTGGGGCTAATGCTGCAAGATGATACAGGTTCAACACTTGCTTGTCTCAAATAATCACAAAATCACAGAATCATCAAGGCTGGAAGAGACCTTCAAGCTCCTCTGGTCCAATCATCAATCTAGCATCACCATAACCACCCATAAACCAGATCTCCAAGTCTGAATGCTTGTTGAGACAACCATGGCTAGAGTGCAAATCAGATTGAAACTGTTGAGTTATAATTTCGAGGTTCTGCAAAAAATGTTAATGACAATTTTTCCTTAGAACTGTAGTTACTTTTTGGTTTTTTGCTTGTACCTCTGATTTATCTTTGGCTTCTGTGAGTATTAAACCGGTGCCATACTCAGTGTCATAGTGAAATGTTATTTCATGTTTAAAGCATTCCTGTGAACTTCAAAAATGGCAACATTTAATAATTTTCTCTGTTTCTTCTATAACCCCCACAAGCCTGCTAGTGAAGGGTATATGAGTTGAGTACCTGTGTCATGAGGTTGAGATCAAACATTTAAAAGTCTGAAGATTTTACAGAATACTCTACCTTTAATAACAACACTGGAAAGGTTTCAGTCATTCATCAGAGAGTTTTGGTACTGGACACTGAGGAATCGTTTAAAAAAAAGACACAGTGAGAAATACTGGGCAGGTGATAGTAAGACATAACAGCAGAATTACCTTTGTGAAATTAGTGTCAACAGACGTCTTAGTAAAAAATACTCATGTCCCATTTTGAAGAGTGTGTGGCTGTGTGGTATAAATATCATTGTAGGAAGTCAGAGGATAATCCACTCTGAACAATGGAGGAACACACCCTTTATATCTCTTCAGTCTTTTTCTCAACACAGTATAGCCTTGGTTCCTAGTATGTTCTTAACCCTTCTCAGATTTAAATATGTACCTATAGAACAAATGGATGCTAGTAAGGACTAGCAATAAAATCTCTGTCACCTCTCATCATTGGTCTCCTTATTTGTTACTAACTGGGCTAGCTTTTCTGAGCTGATCTATCCTGCTGGTCAGGTTATTGTATAAGGTCGTTGTTGATATGAATGGTAGCTGACTAAAAATTAGTAGGGACATCAGGAAGAATTCTCCATAAGTGAATACAAGCTTTGTGGTTTGTTGTTGTTGTTGGTTGGTTGTTTTTTGTTCTGCTTTGTTTTATTTTTCCTGACACAATTAGGATGTCTGTTTCTGTGTTTTAAATTGCTGCAGTGAGTGAAAATGCAAATAACTGAAATGCAGATTCATCAGCAAAGGCACAGTAGAAGGTGAATTAAACTAAAGATTTTGTGCAAGTGCATTTTCTGGGCATTTTTTCTGGTAGGCAGTGCGGTGGCAGTTTGTTTTAACTAATCTTATTTCTCATCAATTCTCATGTTTCTAGCAAGAAGACAAGTGAATTGTGGCAGATTTATAGATCTTTAGAGAGACCTGAAGGTACAACCTTTAATTTCTTTTCAAGTTCATTGTCTTGCAGCTTTGAAATGGTTACAGCTGCTGCCTAAAAGATTTTAAACAAATTTGCTGACTCCCTAGATAAGTCAGCTGCTGCTTTGAAGCATGTTGTTTCCATGTCTATGTCCATGTCAAACTGTTATCTGTTATTAGAGTAATAAGAGGAAATGGAGAAAAATAGTCACAAATTTTGGAAGCTGTCACATTCATGCCATCATTAATTTTGATTTATTTACTTTTATTCCAGAAGCATCTCTTTAAATGGTAGGAAGGAGAAGTCAGAAAAATGTCAGGTCCTATAAAGAAAAAAGAGATGACAATTAAACAGGAGGAAGAAGATGAAAACAACAATTTAAATGCCAGTACAAGTGACAAGGTTTTTAAACTGTACAGTCCATGACAAATAAGAACAATTGAGATGGGTAGAGCAGTGAAGGTGGAAGAAACTCATTCAAATTTAAGGCAAAAATATAGAGAAGAAATCTTTACATTTGCAAGTAATGCAGGAGCTCTTCTGTGCTCTGTCTACCAGTGTGACTGCAATACACATGTGCACCCTTGGATGAAAAACTTCAGAGAGCAGATTTTATTGGTAGACTAATCCAGCTTTTTGGAGATGTCTTACTCTTTTTTTTTTTTTTCCAGTTCTGGGTTTAGCTGTACTCCTTAAAATGTTCAAGCTAGCTGGCTGAAAAGTAGTTTCAGGTATGACTGTTGTGACAGAAAAATCTTAGCCATAAGGATTCCCACTAGGTGCATTAACAAGGAAATGTCCTTTGAAACTTTGGAAGTGTCAGACAAATATTAGTATTGCTTAAAAACAAAGTAGTACACAAGTGGGAGGAAGAAGCAGAATGCCTTTATCTCATTAGCAGAGGAAATTTAGAAGTGCACCTTTTTTACTGTCTGCTTTTTCAAAAAATTGTAAGTGAGCCGAAAAAAACATTTCTAAAGTATTTGCAAATGTGTCTCTGTGAACAGTAAGTCCAAAATTACGAGAACTGTTTAACATTTAATATAAAGGTCAAACATTAAAAAAGGTAAAATGTGCCTATTCTAGAGCTCAATAGGAATGTACTAAGGAAGACTGCTGAATTTGGTTTTCCATTACAAAGCAAATAAAAATTTCAGACCTAGGCCTGTCCAAAACACTTTTGCCTCAATATGAGCCGTTCCCTTAATTTCAGTAGCAACTGGATGCATCCTTCTACTCTCCAGGCCAAGAAATTATACCAGTCAGTCTTTAAAACCATAATTTATTCTAAAAGCAGCATGCAGAATGTCACCAATGAAGCATTCCTTTGTGCTCAAAATTGTGTCTTTTTAGATGGAAAATACAGAATTTGCAGACAGAATCAGCACTGGACTCATGCTTGTGTTAATTCTTCTTACTTCTAAAGATGTTAGCTTTTAATTGGCCAGAGCATGCCATTGGAATGGGCAGCCAGACTCCCTGGTTGTAAGTTAGGATAACATCTGTCTTTTCAACTTGCTTTGGCAAAGGAAGCATGCACAATTTTTTGTTATTCCAAAAGCCCTTGAAGCATGAAGAACATGAAGTTCCAGTGAACTGGAACTTCTTCCTTCCACTGATGCTGTGAATACTTGATTTCTTTTCTTATTTTTTTCTTTTTTTACTCTGTCATTCCCTGATTTTTTTTCCCCTGTCTTTGACCATTTTGGTGAAGCATTTATCACAGAATCACAGAACAAACTGATTTGGAAGGGACCCTCAAGGAATATCAAATCCAACTTTGCACTACACAGCACCGTCCCCACGAGTCACACCATGTACCTGAGGGGATTGTCCAAACACTTCTTGAACTCTGTCAGGCTTGGTGCTGTGACCACTTCCCTAGGGAGCGTAATCCAGTGCCCAACCACCCTCTGGGGAAGAATTTTTTTTTAATATCCAACTGAAACCTCCCCTGATACAAATTCAGGCCATTCCCTTGAGTCCTGTCACTGGTCACTACAGACAGAGATCAGTGCCTGCCCCTCCTTTTCCCTCATGAGGAGGTTGTAACAGCAATGAGGTCTCCCCTCAGTCTCCTCTTACAGGATGAACAGAGCAAGTGACCTCAGCTGTTCCTCATATGGAACAGAGGGAATCTTCTCTTCAAGATTCTTCACCTTCCTTTGCTACCCTCCTTTGGATGCTCTCTAATAGTTTAATGCCTTTCTTATGCCATGGCACCCAAAACTGCCCGCAGGACTCAAGGTGAGGCTACCCCAGAGCAGAGCAGAGCAGAGCAGAGCAGAGCAGAGCAGAGCAGGACAATCCCCTCCCTTGCCTGGATGGTGATGCTGTTCTTGGTGCCCCACAGCTGGCCCTCCTGGCTGCCAGGGCACTGCTGCCTCACATTCAACTCACCGTGGACCAGGACTCCCAGTTGCACAGCACTGCTCTCCAACCTCTCATTCCCCAGTCTGTCTGTAGATCCAGCACTGCCCCATCCCAGGAGCAGAATCCAGAACCTTCCCTTGTTGAACTTCATATGGTTGGTGATTGCCCAGTCCTCTAATTTGTTGATGTCTCTCTGTAGGTACTTTGTGCCTTCAAAGGGAATCTACAGCTCTCCCAGTTTTGTATCATCTTTGCATTTGATCTAGTCCTGTATCCATGTTGTTTATGAAGATGTTGAAGAGCATAGGGTTTGCCGAAGCCTACTAGTGACAGCTGTTCATCCTTACATTATTTAAATTTTAAAATTAAAATTTTAATATAGTTGAAAATACTATTTACTTCACAAATATTGCTGGCATGTTGTATGACATACTGAAATTACCATTCAAGCAAGATGATTGTGTATTTGTGTGTGTGCGCGATGTTTTAAAACCACAGAATATTAGTTGGCTTCTAAAATCTAGAGCTAAAAGAAATCGAAATAGAAATAGAAATAGAAATAAATAGAAATAGAAATAGAAATAGAAATAGAAATAGAAATAGAAATAGAAATAGAAATAGAAATAGAAATAGATAGAAATAGAAAGAAATAGAAATAATAGAAATAGAGAAGTGAAGTGAAGTGGAGTGAAGTGAAGTGAATGAAGTAAAAAACAGTACTTAATACAAAAGCAGAATGCAGATAGCTCTTCAGCAAAGAACTAGTTGCACTGAGGTAGAGGTAATGCCACCCAAATTGCTGGAAGTTCTGATCACTTCCAAAAGACATTTTGGGATGTGTTTAGCTGCTTATCATCCTCCCGGTTTCAACACTGGGCTGGTCTCAACATTGACTACCTGCATTGTTAAGGAGCAGTGCAGCGGCCACTCTAATACCTAGAGACCAAGAACAAATCCTTGAGCAAACAGGGATGGCCTGAAAAGCCCTTCACCTTTCTTCCAGCATAATTTGGATGTTATCCAGACCTTGTGAAAGTCATTTTCTATACACTGTTTTGCACTAAAGGACAAAAGGTGGGAACAAACACCGTGTACTTCCAGCTGAGTCTGAGATGGGATATTTCAGGTGCAGCAAAACCTTTCAAATGTAGACCTCCAGAAGCAACCAAGGACAGTGTTCTTTATGGTATAATGTTATTACGCGTGACATGTCTTTGACAGACCTCTTTTATGTGCTTTTAGCCTATGGCAATATGTTATGGAGAGAAGAATTCACTGACATATCCAGGAAAAGAAACCCAATGCATAAAAAATTGAAATGACAAGGTTGACAAGGTCATTTTGTAGCTTTTGTTGCATTATGATAATAACTAACAAACTGGTATGCTGCATCTAAAACTTCTTAGTATAGCCAATGCCTTTTTCTCTCATATTCTCTTCAGTACATTTCAATTTTTGCTTTAGAATCTTTCTCCTCTTCTCCCAGTAGAGTAAAAGGAAGCATTTTGTAGTTTGTTCACTAAATACCCCTCTGTGCGGTGTGGCATTTTGTGTCCACTATTAATGTTGGCAGGGCTTTTTTGTTTCATTTAGTTCTTAGATTGCTTATTTGTTTGTGTTACCATCTCGCCTTCTAAATCCAGAAAGGGAAAATACCACAGAAGCAACTTCCAGGATATTTCTCTAGCAAGAGAAGCTCTTTTGTTTTTGTGTGTATCTACACACTTCTCCTCCTATGAGCCCACTGGAGTCACTACTGTGCTTGCTCTATCTTCTCACTTCAGAGACCTCAGTCAGTCTTTCCTAAATAATACTTGACCAAAAGTGGAAGCATACATGATCAGATCCTTCCCTAACTAGGTTTAATAAGTGAAGAGGGTTTGTGACCCTTGAAGATGTTGCCCATTTTTGTGATTAGATCTTTGCTTTTTTATTCTTAATAGGCAATTACCTTCCCCCCCTCCTTTCTTTTTGTTTGTTTATTTGTTTTTAATAGACTATATAAAACCTTAAAATGGCTCAGCCTAGATAAAGCCACTATGAATGGATATTATTCACTGAATTCTATGGGCCATTTAAATAAGCTTGTTTAAAATATTGCTAAAAATTTAAAGCAAAAAGTTAATAGGGAAAAAAGTCAATCCCTGAAATCACATGTACAGAACCATAGGCTCCAAAGATTTATTGGTTTCTTTCTTGTTTTTTAACAGCAGGTAAAACCACTTCTGTGCAACACAATATGGAACTAGCTAACTCATAACTAGCTTCTGAAGCACTAACACATAAGCCATATCTGTCGTCTGCCTGTAACATTTTGTAAACAACTGTGTTTGATGTTTGCTGTTGCTCCTTTGATCTTGTAAAATCCACCACAGAGATATGAATATGTTCAACAAAATCTGAGAATATTTCTTTTCTAGGTATGGCAGTCACATTGTATCATTAGAAATTTGTTTCCCCACTAATGATGCATCATTTCAAGTGATACATTCTCGATAAGAGAATCAAATTCACTTTTGACAGATTTTGCAGTTCAGAGGTAAGATCAATAATTTCTCAAGGCAACATGAAACAGCTGTACAATACAACTGCACGCTCAAAGAAAACAAAGTGGAAGGATTATTTTAAATTAAAAAAATAAATAAAATTAAATATAAAATTAAATAAATTTTAAATAAAAAGTCTTGATCATTATCAGACAAATCTATAACTGTTTCAGAACAATCTACATTCTTCTTCTGTGAAAAATACACAGACAACACTGTGTATCTGTACTATCTGATAGCTTAAAATATTTCATACTCACTTTTTGAACTCACATATGAAAAGGCTTAACTTGTATTTCAGTCAATAAAGGAATTTTCTTTATATAAGATGGTTTCCTAACCTAAATGTTTTAAGTTTTTGTTTTCCAAACATCCACCACGGTTATAAATGGTATATCTAGTAAACACATCTGGAAATTCACCTTTCTATTATGCATAGGGTTGTATGTGTAGATAATACTCTGAAGGTAGAAGGAAGCATGATGGCTGTTCAGACCACCTGTGGAAATAATGCAGGCTGTATGACTTCCTTCAGAAACCTTGAACTGAGCCTGTAATCTGTGCAGGAGTTCACAATTCCCACAGCCTGCTGAGGAGCCGATAGGAGGCAACCAGGGAGGGGAAGTGAGGCTGGAGCAGTTAGACTATGGGAAGCAATCAGGATATTCTTCTTCCTGCACTTGTGGAAACACCAGGGTCTCTCCAGCAGGAATTGTAACTGGAATTCATGGGGTGCTTGTTTTTTTCTGACTGAGCAAGGACTGTTAACACTGCATGTTTATGTAGTACATGGTACTATTTAAGGGTAAAGCTAGAGAAATTTCAAAGACTAGATACAATGTTAGAAAGCCATTGTTAGAAAGACAAAAATAATTTAGGTATATTTCAGCATAGTTTCCAAATGGAAGCCGAATTATTGACAAAAATCTTCCTTTTTTTTTTTTTAAATGTGATGTGTTTGAATCTTCCCATTTGAGAATTGTCCAGATGCTTTATCTAGTTGTTTGAATAGTTTCTGCCATACAGAACTGGAAGCATTGGTGATTTTATGTTAAGCAATTATTAAAAAGGAGGTCTATGTGGTTCTTCTGTGCAGCAAAGAATAGTTGAAGTAAACAATGGAGACATGAATATTGAAGGGCAGCTCCCATCCCTGAGACAGTACATTGTGAGAAATTAGGAACATAATAAAGATAATGATTTAGAAATTAAAGCCTAGCATCTACAAGCTTTTTTATGCAGTATTATATCTCAGAAATTTCCAGCAGAGTTTAGAAGACGTCTATTTTTTATCAGTACATTTATTTTAACAATGAGAAATAACTTTAAGCTGGAATTCAAACAGAATATGCCATTATTGGTCTGATGCTTTTAACTTTGCTTTAAGTGCTCCTGATTTGAGGAATGGAAATAGGTAGCAGTGGTGAACAGGATTTTGATTAAGCCGCTGGAGCTTTCAAGCTTAAAAGAATACAGTTATTATTGAAGGAGTGGGTACAAATTCCCTCATAAGGTCTGGTGAGCATCTTCAGATCTGGAAAAAAAAATACCACAATTTCTATTATTCTTCATGGGAGACTTCACAAGATATAACTTAGCAGTAGAGTCTCAATCCTTTTTCTGAATGCAGAACTAGCTCCTTCTGATACAGTGGTTTCCCATAATGAGATATTCTTAATGTTGCCTTTAGTTCAGGTGGTGTCAGCTTGAGGTAGCTGCATGAGTGGGAAGAATTGCACTGAATGGAGATCAGATATGATGGTGGGGTTAACTTTTAAAACATTATGTGGAAAGATAAGGTGGGCCTACTTTCACTGAGAATTATTAACTTAAAAAATGACTTCGGAATGAGGTAAAGACATGGGTGATGGCAGCCAAGAGAATTTAAATTGGACATCAATCATGCAATACTGAGTGTTCAGCTGTAAATATTTTGTTCCCAGATACTGAATTGCAATGTGGGGGACATTATCTGTAATGAAATTTCTCTGGTGGATAATCTCTAGATTATACTAAACAGTGTATTTATGCAATAGGGCTGCAAGTGGCCTCTGGAAGCTCTTACCAACCTTCATACACATTCATGCTCTCCTAAGGATGTCATCACCTTGGGCTGTTGTCCAACAGTTTGTGTGAGAATAACTTGTGCTCTATTGAAGCAAGGAACACTACAGAAACAGCTGAAATGTTTGGTAAAACTGTGCTGGAACATCCAAAGGGTGAGAGCTGTGAAAATTCGACATATTTGCTAAATAGGTCTCCTCTTGTCTGACTCAGAAAATCTTCCAAATGCTACAGCATAGATGGCACAGCGACTTCAAAGATACTGTTAGTTTCTGTTAGTTTCTCACTAAGAATGGAGATACCTGCAATTTGCCCAAAGGAAAATGATGGTAGGAAAATGTTTAATCTTCATCTATGGTTCAGCAGAAGTTTTGGGGATCTGCTTTGATTTAGCAGTGATCTAGGTCAATGCTTCTGAAGTTGGTGGAATCTAAACCGTACACACAGGCTTTTAATTATCTTGTGGCAATGTTTCTTTACACTGGTATTATAAACAAAAGGAGCTTAGAAATGAATGAGAATGTCTGTAGAAGTTTGGGTAACTTTCATAGTATCTATGACTGAGTTGAGAGCATTTAAAATAGCAAGGAAATTTGAAATTTAGTATAATTATAATGATTTATATGTAACTTAACAAAGGATATATAGTTTGTGTTAATGTCATAAAAATATTTTTTTCTGTTTATTAATATTATATATAAGTAGATAAAAGATTAAGCATGTTTTAGTATTTTGAATGAAACAATGTGAGATGAAGGTGCATGCAGATCACATAACTTGTGAAATGTAAAAATTTAATATTTCTCAAATCAAGTTATCTCCAACACTTGCATGTAATCAAGGAAATGCCTATAAGGAACAATTATACAGAACTCCCTGAGACCCTCTCCTGGTACTCAGCACATGGAGGTGCCTGTCTAAAGTCCTGTGCCCTAATACAGACAGACTGGGGAATAAACACACTGAGTTAAAAACCTGTGTGCAGTTGCAGGGCTATGGGTTTTTTAGGATCATGAAAGTATTGTGGGATGACTCCCATGACCGGAGTGCTGCAATTTCATAAACTCCTACAATGAAATGGCTCAACTGGTAAATGAGGGGAGAGCATTGGATCTTGACTATCTAGACTACAGTGGCTTTTGACACTGTCACTCACAGACAAGCTGTTAAAATAAGGGCTGGATAAGGAGAGAGTGAGGTGATTGAAATTACCTGAATATCTGAGTCCAGACAGTGGTGGCACAAAAACTAGCTGGAGGCCAGTGACTAGTGGTGTGCCCAGGGGTCAGTGTTGGGTTCAATCCTGTTTAACATCGTCATCATGGGGCTGCTGACGACACAGATCTGGAATTAAAGGTTGATAAGCCAGAGGGCCATGCTGCCATCCAGTGGGATCCTGACAGGCTGGGAGATATGGGCTGAACCAGAAGAAGTGTCAAGTCCTGCAGCTGGTAGGAAACAATGCCAGGCATCAATAAATTGTGCAGGCCATGCAACTGGGAATCAGCTTCACAGAAAAGATACTGGGGTCCTGGTGGACACCAGGCTTCACATCATCCAGCAACGTACCCTTACCACAAAAAAAGGTGGAAGATATCCTGGGCTGCATTAAAAACTGATTTGTCAGCAGATTGAGAGTGGTGATCCTTCCTTCCCCTCTACTGGGCACTGGTGAGGACACACCTGGAGTTCTGTCCTCAATTGTTGGCTCCCCAGTATAAGAGAGACATGGACATACTGGAAAGAATCCAACAAAAGGCCACAAAAATGGTGATCATCATCCTTCTTCTTAAGAGGAAAGACTGAGAGCTGAAACAGTTTAGACTGGAGAAGAGAAGCCTCAGAGAGGAACTTAGTATTATACATAGATATCCTGCTAGTAGGATGAAAAGAGGCTCTTTTCAGTGCTGCCAGTGACAGGACAACAGAAAATGGACACAAATTACAAATACACAGGATGTTCCCACTGAAAATCAGGAAGCCCTTTTTTTACTTTGAGCATGACTGAGCGCTTGCACAGACTGCCCAGCAGGTTGTGAAGTCTCTGCCCTTGGAGATCTTCAAAAGTCACCTGAACGTGGGAAATCACACCCAGGTGATCCTGCTTCAGGAAGGGGTTTTGACCAGGTGGACTCCTCAGATCTCCTGACTTCAGCCAGTCTGTGATTCTGTGACAATAGTGTGTCATCACAATTTATATGATAGTGTGTGAGTTTTATGAGAGTAGAACATCTGAAAATAAAATGGGATCATTCAAATAGATTATAATGAACCAGTGATTGAGATTATTATAAATAGCATACTGGGATGTTAAAGTAGTTTTTCTGTAAATGAGGTCTCTGAGGAATTTTGATGTTGCCAA